>NC_033799.1:26046689-26063982 GCF_001876935.1 Asparagus officinalis | reverse complement strand
GTGGGTCGGCCAAAGCCGACCCGTGCCCACGCGGGTCACATTAGTCCGTCTCACGCCCTGAACTGCCTGTAACCTCCAAAACACATTTTTAGGCTGTTTCGATCGGTTACTTCTGTTCCAAAGGTTCATAACTACCTAGATATCATCTACAAATATGGTTAGGCTGTTATTAACTGAAGATAAGACCAAATCACTCATTCTTATCCGAAAACCCTCCAACCGAAGGCTATAAATACCGGCCTAGGGGCTCATTTCACAGGGGTGGAATATTATCAAGACGAGAAGGTGCTGCCGGATTGAGGAGTCAAAGGAGCATGAATTTTAGAGGAGGCTAACTGATCTCGGCAAAGTTTTTTAGCATAAAGAGGGAGAGCTCAAGAGATCTGAAGCCCCGTCCGTTCGTTCCTCGAGATTAGGCTTAGTCTTAATCTTGAGAAGGGCTATTGATTTCACTTGGTCAATTTCAGAACTTCAAGCGAATACTTCCTTGGTGAAGTAGGAGCTTTGTTAATTTTCTGTCAACCGGATCTGATCCGTAGGCGATCTACGGATATCGACATCCCCGGCACAAGCAAAGATCACACTCAAAGCAATAGGCGATAAACACCTGTTGCATGTTGTTTGAAAGAGAGTTGTAATCTATTTTCATTGTATTAAAAGTCTTATAAAAAGGCTAGCTTTGTTTTGAATTTATTGTACACCTGAAGTTATAATGAATTCAGCATTGAAAACAATTTTCTACGCAAACACGCTTGGGGGTATCTGTAGGATGAGGACGATGGATACTCCTCAAACATCAGTTGGTCGAACTCATATTCGACCACTTCAACCGAGATGCAGAAGCTGTTAGCTCTCACTATGGTTGCCAGTGTGTTTGGGTAGAAAATTATTTTTATTGCTGAATTTATTACAACTTCGGGCATTACAATAAATTCAAAATAAAGCTAGCCTTTTTATAAGACTTTTAATACAATGAAAATAGATTACAACTCTCTTTCAAACAACACGCAACATGTGTTTATCGCCTATTGCTCTACATGGTATCTTTACCTATGCTGGGGATGTCGATATCCGTGGACCACCTACGAATCAGATCCGGTTAACAGAAAATTGACAAAGCTCCTACTTCACCAAGGAAGTATTCGCTTTAAGCTGCTCTAAAATCGACCAAGCAAAATCAGTAGCTCTTCTCAAGATTAAGACTAAGCCTAATCTCGAGGAACGGATGGACGTGGCTTCATATCTCTCGAACTCTCCCTCTTTATGCTGAAGAACTTCGCCGAGATCAGTTAGCCTCCTCTGAAATTCGTGCCTCTTTATGCTGAAGAACTTCGCCGAGATCAGTTAGCCTCCTCTGAAATTCGTGCTCCTTTGACTCCTCAATCCGACAGCACCTCTAGCCTCCTCTGAAATTCGTGCTCCTTTGACTCCTCAATCCGACAGCACCTCCTCGTCTTGATAATATTCCATCCTTATAAAATGGGCCCCTAGGCCTGTATTTATAGACTTCGGTTGGGGGTTTTCTGATAAGAATGAGTTATTTGGCCTTATCTTTAGTTAATAATGGCCTAACCACGTTTGTAGATGATATCTAGGCAGCTAGGAACCTCTGGAATAGAAGAAACCGACCGAAATAGCCTAAAAACATATTTTGGAGGTTACACGCAGTTCTGGGCGTGAGACGGACTGATATGACTTGCATGAGCACTGGTCGGTTCTTGCCGACGTACCGCCGTGCGGGTCGGATTGATCCGACCCGCCGCCGCGCGGGTCAGTTTGGCACTTGGGCATATTTTGGTCTTAACTCTCTTGTCTGACCTTAGATTGAGCTGGTTCAAGATGCGTTAGAAAGCTGACGAAGATACCTACAATTTCTATCTTTTGAGTTTCCTCAGATTCAAATTATAGCATGGTATAAATGCCTCTTTTTTTGTGGACCACTTTGAGGTGTTCGACATTTTCTAACTTCTCCGGACTTGAATTGCATATTTCATCATTCCATTGACTTGCATGCTTTGTTAACTAGTTCCATGCACTCGTTAGGTTCTTTATGGAACTTGGAGCTGACCAACGTGCGTGATCTGACTGACAAGTGCGTTTGGTCACTTGGAGCTGACCGACGCACGTGAGTTGACTGACGAGCGT
The DNA here is from genome assembly GCF_001876935.1 of Asparagus officinalis. Classification (NCBI taxonomy): domain Eukaryota; kingdom Viridiplantae; phylum Streptophyta; class Magnoliopsida; order Asparagales; family Asparagaceae; genus Asparagus; species Asparagus officinalis. Next base: position 26,061,837 of record NC_033799.1, on the reverse strand, counting down.
GTTCAGTCACTTGGAGCTGACTGACGTGCGCGAGCTGACCGACAGGTGTGATGGCCAATTAGAGGTGGCCGGTGAGCGTATGAGACATAGTTGGTTTGCCATTCTGGTTCATGTGCTTGTCGGTATCAGATAATCCTCCTAGACTCAGATAACGACGTTCGTCATCTTCTCTCCGTCTCGAGCTGTGTGCGGACACCTATAGGTATTTTTAGATACCTACAACATACCCTTTCTTCTACCTCCTCACTCTTAACAATTTCCCCCACATTATTTGTTTTACCCTTTCTTCAATTCACAAGATCTCCTATCACCCGTAGCCGTTCTTTCCCCTGTTCTTCATTTCCCAAGATCACCTCTTCGTTTCCTTGGATCTCAGAAATCACCTTCAACTCCCCAAATCATCTGCTCGTCTCCATCGACTAGAGAAATTGTGCTCTGCCTCGAGAACCCAAGCGTCACCGAAGGGTGATACGCATATATAGAAAGTCTCAGAGTCTCATCCCTACATCCCTTATTTCCAAAGAAACCTATCGGCAAAACCCATGGCGAAGACTGATCCCTACGCTGTAGAAAGTTGTCAACGTCACTGGAGGTGAAGGTCATCAATGTCATTGGAGGTTGACAGGTCAGTTTACTGAAACCCTCAAAAAATTTTACCAATCTTGTGAAATTTACTTTCATCGCAATTTTTACCATATATTGTGAAATTTGATTCACTGAAAGTAATTCACTGAAAGTGATCCATAAAGTCTAAAGGAATTCTTCTGAACTGTAGGCTCTGTTTTAAATTTACTCTTCACAGAAAGTGATCCATAACATCTAAAGGAATCCTTAAGAAGTACCTTCATGTAGGCTAATTCCCACCTTCACAGAAAGTGATCCATAACATCTAAAGGAATCCTTAAGAAGTACCTTCATGTAGGCTAATTCCCACTGTTATTAACCTTTATCATACAGAGCTTAAGGAATCCTTAAGAAGTACCTTCATGTAGGCTAATTCCCACTGTTATTAACCTTTATCATACAGAGCTTCGATCTCTGCCATGGCCAGAAATGGAGCTGGAATGATCAACAGACGTTTGAGAACCTCACATTATCCCAAAATATTCCCTCCCGTAAACTTATAAAAAATCCTGTCTTTATTCAAAAATCCAAAAGATGCCACTTTTGAGAAACATTTCAAGATTATAGTATATGAGATTTAAGAAAACATAGCAACGAAATAATCAAAAAAATCAAAAAAACAAGCATGCAGTCAATAAAAGGCAGGACTAGTGTTCGTGAAAATTCCACAGCCAGGAAACTGGGAATGGAGATCTTTACCTTCGTAGTCGTGACTCCTTCTGAACTGCTCAATGAAACCCTAAGCTGGCCTGAATCCGAAACCCTAGCTGGCCTGATCATCTGCTGATCGAAGACGAAGAGGGAGAGGAAGAAAAGGGCAGCAAGAAAGCGAACGGGGCTCGAGGCGGTGCTAAGAGCTTTTCCATGGAGTTGCAGACCCTAACCCTAGATAAAAACCGGGGAAATTTATTGTTTAGTCCTCTTATAATCAATTGCAAAATAGAATTGAAGTAGGTTTAAATAAATTAACGTAGATTTTAACAGTGTATTTAACAAAAAATTAAGTATGAAAAAAATTCTAAAAGTAGCATGCACGAGTCGCACGAAATATTCTTTGACGGACATTTTAACGTTTCTATAAATAGCACGTATCAAAGTGTAAATTTTAAAAACTTCAGTGAGGGTGTATAAGTGCAAAATAAAGGAAAGTTTGGGTCCTTTTAAGTGCTAATTACCCCCAAAAAAGACTGCGTAAACAACTAATGCTGAAGTTACAATCCTTTCTAAATAGGGGTGCTAAACTGTATCCATATCCGAGGAAATATCTGTAACCGTATCCGTTAGGATATGTAGATGGTTACTCAAATCTATAACCAATAGGATATAGTTACGTATATAGTTTTATAGTAAAATATCTGTATCCGTATCCGAATACATATTAGTCATACTCTTACGATAGTTTCCATTCTTAGATTATGGATTTGTGATTAATTTTGATGGTCAATATGTCTAATCTTAACTTTTCAATTATAATGAACATATTAACGAACTCTTTTGTATCACATGAACTATGTTTTTCTCCATACTATCTAGTTTTCTCATATTTGTTTTGTATCCGCATGCATATCCGCTCATATATCCGCATGTATATCCGTAACTGTATCCGATTTTAGCAGATATGGTTATGAATTTTCCTTACTGAGGTATATCTATATCCGTATCCGTATCCGAGATGGGTAAACGAATATGGATCTGGTAAGCATCATATCCGAGCCGTATCCGGACAGAGTGCACCCGTATTTCTAAAGGTTTGTTCAAGCTATCGAATCCCGCAAAAGCTTTCACTTAAACCCTAATACCCAAATCGGGCAAATTTTGAAAACAGACCCCTTTACAAAATTATTCCCAAAAAAGACATGTTTTAAAAATATTTGCAAAAAATGACCTAGTTTTAGCCTCAGGGCTGAAACTGGGTCGTTTTTTACGAAAAATGTTCCCAGACTTCATGGGAGTTGAACTCCCGTGAAGCTTTTTCAAAAGAAAACTTCACGGGACTTTAACTCCCGTGCAGTTTTGTTTTAAAAAAACTTCAAGCGAGTTCAACTCCCGTGATGTTCGTGAACATTTTTCCCAAAAACCGACCTTGTTTCAGCACAGAGGCCGAAACTAGGTGGTTTTTAAAAAATAAAGTGGAAACGAGTTTTTTTTAGGAATATTTTTGCAAAGGGGTCTGTTTTCAAAATTTATCCTACCCAAATCCGATAGCAATTCTCTCTCTCTCTCTCTCGTTCTCTCTCTCCCCTCATTCTCTCCCCCATGGGAGAACTCGGCGGTCGATCGATCGATCGATCGAAACCCTAGCTCCGGCGAACTGACCAGGCGCTCGGTCGCTCGAGCAATGGGGTCGGTTTACATACCAGTCTAGAACTCAGAGAAGGAGGTCAGGGTCGCCCTCGATCAATTGCCGAGGAATGTATCCGACATCCTCGACATCCTCAAAGTCGAGCAGGCCCCTCTCGTCTCTGGATAATCATCACGGTCAGTCGCTAAACCCTGAATTGAACTCGATGAAGATTTCAAGATTTACCCTCGCGAGGAATTTCTTAGACTTAGTTGGGGCTTAACTTCTTGATTGGCTCACCAATTACTTCTAAAAACTTTCAGAATGTAATAATCTATAAACTGCTGTTTCGTTGTTATGCGTGCAGAGAGAATACTTACAGCAAGGAAAAATCGAACAGTTTCGGCAAATTTTGGAGGAAGGTTCGGGTCCAGGTATTTGATTTTAAGTGTTTTTTCCTCTAAATTGCTAGAGAAAAAAGGATCATTTTAAGCGAAGAGATAACTGATGAGCATCGTGTTATTAAAATTTCTTTATGTTGTTTCTATTATCATCACTCATCCCAATAGTCGTGCATATGTTTTGCGTTATATGTTTACATTTTGCATATATGTGGTACTATTTCCGGCATTATTTATGTTGCTAAAATCAACGAGCACTATGTGTTTATGATATTGTTCATGTTGCAGAAATCTATGAGTATTATGCTGATGTGAAGTACGAGCAGATTGCTATCCTAAATGCTTTGGGGGGCATATCATACTTATCTGGGGAATCTTGAGATGAAATGAGAAAATAATGAGAATTTTAAGATAGCAACTCAATATTACAATAGAGCATCAAGGATCGATGTTCATGAACCATCGACATGGATCGGTAAAGGTGAGTGTCTTGTAGAAAGAGCTTACATAGTAACAGGTTTTTTTAATCGATAACAATGTTTAAAATGCAATTCACTTGATGCATTATTGTATTAATTCTGTATAGTATCACTGTTCATTCATTAACCTTTGTCCTTTTCCACACACCTCGCCACCCGAAACAGATATGCTTGTGTGATATGTAGTAATAGGTACCCTTGCCTCACATTTCAATATCACGGTAACAGTTTGAAGTTCACACTATTTACTTTCCTCTCTAATAGTTGCTTAATCCTTAAATAACAGTTTTCTTCCGCCCTTACTGGTGCACGCAATGCATGCATTACATGGTAAAGTTGTGCGCAAAATTCTTTTAACTCCTTAATAATCAATACTGATGTGAATGTATTTTTAGAAAATTATTGTCGCATGACGTAAAGTATCTTACTATTAGAAAATATGGGGAGTGGGGGTAGTTATCAAGTAGTGGATGGTAGTTAGGATGTTGATCTTTCCAATTTTGTGCTTCTAATTAATTTTGGTGTGCAATAAATTGTTGAGGACATGTTGATTTTTTTGAGAATTTGACACACATGGGTGAACCGAAATTGCAGCTTTTCTTAAATAATAATAGTAATAGAATAATAGTAATAGATTTTCTTTGACTAGACATAGTTTGATTGGATAGACTCGAAGAAAAATTAAGATTATTTTCTAAAATTGTAGTTTAATAATATCAAATCTAATTGATGTTTAGTTTATCTCGTCAATCTATCAGATTCTTGTTATAATTATTTGGCTATATTATGCATAGCTCAATAATGTCTTCCATCTTTTCCATTTGGGCTTCCAATACCGATATTAAACATTTATCACGTGTATCAAACTCACTTATATAAAGAAAAATGATTGTAGTCTAACTGTTCAATAAGGACTTATTTTCCTTTCTTTTATCCTTATTTTTTCTGTAATCTATTGTGAGACATTAGTAGGAAATTGTTATATTATCAATGAGTTGCACTTGCTAATCAGTTATCCATCAACTTTACATATTTATTCAGGGTATCTTTTTGTGGCCAAAGGTGACCTCCAGCAAGCTTCTGGTTTCTTTAAAATAGTTTTTGATGAAGATCCTGATAACATCCCTGCTCTTCTTGGTCAGGTGTGCTCATTCTACTAAGTCCTACTCTATGAGACATCTTTTAAGGTGTGCTCATTCTACTAAGTCCTACTCTATGAGACATCTTTTATTTTTGCTCTTTGGGTTTATTTGTATCTTAAGTTTATAGTAACAATCTTTCTTTCTGCACTTTTTCTTAGATAAGGATAATTTTGGAGGTTTGTCTTTGCTTCCACGAGCTTAAATTGCATGAATTTTATGGTGATGTAGAATGGGGACTTCCATTTGGAAAGTCAATGTAGAATAAATGAAGAGAAAAGGAGGGGACAATAATTGTAGCAGCAAAAATCACTAATAGAAATAAAAGGAGAGAAATAGGCTGAGACTTTTAATATCTAGGATTTTAATTGTCAAGATAATTTATTTGTTCAGTTATAGTTGATTTAGGAATTTGTACAGCCTAATTGTTTGGAAAATCTTTTGTTTTATTGTGATAAAAGCTCTATAATGCGAATTAAATTATCGGTGCTTGAGTTTCATAACTGTAAACTGATTTTTCTTGAATAAGAAGGACAAAAATGTTTTCAAAACCTCTAATTTTGTTGAAATAGAAAGTAGCATTCTTTTAGTATCAGATTGATGCAATTTTGGGTGTGAAATACTAGTTATACAAAGTGTGAAACCCTAAAGGAAGTCTAAAAAGTGCTCCGTATCTTTCTTTTTTCTCCGGCTTTTCATCACAAATCTCAAATTTTAAATAGTGCGGAACCATCTTCTAGCTGTTTCTTTTATTTATGATACCAAATGATTGGAGATGGTTTCAGGCAGCATTTGAGATTTGTAAAAGAAACTAGAGGGCCAAGAAGAAAAGGATAAAGAGAAAATTTCACACTTAAAGGAAACTAGAGAGCCAAGAAAAAAGGATAAAGAGAAAATTTCACACTTGTTTTGAGTTTTCACAACTCGTGAAACTATGATTTATACCAATGTTGTATCACACAATTTAAATTTAGTAGAATAGTATGCCCTTCCCAAAAATGAATGTCTACTATTCAATGTTGAACAATTTTCTTTACATCTTTTTGTGATCTTCCAAATGAAAGTTGTTCTACATTAAATAGCAGACTTTCCTATGCATCCTTCCAAGATTCATGACAAGCCTTTCTCCTGACGATGATTTCCTTTACCAATAGTTCTTCACCTATTTAGATGCTTGATATCAGGGTATCAACCACTTGTAAAATTATGTCATCTTTTGATTTGCTTGATATCAGGGTATCAACCACTTGTAAAATTATGTCATCTTTTGATTTAACTTTTTTCGATGTATTTGACACTTTGATGGAAAAAAGACTAGATTTTCGATGTATTTGACACTTTGATGGAAAAAAGACTAGATGATAATATTAATCATTTTGTTCTTTTTCTTTTTTTATGATGAGGGACATCATTTAGCTTTTATATGCCACATATAGCTGTCTTTGATACCTTCATTTAATTTATCACCTATTCTTTATTTTTCCTTTTCCCCTAATTTCTTTCAACATCTAAATGTATGGTGACTGGGATGATGATGTGATGAATTATGCTTGGCTAATATTGCATAACGAGTCTTACTGAAGTAGTTTTACATTCGTGTGCTCTTTTTCCTAAATCTCTTTTTGAATCTCAGCATTTGGTTTTTGTTCGTTGGTGAAGCTGTATATTAGGAATTTTATGCCTGTAGTTTGAGTCAGAATTTCTCTTTTAGGCTTGTGTTGAGTTTAACCAGGGAGAAAGCCAAGAGCAGTATAAAGCTACAGACTCATATAAAAACTCTTTGAAGTTATTTAAGGTTTGTTTCTTTTCTCATGTTCTGACTTTATTTCTCTTTTTAAATTTCAAAATAATATCAAGGATTTAACTTCAATTTGCAAGTAGACCGCTCTGTTAACTTATTTTAAAAACTTTGAGTGGAGGGCATTGCAAGTGCATCCTAATTGTCCTGGAGCTGTGAGACTTGGTATAGCTCTATGTCGCTACAGACTAGGTCAGTCCGAGAAAGCTCGATAGGCCTTTCACCGAGTCCTACAGGCAAGTTAATTATGTGGTCCGTTAAGGTTTCACCCTCACAAAGGTGTGATTCCAAACGTGCGACTCTTGCAGGGGCCAACAAGGCAACGTTTACTCAGAAGAAAACACGTCGTACAGACGAACGCGTTATACCTGAGAACCCATGTGAGCAGCCGATAGGTTACTCCGACTGCAACGTCAGTGATTTGCAAACAAATGAAGGTAACATGAATGTGCAATGTTAAATTAAGGAGTGAATGATATCATATATCTTATGTTAGAGTGCATGTTCTCTCTTGATTTTGCTTCTTCTGAGGAGTTCGGCTCAACATATCTTGATCACCTTTGCATCGTTTTTTTGTAGCTTATGGAATTCGCAACGGAATGGAGAAAATGCAAAGGGCTTTGAAATATACCCTTATTGTTCAATGGCGCTAAATCATTTAGAAAATCACTTTTTCTTTACTGGATAGCATTTTTTGGTTGAACAGTTAACGAAGACTGCTCTAGCTACAAGCAACCATGGCTTGACAAAATCACATTCATAGTACAATTTGGCAAGGTCTTACCACAGCAAGGTGAAAAACATATTGAATGTTGAATATTGATTATGCATCTTCAGATGTGATATTATGTTATTTTAAACACCCGGGAAGCGGATTCTCACTGTCCGTGTACCAAATTTATCAGGGCAGTATTATCAACATGTAGTTGCCCCAAGACCGTTCCGCAGATGGTCTCGATATTCGAGGGGATCTTCGATGGAACAACAAAGCCCAAACCAGGGCATTTCCACCAAAGAGGATCGATTGCTCGAGATGATGGACTCCCAGAAGTTACCATCAACATGGTCAACAAGGGAAAATCTCCAATTGTTCCAAGTGGTTCCTACCCTAACTTCTCTCTAGGGAGCAGAGTCAATGCGAGAATAGCTCAACTTCAGCTAGAAGCCGTCGGAGATAACGACGACCATGGGATCCATGAAGAAGTCCATTCCGATGATGAACTCTCAGATTCTTATTCCGCTCTCGCCTCTGACGATACAACGTCTAGCGTAGGGCAAGCTCGAGAAGTGTTCATGGTCAACACCGAGCAGATAGCCAAAATCATTGAAGAGGCCCTGGCTAAGCAGAAGGAAATCTTCAAGTTCGAAATGGAAATGGCTATGCAAGAGATGAGATATAGTGCTGTTACTTGATAATGAGGTTAAAGGTCTGTAGATTTGTGTTTTAGGGCAATCATCGAAATAGCTGGCACATCCTTGGAAACTACTTGCATTAAGCTTGCACATGTTAGAAGAACATGAATTATGCTGCTGATTTACCCTCTTACATAAATCATTTAACATATGTAGGAATATCTCTGAGATTTTGTCAATTGCACACCACTATATTTCTAGCGAGCATACAGTGTGTGCATAATATCTCCGTAGTTCATGTATTTTATAGATAGCAGATGCCTTGATCTGTAGAAAGGCGTAGCTTTTATATAAGTATATACGAACGATTGAAAATATGGACTTTACACGTGCCTGTTAAAGAGTCAAAAACATTTTTTTAATTTATATTGAGGTCAGTTTTCTAATGGTTGTATGGCTGCATGTCATTTTCTTTTTCATCTAGCAGTCATGCTTGATTTGATGTTTTCCTATCCATTGATTGTGTTAATTCTTGATGCACTGATCTCTGAGTAGGCTTGGGACAAGTCCAACTAAAACTAGGAGATTTTAAGAGTTCTCTTTCAAGCTTTGAAAAGGTGTTGGCGGTTTTCCATGAAAATTGTGAGTGCATGAAGATAAATATGACATAAAAAAAGATTGTTCTTAAAATTTGAATTTATTATTTTGTTTGGCTATTAATCTGATTGGTTTTTTCCTTTTAAAAGGCTGTTGGCCACATTTATGTTTAGCTTGGTCAAAATGAGAAGGCCCTGGAAATCTTCAGCAAGACTGCACGAATTGACCCACGAGATGCTCAGGTAAGCATTTTGTTTGGTAATAGAACTCCGCTTTATTTTTTAATCATCATGTTTTACTCTTTATCAAAATAAATGCCTGGGTAATTTAAGCACAGAGGTCAAGTCTCTGTTGCTTGCTAGACCACTTACTGCATTCTATTTGGTTCAGAAGCAATAATGCCACCTTATTTTTCTCTTGAAATTCTGTTTGTTGGAAAATTTGTAATAAGAAAACGATGAAAGAATCGTGTTTGATTTTATTCTCTCTCTAACTGTTTAGAAAAAGAATGTCTACAACTCTCTCAACTCTCGATTATAATTTGGATTTCCTGATTACAAAAGAGAAGAGGATTGATCTGAATCCTCCCCTTTGTTTAATTCTGGGTTCTTCACGGTGGCGATGAGATGCCTCCCTCGAATGCTTGCGTCGAGTTTGCTTCTCGTTGACGATCCGAATATCTATACTCACTGGAATAACTGACTTGTGTGGTCGGTCTGATCAAGAACTCTTAATGAACTTTGTAGTTCAGGATCAGTAACAAACTATGGTGAAGAAGAGTCGTTTGGACCGAAATAATTCGGTTAATAAACTAAGTATCGAATCTCGAGAGATCTTCAGATGTTGAAGATTGCTGCCTTTTGATCCTCTCTCCATTCGGCCCCCTTTTTTTCCTCCTTTAACTCTGTTGAGTTTGTTGACATTTTATAGGAAGATTAGGGGTGTAACTGACCCCTTAATCCGCTCCTATATGGGGGTTTAGTTGCCCCATTATTCGGGTGTGACAATCCACTAAAACCACTCCCCAGATTGTGGGTGATCAGCGGTCTTCTCGTAACCGCATGGATTGTGTTTGAATGAGTCAGAAGCTTGGCTTACGTTCTGGCATGGATTCTGTGTTTGAACGCAGCATCTGGAAGCGCGTCCTGCAGTGATATGAAGCTACATTTGCAGCGTTGTGAAGGTGTCTTTTGCAACGATGTGGAGCTGCGTTTGTAGCGTTGTAGAGCTGCGTTCTGCAGCGGTATGGAGCTGCGTTTGGTAGCAATATGAAGCTGCATCTGGCGGCGATTGGAGCTGTGTTTGGCAGCGGTATGAAGCTGCGTCTGGCGGCGATTGGAGCTGCGTTTGGCGGGATCATAATTACGAGATCGCTTGTAAGTTTCCCATTTTCGAGGGCGGCGCATATGGAGAGGTCTATCAAGATACCCCAGGGCGGAATTCTTTCACCATACTCAGTAGAGGTGTCTTCTGGTGGCTCATAAATATTCGCCCTGGCTATCTTATCTTCCGGCAAGGGAGGAAGTGCTTCATCGAGCTTCGTTACCGCTGTCAATCTCTTCTTTCTCTTGCGATTCTATGTAGAAGACCGAATCTGTATGAAAGTTTTCCACTCCTCTAAAAGGGTATTTTTCCACAATCAGGGTTTGAACTTCACCTCCCTCATTGGCATACTTCATAACTTGATGGAGAGTGGACGGGACAATGCGATTTGCATGAATCCATGGTCGTCCCAACAATAGATTGTAGGACGTGTCCGCATCTATGATATAACAAGTCACTTCGGACTTGAGGTCTCCAATCTGGCATCTGAGTTTGATCTTTCCCAGGGGCCGAGTGTCGTTAGCATTGAACCCGAAAATGGTAGTTTGAGTAGCGTTCAACCGGTGCATAGGAATCCCCAAGACTTGCATGACTCTTTAAGGCATGATGCTGAGTGTCGAACCTGGGTCAACCTGAACACGGCTGATTTCTGATGCCCGATGTATCCTGTGTAGTACAAGGGTCTGTCATGTTTATGTTTCACTTGCATATCCTCCTGAGTGAATGATATGCACGGTAGACTTCTTGCTGCTTGTGAGCATTGTATGCAAGGCTGATCTTCAGATGTTTTAGGAATCGGAGCGACTTGAGTGATAAAGCTCTCCGTATTCTTTAAGGCTTCGATGAGAGCTTCTTTAGTAGTTTTGGACAACCTCAGGAGTTCATATAAGGTAATTTTGGCCGGTATGTTGGCCAGCTGCGCCATGACGTTGAATTGGAAGGGAGCGCTCGACTCCCCAGGATCCTGGTGAAGATTTTTATTGAACCGGAGCTCTTTTTGTTTCCCTTTATCGGTCGGCTTATTTGGTATAGAACCCCTAGCGTCTTGGGGCTGTTCTTTGACTTCTTGAGCATTCTAGCCATAGTCTCTTAAGTAAGCTTTTCCTGACCGAGTGCCAGGGTTGTCTCCTGGGTATGCCGCCAGGACGATTCTCACTTCTTCCGAGTCGGTGAGAGGTTTGAGATGATCATCATTATCATTCCTAGCCAGGACGATTCTCACTTCTTCCGAGTCGGTGAGAGGTTTGAGATGATCATCATTATCATTCCTAGAGGGGCTAATCATGTTGGATGACTTAGCCTTGCCTCTTTTCTGCTTAGACGAGGTGCTTGTCCACTGTTGATCCCCAACCAGGTCAGGATGGACCCACATGATCTTTCCTTTTGAGATAGTGAGGGGTACCAACCCCCTGTCCTTCTGATTGTGTAAATCAGTGTTTTTCAAGTGCATTTCCCCTTTATGGATGGGAATGACGCCATCTGTAGCAGCTACAGGGAGAAAATCACCGAACTGGATTGCTATCAAGTTAGTGGATACAGTCTTCTGCTCTGGCTTCAGGGTGAGCACGTTAGCGTTCACCAAGTTTTGCAAGATGTCTTTGAAGACATAGCACTTCTGGGTAGGATGCCCGAGGAACCTGTGATAACGACAATACTTGGGGTCATCTACCTTCCCTGCTTCATCTGGTTTTCTAATCTCGGGGAGCTGCAATTTATTGTTCTTTCGAAGTAGTTGGAACAGAGTGTCCACATGCTCTTCTTTGAATGAGTATTGCTTAGGCGCTCTTGGTGGGTTTGGTGCCTTGCCTTGCTTCCCCGAGGGTGTGCGTGTGTCGGTATCGACAGCCAATGTCTCTTTTCGCTTGGAGCGTGGCGCATTGTTCTGGTTGCGCTGCTGTTGTGGCTTGGGTTGGATAACTTCTTCAGCCTTGACCCGAGCAACAATCTCCTCGGCTTGTTCTCCTTGTGAAACTAGCTATCTCCAGGAACGACATTCCTCTACTCCCATCTGAGCCAGGAGCTGGGTCTGCAAGTTGTGCCTGCAGGTTTCAACTAAGGTTGATTGAGTCATACCTGACGGGCATCACAATGCCTTGCTGCGGAACCTTTCCACATAAGTCTTGATGGACTCTCCTTTCTTTTGCTTTGTGGCGAGAAGAGTCGGGACCGAGACTTTCGTATCGTCTTCGAAGAACCTGGATAAGAAGAGCCTTTCCAAATCTACCCATTTCTGAATAGATCCAGCAGGCAATTTCATAAACCACTCGAAGGCAACTCCTTTAAGAGTACCGATGAACAAACGGGTTAGAATGGCGTCGTTTGCCACCACATCTCCCGTCTGTGACTTGAAGTAGTAGATGTACTGATTTGGCGATCCTGTACCATCGAATGGCTGCAAGGTAGGAGCCTTGAACTTCGGTGGGTAGGGAGCTGTGTCCCACTCAGCAGGATAAGGCCGTATCACACCTTCCTCGCGAAGCTCGCTTCTGTTAGCCATTGCGTTTAGGCGTGCTTCTAGCTCATCCACTTTGGTTGACTAAGGATTTGGTTCTTTATCCGTTTCTTTCTCGTTTTCGGAAGAAGACTCCAAATTTTGAGTTTTATGATCCAAATTCTCGAGCATCTTCTGCTTTCCTTTAGAGGTTGTCTTCCGAGAGGCTTCTGGTCTTTGGTCTTTTTCAGCAAGGAGCTGAGCCAACATGTCCTTCATTTGAAGAAGGGTTTCTTGTTGTGCGTGGAGCATGATATGATGTTCGTCCACTATTTTGGCTAAGTCTTCAGGATTCCCCGTCATATAAACAGAAGTCTCTCGTGCCACGACGGAGCTTGAAGACTGAGATTCAACGATTGCCGAATGTTCATCATCGGAAGTAATTCCTTTGGCCAATCTTCGATAGTCTACTGAGCGGATAGCTCCTGTCTGTGTTCGAGTATGTAGATATACTCCTTCAAACTCGTCATAAATTTCCCGAACGGTCAGGGAATGGCTTCTTTGTGATTCATCAGAACTAGGATGCGAGGCTTTCCCTCTGCCGGTCATGTTGATGGTGACCTGGGGATATTCGGCTTCAGAAACCTTCTTCTTCTGACGACGTCGTCTCTTGGTGGGTCTTACGGCATCCACCAGTCTGTCGAACACAGATTGTTGGGATTTAGGTGCGCAACAGTGGCATTCGGAGAGGAGTACTGAAATAATTCGTTCACAATGGCACGAATGACTTGTCTGTTGCATTGGTTTTCCACTGGAGAGTAATTCTCACAAATCAGAGACTTGAGAGTGATTCTTCATCGGAAATAAGACCCCCTGTCCATGAGTGGGTGAGACTGGTTCTTCTCGGACATGAATCTTAAGCCCATGTCGACTCTCTTGAACTTGGCGAACCACATCGCGTTCTGGAGTCGAAGTGCGAGGGTCGCGTTGTGATCTATAAACACCAGGCCTTGGCCGGCGTTTATTTGATAAAACAGACCCCTTAGGGTCCTATTTAATTTGGACGCACTCATGAGGCGCGTGTTTACTCTTACCAGCGCTGTGTTTTGGATGGACAACACACCACTGAGGGTCGTGTTTAAGTTATATCACCCGAGGCTCATAGTTGGACTCGTTACCTCGAAGTATGCGTTCTGGTGTAGGAATGTAATGTTTAGGCAGAGCCCCAAAGACACAATCCTTGCATTGGACCAGGGATTGGTTTTCTCGGAGATGCGCTCGTCGGATGGATCTCCTCTGTCTTCGAGCGGCGTTCTTCTTGGCTTGTTTCAGAGCCTTGGCAGCGACGTCGGCGTTGATTGGATCTTCCTCCGTCATAGGCCTCTTACAACCCAGTACACGCCGTGTGGAATCTTCAACTTGCAAAGTGAGTTTTGTGGAATCTTCAACTTGCAAAGCGAGTTTAAGGCTTTGGCCAAAGGAGAGGGCTTTCTTCGGCGTCTCAACAGCAGTTAAGACTTCCCTAGAGATCTTACAGGCATCTTGCCTAGCTTTAGGGCTAAGCGATCCAGAGGAGAGGGCCTCCTCATACTTGGCTTGGTCGAACTCTACGCTAAGAGTTTCGACAGTAGTTCCAGTGAGGTGAACGTTGGATTGCGCCACCACTTCTTCGTAAGAGAAGCTAGTCCCCAGCGGAGTCACCATCTTTTGTTTGTCGGAAAATTTGTAATAAGAAAACGATGAAAGAATCGTGTTTGATTTTATTCTCTCTAACTGTTTAGAAAAAGAATGTCTACAACTCTCTCAACTCTTGATTACAATTTGGATTTCCTGATTATAAAAGAGAAGAGGATTGATTTGAATCCTCCCCTTTGTTTAATTCTGGGTTCTTCACGGTAGCGATGAGATGCCTCCCTCGAATGCTTGTGTCGAGTTTGCTTCTCGTTGACGATCCGAATATCTATACTCACTGGAATAACTGACTTGTGTGGTCGGTCTGATCAAGAACTCTTAATGAACTTTGTAGTTCAGGATTAGTAATAAACTCTGGTGAAGAAGAGTTGTTTGGACCGAAATAATTCGGTTAATAAACTAAGTTTCGAATCTCGAGAGATCTTCAGTTGTTGAAGATTGCTGCCTTTTGATCCTCTCTCCAATCGGCCCCCTTTAGAGATCTTCAGTTGTTGAAGATTGCTGCCTTTTGATCCTCTCTCCAATCGGCCCCCTTTTTTTCCTCCTTTAACTCTGTTGAGTTTGTTGACATTTTATAGGAAGATTAGGGGTGTAACTGACACCTTAATCCGCTCCTATATGGGGGTTTAGTTGCCCCATTATTTGAGTGTGACAACCCACTAAAACAACTCCCCAGATCATGGGTGATCAGCGGTATTCTCGTAACCGTATGGATTGTGTTTGAATGAGTCAGAGGCTTGGCTTGCGTTCTGGCATGGATTCTGTGTTTGAACGCAGCATCTGGAAGCGCGTCCTGCAGCGATATGAAGCTGCGTTTGCAGCGTTGTGAAGGTGTGTTTTGCAGCGATGTGGAGCTGTGTTTGCAGCGTTGTAGAGCTGCGTTCTACAGCGGTATGGAGCTGCGTTTGGTAGCGATATGAAGCTGTGTCTGGCGGCGATTGGAGCTGTGTTTGGCAGCGGTATGTAGCTGTGTTTGGCGGTGATTGGATCTGCGTTTGGCAGCGGATTGGAGCTGCGTCTGGAGGCGATT
>NC_033799.1:26014218-26046677 GCF_001876935.1 Asparagus officinalis | reverse complement strand
TGGCGGCGATTGGAGCTGCGTTTGGTAGTAGATTGGATCTGCGAACGGTGAAGTTGTGCATGCCTTCTCTGTCTTTATATATGGATGACACCAATGACCAGTTCAGAAGGTCCTATTCAGGCCATTTGTGACAATTGAGGCATCCCAATAACGCTTTATCAACTGTAGGTCACGATCTCCACTATGATTTCTTTACATGGTTTAACCATGTGCTCCTCTGCGTGTCGAATATTTGCCAACAGCTCTCTAGGTCTTCCCGCTTTTCTAAAATCATTACACTTCTCATCAGCACCTCTAATAGTTGCTAATATAATATTAGTCATGCTGTTGTCGCAGCCATCAAGATCAATCATCTCACATATGAGGCTGCGTTTGTGTTTGCAGCGGATGAAACTGTGTTGGTGATCGAATTGGTGTTGCGTCTTGACGATGGTACGCAGGGAGGACTCCCGTCGATTGGTAGTTTATTTCTGTTAGAGCGTTGCAAAGACTGTCATTTTATAATCTCGCTTTAACTCTTTGAGAGTTATCAGATTGCGACTCCTAATGTTGATTGAGAAGGTTGTTGATTAGAGCTTTCCTCAGTTGTTACGAAGGTCGTCAGGTTGTAACCTTCGTCGATCTACGTGAAAGTCTTCAAATTGTAGCCTTCTGGAAATCGTCATACTGTAACTTCCATCATCAGTGTTTGATGGGGAATCAGCTATCTATTATTATTTTTATACAGCCTACAGAACCCCCTCCAAAGTTTTTGAAAGTTCGCGGTTGACTGGGACTAATTTTCGAAACACTTTGGATCCTAAAATTTTGTTGACTGAATGCACCTCATCACGGATTGAGTGGAGCATCTCAGGGACTTAGACAAATCCATTGGCGTCATCCTCCTTGTTTGATTCGTCACGGATTGAGTGGAGCATCTCAGGGACTTAGACAAATCCATTGGCGTCATCCTCCTTGTTTGATTCGTCAGTAATGACTTGGGCTTTAGCTTGTTTGACTAAGTTCGTCATCTTCAGGGAAGTTGAGCATCTCCGGGCTTAAGACAGATTTATTGTCATAGACAGAGAGAATCAAAAGCCTGTATAAGAAGGACTTTATCCTCAGCTTAGTCTGGAGAACAGCCTCAGAGGAACTCATTTTGTCTTCTTTCTTGATCAGCTCGTCTGGAGTTTAGTCTGGAGAACAGCCTCAGAGGAACTCATTTTGTCTTCTTTCTTGATCAGCTCGTCTGGAGTAATAATCTTAACCGTATCATCATTACTTGGAATATTAACCCCTTTGAAAGGGTTAATTATGTGATAGGCTGAGGTCAGTCACCAGAACGCATGTCTAAATCATGCGTTCAACCGTATGAATGTGAGGGTGCATTCAGAAGTTGGAACCCCCATTTTTGAAAATGTGAGAATCACGTTTTGTGTGAGATTTTGCCTAGAATCCCGCATCGATTTGACAACTACAGCTGCGTATAAATAGGCCACTGAGGTCAAATCAAAAAGTCATTCGACTTTTCCCTTTCTGGTTCTTCTATCGACCGCTTAACAGGGTTCCTGTTCATCTTCTCCGCCACGATTAGAATGGCTCCCAAGAAGAAAACTATTTCTAAGTCGAAGATCGCCCAAGCTCAGGGTGTTCCTTCGGCTAAAACCTCCGAGGATGATCGAATCACCACACTTTCATCTCCGATTTCTTCAATTAATGGTAAGATTGGGTCATCATAAGTCGTTTTGACCAATCCCTAATCCTCGATCTTTGATTGATGATTTGCATTCTACCATTAAAACACAGAGATAATCCTCAGTGTTTCTCAATTCTAGAACGCATGGTTAGCTCCGTCTTTTGTGATATTTCAACGCAGGCTTAGATCCTACGTTTCGACTTTTTGAATGCGGGTTGAAACCCTGCGTTTCAAATTTTGACTGCAAGTAGAGACCCTGCATTTCCAATTTTGACTGCGGGCTGAAACCCTGCGTTTGAATGCGGGTTAAAACCCTGCGTTTCAAATTTTGGACGCAAGTTGAAAATCTGCGTTTCGAATTTTGAACGCAAGTCTGGACCTCATTGTTTAAAATCTGGACGAGGATTTGGACATTGCATTATTGTGTTAAACTCCTTCGTTCAACTGACTGATTTTCTTTTTCATTTGCAGTGTGCTACTCCAATGAGCCTCTTTCCTTCAACCACTACTTTGGTCATACGAGAGGTGCGGAGAAGAATACAATCTTCAGCTTTGCCTTCGAGTATCCAATATTCCAGGACACCCACAAAGAGCGAGCGAAACTCATCACTCAAGCTTTCCCCGAAACTCTCAGGTCCTTGGTCACAAATGCTAAATTTTAAACCACAGAGCGTGAGATTTTAAAGAAGCCATCATTCCTCTTTGGGGATTCTGTTAAAATGGATCCCAAGCGGATGTCCGAGGTGAATTCTGTTAAAATGGATTTTAAAGAAGCCAACATTCCTCTTTAGGAAAAGAGCAGGCGGCGTAAAACAAGGACAGTGGGCGGAGTATCTTTTCCGCAATCTGTGGGAGAAGGACACTGAGGTGACTCGCTTAGCTGCTAGTACTCTCGAGGAGATCACTGAACGCATCAATGACGCAACCTCCCATTATACTTGCGAGGTAGAGGAGGATGTTTTCCTCGCGTTTACCACATTCGAAAGCTTCCATTATCAGGCAGAAATCCCCATCTCTGACATGGCTTTGCTCGTTGGTTTTCTGACTCTTTGATTAAAGCGTTGTGTGGTACCCACAAGACCGGTGGATGCTATTACAGTAGAGGTATTATACCCCGCTGTTCTTCTGGCTTATGGACGGCCCTTGAATCTTCTTTCAGCCATGGTGTGCCGCTTACAAAGTGGCTTGCAGGAACTATCTTCCGAGTTTATTGCTGTTAAGAAATTGGATTCGGATGGGACTACTATTGTTCAGACCCCAACCCCTCGGGTGCTGATGCCGTATATTTATTTGGTGTCTTGGTTCGTGTTGCACTACCCCTCGATAATGTCGACTCCCGAATCGAGTGATACTTCGGCTCCTCTCTTTCAGCAATTGGAGACTGCTCGATGGGTCGGTTGGTATCAGGTTAAATTTCGTGAAATATTTAGGTGGGATCATAATTACGAGATCGCTTGTAAGTTTCCCATTTTCGAGGGCGGCGCATATGGAGAGGTCTATCATACGAGATCGCTTGTAAGTTTCCCATTTTCGAGGGCGGCGCATATGGAGAGGTCTATCAAGATACCCCAAGGCGGAATTCTTTCACCATACTCAGTAGAGAAGATACCCCAAGGCGGAATTCTTTCACCATACTCAGTAGAGGTGTCTTCTGGTGGCTCATAAATATTCACCCTAGCTATCTTATCTTCCGGCAATGGAGGAAGTGCTTCATCGAACTTCATTACCGCTGTCAATCTCTTCTTTCTCTTGCGATTCTGAGTAGAAGACCGAATCTGTATGAAAGTTTTCCACTCCTCTGAAAGGGTATTTTTCGCAATCAGGGTTTGAACTTCACCTCCCTCATTGGCATACTTCATAACTTGATGGAGAGTGGAAGGGACAATGCGATTTGCATGAATCCATGGTCGTCCCAACAATAGATTGTAGGACGTGTCCGCATCTATGATATAACAAGTCACTTCGGACTTGAGGTCTCCAATCTGGCATCTGAGTTTGATCTTTCCCAGGGGCCGAGTGCTATTAGCATTGAACCCGAAAATGGTAGTTTGAGTAGCGTTCAACCGATGCATAGGAATCCCCAAGACTTGCATGACTCTGTAAGGCATGATTCTGAGTGCCGAACCTGGGTCAACCTGAACATGGCTGATTTCTGATGACCCGATGTATCCTGTGTAGTACAAGGGTCTGTCATGTTTATGTTTTACTTGCATATCCTCCTGAGTGAATGATATGCACGGTAGACTTCTTGCTGCTTGTGAGCATCGCATGCAAGGCTGATCTTCAGATGTTTCAGGAATCGGAGCGACTTGAGTGATAAAGCTCTCCGTATTCTTTAAGGCTTCGATGAGAGCTTCTTTAGTAGTTTTGGACAACCTCAGGAGTTCGTATAAGGTAATCCTGGCCGGTATGTTGGCCAGCTGCGCTATGACGTTAAATTGGAAGGGAGTGCTCGACTCCCCAGGATCCTGGTGAAGATTTTTGTTGAACCGGAGCTCTTTTTGTTTCCCTTTATCGGTCGGCTTATTTGGTATAGAACCCCCAGCGTCTTGGGGCTGTTCTTCGACTTCTTGAGCATTCTGGCCATAGTCTCTTAAGTAAGCTTTTCCCGACCGAGTGCCAGGGTTGTCTCCTGGGTATGCCGCCAGGACGATTCTCTCTTCTTCCGAGTCGGTGAGAGGTTTGAGATGATCATCATTCTCATTCCTAGAGGGGCTAATCATGTTGGATGACTTAGCCTTGCCTCTTTTCTGCTTAGACGAGGTGCTTGTCCATTGTTGATCCCCAACCAGGTCAGGATGGACCCATATGATCTCTCCTTTTGAGATAGTGAGGGGTACTGATGCGGCATAAACATGTACCAAAAAGGTTACAAGTGCACAACCGTGTCAAGTTATAGTATTTAAGATATCGATCCCACGAGGAAGGTGTTTTGTAGGAGAAAATATGAATTCGGTTCTTATGTTGTGTACGTGACAAGTAGGAATGATAAGTGAATGTGATTGTGAAGAGATTGAGATAGTAAAAATGGTGTGTAAATAGGTGCAAGTGTAAGTGAGAGTGGATTTGAAAAAGAATGAGTATGATCAATAAGGTGAGAAAGAAAAAATGAATAAAATCAAGAAACAAATAAAAAATCAAGAATGAAGAACAAAATTCTAAAATAAAAGAAAATGCAAGAAATTAAAGATGGTGGATTCAATTAAAGATATGGATAATCTAAAATTGAACTCACTTCTTAGAAAATGGTGATTCCCTAGAGGGTTCTAGCCTAAAGGCGAAACAAACAAAATAAAAATAAACAAAAAGAAAAACTAAACCCAAGAGGGTTCTAGCCTCAAGGTGAATAGTGCAAGAAATTAAAATCTAACTACAAAATAAAAATCTACTCTATAAGCATAAAATAAATCTAAGGCAAGAGGGTTCTAGCCTCTTGGCTATTTAACAAAAAAATAAAATCTAAACTACAAGCATAGAAATAAATCTACACTAATAAGCAATAAAAGAGAAAAAAAATGCAAACCTTCACCTTCAAATAATTCTCCATCTTCATCTTCATCTTCATCATCCAACAAAGAGAAGAAGAGAAAAATTTAAAGTGGTGAAAAAATTATTATTATTAATTGCAACTAAAGTTACAATTTTGGAAGGCCTTCTCAATTAAGAGTAGCCCTCCTCTCCAAAAGGAGTTACAAAAATTTTCACACCTCTAACCCCTCACTCTCTACCCCTATTTATAGTAAACATCAGTGAATGAGAGCCATTGGATCAAACTTGAGCCCCAAGACAAGCAAAATCAGCCATTGACGCGCGCTACAGTAATCTGGCATCGATACAGGCATCGATGCAGGTATCGATATCAGCATCGATGCCCACATCGATGCCGACATCGATGCCCACATCGATGCCGACATCGATGCCCACATCGATGCCGACATCGATGCCCACATCGATGCCGACATCGATGCCCACATCGATGCCGACATCGATGCCCACTATTTCCAAATTCTGATTTCACGGATAGCTTCGTCTCGTCGAGATAGGCGATTTTCATATATTATATGTTAAATTCCGCCTTCCGGATTAGGAGATATCGTCGTTTCTTTGTGGCCAACCATTTTGAATATGATTTCTTTTCATATTGGATTTTTGATTTTCTCCGGCTTCTACAGGCTACACGACTTGATTCTGGGCTTTTGGATTTACACTTAGGCTTCTTGAATCATTTCTTCATTTAATCAATGGGTTTTTGTTGAGAGATGGGAAGTTGAGGTTTATTCTTCATTAATCTGTAATTAAAAGATAAAAACAATTATTAGTGATATATTTATTCATATAAAATAGATAATGAGGGTATAAAATTATAATAAAATGTGATTATCAAATACCCCCACACCTAAACTTTTGCTAGTCCTCTAGCAAAGAAAATAAAAAGAAAAATCCTAACTCACTTTCGCAGGAATCGCGGTTGTATTTAGCGCATACAACAAGCCTTTAAACCCCTAGGTTACCCTAGTGGACGAGTTGTAGTCTCGTGAGGGTTTGCAGTGAATATACCCATAAAATTCGGTCAACTTGCCAAATTAAAGAAGTCAGTAAATAACTAAATTCACTTGATAACTTTTAGATAATCTAATTGGAGCCAGTTATCACTCAAGAAAACATTTTTATATATAACTCTAAGGTATATTTTTAAGAAAATCTTCTCATTGTAGCAATACAAAACCAAGCCAAACTTAGAAGTTTAATTTAAAAGTTTTGAAAAGAACATGCCAACTCTTTGTTTTAAATAATTTTCAAGTTGCTTGATTTAAAATATTTTCCAAGACCATATATACAACTATAAAACATTTAAATTTTTTTTTTAACTCTTTCATCCTTGGTGATTTTTTTTCTACTTTAACGGGCTTTCTAAATGACCTTTTAACGAGTTTTAGACCAATGGATCCCAACCCAATTGGGCTTAGGTCATTAAGTATGGAAATACTCCTTGGGCTTAATTACTCGGTCAGCTTAGGCTTAATAAGATAGAATCACATTGAATTAAAGAGTTTTTTTTTCTTTTTGGTGCCCATTTTTCACACTCTTCTTTTGCAATTTTTTTTTGAAAAATTATTTTCAACTCTAAGTTAAGCATGCAAAAATTTCATTATTTTAAATAAAAGTCCAAGTTAAGGCTTAAGTAAAGTATACTACTTTGAAAATCATTTCTTAAGAAATTTATTTAGAGTTATCATAAAAGGTGAACTTAAGTAAATAACTAACTAGGGATTAGAAAATTTCAAATTTATCAAATAAATCAATTATTACATAACTCTATCAATTTGGCAAGTGACGATATTTTTATAATTTTTTTTAAGAAAAGGAAAAAAAACAAAAATGTAACTAAAATGTAAAATAAAGAGAAAAAAATAACTAATTCCCACCCCCACACCTAAATTTTGCATTGTCCTCAATGCAAACTCTATGATGCATAAAGTAAAGCAGATAAGAAGTGAAGCACTTACATTTGGTCGGCTGATAAAAATCTGCAATTAACTTTGGTCTGAGGAGGATGAAATTAAAAATTTATTCTCTTTTTTTTCTTTTTTCTTTTTTTTCTTTTTTTTCTCTTTTTTTCTTTTTTTTTTCCTTTTTTTTCTTTTCATATGTACAACTAAACAAGAAACTCTAAAATGAGAGAAGATTTTATTATGCTGAAATAATCCAAATAAACAATGTAGAATGAAATATTCAACATGAAGAGTTCTTGTTCTACATTGAATCCTACCTTATTGCTGAAAATTCTCCCACGGATTTTAAACAATTTCAACATGATATAATCAACAATGTACTGAAATTCTAAGCATTCCGGGGTGTTCAACGATTTTTGTGGCAATGAAAGGTAGGTGTTATTGGTGTCATGCATATTGGACTTAGATTCTTGATTTGTGAATGTTTGTTATCTAACAACTAATTTTTCTTTAACAATTTTCTCAACCCCAAGATTCATGGTTGATGTGTAAAAATTTGGTTGTTGTTTATTTTCCAAAAATCTTAGTTCATCAAGAAAGAGTTTTTCAAAATTCAGTTCAAAGCAGCAATTGTCCAACACAGTTTCTTTATTTTGACAAACCCGATCTGCTTCTCCTAATATTTTTAGCTCCTCACCGAAAATTTCCTCAAAACTTAGATCTGACTCTTCTTCTTCTTCCCTCGGTCTTTCCTGAATTGAATTATCAGGGGAAGAATGAATTGGAACAAGAATTTGGCTTAAAGGTGTTCTTTCCTGATTATCGACCTGTTTTCCTGACTGTAGTGCATTCATTTGAGTGTCCTTAGGATTGACCACGGGTTGACTCAGAATTTCTCCTTCCTCTACTTCACTTATGGCACTAGCTAGTTGATCAATATGGGTTTCTAATCTAGCTAGGGCTTGAGTGTTAGAGTTAAGTATGAGTTCGGTTGATTGCATAAAGGAGTTCATCGTGTAGGATGTTTGAGTTAACATATCCGTGGCTAGTGTGGAGGCCTTAATAATAATTTCAAAACCTTTTTCCAAAAAATTAAGACGTTCATCATGATCTGTATCAAGAGGAGTGTGAGTTATAACTTGATGATGAGGAGACTGATTTTGATACGACAGATTGGGTTGTTGAAATTGTGAATGAGAAT
Organism: Asparagus officinalis; assembly: GCF_001876935.1. Lineage (NCBI taxonomy): Eukaryota > Viridiplantae > Streptophyta > Magnoliopsida > Asparagales > Asparagaceae > Asparagus > Asparagus officinalis. The sequence continues at coordinate 26,038,348 of NC_033799.1, read as the reverse complement.
TGAACGGAACTGTATTTTCCCTATGAAAATGTTGGGTCAAAGAGGGAGTGAAGTTTTGAGTTCCAGAGTGGTTTTCCTGATTCCATGCAATGTTTGTGTAACTTGTCCAACCTGGGTTGTAGGTTGAAAAAAATGGATCATTTACCGAATACTGATATGGACTCTCTACAAACTCCCGAACTTCATTGGAAATTTCAATCATATTGGGATAACATAAATTTTGAAAAACTTGTGGATTAGCCATTTGTTCAAAATGAATTTGTTGATGTGTATTGTCCTTAATCCACATTTTGCATGCACCAAAAACAATTTCTTTTTATACTTTTTTTAGAGAAAAATAAAGTTAGTTTTTTTTAAGAAGAAAAAGGAAAATCCTAACTAAAACAAATCACAATCAATCACTTTTCAATCACTCTAACTCTAGGGTTAAGCCTAACTCAACTAGACTAGCTCCTAACCAAAAACTCCTAAAGTGAAAAGATAAAAGTTTTACCCGGGTAGTTAGCCAGGTAAGGATAGTACTAGAGGTTGATCAGAGATCAATTAAGTACCTCGTTCCTTACGGAGCGCTTTACGCAACCCCTAAACCTTGCCTTAGACACCAACTAATCCAAGAAAACTTAAACCGGTTCACTTAAGGATTTCTTGTTTCTTATTGAGCTCGAGTCCTTAGGGGCCAACGTCTAATGAGTTTTATTAGGCTTGGGTGGTGTAGTGAGGAATTAGTGATTTTTGGGCTAAGGAAAGGGTGATGAAATCCCTCACCTTATCTTGATTATGGGGTTTTACCCTTAAAAATATTTTAAAGTGTGTGTCAAATCAAGATGCTCAAATCACTTGGTGAATTCCTACTAACGATATGAAATGCAACCCTATGAATTAAAAGCAACTAAAAAGGATGAAAAAGAGAAAATGTTTTTTTTTATTAGGGTTAACAATCAAACAAGTGAGAAGGGGGATTTGTTTGAATTTATTATCTTGTTAGTAAATGTCAAAGTGGAGGGTGAATTTTATTATGGTCAACGGAAATAAAATCTTTTTTTTTAAGATCCTAATTGTCACTAATTGTGAGAAACTAACTAAAGGTGTGGAATTAAAAATATAAGGAAGAAGACTTACCACAAGCGAATATCCAATTCCTCAATCTCCAATTCTTGATCTTTAATCTTCAAGTAGTTCTTTCACAAAAAAACACACAAATTAAAGAACCAAAATAATTAAAACCTACTTAAGCACCTTCCCCGGCAACGGCGCCAAAAACTTGATGCGGCATAAACATGTACCAAAAAGGTTGCAAGTGCACAACCGTGTCAAGTTATAGTATTTAAGACATCGATCCCACGAGGAAGGTGTTTTGTAGGAGAAAATATGAATTCAGTTCTTATGTTGTGTACGTGACAAGTAGGAATGATAAGTGAATGTGATTGTGAAGAGATTGAGATAGTGAAAATGGTGTGTAAATAGGTGCAAGTGTAAGTAAGAGTGGATTTGAAAAGGAATGAGTATGATCAATAAGGTGAGAAAGAAAAAATGAATAAAATCAAAAAACAAATAAAAAATCAAGAATGAAGAACAAAATTATAAAATAAAAGAAAATGCAAGAAATTAAAGATGGTGGATTTAATTATAGATATGGATAATCTAAAATAGAACCCACTTCTTAGAAAAGTGTGATTCCCTAGAGGGTTCTAGCCTAAAGGCGAATCAAACAAAATAAAAATAAACAAAAAGAAAAACTAAACCCAAGAGGGTTCTAGCCTCAAGGTGAATAGTATAAGAAATTAAAATCTAACTACAAAATAAATTATAAAATCTAAACTACAAAATAAAATTGCAAAAATTAAATGCATGAAAATAAATCTACTCTATAAGCATAAAATAAATCTAAGGCAAGAGGGTTCTAGCCTCTTGGCTATTTAACAAGAAAATAAAATCTAAACTACAAGCATAGAAATAAATCTACACTAATAAGCAATAAAAGAGAAAAAAAATGCAAACCTTCAAATAATTCTCCATCTTCATCTTCATCTTCATCATCCAACAAAGAGAAGAAAAGAAAAATTTAAAGTGGTGAAAAAATTATTATTATTAATTGCAATAAAAAGTTACAATTTTGGAAGGCCTTCTCAATTAAGAGTAGCCCTCCTCTCCAAAAGGAGTTATAAAAATTTTCACACCCTTAACCCCTCACTCTCTACCCCTATTTATAGTAATCTTCAATGAATATGAGCCATTGGATTTGTCTTGAGTCCCAAGCAACAATCTCCACCTTTGATTTATTTGATTTTCAAAAGAAATTAAAAATCCAATTTGTAGCAATCAATTTTCGGCCCAGCAGTCCAAGTCTTTGAGCACCTCAAGGTCCGGCCTTTGATTTCATTTGGTTTTCAAACCAAAGTTTGCAGCAATTTTATTCCCATTCGGTCCATGATCAAAATTCAAGTCCGGTCATTTTCATGTTAAAACCCTGCAGCAAAGCATCTTGAGGTCCGGCCCAGTTACATTTCCATTTGATTTCCAAAACCAAAAATCCAAAGTTTGTAGCAACTTCAGCCCATTGTCCGACCCATAGCAAATCTTTAGCATCCAAGTAAAAAAAACAACTAGGAAAAATGCTGATGAAAAAAAACAATTCTTCAATCATAAAACCGGCCTATTCCAAAACCGGCCCATAGCATTTCTTGATTTTCAAAAGAAGAGCTGCAGCACTTCAAGTCCAAGACCGGCCCCACACATTTCTTTTTTTTTTCAAAACAAAACCAAGTCCGGTCCCTTTTGTGTTCCAACTGCAGCAAATGTCCAAAGTCCATTTCCCTTGGTGTAATCTTTTTGCTTTGGGCCTTCAAAAAGTCAAAAATTACACTTAGGCTTCTTGAGTCATTTCTTCATTTAATCAATGGGTTTTTGTTGAGAGATGGGAAGTTGAGGTTTATTCTTCATTAATCTGTAATTAAAAGATAAAAACAATTATTAGTGATATATTTATTCATATAAAATAGATAATGAGGGTATAAAATTGTAATAAAAATGTGATTATCAGGTACCAACCCCCTGTCCTTCTGATTGTGTAAATCAGTGTTTTTCAAGTGCATTTCCCCTTTATGAATGGGAATGACGCCATCTGTAGCAGCTACAGGGAGGAAATCACCGAACTGGACTGCTATCAAGTTAGTGGATACAGTCTTCTGCTTTGGCTTTAGGGTGAGAACGTTAGCGTTCACCAAGTTTTGCAAGATGTCTTCGAAGACATAGCACTTCCGGGTAGGATGCCCGAGGAACCTGTGATAACGACAATAGTTGGGGTCGTCCACCTTCCCTGCTTCATCTGGTTTTCTGATCTCGGGGAGCTGTAATTTATTGTTCTTTCGAAGTAGTTGGAACAGAGTGTCCACATGATCTTCTTTGAACGAGTATTGCTTAGGTGCTCTTGGTGGGTTTGGTGCCTTGCCTTGCTTACCCGAGGGTGTGCGTGTGTCGGTATCTGTAGCCAATGTCTCTTTTCCCTTGGAGCGTGGCGTATTGTTCTGGTTGCGCTGCTGTTGTGGCTTGGGTTGGATAACTTCTTCAGCCTTGACCCGAGCAACAATTGTGGCTTGGGTTGGATAACTTCTTCAGCCTTGACCCGAGCAACAATCTCCTCGGCTTGTTCTCCTTGTTAAACTAGCTGTCTCCAGGAACGACATTCCGCTACTCCCATCTGAACGAGGAGCTGGGTCTGCAAGTTGTGTCTGCAGGTTTCAACTAAGGTTGATTGAGTCATACCTGACGGGCATCGCAATGCCATGCTGCGGAACCTTTCCACATAAGTCTTGATGGACTCTCCTTTCTTTTGCTTGGTGGCGAGAAGAGTCGGGACCGAGACTTCCGTATCGTCTTTGAAGAACCTGACTAAGAAGAGCCTTTCCAAATCTACCCATTTCTGAATAGATCCAGCACGCAATTTCATAAACCACTCGAAGGCAACTCCTTTAAGAGTACCGATGAACAAACGGGTTAGAATGGTGTCGTTTTCTACCACATCTCCCGTCTGTGACTTGAAGTAGTAGATGTGCTGATTTAGTGATCCTGTACTATCGAATGGCTGCAAGGTAGGAGCCTTGAACTTCGGTGGGTAGGGAGCTGTGTCCCACTCAGCAGGATAAGGCCATATCACACCTTCCTCGTGAAGCTCGCTTCTGTTAGCCATTGCGTTAAGGCGTGCTTCTTGCTCATCCACTTTGGTTGACTAAGGATTCGGTTGTCTATCCGTTTCTTTCTCATTTTCGGAAGAAGACTCCAAATTGTGAGTTTTGTGATCCAAATTCTCGAGCATCTTCTGCTTTCCTTTAGAGGTTGTCTTCCGAGAGGCTTCTGGTCTTTGGTCTTTTTTAGCAAGGAGCTGAGCCAACATGTCCTTCATTTGAAGAAGGGTTTCTTGTTGTGCGTGGAGCATGACATGATGTTCGTCCACTATTTTGGCTAAGTCTTTAGGATTCCCCCTCATATAAATAGAAGTCTTTCATGCCACGACGGAGCTTGAAGACTGAGATTCAACGATTGCCGAATGTTCATCATCGGAAGTAATTCCTTTGGCTAACCTTTGATAGTCTACTGAGCGGATAGCTCCTATCTGTGTCCGAGTATGTAGATATACTCCTTCAAACTTGTCACAAATTTTCCGAACGGTCGGGGAATGACTTCTTTGTGATTCATCAGAACTAGGATGCGAGGCTTTCCCTCTGCCGGTCATGTTGATGGTGACCTGAGGATATTCGGCTTCAGAAACCTTCTTCTTCTGACGACGTCGTCTCTTGGTGGGTCTTACGACATCCACCAGTCTGTCGAACACAGATTGTTGGGATTTAGGTGCGCAACAGTGGCATTCGGAGAGGACTGCTAAAATAATTTGTGCACAATAGCACAAATGACTTGTCTGTTGCATTGGTTTTCCTCTGGAGAGTAATTCTCACAAATCAGAGACTTGAGAGTGATTCTTCGTCGGAAATAAGACCCTTTGTCCCTGAGTGGGCGAGACTGGTTCTTGTCGGACATGAATCTTAAGCCCTTGTCGACTCTCTTGAACTTGCCGGACCACATCGTGTTTTGGGGTCGAAGTGCGAGGGTCGCGTTGTGATCTATAAACACCAGGCCTTGGCCTGCATTTATTTGATGAAACAGACCCCTTAGGGTCCTGTTTTATTTGGACGCACTCATGAGGCACGTGTTTTCTTTTATTTGATGAAACAGACCCCTTAGGGTCCTGTTTTATTTGGACGCACTCATGAGGCACGTGTTTTCTCTTAGCAGCGCTGTGTTTTGGATGGACAACGCACCGCTGAGGGTCGCGTTTAAGTTGTATCACCCGAGGCTCATAGTTGGACTCGTTACCTCAAAGTATGCGTTCTGGAGTAGGAACGCAATGTTTGGGCAGAGCCCCAAAGACACAATCCTTGCGTTGGACCAGGGATTGGTTTTCTCAGAGATGCGCTCGTCGGATGGATCTCCTCCGTCTTCGAGCGATGTTCTTCTTGGCTTGTTTCAGAGCCTTGGTCGCGACGTCGGCGTTGATTGGATCTTCCTCCGTCATAGGCCTCTTACAACCCAGTACACGTCGTGTGGAATCTTCAACTTGCAAAGCGAGTTTTGTGGAATCTTCAACTTGCAAAGCGAGTTTAAGGCTTTGGCCAAAGGAGAGGGCTTTCTTCGGCGTCTCAACAGCCGTTAAGACTTCCTTAGAGATCTTACAGGCATCTCGCCTAGCTTTAGGGCTAAGCGATCCAGAGGAGAGGGCCTCCTCGTACTTGGCTTGGTCGAACTCTACGACAAGAGATTTGACAGTAGTTCCAGTGAGGTGAACATCGGATTGCGCCACCACTTCTTCGTCAGAGAAGCTAGTCCCCAGCGGAGTCGCCATCTTTTGTTTGTTGGAAAATTTGTAATAAGAAAACGATGAAAGAATCGTGTTTGATTTTATTCTCTCTAACTGTTTAGAAAAAGAATGTCTACAACTCTCTCAACTCTCGATTACAATTTGGATTTTTGATTACAAAAGAGAAGAGGATTGATCTGAATCCTCCCCTTTGTTTAATTCTGGGTTCTTCACGGTGGCGATGAGATGCCTCCCTCGAATGCTTGCGTCGAGTTTGCTTCTCGTTGACGATCCGAATATCTATACTCACTGGAATAACTGACTTGTGTGGTCGGTCTGATCAAGAACTCTTAATGAACTTTGTAGTTCAAGATCAGTAACAAACTCTGGTGAAGAAGAGTTGTTTGGACCAAAATAATTCGGTTAATAAACAAAGTATCGAATCTCGAGAGATCTTCTGTTGTTGAAGATTGCTGCCTTTTGATCCTCTCTCCAATCGGCCCCCTTTTTTTCCTCCTTTAACTCTGTTGAGTTTGTTGACATTTTATAGGAAGATTAGGGGTGTAACTGACCCCTTAATCCGCTCCTATATGGGGGTTTAGTTGCCCCATTATTCGGGTGTGACAACCCACTAAAACCACTCCCCAGATCATGGGTGATCAGCGGTCTTCTCGTAACCGTATGGATTGTGTTTGAATGAGTCAGAAGCTTGGCTTGCGTTCTGGCATGGATTCTGTGTTTGAACGCAGCATCTAGAAGCGCGTCCTGTAGTGATATGATGCTGCGTTTGCAGCATTGTGAAGGTGTGTTTTGCAGCGATGTGGAGCTGCGTTTGCAGCATCGTAGAGCTGCGTTCTACAGTGGTATGGAGCTTCGTTTGGTAGAGATATGAAGCTGCGTCTGGCGGCGATTGGAGCTGCGTTTAGCAGCGGTTGGAAGCTGCGTCTGGCGGCGATTTGGAGCTGGCGTTTGGCAGCGGTGAGCTACGTCTGATGGTGAAATTGGAGGCTACATTTGGCGGGTTGGAGCTGCATCTGGGGTGATTGGAGCGTGCAGTTTGGCAGGGGCGGATGGAGCTGTGTCTGTTGGGATTGAGCTGATGTTTGGCAGCGGATGAAGCTGCGTTTGACGGCGATTGGGCTGCGTTTGGGTAGAGATTGGAGCTAACGTCTGGCGGCAATTGGAGCTACGTTTGGTAGGGCAGATATGAAAAAAGCTGCATTGGCGGTGATATGGAACTAGTTGGCAGCGGTTGGAGCTGCTGTCTGCAAGCGTTGGAGCTGCGTTTGGCAGCGGATTGGAGCTGTGAACGGTAAAGTTGTGGATGCCTTCTCTGTCTTTATATATGGATGACACTAATGATCAGTTGAGAAGGTCCTATTCAGGCCATTTGTGACAATTGAGGCATCCCAATAACGCTCTATCAACTTTAGGTCACGATCTCCACTAAGATTTCTTTGCATGGTTTAACCATGTGCTCCTCAGCGTGTCGAATATTTGCCAACAGCTCTCTAGATCTTCCCGCTTTTCTAAAATCATTACACTGCTCATCAGCACCTCTAATAGTTGCTAATATAATATTAGTCATATTGTTGTCACAGCCATCAAGATCAATCATCTCACATATGAGGCTGCGTTTGTGTTTGCAGCGGATGAAACTGTGTTGGTGATCGAATTGGTGTTGCGTCTTGGCGATGGTACGCATGGAGGACTCCCGTCGATTTGTAGTTTCTTTCTGTTAGAGCGTTACAAAGACTATCATTTTGTAATCCTCGCTTTAGCTCTTTGAGAGTTATCAGATTGCGACTCCCAATGTTGATTGAGAAGGTTGTTGATTAGAGCTTTCCTCAGTTGTTACGAAGGTCGTCAGGTTGTAACCTTCGTCGATCTACGTGAAAGTCTTCAAATTGTAGCGTTCTAAAAGTCGCCAGACTGTAACTTCCATCATCAGTGTTTGATGGGGAATCAGCTATCTATTATTATTTTTAGACAGCCTACAAATTCCAGCCAGTTTTGCAGCATTATCTGAAGTTATTTCTTATGTTTATGCTAAACTTAATTGAATATTAGCACTAAACTATTAGTGTTTCCTTTTTTCCTTTATTATCTCAACTACTTGCATACTAGTACGATGTACTAGATAACTCATATTTGAAGAGATGTTTGGCGGGCATAGTATATCATTGCTACTATCTGACTGATGCAGTGAATTGTCATTTTTTTACGGTGGTCTTATCTTTGATGCATTTAATTTTACTCCCTAATATTTATGTCATTATTTATGTTGAGCCTATTGACTATTACCTAATCTATTTTATGACTTATGAGCATATACCTTACTGTAAAAATAAAGACTTGTGTCCACATACTTCTGTAGTAGATAGGTACAATATTGAGTTGTCTTCCTTCATCCAGTTTTGTGTCCTGTTTATTTGACTATATAAGGTTAGCTTAGCTCAAGCCTCTCTATCATAATACTATCTTGCAATCTTGGTCAAAAGTCAAGCATTTTAAATCATGTAGAAGTTGAGATTGAAAAAGTGGCTATAGTGTCAAACAAAAATATTCTTACGTAAGGATTTTGCTTGATATTTATTAACGACAACAAGGATTTATGGGAGGGTTAGATTGGAAATGGTTATAGATTTAAAAGAGTGATGGCGGGAGGAAAAGAAGTGAGAAACTGAGGGATTGGGGGATATCTGATACATTTTTAGCACAAAACTCATTATAGCTTCTTTGCTAGAAGTTAATTATCAACCATCATGGCAAACCATCGTTTTGTTTCAATTCTTTTGATGTTGATTTTTTTTCCTTTGTGTGTATGTGCATGTGTACGTGTAGAGTTTGGTAAATAGGGGCTAGTTAAGCTGAGAATTTTCTAGTTATGTCATTGTGAACAGATCCCTCGCCTGGGTTGCCTTCTTCTTACCTTGGTGTAGGCGTTTATGGAGCTTGGGGAATTGTTGATATCATCTGATGCTGGCGCTGCTTTAGATGCATTTAAAATGGTATGAACCTTTCCTCAGCGTCATGCTTGATAGTCTAGAAGAATTCACTTTTGCGTTTGGTTTTATCTAGTACCTAATAGTGAGTCTGTCCTGTGCTGGAATTGTGTATTTATTGACAAATATTGACTATGACACTTCCATTAGATAGCTTTACTAGGTTTTTTTAACGTTAAAATTTAAAGGTTGGTTCACCTCTAGATTCTTGTACTTAAATTTCATTTGTTATTACTTATTATGTGTTTCTCTATTTATCATCATATTATTTCAGATGGTTATACCTTCGTGAACCAACACTATTATAAATCTGAACTCTCATCTAAGTCATTTAAGTCTGAAAACTATGTTTTAGTCCAAAGTAATGCAAAAAATTCCAATATATACTGTTCACACACCTGATCAATTCAGGTTAATTCTACCTCTCATCAAAATCAAAGCTCTGTGACTCTTCGTCAATGATATGTGGGCAAGCGGATCCCAGCGCGTCCGTTCAAAAGGACATTAGGCCGACCCTAATAAGACCAAGTATGGGTTCCAAGGATTTCTGTGAATTACAAAGCTAGCACTCTATTATTTATGGAAACACACCAATCATTGTACGCACATGAGGGAACACACATAGATAATAATAATAATATCATGTAAGATTTGATTCCCGAGTCATGAATACTGAATGTTATAGTTTTGTTGAGCCTGGGGACTAATCTATTGGGATAGGGATCGGCACGACATGTTATGGGCATTTCGTCCTATTGTTTGAAGGCCATCTCTAAGGCTCTAACAAGTGAAAGCATTCATTTTCAAATCAAGTGAGTGGTTGGATTAGAACATCTTGCAGAGAGGGGTGATCTACTTCATTTACGGTGATTAGAATGGTTAATTGAGGAATTATAACTTTTCTATTTATGATGTAGATCATCACACGTTATCATCGTCGAAGTTTCTAGATCCATTAGTGAGGCTATGGCTATAAATCGATGGATTAAGATCAAGGAATCACAACGAGCCGGTCATCTACCTTGTTACACGACATCATCATAAAAACATTAGATGAGCATAAAACCAGATAACGGAGAGCTTCTACAATTTATCAGTTAATTACCATCATTCGTTTCAAATACAGAAGTAGCAGATACTAAGGGCACCGAAGAGAGTTAGGTTCTGATAAATCGCTCTACTCTCTTAATAACTTGTAGTTTTTGAGAAATTTTAAGGCGATAACAAACTTTCGGATGATATAGAAGTTTCTAGAAAGTTATGGTCGCTCAGATACACACCACTCTTGACCTACTTGACCTACTTGCCCAAATCAACTCAATAGAACTCACATCATGACTCCTGGGCTTCATGACGGTAGCGGCACGAAATAATTTGATATAAGGGGTTGTTTGGTTCATTTCCTAGAAACCTAAGTTTGGTATATTACTCATTGAAAATTTGTTGTGAGACTCATTTCCATGTTTTCAAGCCCATTACATTGACTTTTTAGAAAGAAATGAGTTTCCTTAAATTTGGGACTCATTGCACTATTATCTTGCTAGCGGGTGGGTCTCACATGCACAACATCTCCTTTTTTCCTCTCTCAACCAAACACAAGAAACGAAAATCAAACACATTCACGTGGGTGTGATACTGCCGAGGTATATGAGAATCTAGTTGCAATGCATTGACGTTGACATTTTAGAATTAATTTTTATTTATTTATTATTTTTCCCCCCTTCCTTGGTTGTTGCGTACCTCTGTATTTGATGTGAGTATGCCCTATTGGGATGTGTAGGTGCCACGAAATTTGCGTGGAAGATGTGAACGCGTATTTGGAGTTCACGCGTCTCATGGTGGGGCCACATATCCATGAACACAGAAGCAATCAGTGTGCGGCCCATCTAAGCCCTCTCCTATAAATGCATATGTAATTTCGGCCTAGGGTTTTGTAGCAAAGAGGGAGTGGCAACAAAAGGCAAAGTCGGTTTTTTTCTTCTTCTTGAGCAGTTGCGGCTGTACGAGTGCAAGGCACAGGAAAAGGACAGCATGGGGCTTTGTGCTTGGAGCCTTTGGTTCTTTTGAGAGAGATATTTGTGTACGGGATCTGAGAGTTTGTGCGAGGGTTTAGATTGAGTGATTGTAAACCCTAGTTGTATTCTCTCCCTCTAATAGTAGATCTCCCTCTCCTTGCCCTGTGGACGTAGGCAATTTTTCGAACCACGTAAAATTGGTTTGTTTATGTTTGTGGCCATTGTAATAGTTTTTAGGATCCCTCGACAGGTCTGTCCTAGAATTGATGAGAGGAAGAGCCAATATCTCACTTTGTTAGATATTCACTTTAGATTCTTATTTCCTTGGTGAGACGAGAATTCTTATTGGGATCTTTCTCTCTTATTGTGCACTAGAAATTCTACCGAAATTTCCACTACGCACAACAAGTGGTATCAGAGTCCAGGTTCCGGATCTAGGGATTTGTCTTGGTTGGAGGAGTAGATCAATTTGGAGGCTCGTCTAGGGCTTCGTTTGGTGATAAAGGTGGGATCTTTTGGTAAAGACTCTATCTTTTCAGTTTTGGATCTATTCTTCGTTCGTTGGTGTGTTGAGATGTGAGGTTTAATAGAACAAGCAATTTTGGATAATGGAGATTCGAGGTTTTGGATGCGCTGAACGCGCAGAATTTGGAGGATACCTTGGAGTTAGATGGCAAGCCAGATGACATTGAACAGAAGGTTTGGAAGAAGATGAATCAAACGGCGTGTGGTGTGATTAGATTTTGTTTGACTCAAGATCTAAAATATGATGTGATGAATAAGACTTCTGCAAAGAAGATTTAGGAGATTCTCGAAAGCAAGTATTTGACAAAGAGTGTTGAGAATCGCTTACATTTGAAGAGGAGACTTTATCGTTTCCAGTTGAAGAAGGGAACCTCCATTAGAGATCACATGAACCACTACACAAAGCTTCTTGCGGATTTGGCGAATGTGGATGTCATGATTGAAGATGAGGGCAAGGCATTGTTGTTGTTGAGTTCCTTACCCGAAGAGGAATATGAGACCTCTGTCCTTACTCTGATTAATAGGAAGGAATCTCTTTCGTATAGTGAGGTCACTGCTATACTGGTGAATTATCAGCTTCGAAAGAAGGATAAAGAGACTTCGACTGAGTCAGTAGCAGAGGCATTGGCCGCAAGAGGGAAGGGTCCAAACCGAAAGAATAGAAGCAAACATCTTATCGGATGGTAATATTTCTGACTCTTCTATTTATTCGCTTTCTATCAGTCCTACATGTAGCTATTCGGAGGAATCCGAGTGGATGTTGGATAGTGGTGTGACCTATCATGTGTGCCCTAGAAGGGAATGGTTCTCCAGTTTTGAGAAACTTGATAGTGGTCTAGTGTACATGGCTGATAACCGTGCATACCAGATCCTTGGGATAGGAAGAATTCGTATCAAGATGTTTGACAGGACTATTAGGGAGTTATATGATGTGAGATATGTTCCTTCCTTGAGGAAGAACTTAATCTCGATTGGAGCTTTGGTTAGAGAGGGTCTGAAGGTTCGTGTTGAGGACATGGTTCTCGAGATCGTGGAAGACTCTCAGATTGTGATGAAGGACATCAGGAGGAATAACCTGTATTACTTGACTGGAGGTATAGTGGCAGGTAGAGAACTGACGACTTCTATTGATTCGACTAGACTGCGGCATTTGGGGCTTGGCCATTCCAGTATTGATTCCTCGCATAGATTGAAAGAGGGTGCAAAGACCTGCAGTTTGAAGTCCAGTGACGGATAAAGTCGTAGTAGTCTCTAACAGTTTGAAGAAGTGTAAGATGGACAGAAAGGTGAAGGTACTTCATTTTGATTTTGATGGGAGGTACAAGATGGACCTGTTTCTGTATTGGAGCCAAGCTCATGGTAATTCGAGACACTTCGTTAGAAAGGAAATCTTAGGGAAACCAGATAGGGTGGCAAATTTGGAGAACCATGCCTTGCTGGAGTAGGATCGGTGTTTGTCGTCGAGTAATGGTTTGCATAAGGGGTTCTAGACTGAGGCTTCGACATATTTGAGTCATCCTATTAAAGAGTTGTCAACTGCTGTGATTGGAGGTAAACTCTATTGGAAGATAGGTCTCATTGTGTCATTTTGGATGAGGCTTCGATGAGGAAGCCAATTGACTCTCAGCAGGTGGAGAGTTTTAGACAGACCTTAGTTGTATCGCAGCAGGTGGAGAGTGATGCTACTCCATATTGGGTGAAGATTACTCCACATTCTTCAGATCACTCTGCATTATTTGGGATTCTAGCTGAGGTGACACAGTTTGGAGATCATTTAGTTTTGGATGCAGATGATGAGTTGGGTTTTGATTCGAGTGCAGCTGATAGATGTAGTTTGGATATGGCCATTGGTTCCTCTTAGGTGGAGGTGTTTGAGGCCATTGGAGGTGCTATCAGCCGCAGAATTGATGATGTTAGAGAAGGGTTGTGAACTCTTCTAGTATATTGAGGACTTTGGAGGCCAATTGGTGAAGTACGTTCGGCTTGATTCCTTGGGCAAGAGGATACGTAGGCAGTCTTTATGATGCAGCTGGGTTAGATTTTGATGGGGGTGAGATCGATTTTGTGAGTTGATACCGACATTTGGAGAGTGTTTGCATTCTTATTTGGGTTCTCGACTTGTTGTGGATTGAGTCCATTGTTATGAATTGTTTCACTTCGTACTGAACGCAACAAGTGAGACATTTGATTTGGTTGGTGTCGGCTCAGTTTTGGGAAAACTTCGCCGATGTGGAGAATTATTAGGATGTGTGGAGGCCACGAAATTTGCGTGGAAGATGTGAACGTGTTTTTGGAGTTCACGCATCTCGTGGTGGGGCCACATATCCACGAACACGGAAGCAATCAGTGTGCGGCCCACCTAATTCCTTTCCTATAAATACCTATGTAATTTTGACCTAGGGTTTTGCAGCAAAGAGAGGGTGGCAGCAAAAGGCAAAGTCGGTTTTTTTTCTTCTTCTTGAGCAGTTGTGGCTGTACGAGTACAAGGCAGAGGAAAAGGATAGCGTGTAGCTTTGTGCTTGGAGCCTTTGGCTCTTTTAAGAGAGATATTTGTGTGAGGGATCTGAGATTTTGTGTGAGGGTTTAGATAAAGTGATTGTAAACCCTAGTTGTATTATCTCCCTCTAATAGTAGATCTCCCCCCTCCTTGCCCCGTGGACGTAGGCAGTTTGCCGAACCACGTAAAACTGGTTTGTTTGTGTTTGTGGCCATTCTAATAGTTTTTAGGATCACTCGACAGGTCAGACCTAGAACTAATGAGAGGAAGAGACGATATCTCACTTTGTTGAGATATTCGCTTCAGAATCTTGTTTGTTTGGTGAGACGAGAATTCTTATTGGGATCTTTCTCTCTTACTGTGCATCAGAACCTCTACCAAAATTTTCGCTACGCACAACATGCCAATGGCGTTCTCCCCACGGTCCCATATGGATTAGATAATGGGCTTTGCGCCTCCATCATTGGTTTGACTAGAACCGGACGAAAGCCCGGTTGAAAGAGGAGATACCTTGGATTGTTCTGTTTCCTTTCACTTCCACATTGTAAATCTGCAATTTTGTAATTATTTAATTTTATATTCAATAGTTTGAGTGTGTTGAGAATTATTATGGAGCTCATTATTAATTTGATCACCAATATCCTTCTATGTTTTCTTTTAAATAAATATGACAAACGATTATTTATTGAGTAATTAAGTAATTAACTCTTCCTTCAATGACTATTCTAAGTATAGCTATATATTAACAAATCTAGATGATCAAATCCCTTAAGCACATAACTTTTGTTTCAATTTAATGCGTAAACTACAACCTAACCCACACGGTAATCTTCCATTTTCAATTCTACTCTGCATGCACAAACAGAAGCAGAGCAGAATGAGTAAAATTATTTAAACTGCGGGCAAATTGGAATTAATTAAATTTTGTGAAGAATTGAATAATGTAATTTGCCTTGAGATTTAGCATTATATAACTGGTCAATAATATTATATAATTAGGAGACATATTGTTCGTAGACTACCTACTGCTGACAGATTCTGTCTGTTATTGCCATGGGATACATGTGGGGACTATTAACTGTATTTCAGAATTTAATTTTATTAGAGAAATTACTTACTACCAAAAAAATAAAATTATGGGACCCTAAATTCATAGAACCAATTATAGGACAGATGATATAATCTATCATTATATTTAACAGTAATGAGCTTAATCGGCCAAGTGTTTATTTTAAAAGAACAATTAATAATACTATTCGATCGACTCGAAGCCAATTAGTTCGTTGATTATCTTTTGGTAGATCAAATTTGTTTGCCTCCAAAATCAATACTAACATATACGGTGCTTATATACACCATATTATCCAACACAAAATTTCAAGCAACTAGCTATTTTTCAGTCGACTGTAGGTAACTTAATGAAGTTAACTATTCACCTAATCTAGTCTATTATAGGCAATTTTTTTAATTACCGTTTAAAGCATTACAATACGTGTAAATAATATTTTTGCTAATTGTTTCTAACCAAATGGAACATGGGAGAGTGTTGAATTGTCTGCGGAGATGCGTGCATTAGCGTTGAGATCTCAACATTTCTACGGAGTTTTATATGATCAAATCAAGGGGGAAGTCTCTACAGCTCATTTTAATTTGAATATTTTTGGACTAGTTTATGCAAGAAATACAGATGAATTTATAAGAGAATTTAGTATTGTAGGCATCTAAAAATGCCTATAGGTATCCGCACACAGCTCGAGACGGAGAGAAGATGACGAACGTCGTTATCCGAGTCTAAGAGGATTATCTGACACTAACAAGTGCATGAACCAGAATGGCGAACCAACTGTGTCTCGTGCACTTACCGGCCACCTCTAATTGGCCGTCACACACGTCGGTCAACTCGCACATGTCAGTCAACTCGCACACGTCAGTCAACACGTGCACGTCAGTCAGCTTGTGCACGTCAGTCAACGCGCGCACGTCAGTCAGCTCGCACTCGTCAGTCAGATCCAAAGTGCCCGTCATGCTTGTCAGTCAGTTCCAAGTGCCGTAAAGAAGCTATTGAGCGCATGAAGCAAGTTAGCAAATCGTACAAGTCAACAAGACGATCAAATACGCAAAATGATAGAAAATACAAGTCCTGGAAAAGCAAAAAAACACCAAAGAGTTTAGCAAAAGGCCAAACCCCCGCGCCAGCGCGGGTCAGTTTGAGTCAACCCGCACCTGCGCGGGTCGGACCACCCACACGAGTTCGACTGTGCCGACCCACGCCCCCCGTGGGTCAGCGGACCCGTCGTGCTGTTTCGATCTCCGAACGCGTTTTCAATGGTTTTAAGCAGTTTTCTTAGAATTTATCTATTCCAGGAATTCCCAACTGACTTGATATCATCCACAAATGTGGTTAGGCCATTATTGACTGAAGATAAGGCCAAATTGCTCATTCTTATCCAAATACCCCCCAACTGAAGCCTATAAATACAGGCCTAGGGGCTCATTTCATGGGGCGATTTATTATCAAGACAAGGAGGTGCTGCCGGATTGAAGAGTCAATGAGCATGAATTTCAGCAAGGGCTAGCGAGATCCCGACAAACTTCGGCATAAAGAAGGAGTCTTTTTCGAAGGATCTTAAGCCTGTTTCCCCTTTCCTTAAGATTAGGCTTGGTCTTAATCTCGAGAAGAGTACTGATTTCGCTTAGTCGATATTTGTACTTTAACAAATACTTCCTTGGTGAAGTAGGAGCTCTGACTAATTATTCTGTCAACCAGATCTGATCCATAGGTAGTCCACAGATATCAATGTCCCCGGCACAGTCAAAGATCCCACGCAAACAACAGGCGATAAACATTTGTTGTACGTTGTTTGATAAAGTTGTAATTTATATTTTTATTGTGTAAGGAGATCTTATAAAAAGATCGACTTTTTATTCATTTGAGTTTATTATAACGCCTGAAGTTGTAATAGATTCATCACAATGAAGAAATCAACTTTTGACCCAAACACGCTGGCGACCACAGTGGGAGCCGACAGCCTTTCTGCGTGCGAAGGCTGACGTGTTGCAACCTCAGATCCGTATCCCGGTTAAGGAAGAGGTCGAGTACGAGTTCGACCAACAAAAGTTCGAGGAGTATCTATCATCCTCCTCCTCCAGATCCTCCTCCACTCGCAAGCGTAGGAAGATCAATGCCCCCGTTGCTACGGTAGCTGCACCTTGCAACGCCCCTCCGGCCTCCAACAAGGCCGGATCTGCAAATCTGAACTCCTCCTCAATTAGGGAGTTGAGTACTGAAGGCGCGCCAATCTTATCGAAGAGGGCACGCCAAAGGCAACGCCAACGACTCGAGTGCCAACTTGCAAAAGCTTTAGAGCCAGTTGACGGGATTCGCTACGAAGAGGATCTAATGTCCAGAAGGCGCCAACCGCCACAACAGCGAGCGAACAACCCCTCCTCCTCTAAATCATCAACAGGTGAAAGGATCCAAGTAAAAAGGACCCGTTTAACTCTTGAGGAGCAGATTTAGAAACACCGCATATTGCTTGCACACGCACGAATTCTTGTGCAAAAGGCACAAAAGATGTAGAAGAAGGACATAGCTAAAAAACAACCAAAGCTGCATAAAACTTGGAGGCCAAAGTCAGAAACAGCGGCCGAAAATATCAAAAATTACGGGTCACTTCAATCTGATCCTGCAAGCCACGGGTCACTCAAGTCTGACCCTCCAAGCTGCGGGTCACTCAGGTCTAACCCTCCATACCGTGGGTCACTCAAGTCTGACCATCCAAACCGCGGGTCACTCAAGTCTGACCCTCCATGTCGCGGGTCACTCAAGTCCGACCCTTCAAGCCGCGGGTCACTCAAGTCTGACCCTTAAAGCTACGGGTCACTCAAGTCTAACCCTTCATACCGTGAGTCACTAAAGTCTGACCCTCCAAGCCATGGGTCACTCAAGTCTGACCCTCCCAGCAGCGGGTCACCAAGTCCTGACCCACGCCAGGGCCGAGACAGGAGACACTCCGCACCCATTTTTCTGATTCCGTCAAGTTCCGCCCCTGCTCTGATTAATCCTGTAGTTCCAGTGAAACCACACGGTAGTGTGAACTCATCCAGAGGCAAGAAAGTAATAGCGGATCGCCTGGGTCCTTTGCACAAGGATCAAGGTAAAGTTTCGATCAGAGAGCGCTTGGGTCCGGTGACTGAACCCCGAGCAACTACTAGAGCTGGTTAGAGCTTTTCTATAATGGGAAAACTCTTGTAACTAACCGCCTCAGACTGCAAGTCAGTATCCAAGAGCCCATTAAGGTCCCGCGCTCACGAAAGCGTGGCTCCAAACGTGTGACTCTTGAGAAGGCCATCAAGGCAATAAGTCCTCAAAAGGAAATGTGTTCGTCAGACAACGACGTTATACATGAGAAGTCGTGCCAACACGCGATAGATTGCTCTAATCATCATGCCCATGAGTTGTACTATCAGGCTGGGGGTACGAACAGACCTCGAAAGAGAGATTCTCGGGATATGGACTTTCATTGGCTGTGTACCAAGATAATCAGGATAGTGTTATCAATATGTAGCTGCCCCAAGACCGCTCCGCAGAGGGTCTCGGTATTTTAGAGGATCTCTAACAGAACGACTAAGTCCAAACCAAAGCGTCTCCTTAAGAAACGATCGGCTGTTCAAGGTGACGAACTTCCAGAATTCACAATTAACATGGCTGATAAGGGAAAGTCGATTCGACCTTCTAGTTCTGACCCCCTCATATCGTATAGTCTAACTCAGCTACGCGCAGGGATTACTAGACGTAGGGATTATCAGAGGATGAATAGAGGCCTATCCTCGGATGATGAGGTATCAGATGCCAACTTGATAGTCGTTTCTGATAATACAGTATCCAGCCTAGGACAATCCCATAAAGTGCTTATGATTAACACCGAGGAAGTAACCAAAATGGTTGAGGATGCTCTAGCTAAATAGAAAGAAGCATTCAAAATTGAAATGGAAATGGTTGTATAGGAGATGAGGCAAATGCATGACCAACAGATCCGAACGTTATCGAATCAGATAGGTGAATCTAGTCGTCGCAACAATGATAGCCAAGCAGCTAGCGATTCAGATGAGGATAAACACCTTAATGCTGATAACCCTCCTGTTGATCAGAATGCTGTGGGTGGCCACATTAAAAATAAGAGCGCTGGGGGTGGCCCCACTAAAGATAACGATGCTGGGGGTGGTCCCACCAAAGATGATAATACCGGGGGTGGCCGCGTTGTTCCTC
This sequence comes from Asparagus officinalis, assembly GCF_001876935.1. Taxonomy (NCBI): domain Eukaryota; kingdom Viridiplantae; phylum Streptophyta; class Magnoliopsida; order Asparagales; family Asparagaceae; genus Asparagus; species Asparagus officinalis. The sequence continues at coordinate 26,019,189 of NC_033799.1, read as the reverse complement.
TCAGAAATCATCCAAAGCATGATACAGACGAGGATGAGAAGATGAAAGATCTCGAGAAGCATGATACAGACGAGGATGAGAAGATGAAAGATCTCGAGAACAAAATCAACGCTCTGATGTCTGCTTGAGAGGTGAAGAAAACCGGTATTTTGTGTCCTTACCCAAGAGAGTGGGAATCAATAGCATACCCTGCGAAGTTCAACCTGATCAACTTCACGCCATTCGACGGGAAGGATTAGCCCACTCAGCATCTGATCTACTACAAGTCTCACTTAGAAATGATCTCTGGCAATGAGCCATTGATGGTCCGGTCATTCGTTGGCACCTTTCACTAGCCCGCCTTCGATTGGTACCGCCTTCTTAAGCCAGCAAGCATCAACAGCTGGGATGACCTGGAGAACCTGTTCATTGCCCACTTCTTTGATGATGACGCCAAGGTGTAAATCAGGACACTCTTCGATGAGAAGCAAGAAGACGATGAGATGGTCGACGATTTCGTCAAGCGCTTTCAGAATAAGGCGATGAATTGCCGAGATCCTATCACTGAGGACTTCATCCTCCAAACCTGTCATAACAACCTCTCTTTGGACGTGTTAGAAGTTATGGGAGTAGCACCCTCCAATACCTGGAAAGAGTTGAAGATGCACGGAGAGCGGTCCAAATGCTTCCTCAGAAGGAAGCAAGCCGAGAGAAGCCAACCGATGGCTAATCCTCTGAACTCAAGCTTTGTCTCCCGTGGTAAGGGGAAGGCACTACAGCAATTGTTGATGTTAATCAGACGTTGCAACAACAACCCTGGAGACAGCGAAATACTTCGGTTCTAAAACTCCAAAAAGAGTACTCCTTCAAGGACGAAGAAGTTTCGGCCATTTTCGAGTCCCTCCTTGAAAATAACAAGATCAAGCTACCACCTGTCACAAATCAGGAGGAAGCTGACAATACTTCAGATCCAAAGTACTGTGCGTACCACAGGAGGATCCTTCATCCCACCAAGGCTTGCTTCGCTCGTAAGAATAGCATCCAAACCTTGGTTGAAGTCGGCGTCATAACGCTGAATTAAGCTGAATGAAGACTCCGACAAGTATAAGAGTATAAACTGCTCCTTCCCACATTCTAAAAAGTATACGAGTATAAACTGCTTCTTAATCCTCTAACAGGTGCATGAAGATAAACTGCTCCCTGCATACTCCAACAGGTATACGAGTCTATACTATTTCCTAATTGTCATGGAAAGTTCCTGTAGAATTTTTATACATAATATTCTTAAGGATAACCCAGTCATGCAACTGAGTACAATATTAGACCCAGTTTCGGGAAGGAAGCTGGGGGTGGATGATTCATGTAACGGAAAGTTCCCGAAAGAAATCTATATAGTGTATTCTTAGGAATAACCAGGTTACTATGAGAAGGTGATGAATAAGAAACTCCCACTCAAACTTCCCCTACGTCTCTGCACTCAACACTCCTATTGTTAGAGTCCGGACATAATACTCAGAATTTTAATATCCAGATCGTTGACGATTGTCAAACTCTTTCGTGTTAAGTATTTGTCACTTAACATCAGTAACCCTCTTTAAGTGATCTGTACGAATCAATACTCCCACTGTAATTTGTACTCCTACTCTCACTGTTCATTTGGTAAAACCTTCCTATAGTTAGGACCACAACCAAAATCCCCTCTCGATTCCTCTAATGAACGAGAGGTCCATGAATCGAGTGGTTAAACGTTCCTACAGTTAGGGCCACAACCAAAATCCCCTCTCGATTCATCCAATGAATGAGAGGTCCACGAATCGAGCGATCAAACCTTCCTACAGTTAGGATCATCTCAAACATCCCACACGGTCAAACCTTGCTACAGTTAGGGCCGAAGCCAAGATCCCATCTCAATTCCTTACGTGAACGAGAGGTCCACTTCCGTACCGAGCTATCAAACCTTCCTACTGTTAGGGTCACTTCGAACTCCCACTTGGTCAAACCTTCCTATAGTTAGGGCCAAAACCGCAATTCACTCTCGATAAATGAGAAACTCATCTTTAGTTCGATAATCAAATCTTCCGACAGTTAGGATTATCTGAATCTTTTTGATTCTCGGAGTGGAGATCCCACTCTTACTTTCACCTTCCCGGATTCTTGAAGTGGAGATCCCACTTTGAGTTTACTTTGCAACTGGAGATAGAATATAAAATTCTTCCTCTTCAGCTTTGGAAGATAGAATATAAAATTCTTCCTCTCCCGCATTGGGTTTACCTTTACCCCAAGAGAAGACCTGGAGATAGAATATAAAATTCATCCTCTCTGGCATTGGGTTCGTCCGCAAATTATGGAGGCAATCGAGTCCGAAGTTAAAAAGCTTATCGACTCGGGTTTCATCAGGGAGGAACAACATCCTGAATGGCTCACCAACATCATCCCGATCCTTAAGAAGAACTGGAAAATCAGGATTTGTATCAATTTTAGAGACCTTAACACCGCCTCCCCGAAAGACGATTTTCCTATTCCCATCACAGATGTTATCATCGATAATACGTGTGGATTCAAGAGAATGTCCTTCATGGATGGATTTTCTAGTTATAATCAGATAAAGATGCATCCAGATGATGAAAAGCATACTGCATTCAGAACACCCCTCGACGTTTTCTACTTCACGGTTATGCCCTTCGGCTTAAAAAATGCAGGTGCCACATATCAGAGATCCATGTCAAAGATTTTCCAGGAGCATCTCCGGAATACTATCGAATGCTACGTGGATGACCTTGTCATGAAAAGCCGTGACAAAAATGATCACATGAAAGACTTGAAGATGATGTTTGACCTGACGCGGACTCATCAACTAAAGATGAATCCTACCAAATCTTTTCTTAGAATGTCCAGCGGTAAATTCATTGGATTCGTCGTCACCACCAAGGGTATTCACATCAACCCTGATAAAGTGAAGGCAATTAATGAGTTGAAACCCCCAAGAAACCTTAAGGAGCTCAGAGGGTTACAAGGACGGTTGGCTTATATCCGCCGGTTCATCTTGAACACTTTTGGGGAAATGTCGACCATTCTCCAGGTTCACAAAGAAGGCATATCGTTCATATGGGACGACGCTTGTAAAAAAACGTTCGAGAATATTAAAGAATATCTCTCAAAACCCCCTGAGCTCGTTGCACCGAAGTCGGGCAAACCGTTCTTGATTTATGTCAAGGCGACGAGACACTCGTTAAGTGCATTACTGGCACAAAACGATGATAACGGTCACGAACAGGCCGTATATTACTTAAGCCAGACCCTCGTGGGCGCTGAATCCAGGTATCCAATGATTAAAAGGGAGTGTCTCGCCTTGGTGTTCACGATTCAAAAGATGCAGCACTACTTGGTTGGACAGACTATTTGCGTCATTTCTAATGTTAACCCAGTCTGGGTGTTCATGACGCAGCCGGCTTTCATAAATTAACAGTTAGCAAAATGGGCACTGCTCTTGTCCTAATACGACCTACACTTTAAACAACAAAAGTCGGTCAAAGAACAAGCTATTTGTGATCTCCTGGTAGCTAACCTAAGTACGGATACCGCCGAGGTATATGAGAATCTAGTTGCAATGCATTGACGTTGACATTTTAGAAATTATAGAAAAGAAATATGTCAAAAAGAGTAGTGGTAAAATGAGCAAAGATGAAAGAAACCTAGCAAACCTTAACATTAAGGCCATGAATGCATTAATTTGTGGTCTTACCCCCAATGAGTACAAGAGAGTTTCTACATGTGCAACCGCACAGGAAATTTGGGAGAAGTTATGCATTAACCATGAGGGAACCGCCCTAGTGAAGGAGTCTAAGATTAGTGGTCTCATGCATGATTATGAACTATTCAAAATGCTTCCAAGTGAATCTATTGACTCTATGTTTTTCGGTTTACTAATATTATAAATGAATTGCATGGTCTTGACAAGGTCTTGGAAAATCAAGAGATGTTCTACAAAATTCTTCGCTCTTTGACACCGGCTTGGGAGGCTTGGAAAATCAAGAGATGTGCTATAAAATTCTTCGCTCTTTGACACCGGCTTGGGAGGCTTGGAAAATCAAGAGATGTGCTACAAAATTCTTCGCTCTTTGACACCGGCTTGGGAACCTAAAGCTACGGACATCGAAGAAGCACATGATCTATCTACTCTCACTCTTGATGGACTCATTGGCAAGCTCAAAGTCCATGAGAAGAAAGTTAAGGAGAAGGAAGAAGCAACCCCGAAGGCAAACGAGGAGCCACCCCAAAAGTCAAAGGCCATAGCTCTCAAGGGAGCAATTGATGATTCATCCTCCTCGGATAGTGAAGATGATATCTCTAAAGAAGTGGCACACCTCTCTAGAAGGATATCAAGACTGTTCGCGGTAAAAATCGTTTCTTTCTCTGTAATTGATTCCATTGTCATCTTAAATAACAGCTTTTTGAGTTACAAAAGATCTTGTCTTTTTATAAGATCCGGTTACTATGAAAATCAAAGAAAAATAAACAAAGATTACAACTTTCTCCTTTTGTGTCGAACGAATCGCGAGCTCCTGTTTTGCGGTCGCTCGCTTTGTGGGTTCTTCGCCTGCGCCGGGGTTTATCCGTGGACCACCGCGAGATCTAGATCCGATCAGATCTAAGCAGTACGACGGGTATTATTCCACAAAGGAAATAATAGCTTTGACCCGGAGGATGACTACGTAGATCTGAGATCCGATCCTCTCGAACTCTTGCCTTATTTGGCGTTGACGATCGCCGAGCACCGGATCTGGATGGGCAAGTCTTCAAAGTCCCAAAGCTTGAATCTTTTTTTAGATCTGAGTCTTCAATCCAGCAGAGCTTCGCCTCCAAAAATTCCAACCTCTTTAAATGAACAAATGGGGGGGCTATTTATAGGCTACCCTCACTGTGCCTCGGGCACAGTGTGGGCCGAGCCACCCTGAGGTGGCTCGGCCACCGAGCCACCTCAAGGTGGCTCGG
>NC_033799.1:25945741-26013218 GCF_001876935.1 Asparagus officinalis | reverse complement strand
TTCTTATGAAGAGACTGCATCTCTTCCTCCATAGCTTCCCTCCACCTAATCGAATCAGAGCTTGACCCTGCTTCCCTGAATGAAGAAGGAACCAAATCATCAACGTTCTACTGATAAAGCATATGCAACCATGACATCATCATATCTAGCTAGCCGACGAATGTTTCTTCTTGGTCTATTAGCTGTAATGGACTCCTGAACATAACCCTGTTCTTGAGTCCCAACATCCACTGTATCCTCCACTTGCCCGTCTGTCATATCATCTCCTCCCAGTGTCACCTCTGTTGGAGTCTTAATAGATACAGTGCTATCTGAAGTTTGTAGAGTCACATCTTCCTCCACCTGCTATGATACCCCACTAGTCTGGCTTTCCTCCAACTGTTGAGGAATCTGAGACCTCATCATGTGAGCCTCATCAAAAGTGACATCTCTGCTAATGACCATCTTCTTGTCTTATGGATCCCACAACTTGAAGCCTTTAACTCCATCTCTAAATCCCACAAAGGCTGCTTTCCTCGCCCTCGGATTCAATTTATCATCACTGACATGGTAATAAGCAGGACACCTAAATATACGAAGCGACTCATAGTCAATAGCTACCGAACCAGACCAACGCTCTATTGGAGTCTTTCCATGTATCGCAGTACACGATAACCTATTCACGAGATGGCTTGCTTAAACCAACGCCTCGGCCGAAAAGGATCTTAACAATCCATTCTGTATCATCATACATCGCACCTTCTTTAGCAAGGTACGATTCAACCTTTCAGCCACCCCGTTTTGTTGCGGTGTCTTACGAACTGTGAAGTGTCGCCTAATGCCGTGATCCCAACAAAACTGCAAATACGGATCACTCTTGTACTCACCAACATTATCCGAACGTAGTACATTCACCTTTCTACCTGTTTGCAGCTCCACTTTCTTCTTCCACTCCGCAAATATATCCAGGACCTCATGTTTATGCTTCATGGGGTATACCCAATTCCTCCTAGAATAATCATTAATGAAAGTGATAAAATAATTGGCCCCACCAAGAGATGTGTTCTTGGAAGGATCCCAAATGTCAGTATGAATATAATCCAATATACCTTAGGTATTGTGAATTGCGGTGCCAAATTTCACTTTTGTCTTCTTCCCAAATATGCAATGTTCACACAGCTCCATCTTACAGGTCTTTACACCCTTAAATAGCCCCTGTTTCGCCAATACCTGTAGGGACTTATCACCAGTGTGTCCCAATCTCATATGCCATAAGCTAGTAGTATCTTTCTTTGTGGTAATCGAAGCTGCCAGACCCTCTGTTACAGTCTTGCCCTTCAAGTAGTAAAGGTTGTTTTTCCTGACACCTCGCATCACCACCATGGACCCCTTTGTGACCTTCAGAGTTGCATTCTCCAAGATCACCCTATAGCCAGCTACCTCCAAAGTTCCAAGTAAAATGATATTCTTCTTTAATTAAGGAACGAATCTCACTTCTTTCAACTCCCTAGTCACCCCGTCATACATCTTGATCCGGACTATACCAATACCACCGATAGGGCATACGTGGTCATTACCCATGAGCACGACATCCCCTCTTTCTAATTCCTCAAAGCTGGAGAACCAATCCCTCCTTCGGCAAATATGGTATATAGCACCTGAATCCAACATCCACTCCGTAGAGTTGGCATAACAAACTGACGGTAATGCTGGGCATAAATAGCCTGAAGAATCTGAATTTGAATTATCACCACTAACTTTGGCAATATTCACTTCTGAAGCCTGTACGGCTTTCCCCTTATTCTTCCTGGCTCTATCCTTCAACTTTGGGCAGTCGATCTTCCGATGTCCCTCTTCTTTACAGAAGCAACATTGATTCCTACCAACACTCTTATAGCCACCTCCTTGGATTGACTTGGAGCGATTAAATGGATGGTGGTTTGGACTACTGCCTCTCACTGCCAATGCATCTCCTGATGCCTTCTCGGAGGGTTCACTATCTCTCTTCCTCAACTCATAGTTCACCAATGCTGAGGTCACCTCCTTTTAGCGGACAGTGGTTTTACCATTGATCATCGTAAGGAAAAATGTACCGAAATCATCCTCTGGCAATGAACATAGCAACAACATCGCCTTATCTTCATCCTCTACCATGATATCCACATTGGCCATATCTGATAGCAATTTTGTGAAGTTAATGACATGTTCTCTAATGGAAACTCCCCTCTTCATCTTGAATTAGTAAAAGCTCTTCATTAAGTTAAGCCGATTCTCAATGCTCTTCGTAAGATACTTCTCATTGAGTGTTTCCCAGAACGTTAAGCCGATTCTCAATGCTCTTCGTAAGATACTTCTCATTGAGTGTTTCCCAGAACCATTTTGTCGACATCTTGTTCATCACATCATAGATCAAATCCAGTGTCAAACATGATCGAATAATCCCACAAGCTCTACTATTTATTTTCTTCCAAATCTTATCCTTCATGTCTTCAGGTTTCTCTTGTAACTCAAAAGTCTCCTCCAAATTTTGGCCGACTAATGCATCCATCACTTGACACCTCCACAAACCTATATTTTTCTTGCCATCAAATTTTTGAGCATCAATTTTTGTATTACTAATGCTCAACCCTTGTATCGCCTTTGAAAGAGACGATCCCGATGTACTTGTTTCACCCATGTTGATAATCCAATCTCTTCAAATGATAATCTAAGCTCTAGCTTTCTTCTCCAAATCGAACACCAAGTCAAACCCGGAGCTCTGATACCACTTATTGTGCGCAGCAAAACTGAAGGCACACAAATACAAACGAAATTGGAATACTTATCAACAACCAAACAAGTAACACAAATACAAGACAACAGATTTTATGTGGTTCGACAAATCTGCCTTCGTCCACGGGAGCGACACAATAATTTCTTATTAATAACAAGAAATTACAAATAAGAGAGAGGATCTCAAACTTGAGGTCTCTCAAACAAATAGAAATTGATTTTAATCTAAAATCAATGCTCAAACACTCTCTCTATTACAATAACTTCCCCAATTAATATTCACCAACCCCTTCTCAACAGTAAATGAGAATAGGGACAAAAGGGAATAAAAATTAGAAATTTTCCAAACAGCAGAGAGAACGGAAGCTTAAGAAATTCCCCCCGCCAATCTCTTCTTCTCTCTTTGCTCTCGTGCTCACTAATTCGCGCACGAATAAGGTTTCCCTTTTATAGGGAAACCCTTAGGGCGGTCGGTCTATGCGCTCCAGCTACGGTCCAGCTTGCTCCAACCACACACAGGTGAAGTTCACTCCACTGCAGGCAAGATCATGGGCAAGGCGGACATCAACAGGTGAGATCCGCTACAGGCGAGTTTGATCTACGTAGCAGGGGAGATCCGCTCGCCTCCCAAGCTCGACCTCACCACACACTTCGCCTGCGATCTCGAACAAGCGACTTTCCTCACCTCCTCAAGTTCTCCATTGACCTCTACAGGAGATCTTCCTCGCCTCCTCAACTTCGCAATCAAAGGCGAGCTTCGATCTCAGGTATGATCTTCTACACACCCCACCTTAAATAAGCGACATCCTCATCATGACATGACAATTAGCACATCCCGGTAGCACTAGGTTATGTGGACTCTAGAGCTGGCTCCCACCGCACTCACGCAATATAGCACTTAGCCCCGCATAGCACTTAGTTCCACACTTCTGACTTGCGACTGCTATAATACAATTTGTCACGCCACGGGCCGCCGGGCCCATTGGTGCAGTACAAACCGTGGGACCCACCAAGCGTAACATGTTTGGCTCAACCCACTGCCAAAATCAACTAGCCGTGTTACACTTGAGCCTTGGGCATACCTATTTAAGCAACGTAACTTCTCACTCATTTTCTGATGTAGAACTAAATAAGAAACAAAGACATGATTATATTATTTTTAGCCTTCAGATTGAAAAGGTTCCATTCAATTTATTTTGTAGCATCAAGCTAAAAACTCAGGAAGAAAGGAATGTAGAACATGTCTTGCAAACATATATGAACGAAGATAGACATTATAATCTTTATCAAACCAGTAATTATACATGATGTATTAGACCCATGTAGAAAATTCCAAAGTTTTAGCATGTAATCATTATTTAATTATTTCTATATAAGCCCCCCCCCCAAAAAAAAAGAAGCTTACTTTTGTATAAAAAAATTTCACCAAAATGACCAGCCAGAAATCTTTGAGTTATTTCAGCCAAAAAAAATCCAACACCAGGACATTAGGGAAAAATTCTTAGTGGAATATTACCCTGTGCACCTTAGATTAAGTTTAACTTTTTAAACCCAAGAGTACTTCGTTTTTCTTTGAGTACTCCCACTTCTCTAATCCTTCTCTAAACGTGCTGTTGTCAGTTGCATCCCTTCTCCATTTGGGATAAATTTCATTAAGAATTTAGGATTGCTAAATAAATTAGTTCATTAAAATGAAAAAGAATTTTTCTTTTTCCTTGAAGCATTCTCTGCATTTTCTTAGTCTAATAGATTCTGATTCTTTTTTTTTAAATCAATATATACAATAAACTATGTCCTTCTATGTGTAAACACAAATAAAAGGGAAATATAAGATTTTCAATTATTCTTATATAGCATTAAAGTTTTTGTAGATAACATCTAATCAACTAAAAGTTGGTATTCCGTTATAACAAGAGTTACCTCTCATCTAGAACTGAAAATACCTGTCCATGAGTGTGAGACAACATGGAGATATGAGCATTTTCCTTCGCTAATTTGCATATTTCATCCAACAACTCAATCATCACAAGAAATATGACAGTGTTGAACGCCTCCTTCAGTGCCAATGCATGGGCTTAATTATTTATATCCTCTGATGTACAAACAAAATGGAAAAACTCCAGTACCTAAATTTTTTTTTGTAGAATCTGATGTCAAATATTAAGCATCAAATGAAATCTTTGAAATCACAGTTAGTCGTAGTTACAAAAAGAGGAAGCATAGAGTACCCACAACAAGGAACATCAAAAACACACCTCAGCAATCTCAGCATTGGATTGACATTTCTGTTTCAAGAAGTAGTCCACTGCCTTAACATCATGGTTAGTTACTTTTTCAGTCTTTTTCACTTCCAGAGCATCCGCTTTGCTGAAGCCACTAACTATACTTTCTAAATAAGACCTGGCATTCTCGCTAAAGCTTGAACCTCCTTGATTTCAGGTATTTCTGATAATTTTAGCAACCATTTTACCTAAAAAAGAATCTCTTCGGATTAGCATTTTGCACTAAATAGCCAACATGAAAATAACTACAGTGGCCAGCTTTGTCAGATCATGATGGGTATTGGAGAAAGTGGTAAACCTTTTTTACTTGTAAGTTACCTCTTTCTCCATTACCCAAGACATGACTACACTATGACAAGTTTTAATGATGACTGCTACCTATATCAAAGTAGAGGCTAGACGTTTTGTCAGATTGTAAAAGAAAGCACAATAATAAGCATGACCTAAATAAACAACATTTTTTTCAACGGCTATAAAAGCCTGAACCCATTCACCAAATCCACATGATCGGCGATAGACTTAGACAACTTCTCTGCTTCTCCAATGTATTATTGGGGAGTCAAATTCAAGAGAACGCTCTTTGCTTCTTCTGGCAATGGCAAGCCATTAGTAAACTTTTGAATGCTCTCCTTGCTAACAACTCTTCCTCTGGTGAGATCCTTTAGCTTCTCATATGCCTCTGGGATGTTGTATCTGTGCATAGCCTAATGCAAGAAAACAAGAGAGAGTCCATCAGCAACAAGGGTCTCTTTTATTCTTTAATATTATTGGTTATTTTGATGTTGATTGAGCAAATGATACTCTTGATAGTATCTCGTTGGTAGATATTGTACTTTTATTGGAGGAATATGGTGATCTCACGATAAAGCAGACTATCATGTCATGATTTATTGCTAAGGTTGATTATCAAGTTATGGCTCTCGCTGCTTGAGGGATTATGTTGATTAAATACCTTCATCAGGAGATAGGTGTGTTTCTACCTCAGGCTATGGAAATACATCTTAATAATCAGGTTCTGGCGTATATTGCCAATGGTACAGACTAAGTCTCATGAGAACATTAATGTAATTATATTCTATTTGTTTTCGAGTGAAAATACCCCTCTCTTGGACTGTCATCTTTCCCAACATATAGTCAAAATGCTGGGGGAGGTGGAATTAGATGTCCTATATAAAACCTTCAAAAACAATACAACATACAAGCAGACCTTTGATATTACATCATATAACCAACAAAAGCAGAAAAATCATTCTAAAAATAACAATCAATATATACATATATTATTATTTTATTAGTGCATAATATTTTCCCAAACGCTATAAATAGACCCCAAATCCTTAAGGAAAATTCATTCTAAAAATAACAATCAATATATACATATATATATATATGTTGTAGAATAGCTAGTGCTCGTACGAACAGTGCCTAGACCGAGAAGGTCTGATAGATCGAGGAGATCTTTGTCTGAAAGATCAAGGAGATCTTTACCTGATAGATCGAGGAGATCTTTGTCTTATAGATCGAGGAGATCTTTGCCTGATAGATCGAGGAGAACTTTACCTTATAGATCGAGGAGATCTTGACAGTACTGGGTTGTTGCACACTAAAGTACTGGACTGCTATTCCTGAAAGCAGTTTGGCCTTGGGATCCTCGCACCGGAGTAGGCCAAATAATGCTTTAAGCACAACATTTTACAAATGCACTGCAGCTGAGTTGAAAAATTTTAAATTACTGCACTTTAGTTTTCTATTCAGTTTTTGCTGTTATATATCTGTATTATTCCAGATTTAACCATAGACGCTAACAGTCTAAAGGGAAGTGCAGTGCACTGTCAGGACTTACTGTTTGTATTTGTTCTGCAAGCACCTCCCACACCTGGTCTAAGTCATCATTGAGACGAGACTCTTTTACCTACACATGATGGAGAAGAAATAAAGAATTAAGAAACGAAGAGAGTTACAAAGCAGTGTAATTTCATGAGTCATGTCATTATTAAATATGTAATTTGGAATGAGATATATTGATGGCACTGTATCAAAAATGTATAATCAAAGTATTATTACTTTAAAATAATGAGCTCTAAACTTCAAACTAATTTGGGTGAGTTTCAAAGTAAACTTGATTAAATATAGTGGTGGTAAATTATGACCCGACCCATCAACCCGACCCGACCCGACCTGTTTATATTAGGAATGGATCGAGTTATATGGGTCGGGTCATAAACGGGTCAACCCGAACTGACCCGTTTATTAGATGGGTAAATTAGGGTTGACCCGAACTGGCCCGTATAACCCAATACCGACCCGTTTAATTCTAAATGGGTTGCAAACTCCAAATATTAAGATCATCTTCGTCGTCTTCATCCTCCTCCTTCTCCTCTCTCTCCTCTTCCCTCTACCCCCAGTTTCCCGCCAGGTCCCACGCCTCCTGTGCGGTCGGTCGCGTCTCGGCCCTCATCGACAGCGAGCCAGCATTTCAACGGTTGAGATCGGTCACGGTTCCACTCGTACGCACAAGATCAGAGGACGATAAGTGGAGGTTAGAGAAGGGGGAGGAAATGGGTGCCAGATGTGCTATGCGACCTGGCGAGCTGCGGGAAGCTGGAGAACCTGTCGCTGTCGGGAAACGACTTCACCTCGATGTGGGGAGAGCCTGGGATCTGGTCAAGAGCAGAGCTCTGGATCTAAGGAGGAACTACATTGCGGGGTTGAAGGGCCAGAGGCCAGAGGTCAGCCTGGGAGTGCGCTGGTTTTTTTCTAAAGCCTCGGTTCTGTCCGGTTTTGACTTTTATGCCGTGCGAGGATCAGAGGGATTGGGGGGTCGCCGGAGTGAGGCAAAGGCCAAAAAGGTGGGGACCGTGGTTTGTAATACTGTGAATAAACGACAACCTAATCCTTAATTAGGATTGTTTATTAAAAGGGTCAATCTCTTGTACAATCTATGTAGCAGTATTGCATATTTTGACTCGTGATTGTCGAAAGAGTCAAAAGAATTTCATCTTGATCTATATAGTATCCACGATATTGAACTGAGATTTGATAAATGGGTCTTTCGGGTTATGTGGGTCGGGTCGGGTAACCCGTTTAATAAACGGGTTAGATAGCATTGACTCATTTGTTAAACGGGTCGGGTCGGGTCACACTTATACGGGTTGTGTCAACTATAACCCTACCCGACCCAACCCGACCCATTTGCCACCCCTAATTAAATGTTAAGATTGGGATTGTCTTTATACATCGGTAGCATATTGAGCAAAAATGAGCTTTTGCAACTTTTAGATGTATCTTTCTTCACGTCAACTACTCGGACGTACAGATAGAATTTTTTCAAAAGAATCATGCCAGATATCATAGTTATGGATCCCAAATAATAGATCTAAAGGAAATTGAAAAGGATAGCAAAGACATAGTTCATACAATATTTTTGAGGGAAATGATTAGTACAATTTTAGAAAATAAATACTTATATAGGAGAAAACTCAAACATTGGTAAAATCATATATATTATTAGATGGACGTACATTGGATAGAAATTATGTTGACAGCAAGACAATAATTCATCTTGAAATGGATCCACATTTCTATGATCTTGTAATTCAAAGAATTTAGCATCTTACAATAGTGACGAATTCAAATTCAACATATGCCCAACCCAAATAGTTAAAGAAAGAACAGAACAGACAACATACATGAAGCAAAGAACGACGATAGCGGCAAATTTCCTACCAATAACACATCTAGCTTTATATCTAATTCTCAAGTGATAATCATCTCATACAGATTTTACTACTAACCTGAAGCTTCTGGATTCCTTATAGTGCACTTTTGTATGCTAAGAGAGAATACCCAGATCCAATACCCAAATTCCTCAAAATAGTGGAATCGGTCAAATCCCTCTGTCAATGATTACTCATGCAATAAGTATAGTATCACTTTACCAAAAAGAAACACTAAGACGTATTTTTTGAACTGTGATATAGCACTGAACTTCACATTAGGTACTCCTCAAGAACCATGAATAAAGATGAAAAAGTAAATGATACACACCTGCATACGAGAGATGGGCAATTTCGAGCTGAGAGCTAGCAGATAAAATAGCATTAGCCAAACAGAAGTTGCCCTCACTATTCTCAAAATCAATGGGATTAACTTTATTAGGCATAGTTGAAGATCCAATCTCCCCAGCCTTGGTCATCTGGAAAGCAAAATTATCATGAAATCGTTTAGTTCCAAATTAGAAGTTTGGGTGCTAAAATAGGTCCTAATATTTTAGGGGTATAGTGGTCAAGCATAAGAAAGTTACCTTCTTAAAATAACCGCACGAAATATAGCTCCATATGTCCCAATCAAAATCAGTCAGGATGTTATTAAACTGAACAACTGCATTGAAAAGCTTTGCGATATAGTCACGCGGCTCAATCTGTATATAAAGCAAGCAACATGCTCAGATAGAGAGTATGCATGCAAGCCATGTGCCATTCCATTCATAGGCCACATTGACGTAACCTTTCAGACAACACAAACTTAACAAAATTATTAGCTGGCGCTATAATTCCATTTTTATTTATGCACTAACTGATTGGTGTAGAATAGGCTAATTGATAAATGTACTGTAATTCCAAGATAGATGGATAACCTGCAAGTCTATCTACTTATTATCAAGCATGCACATGATAGTATCTACTTACTATATGAATCACCTTTTGTAAACTCTTGAAATGTGAAATGGCAAAAAAAACCTACATTTCAGTCACCTGAGTCGATTGCAAAACTCATATTAAAGAAAATCCTGAGGCTTTATTAGTTATACACTTTTACAGTTTGTATAGTTGCCTAAATCTTCACGAGGACTGTTTACTAGTAAACTAGTTCAAGCAAAGAACAACGAATACAAGCAGCAGTGTCAAAAAAGTACAGGTAAATAAAGTACTCCTCCCATTAATGAAACTTATCCAAGTCATCCGCAAAGAAAAAACCATATTAAAATCATCTATGCACTACTTAATTACGCAAAAAAAAACCATCAAGCTAAAATGAATCAGATAGGTAAAACCTTGCAAAGAGAAAAGTAGTAGAAGTAAATAAACATGCCTGTGTCACGTAAGGGGTGAAACCTAACCCCAAAAAGGTTACAAACTCAGCTGCAACAGTTGGCCAATCAATATCAGGACATGCAACTTTATGTGCATTGTAGTTTCCAACAGCTCCAGCACACTTGCCCAATATTTGCACTTCTGTAAAGGTCTTCCCTACTTCACTTAGTCTGTAAGTAAAATTTGCCATCTCCTTTCCCAAAGTAGTGGGTGAAGCAGACTACAAAGGAAGTTAGAAGTTATCAGAACTAAACCACATAAACCTATTACAAAAGAAAATCATTTATTCCTGTAGCAAAACGATGAAAATTATCAACATGATATTTTAGCTGCTTTGAGCTATCAACTTAGTATATGTTCGCTTCTAATATTGGCCATGTCACGCCCTAGCCTGACGGGCCCATTGGTGCAGTACAAGCCGTGGGACCCAACAAGTGTAACATGTTGGTTGGCTCAATCGACTGCCAACATTGACTAACCGATATTACACTTAAATAATTTAAGCCACTTAAATTCTCACTCATTTCCTGATGTTGGACTAAATAGGAGTGTCACAAACACCCCACCTTACATAAGTGATATCTTCACCGTGACATGACAATTGGCACATCCCGGTATCACTAGGTTATGTGGACTCTAGAGGTGGCTCCCACCGCACTCACGCAATATAGCACTTAACCCCGCATAGCACTTAGTTCCACACTTCTGACTCGCAACTGCTATAATACAATTTGTCACGCCCCGGGCCGCCGGGACCATAGGTGCAGTACAAGCCGTGGGACCCACCAAGCGTAACATGTTTGGCTCAACCCACTGCCAAAATCAACTAGCCGTGTTACACTTGAGCCTTGGGCATACCTATTTAAGCAACGTAACTTCTCACTCATTTTCTGATGTAGAACTAAATAAGAAACAAAGACATGATTATATTATTTTTAACCTTCCGATTAAAAAGGTTCCATTCAATTTATTTTGTAGCATCAAGCTAAAAACTCGGGAAGAAAGGAATGTAGAACATGTCTTGCAAACATATATGAACGAAGATAGACAGTATAATCATTATCAAACCAGTAATTATACATGATGTGTTAGCTCATGTAGAAAATTCCAGAGTTTCAGCATGTAATCATTATTTAATTATTTCTATATATGCCCCCTACCCCCCTGAAAAAAGCTTAATTTTATATAAAATTCACCGAAATGACCAGCCAGAAATCTTTGAGTTATTTCAACCAAAAAAAAATCCACCACCAGGACATTAGGGAAAAATTCTTAGTGGAATATTACCCTGTGCACCTTAGATTAAGTTTAACTTTTTAAACCCAAGAGTACTTTGTTTTTCTTTGAGTACTCCTACTTCTCTAATCCTTCTCTAAACGTGCTCTAAAGTTTTTGTAGATAACATCTAATCAACAAAAAGTTGGTATTCCGTTATAACAAGAGTTGCCTCTCATCTAGAACTAAAAATACCTGTCCATGAGTGTGAGACAACTTGGAGATATGAGCATTTTCCTTCGCTAATTTACATATTGAATTCAACAACTCAATCATCACAGGAAATATGACAGTGTTGAACGCCTCCTTCAGTGCCAATGCATGGGCTAAATTATTTATATCCTCTGATGTACAAGCAAAATGGAAAAACTCCAGTAGTTAAAAAAGAATTTTGTAGAATCTGATGTCAAATATTAAGCATCAAATGAAATCTTTGAAATGACAGTTAATCGTAGTTATAAAAAGAGGAAGCATAGAGTACCCACAACAAGGAACATCAAAAACTCACCTCAGCAATCTAAGCATTGGATTGACATTTTTGTTTCAAGAAGTATTCCACTACCTTAACATCGTGGTTAGTTACTTGTTTAATCTTTTTCACTTCTAGAGCATCAGCTTTGCTGAAGCCACTAACTATACTTTCTAAATAAGACCTGGCATTCTCGCTAAAGTTTTAGAGCATCAGCTTTGCTGAAGCCACTAACTATACTTTCTAAATAAGACCTGGCATTCTCGCTAAAGTTTTGAAGCTCCTTGATTTCAGGTATTTCTGTTAATTTTAGTAACCATTTTACCTAAAAAGAATCGCTTCAGATTATCATTTTGCACTAAGTAGCCAACATAAAAATATAACTACAGTGGCCAGCTTTGTCAGATCTTTATGGGTAATGGAGAAAGAGGTAAACCTTTTTTACTTGTAAGTTACCACTTTCCCCATTACCCAAGACATGACTACACTATGACAAGTTTTAATGAAGACTGCTACCTATATCAAAGCAGAGGCTGGACGTTTTGTCAGATTGAAAAAGAAAGCACACTAATAAGCATGACCTAAATAAACAATGTTTGATGGACTCATACAGAAACTGATAATACTACATCATATGCAAATTTATTAGAAGAGGGATACTATTGTCAGATATGCATATCAAATATAAATATCCCAACGGTTCACAGAACATTTTAGGCACAACTTTAAACCTTTTGAGCTAACTAAGGCTTTAAACCTTTTATCTAAATACCTGAGACATATTATGATTTGTAAGCCAGACGAACAAGGATATCCAATCAACAACCACAGTTTCTTCATGCTTTACCAGAAACATTTCTTTATCATTCACTACAAAAATCATTGTAAAATCTACATTTAAATATGAAACCATTATTCTTAAAAAAAAATATAATGTAAGACTAACACTGTGCACTGGTGTTGAATAAAAAAGCACTTATTAAATATGTATTCTTACAGGATAATTGAATGAAAGTTACCTCGACCATTACATGGTAACGGATTAACCCATATTCACTAAAGAATGGGTGCAAATCCTTGACTTTCTGCAAATATCGCCATCTAAAGATGATAGAGACATAATGCTAAAAGACTCAAGATCAACAACCTTCTCTTTACGATGATGCTCCATCTAAAATATTAAAGTTCACACAACCAAAACATATTCAACCAGTTGTCCAAATATAAGGAAATTTGAAGAAAAAGGATCACCAAAAAAATTAGATCATTCCGGATCAAACTTAATCATCATTGAAGATTCAAATATAAATATCCCAATGGTTCACAGAACATTTTAGGCACAACTTTAAACCTTTTGAGCTAACTAAGGCTTTAAACCTTTTATCTAAATACCTGAGACATATTATGATTTGTAAGCCAGACAAACAAGGATATCCAATCAACAACCACAGTTTCTTCATTCTTTACCAGAAACATTTCTTTATCATTCACTACAAAAATCATTGTAAAATCTACATTTAAATATGAAACCATTATTCTAAAAAAAAAACATAATGTAAGACTAACACTGTGCACTGGTGTTGAATAAAAAAGCACTTATTAAATATGTATTCTTACAGGATAATTGAATGAAAGTTACCTCGACCATTACATGGTAACGGATTAACTCATATTCACTAAAGAATGGGTGCAAATCCTTGACTTTCTGCAAATATCGCCATCTAAAGATGATAGAGACATAATGCTAAAAGACTCAAGATCAACAACCTTCTCTTTACGATGATGCTCCATCTAAAATATTAAAGTTCACACAACCAAAACATATTCAACCAGTTGTCCAAATATAAGGAAATTTGAAGAAAAAGGATCACCAAAAAAATTAGACCATTTCGGATCAAACTTAACCATCATTGAAGATTCATAAGTCCGATTATTGGATTGAATATAGCTCACTATAAATTAAGGACTGCCAAAGGATCATCTCAATTTATTTAAAAAAATTAAGAACCTGAAATTCAAAATACAATAGTGGAAGCCCTACATTACAAATTCAGAAGAAGGAAAAAAAGTGACCTATAGCATATGATATTTATTATTTACTAAAAGTTTTATGCTCTATCCCAAAATATTCCCTCCCGTAAACTTATAAAAAATCCTATCTTTATTCAAAAATTCAAAAGATGCCTCTTTTGAGAAACATTTCAAGATTATAGTATATGAGATTTAAGAAAACTTAGCAATAAAATAATCACAAAAAATCAAAAAACAAGCATGTAGTCAATAAAAGGCATGGCTTGTGTTCGTGAAAATTCCCCAGCTAGGAAACCGGGAATGTAAATCTTTACTTTCGTAGTCGTGACTCCTTCTGAACTGCTCAACGAAACCCTAAGTAGTTCGAATCGCCGAGGAGGGGTGGGCTGAATCCGAAACCCTAGCTGGCATGATCGTATGCTGATCGAAGATGAAGAGGGAGAGGAGGAAAAGCGCGACAAGAAAGCGAACGGGGCTCGAGGGGGGGATAAGAGCTTTTCCTTGGAGTTACAGACGAGATCGAAACCCTAACCCTAGATTTTTTAGGGGGGAATTTGTTCGGGGTTTAGTGGAGCGGGAAAAAGGAGCCGCCTTTTTTTAAGGAATCGGAGAGAACGAGGAGTGAGCGCCTTGATTCATTTTATATGTGTTTCCTGTAGAGGTTAGGTTCAGTTCATCAGATATTTTCCTTAAAAGGTAGGTAAATGATGGATAATCTAATAATGCATATAGATTTTTGGATCATTAATATTTAGAAGTCATCAACCACAGTCATTAATAATATCATTGTCATCAATCTATGTTCTTTTTCAAATTTCTGTAAAATATTGTTGAGGAGATCACATGGCTGCCATGTTTGCAAAAAATAGTTATAAGTTTCATACAAACGTGTATGTTAAACTTGTGATTTCACTAACTTTTTGCTGAACATGGCAGGGTCAGATCATTGTCACGTTAGCAAAATCTTATGATGAATGTATTGTTAAGAATCACCAGTGTTAACTTTCATAAATATTAAAGACGCTAAGAGTATTTGGGTGGTAGTGGTACATTCCGTTATAAGTGAAAGAAACTTTACTTGTAGAAATAATCAGGCTGTTTTTTGTACGGCCGCTTGCTTATTGCAGTACAAATAGCTTATTTTTCTTTTCTTTTTTTCCTTTTTTCTCTTTTTTCATTTCTCAAAACTCTTCATACTTATCATAATAATAGTTACATGAGATCCCAAGCTATAGGCACTATTTCTAATAAAAGAACAGAATATGAAGCTGATAAAACTTAAGTTAATTCAAGTAGTAATGAGAAAAACTTGATATAACAGCTATCACGAAATTCAACAGAACAATAAACTTTTTACTATCAATAGGTTTTGCCAAATATTTACTCTTCGAGTTCGAAGCAAACTATACTCTTTTGAGGCACATTAGAGAAAGAACTTGAGTGATTTTTGTAAGTGATTTTTGTTTTTGCATATTTAGATGTTGATTTTGCATATTTTGATGTAATTAGAGAAGCAACTGTATTTTTTGGATCTGGATTCTCATTACTTATGTGATAATAAACATGGTCTAATTCTCTCAATCCTTACCACGTATCTCAATTCTTACAAACGAGATCACACCACATAAAATTTCCACCGAATCTTTTGATAGTTGTTTTAGTAGTTTCAAGAGCATACAAATGTTAAACATTGAGAGAGTAGAACAGGACAACAACTAACTACATCTAAATATGTAAAAAACAAGAAATCTATGTTGTGAACAAAAGAGAATACTAAGGCATAATCGTCCCACCAACACCAGTATACCACACATGGGTTTGTTGATATTTAAATATTCAAGTACCCAGATACTTTATTTCAAAAGAAAAGAACACAAGAATATTGTTCAAATCGCATAAAAATTAATTACTATTGCATCCTGCGGAATGGGTAGCAACCAAAAATCAATATAAATATAAGTGTCGAGGTAAACAAACTTCAAGTATTTCAAATGAAAACAAACTATCAAGGAGACAATTGACACAAGGGGGAAAACCTTCATGGGGGCATAAATCCAATATTCAAATCCCCCGACTTACAATATAACAGCCAAAGCATTCTGATTCCTATATGTTGATCACAAATACAAGTACCAGGAGAATACAAAATACAATTGACACAAGGAGAATACAATGAACTTAGCAATACATGGAAGCATACTCGTGTTGCTTCACCAGAATCCATTTCTAGTATTTGAAGCCTCCTGCTTCCAATTTTCTTCCTCCAGGCCATTAGTAAAAGAACCAAATGAAACTGATTGCAGTGATCTAAAGATTACCCAACAATGCTACATGCTTATTCAATTTTGTTTTTCTTTTGTTAATTTACCCTTGCAAGCTTACACAATAATACAAACACAAACGGTTTGTGGTATCAACTGCCTTTGCTCATAACGAAAATGCAAAGGGGAAGTAACATGAACCACGAATAGTTCAATTAGTAAAATTTTCATCTCGTTCATTCAACGTTTGTTTCAACGGCTATAAAAGCCTGAACTCATTCACCAAATCCACATGATCGTCGATAGACTTAGACAACTTCTCTACTTCTCCAATGTATGACTGGGGAGTCAAATTCAAGAGAACGCTCTTTGCTTCTTCTGGCAATTGCAAGCCATTAGTGAACTTTTGAATGCTCTCCTTGCTAACAACTCTTCCTCTGGTGAGATCCTTCAGCTTCTCATATGCCTCTGGGACGTTGTATCTGTGCATAACCTAATGCAAGAAAATTAACAAGAGAGAGTCCATCAACAACAAGGGTCTCTTTTATTCTTTAATATTATTGGTTATTTTGATGTTGATTGAGCAAATGATACTCTTGATAGTGTCTCGTTGGTAGATATTGTACTTTTATTAGAGGAATATGGTGATCTCACGATGAAGCAGACTATTGTGCCATGATTTATTGCTAAAGTTGATTATCAATTTATGGCTCTCGCTGCTGGAGGGATTATTTTGATTAAATACCTTCATCAGGAGATAGGTGTGTTTCAAGCTCAGGCTATGGAAATACATCTTAATAATCAGGTTCTGGCATATATTGCCAATGGTACAGACTAAATCTCAAGAGAATAGGAAGCATATAAAGGTTGATTGTCACTTCATTATGAAATGATATTGAGCAAAATGTCACTTCACATGTCAATTTAGACAGATAGGTAACGGTTTCGCTAAAACATTACCTTTTTTGGGGGGGTTGGGAGGGAGGAAGGGGAAGGGAATTTTTTGGTTAGATTTAACTAGCTAAAAATGACAGGTCTATATGCTGTTCCAGCTTAAGAAGGAATGCTAGAATAATAGTTTATAACTAGACCATCATTGAGACTTAATGTAATTATATTCTATTTGTTTTCGAGTGAAAATACCCCTCTCTTGGACTGTCATCTTTCCCAACATATAGTGAAAATGCTGGGGGAGGTGGAATTAGATGTCCTATATAAAACCTTCAAAAACAATACAACATACAAGCAGACCTTTGATATTACATCATATAACCAACAAAAGCAGAAAAAAAAATTATACAAAAGCAGTCATAATAAAGTTTATGTTGAATTTTTTTCAACAGTCACATGGGCTACTGTAGCAGCCCATGTTTTAAATTTTTTGTCAAAAGTTGTGGGCCCCACTGAAGAAAATTTAAGACGTGGATCCTACGAGCATAGTAAAATATTATAATTTTATTAGTATATAGTATTTTCCTAAACACTATAAATAGACCCCAAATACTTAAGGAAATTTTATTCCAAAAATAACAATCAATATATACAGATATATATGTTGTAGAATAGCATGTGCTCGTAGGAAGAGTGCCTAGACCGAGAAGGTCTTATAGATCGAGGAGATCTTTGTCTTATAGATCGAGGAGATCTTTGCCTGATAGATCGATGAGATCTTTACCTTATAGATCGAGTAGATCTTGATAGTACTGGGTCGGTGCACACTAAAGTACTGGACTGCTGTTCCTGGAAGCAATTTGGCCTTGGGATCATTGCACCGGAGTAGGCCAAATAATGCTATAACCACAGCGTTTTACAAACGCATAGCAGATGAGTTGGAAAATTTTAAATTACTGCACTTTAGTTTTCCATTCAGTTTTTGCTGTTATATATCTGTATTATTCTAGATTTAACCATAGATGCTTACAGTCTAAAGGGAAGTGCAGTGCACTGTCAGGAATTATTGTTTGTATTGGTTCTGCAAGCACCTCCCACACCTGGTCCATGTGTTCATTGAGACGAGACTCATTTGCCTACACATGATGGAGAAGAAATAAAGAATTAAGAAACGAAGAGAGTTACAAAGTAGTGTAATTTCATGAGTCATGTCATTATTAAATATGTAATTTGGAATGAGACATATTGATGACACTGTATCAAAAATGTACAATCAAAGTAATATTACTTTAAAATAAGGAGCTTTAAAATTCAAACTAACTTAGCCAAGTTTCAGAATAAACTTGATTAAATGTAGGGGTGGCAAATTATAACCCGACCCATCAACCCGATCCGACCCGTCCCGTTTATATTGGGTATGGCTCGAGTTATATAGGTCGAGTCATAAATGAGTCAACCCGAACTGACCTGTTTATTAGATGGGTAAATTAGGGTTGACCCGAACTGACCCGTGTAACCTAATACCGACCCGTTTAATTCTAAATGGGTTGCAAACTCCAAATATGAAGATCATCTTCGTCGTCTTCATCCTCCTCCTTCTCCTCTCTCTCCTCTTCCTTCGACACCTAGTTTCTCGCCAGGTCCAGCGTCTCCGGCATGGTCTGTCGCATCTCAACCCTCATCGATAGCGAGCTAGTGTTTCAACGGTCGAGATCAATCACGTTTTCACTCGTACGAACTAGATTGGAGGAGGATAAGGGGAGGTCAAGGAAGGGGAGGAAATGGGTGCCCGACGTGATCTGCGACCTGGCGAGCTGCGAGAAGCTGGAGAACCAATCGTTGTTGGGGAACTACTTCACCTCGATAGGGGAGAACTGCTGGGATCTGGTCAAGAATGGAGCTCTGGATCTGAGGAGGAACTACGTTACGGTGTTGAAGGGTCAAAGGTTAGCCTGGGAGTGTGCTGGTTTTTTCTAAAGCCCAGGTTCTGTCCGGTTTTGACTTTTATGCCATGCGAGGATCAGAGGGATTGGGGGGTTCGTCGGAGTGAGGCGATGGCCAAAAAGGCGAGGACCATGGTTTACAATGTTGTGAATAAGTGGCAACCTAATCCTTAATTAGGATTGTTTTTTAAAAGGGTCAATCTCTTCTACAATCTATGTAGCAATATTGCATATTTTGACTTGTGATTGTCGAAAGAGTCAAAAGAATTTCATCTTGATCTGTATAGTATCCACGATATTGAACTGAGATTTGATAAATGGGTCATTCGGGTTATATGGGTTGGGTCGGGTAACCTATTTAATAAACGGGTCGAATCGCATTGACTCATTTGTTAAACGGGTCCGGTCAGGTCACACTTATACGGGTTGGGTCAACTATGACCCTACCCGACCCATTTGCCACCCCTAATTAAATGTTAACATTGGGATTGTATTTATACGTCGGCAGCATATTGAGCAAAAAAGGAGCTTTTGCCACGTTTAGATGTATCTTTCTTCGCATCAACTACTCGAACGTATAGGCAAAAAATTTTCAAAAGAATCACACCAGATAGCATTGTTATGGATCCCAAATAATAGATCTAAAGGAAATTGAAAAGGATAGCAAAGACATAGTTCATACAATATTTTTGAGGGAAATGGTTAGTAAAATTTTAGAAAAGAAATACTTATAAAGGAAAAAAACTTAAACATCCAAAAAATCATATATATTATTAGATGGATGTACATTGGATATAAATTATGTTGACAGCAAGACAAGAATTCATCTTTAAATATATCCATGTTTCTATGATCTTGTAATTCACAGAATTTAGCATCTTGCATTTGTGACGAATTCAAATTCAACATTTGCCTAACCCAAATAGTTAAAGCAAGAACAGAACAAACAACATACATGAAGCACAGAACGACGACAGCTACACATTTCCTGCAAATAACACATCTAGCTTTATATCTAATTCTCTAGTGATAACCATCTCATACAGATTTTACTTCTAACCTGAAGCTTTCGGATTCCTTGTAGTGCACTTTTTTATGCCAAGAGAGAATACCCAGATCCAATACCCAAATTCCTCAAATTAGTAGAATCGGTCAAATCCCTCTGACAATGATTACACATGCAATAAGTATAGTATCACTTCACCAAAATGAAACACTAAGACGTGTTTTTGAACTGTGATATAGCACTGAACTTCACATTAGGTACTCCTCAAAAACCATGAATAAAGATGGAAAAGTAAATGATACACACCTGCATACGAGAGATGGGCAATTTCGAGCTGAGAGCTAGCAGATAAAATAGTACTAGCCAAACACAAGTTGCCCTCACTATTCTCAAAATCAATGGGATTAACTTTATGAGGCATAGTTGAAGATCCAATCTCCCCAGCCTTAGTCATCTGGAAAGCAAAATTATCATGAAATCATTTAGTTCCAAATTAGAAGTTTGGGAGCTAAAATAGGTCCTAATATTTTAGGGGCATGTGGTCAAGCATAAGAAAGTTACCTGCTTAAAATAACCTAACGAAATATAGCTCCATATATCCCCGATCAAAATCGGTCAAGATGTTATTAAACTGAACAACTGCATTGAAAAGCTTTGCGATATAGTCATGCGGCTCAATCTGCATACGGAGCAAGCAACAGGCTCAGAAAGAGAGTATGCATGCAAGTCAAGTGCCATTCCATTCATAGGCCACATTGACATAACCTTTCAGACAACACAAACTTAACAAAATTATTAGCTGGCGCTACAATTCCATTATTATATATGCACTAACTAGTTGGTGTAGAATAGGCTAATTTATATATGTACTGTATTTCCAAGATAGATGGATAACCTGCAAGTGTATCTACTTATTATCAAGCATGCACATGATAGTATCTACTTACTATATGAATCACCTTTTGTAAACTCTTGAAACGTGAAATGGCAAAAAAAACCTACATTTCAGTCACCTGAGTCGATTGCAAAACTCATATTAAAGAAAATCCTGAGGCTCTATTAGTTATACACTTTTACAGTTTGTATAGTTGCCTAAATATTCACGAGGACTATTTACTAGTAAACTAGTTCAAGCAGAGAACAATGAATACAAGCAGCAATGTCAAAAAAGTATAGGTAAATAAAGTACTCCTCCTATTAATGAAGCATATCCAAGTCATCCACAAAAAAAAAACCATATCAAAATCGTCTATGCACTACTTAGTTACGCAAAAAAAATATCCATCAAGCTGAAATGAATCAGATAGGTAAAACCTTGCAAAGAGAAAAGTAGTAGAAGTAAATAAACATGCCTGTGTCACGTAAGGGTTGAAACCTAACCCCAAAGAGGTCACGAACTCAGCTGCAACAGTTGGCCAATCAATATCAGGATATGCAACTTTATGTGCATTGTAGTTTCCAACAGCTCCAGCACACTTGCCCAATATTTGCACTTCTGTAAAGGTCTTCCCTACTTCACTTAGTCAGAAAGAAAAATTTGCCATCTCCTTTCCCAAAGTAGTGGGTTAAGCAGGCTACAAAGGGAGTTAGAAGATATCAGAACTAAACCACATAAACCTATTACAAAAGCAAATCATTTATTCCTGTAGCATAACGATGAAAATTATCAATATGATATTTTAGCTGCTTTGAGCAGTCAACTTAGTATATGTTCGCTTCTAATATTGGCCATGTCACTCCCTGACCTGACGGGCCCATTGGTGCGGTACAAGCCATGGGACCAAACAAGTGTAACGTGTTGTTTGGCTCAATCTACTGCCAAAATCGACTAGCCGATGTTACATTTAAATAATTTAAGCCACTTAAATTCTCACTCATTTCCTAATGTTGGACTAAATAGGAGTGTCACAAACACCCTGTTGTACGCAGCGAAACTGAAGGCACACAAATACAAACAAGATTGGAATAGTTATCAACAACCAAACAAGTAACACAAATGCAAGACAACAGATTTTACGTGGTTCGGCAAATCTGCCTACATCCGCGGGAGTGGCACAATAATTTCTTATTAATAACAAGAAATTACAAATAATAGAGAGGATCTCAAACTTGAGATCTCTCACACAAATAGCAATTGATTTTAATCTAAAATCAATGCTCAACACTCTCTCTATTACAATAACTTCCCCAATTAATATTCACCAACCCCTTCTCAACAGTAATTGAGAACAAGGACAAAATGGAATAAAAATAAAAAATTTCCTAAACTGCAGAGAGAACGGAAGCTCAAGAAATTGCCGTCGCTAATCTCTTCTTATCTCTCTGCTCTCGCGCTCACTAATTCGTGCACGAATAAGGTTTCCCTTTTATAGGGAAACCCTAGGGCGGTCGGTCTATGTGCTCCAGCTATGCTCCAGCTGGCTCCAACCACGCACAAGCAAGGTTCACTCTGCTACAGGCGAGATCATGGGCGAGATCCGCTACAGACGAGTCCGATCCACGCAGCAGGCGAGATCCGCTCGCCTCCGTAGCTCGATCTCACCACACACTTCGCCTGCGATCTCGAACAAGCGACTTTCCTCGCCTCCTCAACTTCATCATCAACCACTATAGGCGATCTTCCTCGCCTCCTCAACTTCACCATCGAAGGCGAGCTTCGATCTCAGGTACGTTCTTCTACAAATCTTCACCTCGACGAACGTTTCCCCAAAACTGAGCCGACACTAACCAAAACAAATGTCCTACTTGTTGTGTCTAGTACAAAGTGAAATAATTCACGACAACGGACTCAATCCATAATAAGTCAGGATCTAAATGAGAATGAGACCATTCTCCAAACATCGATGTCTACTCACCAAATTGGCTTCATCCTAAAGACTTGCCTACGTATCCTCTTGACCAAGGAATCAAGCCTTCACGTAGTTCACCACATGGCCTCCAAAGGGCCTTAACAGCGAAGAATGTTTAACAATTCCAAACAATGATCGAATTACACTCCAGTGACAACTTTGGTCAACATATCTGCCGAATTGTCCTTTGTGTGGATCTTCTTCAATCTGACGTCTCCATCATCCAATACATCTCGAATAAAATAGAATCTAACATCATTATGCTTTGTGCGAGCATGATACACCTCGTTCTTGGTCAAATAGATAGCTGACATGCTATCATAATGTACCTTGATGGTATCCAGTGCAATCCCCAGGTCATCCAATAACCCTTACAACCACAAAGCCTCCTTCACAGCTTTAGTCAATAACACATACTCTACCTCCATAGTGGAGAGAGCCATTGTAGACTAAAGTATGAATCTCTAATACACCGGTGCTCCTGCTAGTGTAAACAAATATCCAGTAGTAGACCGGCGCTTGTCAAGATCCCCCACATAATCGGAATCCATATAACCAATACAATCATGCCCATTCTTCCAATTCTTCTCGAATACCAAACCAACATCCACGGTACCTTTTATATACCTTAAAATCCACTTCACGGCCTCCCAATGTCCCTTCCCTGGGTCATGCATGTACTTAGATACCATGCTCATGGCCTGAGACAAATCTGACCTTGTACACAGCATCACATACATCAAGCTACCCACTACATTAGCATATAGAACTTTGGACATGTATTGACGGTCCAGAACTGAAACAGGTGACATCTTAGCCGATAACTTAAAGTGGGAGCTAATGGAGTACTCACTGCCTTGGCATTGCCATCATAACTAAATTTCTTCAGCATCTTCTGTAAGTAACTACTCTTTGTCAACTTCAGCCTCCCCTTCACCCTGTCTCTCTCAATCTCCATACCTAATATCTTCTTTGCTTCTCCAAGATCCTTCATCTCAAATTCAGATGATAGTTCCTTCTTCAACTTTTTAATAGCAGAAGTATTCCTGGAAGTAATGAGCATATCGTCAACATATAACAGTAAATAAATATACTCACCATTCTGTAGCTTGTGCATGTAAACACACAGGTCATATGGGCTTCTCGTGTATCCTCGGCCAATCATGAAGTCATCGAATCTCTTGTACCATTGTCGCGGCGATTGCTTCAATCTATAAAGAGACTTCTTCAGCTTGCATACTAATTCTTCAATCTGACTGACGAGTGCGTTTGGTCACTTGGAGCTGACCGACGCATGTGCGTTGACTGACAAGCGTGTTCAGTCACTTGGAGCTGACTGGCATGCGTGAGCTGACCGACAGGTGTGATGGCCAATTAGAGGTGGCCGGTGAGCGTATGAGACATAGTTGGTTTGCCATTCTGGTTCATGTGCTTGTCGGCATCAGATAATCCTCCTAGACTCAGATAACGACGTTCGTCATCTTGTCTCCGTCTCGAGCTGTGTGCGGACACCTATAGGTATTTTTAGATGCCTACAACATACCCTTTCTTCTACCTCCTCACTCTTAACAATTTCCCCCACATTATTTGTTTTACCCTTTCTTCAATTCACAAGATCTCCTTTCACCCGTAGCCGTTCTTTCCCCCGTTCTTCATTTCCCAAGATCACCTCTTCGTTTCCTTGGATCTCAGAAATCACCTTCAACTCCCCAAATCGTCTGTTCATCTCCATCGACTAGAGAAATTGTGCTCTGCCTCGAGAACCCAAGCGTCACCGAAGGGTGATACGCATATTCTCCATCGACTAGAGAAATTGTGCTCTGCCTCGAGAACCCAAGCGTCACCGAAGGGTGATACGCATATATAGAAAGTCTCAGAGTCTCATCCCTACATCCCTTATTTCCAAAGAAACCTATCGGCAAAACCCCTGGCGAAGACTGATCCCTACGTTGTAGAAAGTTGTCGACGTCACTGGAGGTGAATGTCATCAATGTCACTGGAGGTTGACAGGTCAGTTTACTGAAACCCTCAAAAAATTTTACCAATCTTGTGAAATTTACTTTCATCGTAATTTTTACCATATATTGTGAAATTTGATTCACTAAAAGTAATTCACTGAAAGTGATCCATAAAGTCTAAAGGAATTCTTCTGAATTGTAGGCTCTGTTTTAAATTTACCCTTCACAGAAAGTGATCCATAACATCTAAAGGAATCCTTAAGAAGTACCTTCATGTAGGCTAATTCCCACTGTTATTAACCTTTATCATACAGAGCTCCGATCTCTGCCATGGCCAGAAACGGAGCTGGAATGATCAACAGACGTTTGAGAACCTCACATTATCCCAAAATATTCCCTCCCGTAAACTTATAAAAAATCCTATCTTTATTCAAAAATCCAAAAGATGCCACTTTTGAGAAACATTTCAAGATTATAGTATATGAGATTTAAGAAAACATAGCAACGAAATAATCAAAAAAATCAAAAAAACAAGCATGCAGTCAATAAAAGGCAGGACTAGTGTTCTTGAAAATTCCCCAGCCAGGAAACTAGGAATGGAGATCTTTACCTTCGTAGTCGTGACTCCTTCTGAACTGCTCAATGAAACCCTAAGTGGTTAGAATCGCCGAGGAGGGGTGGGCTGAATCCGAAACCCTAGCAGGCCTGATCATCTGCTGATTGAAGACGAAGAGGGAGAGGAGGAAAAGGGTAGCAAGAAAGCGAACGGGGCTCGAGGCGGTGCTAAGAGCTTTTCCATGGAGTTGCAGACCCTAACCCTAGATAAAAACCGGGGAAATTTATTGTTTAGTCCTCTTATAATCAATTGCAAAATAGAATTGAAGTAGGTTTAAATAAATTAACGTAGATTTTAACAGTGTATTTAACAAAAAATTAAGTATGAAAAAATTCTAAAAGTAGCATGCACGAGTCGCACAAAATATTCTTTGACGGACATTTTCACGTTTGTATAAATAGCACGTATCAAAGTGTAAATTTTAAAAACTTCAGTGAGGGTGTATAAGTGCAAAATAAAGGAAAGTTTGGGTCCTTTTAAGTGCTAATTACCCCCAAAAAAGACTGCGTAAACAACTAATGCTGAAGTTACAATCCTTTCTAAATAGGGGTGCTAAACCGTATCCGTATCCGAGGAAATATCTGTAACCGTATCCGTTAGGATATGGATATGGTTACTCAAATCTATAACTGATAGGATATAGTTACATATATAGTTATATAGTGAAATATCTGTATCCGTATCCGAATACATATTAGTCATACTCTTACGATAGTTTCGATTCTTAGATTATGGATTTGTGATTAATTTTGATGGTCAATATGTCAAATCTTAACTTTTCAATTATAATGAACATATTAACGAACTCTTTTGTATCATATGAACTATGTTTTTATCCATACTATCTAGTTTTCTCATATCTGTTTTGTATCCGCATGCATATCCGCTCATATATCCGCATGTATATCCGTAACTGTATCCGATTTTAGCAGATATGGTTATGAATTTTCCTTACTGAGGTATATCTATATCCGTATTCGTGTCTGAGATGGGTAAATGAATATGGATCTGGTAAGCATCATATTCGAGCCGTATCCGGACCGAGTGCACCCGTATTTCTAAAGGTTTGTTCGGGCTATCGAATCCCCCAAAAGCTTTCACTTAAACCCTAATACCCAAATCGGGCAAATTTTGAAAACAGACCCCTTTACAAAATTATTCCCAAAAAAGACATGTTTTGAAAATATTTGCAAAAAACGACCTAGTTTTAGCCTCAGGGCTGAAACTGGGTCGTTTTTTACGAAAAATATTCCCAGACTTCATGGTAGTTGAACTCCTGTGAAGCTTTTTCAAAAGAAAACTTCACGGGACTTTAACTCCCGTGCAGTTTTGTTTTAAAAAAAACTTCAAGGGAGTTCAACTCCCGTGAAGTTTGTGAACATTTTTCCCAAAAACCGACCTAGTTTCAGCACAGAGGCCGAAACTAGGTGGTTTTTAAAAAATAAAGTGGAAACAAGTTTTTTTTAGGAATATTTTTGCAAAGGGGTCTGTTTTCAAAATTTGTCCTACCCAAATCCGATAGTAATTCTCTCTCTCTCTCGTTCTCTCTCTCTCCCATCATTCTCTCCCCCATGGGAGAACACGGCGGTCGATCGATCGATCGATCAAAACCCTAGCTCCGGCGAACTAACCAGGCGCTCGGTCACTGGAGCAATGGCGTCGGTTTACATACCAGTCCAGAACTCAGAGAAGGAGGTCAGGGTCGCCCTCGATTAATTGCCGAGGAATGTCTCCGACATCCTCGACATCCTCAAAGTCGAGCAGGCCCCTCTCGTCTCTGGGTAATCATCACGGTCAGTCGCTAAACCCTGAATTAAACTCGATGAAGATTTCAAGATTTACCCTCACGAGGAATTTTTTAGACTTAGTTGGGGCTTAACTTCTTGATTGGCTCACCAATTACTTCTAAAAACTTTCATAATGTAATAATCTATAAACTGCTGTTTCGTTGTTATGCGTGTAGAGAGAATACTTACATCAAGGAAAATCGAACAGTTTCGGCAAATTTTGGAGGAAGGTTCGGGTCCAGGTATTTGATTTTAAGTGTTATTTCCTCTTAATTGCTAGAGAAAAGAGGATCATTTTAAGCAAAGAGATAACTGATGAGCATCGTGTTATTAAAATTTCTTTATGTTGTTTCTATTATCATCACTCATCCCAATAGTCGTGCATATGTTTTGCGTTATATGTTTAGATTTTGCATATATGTGGTACTATTTCCGGCATTATTTATGTTGCTAAAATCAACGAGCACTATGTGCTTATGATATTGTTCATGTTGCAGAAATCGATGAGTATTATGCTGATGTGAAGTATGAGCGGATTGCTATCCTAAATGCTTTGGGGGGCATATCATACTTATCTGGGGAAGCTTAAGATGAAATGAGAAAATAATGAGAATTTTAAGATAGCAACTCAATATTACAATAGAGCATCAAGGATCGATGTTCATGAACCATCGACATGGATCGGTAAAGGTGAGTGTCTTGTAGAAAGAGCTTACATAGTAACAGGTTTTTTTTATCGATAACAATGTTTAAAATGCAATTCACTTGATGCATTATTGTATTAATTCTGTATAGTATCACTGTTCATTCATTAACCTTTGTCCTTTTCCACACACCTCGCCACCCAAAACAGATATGCTTGTGTGATATGTAGTAATAGGTACCCTTGCCTCACATTTCAATATCACGGTAATAGTTTGAAGTTCACACTGTTTACATTCCTCTCTAATAGTTGCTTAATCCTTAAATAATAGTTTTCTTCCGCCCTTACTGGTGCACGCAATGCATGCATTACATGGTAAAGTTGTGCGCAAAATTCTTTTAACTCCTTAATAATCAATACTGATGTGAATGTATTTTTAGAAAATTATTGTCGCATGACGTAAAGTATCTTACTATTAGAAAATATGGGGAGTGGGGGTAGTTATCAAGTAGTGGATGGTAGTTAGGATGTTGATCTTTCCAATTTTGTGCTTCTAATTAATTTTGGTGTGCAATAAATTGTTGAGGACATGTTGATTTTTTTGAGAATTTGACACACATGGGTGAACCGAAATTGCAGCTTTTCTTAAATAATAATAGTAATAGAATAATAGTAATAGATTTTCTTTGACTAAACATAGTTTGATTGGATAGACTCTAAGAAAAATTAAGATTATTTTCTAAAATTGTAGTTTAATAATATCAAATCTAATTGATGTTTAGTTTATCTCGTCAATCTATCAGATTCTTGTTATAATTATTTGGCTAAGCCTCGTGGTTAATATTTGACTATGTTTCCAGAAGAGAACATGTGAAACATGTATAAAGGGCACTGGTTTTATCTTTTACTTTTATTTTGCAATTTCTAAACTAGTGGCTCCTGATTCAGTTTACATGTTTGGAGACATCATGTACATGAAATCAAAGACCAAATACCAAAGGCAAATTACTAGTTAGGAAATCATATTCCACATCCTGGATGTACTATCAGAAATTAGGTTATTATGCATAGCTCAATAATGTCTTCCATCTTTTCCATTTGGGCTTCCAATACCGATATTAAACATTTATCACGTGTATCAAACTCACTTATATAAAGAAAAATGATTGTAGTCTAACTGTTCAATAAGGACCGACTTTCCTTTCTTTTATCCTTATTTTTTCTGTAATCTATTGTGAGACATTAGTAGGAAATTGTTATATTATCAATGAGTTGCACTTGCTAATCAGTTATCCATCAACATCACATATTTATTCAGGGTATCTTTTTGTGGCCAAAGGTGACCTCCAGCAAGCTTCTGGTTTCTTTAAAATAGTTTTTGATGAAGATCCTAATAACATCCCTGCTCTTCTTGGTCAGGTGTGCTCATTCTACTAAGTCCTACTCTATGAGACATCTTTTATTTTTGCTCTTTGGGTTTATTTGTATCTTAAGTTTATAGTAACAATCTTTCTTTCTGCACTTTTTCTTAGATAAGGATAATTTTGGAGGTTTGCCTTTGCTTCCATGAGCTTAAATTGCATGAATTTTATGGTGATGTAGAATGGGGACTTCCATTTGGAAAGTCAATGTAGAATAAATGAAGAGAAAAGGAGGGGACAATAATTGTAGCAGCAAAAATCACTATTAGAAATAAAAGGAGAGAAATAGGCTGAGACTTTTCATATCTAGGATTTTAATTGTCAAGATAATTTATTTGTTCAGTTATAGTTGATTTAGGAATTTGTACAGCCTAATTGTTTGGAAAATCTTTTGTTTTATTGTGATACAAGCTCTATAATGCGAATTAAATTATCGGTGCTTGAGTTTCATAACTGTAAACTGATTTTTCTTGAATAAGAAGGACAAAAATGTTTTTGAAACCTCTAATTTTGTTGAAATAGAAAGTAGCATTCTTTTAGTATCATATTGATGCAATTTTGGGTGTGAAATACCAGTTATACAAAGTGTGAAACCCTAATGGAAGTCCAAAAAGTGCTCCGTATCTTTCTTTTTTCTCTGACTTTGCATCACAAATCTCAAATTTTAAATAGTGCGGAACCATCTTCTAGCTGTTTCTTTTATCTATGATACCAAATGAATAGAGATGGTTTCAGGCAGCATTTGAGATAAAGAGAAAAGGATAAAGAGAAAATTTCACACTTAAAGGAAACTAGAGAGCCAAGAAAAAAAGGATAAAGAGAAAATTTCACACTTGTTTTGAGTTTTCACAACTCGTGAAACTATGATTTATACCAATGTTGTATCACACAATTTAAATTTAGTAGAATAGTATGTCCTTCCCAAAAATGAATGTCTACTATTCAATGTTGAACAATTTTCTTTACATCTTTTTGTGATCTTCCAAATGAAAGTTGTTCTACATTAAATAGCAGACTTTCCTATGCATCCTTCCAGGATTCAAGACAAGCCTTTCTCCTGACGATGATTTCCTTTACCAATAGTTATTCACCTATTTAGATGCTTGATATCAGGGTATCAACCACTTGTAAAATTATGTCATCTTTTGATTTAACTTTTTTCGATGTATTTGACACTTTGATGGAAAAAAGACTAGATGATAATATTAATCATTTTGTTCTTTTTCTATTTTTATGATGAGGGACATCATTTAGCTTTATATGCCACATATAGCTGTCTTTGATACCTTCATTTAATTTATCACCTATTCTTTATTTTTCCTTTTCCCCTAATTTCTTTCAACATCTAAATGTTTTGATGGTGACTGGGATAATGATGTGATGAATTATGCTTGGCTAATATTGCATAATGAGTCTTACTGAAGTAGTTTTACATTCGTGTGCTCTTTTTCCTAAATCTCTTTTTGAATCTCAGCATTTGGTTTTTGTTCGTTGGTGAAGCTGTATATTAGGAATTTTATGCCTGTAGTTTGAGTCAGAATTTCTCTTTCAGGCTTGTGTTGAGTTTAACCAGGGAGAAAGCCAAGAGCAGTATAAAGCTACAGACTCATATAAAAACTCTTTGAAGTTATTTAAGGTTTGTTTCTTTTCTCATGTTCTGACTTTATTTCTCTTTTTAAATTTCAAAATAATATCAAGGATTTAACTTCAATTTGTAAGCAGACCGCTCTGTTAACTTATTTTAAAAACTTTGAGTAGAGGGCATTGCAAGTGCATCCTAATTGTCCTGGAGCTGTGAGACTTGGTATAGCTCTATGTCGCTACAGACTAGGTCAGTCCGAGAAAGCTCGACAGGCCTTTCAACGAGTCCTACAGGCAAGTTCATTATGTGGTCCCATATGTATATGTTTATTTTGACATACCTTTATGTGTTTCTGATTTCCCCCCTATGATTTACGTTCTGTAGTTAGATCCAGAAAGTGTTGAGGCTCTAGTTGCTCTCGGAATCATGGATTTGCAAACAAATGAAGGTAACATGAATGTGCAATGTTAAATTAATGAGTGAATGATATCATATATCTTATGTTAGAGTGCATCTTCTCTCTTGATTTTGGTTCTTCTGAGGAGTTCGGCTCAACATATCTTGATCACCTTCGCATCGTTTTTTTGTAGCTTATGGAATTCGCAACGGAATGGAGAAAATGCAAAGGGCTTTGAAATATACCCTTATTGTTCAAGGCGCTAAATCATTTAGAAAATCACTTTTTCTTTACTGGACAGCATTTTTTGGTTGAACAGTTAACAGAGAATGCTCTAGCTACAAGCAACCATAGCTTGACAAAATCACATTCATAGTACAATTTGGCAAGGTCTTACCATAGCAAGGTGAAAAACATATTGAATGTTGAATATTGATTATGCATCTTCAGATGTGATATTATGTTATTTTCATTTTACTACTGATCGCCTTTACCATATCTATTACTAGTGTAGGGTGATTTCGAGAAAGCTAGCCGTTACTACATGGCGTCTATCAAAGAAATTAACAGACCACAAGACTTTGTGTTTCCATTTTATGGTATGTGTTCTTAAGCCTGTCCTCTGCTTCGTCATGCTTTCATGATTTTGAGAAAGCTCTGTTATGCATTGTTACCCTTACTATAGTGCTGTTACTTGATAATGAGGTTAAAGGTCTGTAGATTTGTGTTTTAGGGCAATCATCGAAATAGCTGGCACATCCTTGAAAACTACTTGCATTAAGCCTGCACATGTTAGAAGGACATGAATTATGCTGCTGATTTACCCTCTTACAGAAATCATTTAACATCTGTAGGAATATCTCTGAGAATTTGTCAATTGCACACCACTATATTTCTAGCGAGCATACAGTGTGTGCATAATATCTCCGTAGTTCATGTATTTCATAGATAGCAGATGCCTTGATCTGTAGAAAGGCGTAGCTTTTATATAAGTATATACGAACGATTGAAAATATGGACTTTACACGTGCCTGTTAAAGAGTCAAAAACATTTTTTTAATTTATATTGAGGTCAGTTTTCTAATGGTTGTATGGCTGCATGTCATTTTCTTTTTCATCTAGCAGTCATGCTTGATTTTATGTTTTCCTATCCATTGATTGTGTTAATTCTTGATGCACTGATCTCTGAGTAGGCTTGGGACAAGTCCAACTAAAACTAGGAGATTTTAGGAGTTCTCTTTCAAGCTTTGAAAAGGTGTTGGCGGTTTTTCTTGAAAATTGTGAGTGCATGAAGGTAAATATGACATGAAAAAAGATTGTTCTTAAAATTTGAATTTATTATTTAGTTTGGCTATTAATCTAATTGGTTTTTTTCCTTTTAAAAGGCTGTTGGCCACATTTATGTTCAGCTTGGTCAAAATGAGAAGGACCTGGAAATCTTCAGCAAGATTGCACGAATTGACCCACGAGATGCTCAAGTAAGCATTTTGTTTGGTAATAGAACTCCGCTTTATTTTTTAATCATCATGTTTTACTCTTTATCAAAATAAATGCCTGGGTAATTTAAGCATAGAGGTCAAGTCTCTGTTGCTTGCTAGACCACTTACTGCATTCTATTTGGTTCAGAAGCAATGATGCCACCTTATTTTTCTCTTAAAATTCTGTTTGTTGGAAAATTTGTAATAAGAAAACGATGAAAGAATCGTGTTTGATTTTATTCTCTCTAACTGTTTAGAAAAAGAATGTCTACAACTCTCTCAACTCTCGATTACAATTTGGATTTCCTGATTACAAAAGAGAAGAGGATTGATCTGAATCCTCCCCTTTGTTTTATTCTGGGTTCTTCACGGTGGTGATGAGATGCCTCCCTCGAATGCTTGCGTCGAGTTTGCTTCTCGTTGACGATCCGGATATCTATACTCACTGGAATAACTGACTTGTGTGGTCGGTCTGGTCAAGAACTCTTAATGAACCTTGTAGTTCAGGATCAGTAACAAACTCTGGTGAAGAAGAGTTGTTTGGACCAAAATAATTCGGTTAATAAACCAAGTATCGAATCTCAAGAGATCTTCAGTTGTTGAAGATTGCTGCCTTTTGATCCTCTCTCCAATCGGCCCCCTTTTTTTCCTCCTTTAACTCTGTTGAGTTTGTTGACATTTTATAGGAAGATTAGGGGTGTAACTGACCCCTTAATCCGCTCCTATATGGGGGTTTAGTTGCCCCATTATTCGGGTGTGACAACCCACTAAAACCACTCCCCAGATCGTGGGTGATCAGCGGTCTTATCGTAACCGTATGGATTGTGTTTGAATGAGTCAGAAGCTTGGCTTGCGCTCTAGCATGGATTCTGTGTTTGAACGCAGTATCTGGAAGCGCGTCCTGCAGTGATATGAAGCTGCATTTGTAGCGTTGTGAAGGTGTGTTTTGCAGCGATGTGGAGCTGCGTTTGCAGCGTTGTAGAGCTGCGTTCTACAGCGGTATGGAGCTGCGTTTGGTAGCGATATGAAGCTGCGTCTAGCGGCGATTGGAGCTGCGTTTGGCAGTGGATTGGAGCTGCGTCTGGCGCGGATTGGAGCTGCGTCTGGCGGCGATTGGAGCTGCGTTTGGCAGCGGATTGGAGCTGCGTCTGGCGGCGATTGGAGCTGCGTTTGGCAGCGGATTGGAGTTACGTCTGGCGGTGATTGGAGCTGTGTTTGGCAGCAGATGAAGCTGCGTCTGGCGGCGATTAGAGCTCCGTTTGGCGGGATCATAATTACGAGATCGCTTGTAAGTTTCCCATTTTCGAGGGAGGCGCATATGGAGAGGTCTATCAAGATACCCCAGGGCGGAATTCTTTCACCATACTCAGTAGAGGTGTCTTTTGGTGGCTCATAAATATTCGCCCTGGCTATCTTATCTTCCGGCAAAGGAGGAAGTGCTTCATCGAGCTTCGTTACCGCTGTCAATCTCTTCTTTCTCTTGCGATTCTGAGTAGAAGACCGAATCTGTATGAAAGTTTTCCACTCCTCTGAAAGGGTATTTTTCCACAATCAGGGTTCGAACTTCACCTCCCTCATTGGCATACTTCATAACTTGATGGAGAGTGGACGGGACAATGCGATTTGCATGAATCCATAGTCGTCCCAATAATAGATTGTAGGACGTGTCCGCATCTATGATATAACAAGTCACTTCGGACTTGAGGTCTCTAATCTGGCATATGAGTTTGATCTTTCCCAGGGGCCGAGTGCTGTTAGCATTGAACCCGAAAATGGTAGTTTGAGTAGCATTCAACCGGTGCATAGGAATCCCCAAGACTTGCATGACTCTGTAAGGCATGATGCTGAGTGCCGAACCTGGGTCAACCTGAACACGGCTGATTTCTGATGACCCGATGTATCCTGTGTAGTACAAGGGTCTGTCATGTTTATATTTCACTTGCATATCCTCCTGAATGAATGATATGCACGGTAGACTTCTTGCTGCTTGTGAGCATTGCATGCAAGGCTGATCTTCAGATGTTTCAGGAATCGGAGCGACTTGAGTGATAAAGCTCTTCGTATTCTTTAAGGCTTCGATGAGAGCTTCTTTAGTAATTTTGGACAACCTCAGGAGTTCATATAAGGTAATCCTGGCCGGTATGTTGGCTAGCTGCGCTATGACGTTGAATTGGAAGGGAGCGCTCGACTCCCCAGGATCCTGGTGAAGATTTTTGTTAAACCGGAGCTCTTTTTGTTTCCCTTTATCAGTC
Organism: Asparagus officinalis; assembly: GCF_001876935.1. NCBI lineage: Eukaryota > Viridiplantae > Streptophyta > Magnoliopsida > Asparagales > Asparagaceae > Asparagus > Asparagus officinalis. The sequence continues at coordinate 25,978,233 of NC_033799.1, read as the reverse complement.
GGCTTATTTGGTATAGAACCCCCAGCGTCTTGGGGCTGTTCTTTGACTTCTTGAGCATTCGGGCCATAGTCTCTTAAGTAAGCTTTTCCCGACCGAGTGCCAGGGTTGTCTCCTGGGTATGCTGCCAGGACGATTCTCTCTTCTTCCGAGTCGGTGAGAGGTTTGAGATGATCATCATTCTCATTCCTAGAGGGGCTAATCATGTTGGATGACTTAGCCTTGCCTCTTTTCTACTTAGACGAGGTGCTTGTCCACTGTTGATCCCCAACCAGGTCAGGATGGACCCACATGATCTCTCCTTTTGAGATAGTGAGCGGTACCAACCCCCTGTCCTTCTGATTGTGTAAATCAGTGTTTTTCAAGTGCATTTCCCCTTTATGGATGGGAATGACACCATCTGTAGTAGCTACAGGGAGGAAATCACCGAACTGAACTGCTATCAAGTTAGTGGATACAGTCTTCTGCTCTGGCTTCAGGGTGAGCACGTTAGCGTTCACCAAGTTTTGCAAGATGTCTTTGAAGGCATAGCACTTCCGGGTAGGATGCCCGAGGAACCTTTGATAACAACAATAGTTGGGGTCGTCCACCTTCCCTGCTTCATCTGGTTTTTTGATCTCGGGGAGCTGCAATTTATTATTCTTTCGAAGTAGTTGGAACAGAGTGTCCACATGCTCTTCTTTGAACGAGTATTGCTTAGGCGCTCTTGGTGGGTTTGGTGCCTTAACTTGCTTCCCCGAGGGTGTGCGTGCATCGGTATCGATAGCCAATGTCTCTTTTCCCTTGGAGCGTGGCGCATTGTTCTGGTTGCGCTGCTGTTGTGGCTTAGGTTGGATAACTTCTTCAGCCTTGACCCGAGCAACAATCTCCTCGGCTTGTTCTCCTTGTGAAACTAGCTGTCTCCAAGAACGACATTCCGCTACTCCCATCTGAGCGAGGAGCTGGGTCTGCAAGTTGTGTCTGCAGGTTTCAACTAAGGTTGATTGAGTCATACCTGACGGGCATCACAATGCCATGCTGTGGAACCTTTCCACATAAGTCTTGATGGACTCTCCTTTCTTTTGCTTTGTGGCGAGAAGAGTTGGGACCCAGACTTCCGTATCGTCTTCGAAGAACCTGGCTAAGAAGAGCCTTTCCAAATCTACCCATTTCTGAATAGATTCAGCAGGCAATTTCATAAACCACTCGAAGGCAACTCCTTTAAGAGTACCGATGAACAAACGGGTTAGAATGGCGTCGTTTGCTACCACATCTTCCGTCTGTGACTTGAAGTAGTAGATGTACTGATTTGGCGATCCTGTACCATCGAATGGCTGCAAGGTAGGAGCCTTAAACTTCGGTGGGTAGGGAGCTATGTCCCACTCAGCAGGATAAGGCCGTATCACACCTTCCTCGCGAAGCTCGCTTATGTTAGCCATTGCGTTAAGGCGTGCTTCTAGCTCATCCACTTTGGTTGACTAAGGATTCGGTTCTCTATCCATTTCTTTCTCGTTTTCGGAAGAAGACTCCAAATTGTGAGTTTTGTGATCCAAATTCTCGAGCATCTTCTGCTTTCCTTTAGAGGTTGTCTTCCGAGAGGCTTCTGGTCTTTGGTCTTTTTCAGCAAGGAGCTGAGCCAACATGTCCTTCATTTGAAGAAGGGTTTCTTGTTGTGCGTTGAGCATGACATGATGTTCGTCTACTATTTTGGCTAAGTCTTCAGGATTCCCCGTCATATAAACAGAAGTCTCTCATGCCACGACGGAGCTTGAAGACTGAGATTCAACGATTGCCGAATGTTCATCATCGGAAGTAATTCCTTTGGCCAACCTTTGATAGTCTACTGAGCGGATAGCTCCTGTCTGCGTCCGAGTATGTAGATATACTCCTTTGAACTCGTCACAAATTTCCCGAACGGTCAAGGAATGACTTCTTTGTGATTCATCAGAACTAGGATGTGAGGCTTTCCCTCTGCCGGTCATGTTGATGGTGACCTGAGGATATTCGGCTTCAGAAACCTTCTTCTTCTGATGATGTTGTCTCTTGGTGGGTCTTACGACATCCACCAGTCTGTCGAACACAGATTGTTGGGATTTAGGTGCGCAACAAAGGCATTTGGAGAGGACTGCTGAAATAATTCATTCACAATGGCACGAATGACTTGTCTGTTGCATTGGTTTTCCTCTTGAGAGTAATTCTCACAAATCAGAGACTTGAGAGTGATTCTTCGTCGGAAATAAGACCCCCTGTCCCTGAGTGGGCGAGACTGGTTCTTGTCGGACATGAATCTTAAACCCATGTCAACTCTCTTGAACTTGGCGGACCACATCGCGTTCTGGAGTCGAAGTGCGAGGGTCGCATTGTGATCTATAAACACCAGGCCTTGGCTTGCATTTATTTGATGAAACAGACCCTTTAGGATCCTGTTTTATTTGGACGCACTCATGAGGCGCGTGTTTACTCTTAGCAGCGCTGTGTTTTGGATGGACAACGCACCACTGAGGGTCGCGTTTAAGTTGTATCACCCGAGGCTTATAGTTGGACTCGTTACCTCGAAGTATGCATTCTGGAGTAGGAACGCAATGTTTGGGCAGAGCCCCAAAGACACAATCCTTACGTTGGACCAGGGATTGGTTTTCTCGAAGATGCGCTCGTCAGATGGATCTCCTCCGTCTTCGAGCAGCGTTCTTCTTGGCTTGTTTCAGAGCCTTGGCCGCGACGTCGGTATTGATTGGATCTTCCTCCGTCATAGGCCTCTTACAACCCAGTACACGCCGTGTGGAATCTTCAACTTGCAAAGCGAGTTTTGTGGAATCTTCAACTTGCAAAAGCGAGTTTAAGGATTTGGCCAAAGGAGAGGGCTTTCTTCGGTGTCTCAACAGTTGTTAAGACTTCCTTAGAGATCTTACAGGCATCTCGCCTAGCTTTAGGGCTAAGCGATCCAGAGGAGAGGGCCTCCTCATACTTGGCTTGGTCGAACTCTACGACAAGAGTTTTGACAGTAGTTCTAGTGAGGTGAATGTCAGATTGCGCCACCACTTCTTCGTCAGAGAAGCCAGTCCCCAGCAGAGTCGCCATCTTTTGTTTGTTGGAAAATTTATAATAAGAAAACGATGAAAGAATCGTGTTTGATTTTATTCTCTCTAACTGTTTAGAAAAAGAATGTCTACAACTCTCTCGACTCTCGATTACAATTTGGATTTCCTGATTATAAAAGAGAAGAGGATTGATCTGAATCCTCCCCTTTGTTTAATTCTGGGTTCTTCACAGTGGCGATGAGATGCCTCCCTCGAATGCTTGCGTCGAGTTTGCTTCTCGTTGACGATCCGAATATCTATACTCACTGGAATAACTGACTTGTGTGGTCGGTCTGATAAAGAACTCTTAATGAACTTTGTAGTTCAGGATCAGTAACAAACTCTGGTGAAGAAGAGTTGTTTGGACTGAAATAATTCGGTTAATAAACCAAGTATTGAATCTCGAGAGATCTTCAGTTGTTGAAGATTGCTGCCTTTTGATCCTCTCTCCAATCAGCCCCCTTTTTTTCCTCCTTTAACTCTGTTGAGTTTGTTGACATTTTATAGGAAGATTAGGGGTGTAACTGACCACTTAATCCGCTCCTATATGGGGGTTTAGTTTCCCCATTATTCGGGTGTGACAACCCACTAAAACCACTCCCCAGATCGTGGGTGATCAACGGTCTTCTCGTAACCGTATGGATTGTGTTTGAATGAGTCAGAAGCTTGGCTTGCGTTCTGGCATGGATTCTGTGTTTGAACACAGCATCTGGAAGCGCGTTCTGTAGTGATATGAAGCTGCGTTTGTAGCGTTGTGAAGGTGTGTTTTGCAGTGATGTGGAGCTGCGTTTGCAGCGTTGTAGAGCTGCGTTCTGTAGCGGTATGGAGCTGCGTTTGGTAGTGATATGAAGCTGCGTCTGGCGGCGATTGGAGCTGCGTTTGGCTGCGTCATAATTACGAGATCGCTTGTAAGTTTCCCATTTTCGAGGGCGGCGCATATGGAGAGGTCTATCAAGATACCCCAAGGCGGAATTCTTTCACCATACTCAGTAGAGGTGTCTTCTGGTGGCTCATAAATATTCGCCCTGGCTATCTTATCTTCCGGCAAGGGAGGAAGTGCTTCATCGAGCTTCGTTACCGCTGTCAATCTCTTCTTTCTCTTGTGATTCTGAGTAGAAGAGTTTGGCAGCGGATGAAGCTGCGTCTGGCAGCGATTGGAGCTGCGTTTGGCGGCAGATTGGAGCTGCATCTGGCTGCGATTGGAGTTGCGTTTGGTAGCGGATTGGAGCTGCGAACGGTGAAGTTGTGGATGCCTTCTCTGTCTTTATATATGTATGACACCAATGACCAGTTGAGAAGGTCCTATTCAGGCCATTTGTGACAATTGAGGCATCCTAATAACGCTCTATCAACTATAGGTCACGATCTCCACTAAGATTTCTTTGCATGGTTTAACCATGTGCTCCTCAGCGTGTCGAATATTTGCCAACAGCTCTCTAGATCTTCCCGCTTTTCTAAAATCATTACACTGCTCATCAATACCTCTAATAGTTGCTAATATAATATTAGTCATGCTGTTGTCGCAGCCATCAAGATCAATCATCTCACATATGAGGTTGCGTTTGTGTTTGCAGCGGATGAAACTGTGTTGGTGATCGAATTGGTGTTGCATCTTGACGATGGTACGCAAGGAGGACTCCCGTCGATTAGTAGTTTCTTTCTGTTAGAGCGTTGCAAAGACTGTCATTTTGTAATCTCGCTTTAGCTCTTTGAGAGTTATCAGATTACGACTCCTAATGTTGATTGAGAAGGTTGTTGATTAGAGCTTTCCTCAGTTGTTGCGAAGGTCGTCAGGTTGTAACCTTCGTCGATCTACGTGAAAGTCTTCAAATTGGAGCCTTCTGGAAGTCGTCAGACTGTAACTTCCATCATCAGTGTTTGATGGGGAATCAACTATCTATTATTATTTTTATACAGCCTACAGAACCTCCTCCAAAGTTTTCGAAAGTTCGCGGTTGACTGGGACGAATTTTCGAAACACTTTGGATCCTAAAATTTTGTTGATTGAATGCACCTCATCGCGGATTGAGTGGAGCATCTCAGGTACTTAGACAAATCCGTTGGCGTCATCCTCCTTGTTTGATTCGTCGGTAATAACTTGGGCTTTAGCTTGTTTGACTATGTTCGTCATCTTCAGGGAAGTTGAGCATCTCCGGGCTTAAGACAGATCTATTATCATAGACAGAGAGAATCACAAGCCTATATAAGAAGGACTTTATCCCTAGCTTAGTCAGGAGAACAGCCTCAGAGGAACTCATTTTGTCTTCTTTCTTGATCAGCTCGTCTGGAGTAATAATCTTAACCGTATCATCATTATTTGGAATATTAACCCCTTTGAAAGGGTTAATTACGTGATAGGCTGAGGTTGGTCACCAGAACGCATGTCTAAATCATGCGTTCAACCGTCTGAATGTGAGGGTACGTTCAGAAGTTAGAATCCCCTTTTTTGAAAACACGAGAATCACGTTTCGGGTGAGATTTTGCCTAGAATCCCGCATCGATTTGACAACTACAGCTGTGTATAAATGGGCCACTGAGGTCAAATCAAAAAGTCATTCGACTTTTCCCTTTCTGGTTCTTCTATCGATCGCTTAACAGGGTTCCTGTTCATCTTCTCCGCCACGATTAGAATGGCTCCCAAGAAGAAAACTGTTTCTAAGTCGAAGATCGCCCAAGCTAAGTATGCTCCTTCGGCTAAAACCTCCGAGGATGATCGAATCACCACGCCGTCGTCTCCGATTTCTTCAATTAACGGTAAGATTGGGCCATCATAAGTCGTTTTGACCAATCCCTAATCCTCGATCTTTGATTGATGATTTGCATTCTACCATTAAAACACAGAGATAATCCTCAGTGTTTCTCAATTCTAGAACGCATGGTTAGCTCCGTCTTTCGTGATATTTCAACACAGGCTTAGATCCTACGTTTCGACTTTTTGAATGCGGGTTGAAACCCTGCGTTTTAAATTTTGACTGTGGGTTGAGACCCTGCGTTTCCAATTTTGACTGCGGGCTGAAACCTTGCGTTTGAATGCAGGTTGAAACCCTGCATTTCAAATTTTAGACGCAAGTTGAAAATCTGCGTTTCGAAGTTCGAACGCAAGTCTGGACCTCATTGTTTAAAATCTGGACGAGGATCTGGACATTGCATTCTTGTGTTAAACTCCTTCATTCAACTGACTGATTTTCTTTTTCATTTGCAGTGTGCTACTCCAATGAGCCTCTTTCCTTCAACCACTACTTTGGTCATGCGGGAGGTGCGGAGAAGAATACAATCTTTAGCTTTGCCTTTGAGTATCCAATATTCCAGGACACCCACAAAGAGCGAGCGAAACTTATCACTCAAGCTTTCCCCGAAACTCTCAGGTCCTTGGTCACAAATGCTAAATTTGAAACCGCAGAGCGTGAGATTTTAAAGAAGCCATCCTTCCTCTTTGGGGATTCTGTTAAAATGGATCCCAAGCGGATGTCCGAGGGGAATTACAAATGGCTGAGGGCCGTCAACAACCGTCGTCTTTTTCTTCCCAATTTGGAGCGGATGTGGCCGATCTCTTATTATCAGTGTGCTTCTATCCCACGGTCGATGAATTGGGAACTCGTTCAGGACCAAGGAGGTGTTGCTACGTGGCACATCACTCATCGGGGCACTCATCCGGCTGGTTTCAATAGTTTTGTGGCTTTAAAGCCAGGTTTATTCCAAAAAGAACATCCTGTCGGAGAGCCTACTAAGTTGGCGGAGGTGTTCATTAGAAAATTTATCTCTGTCAAAGGAGAGTTCCCTGCTCAAGACTTCAGAGCTCCTACATGGGTTCACTCCAGTGAGACGAACTGGTGGGCCCGGATGATAAATTTCGTCTTGGAGGAGCTAGAAGAACCTTTGAGGATTTCTGAGTTGAGGGTGTGGGCCCGGATGATAAATTTCGTCTTGGAGGAGCTAGAAGAACCTTTGAGGATTTCTGAGTTGAGGGTTCCAATAATGGCCACCCGATATGGCATTTCTCCAAATTACAGCGGACTCTTCGCTATGCTGGAATACTACAATCCTCACACCGGCACCTTTTTCACCCCAGTTGGTGAATTAGGCTTCACTCTTCACGAGATGTTTGAAATTTCTGGATTGTCTTTTGGAGAGTTTCCTTATGAGGAGTTTGTTCCTGGAAACAGGGAATTAGAGATCCTGAAAAATGGTGCCCCCGAAATCTACAACACTTACTGGGAATTGATGTGCTATTTCCAGATATGTGCACAAACTACTGGGAAAAGAGCAGGCGGCATAAAACAAGGACAGTAGGCGGAGTATCTTTTTCGCAATCTGTGGGACAAGGATGCTGAGGTGATTCGCTTAGCTGCCAGTACTCTCGAGGAGATCACTAAACGCATGAATGACGCAACCTCCCATTACACTTGCGAGGTAGAGGAGGATGTTTTCCCAGCGTTTACCACATTCGAAATCTTCCATTATCAGGCAGAAATCCCCATCTCTGACATGGCTTTGTTCGCTAGTTTTCAGACTCTTTGGTTGAAGCATTGTGTGGTACCCACAAGACCGGTAGATGCTATTACAGTAGAGGTATTATACTCCGCTATTCTTCTGGCTTATGGATGGCCCTTGAATCTTCTTTCAGCCATGGTGTGTTGCTTACAAAGTGGCTTGCGGGAACTATCTTCCGAGTTTATTGCTGTCAAGAAATTGGATTCGGATGGGACTACTATTGTTCAGACCCCAACCCCTCGGGTGCTGATGTCGTATATTTATTTGGTGTCTTGGTTCGTGTTGCACTACCCCTCGATAATGTTGACTCCTGAATCGAGTGATACTTCGGCTCCTCTCGTTCAGCAATTGGAGACTGCTCGATGGGTCGGTTGGTATCAGGTTAAATTTCGTAAAATATTTAGGCGGGATCATAATTATGAGATCGCTTGTAAGTTTCCCATTTTCGAGGGTGGCGCATATGGAGAGGTCTATCAAGATACCCCAGGGCGGAATTCTTTCACCATACTCAGTAGAGGTGTCTTCTGGTGGCTCATAAATATTCACCCTGGCTATCTTATCATCCAGCAAGGGAGGAAGTGCTTCATCGAGCTTCATTACCGCTGTCAATCTCTTCTTTCTCTTACGATTCTGAGTAGAAGACCGAATCTGTATGAAAGTTTTCCACTCCTCTGAAAGGGTATTTTTCCGCAATAACTTGATGTAGGGTGGATGGGACAATGCGATTTGCATGAATCCATGGTCGTCCCAACAATAGATTGTAGGACGTGTCCGCATCTATGATATAACAAGTCACTTCGGACTTGAGGTCTCCAATCTGGCATCTGAGTTTGATCTTTCCCAGGGGCCGAGTGCTGTTAGCATTGAACCCGAAAATGGTAGTTTGAGTAGCGTTCAACCGGTGCATAGGAATCTCCAAGACTTGCATGACTCTGTAAGGCATGATGCTGAGTGCCGAACCTGGGTCAACCTGAACACGGCTGATTTCTGATGACCCGATGTATCCTGTGTAGTACAAGGGTCTGTCATGTTTATGTTTTACTTGCATATCCTCCTGAGTGAATGATATGCATGGTAGACTTCTTACTACTTGTGAGCATTGCATGCAAGGCTGATCTTCAGATGTTTTAGGAATCGGAGCGACTTGAGTGATAAAGCTCTCTGTATTCTTTAAGGCTTCGATGAGAGCTTCTTTAGTAGTTTTGGACAACCTCAGGAGTTCATATAAGGTAATCCTGGCCGGTATGTTGGCCAGCTGCGCCATGACGTTGAATTGGAAGGGAGCGCTCGACTCCCCAGGATCCTGGTGAAGATTTTTGTTGAACCGGAGCTCTTTTTGTTTCCCTTTATCGGTCGGCTTATTTGGTATAGAACCCCCAGCGTCTTGGGGCTGTTCTTCGACTTCTTGAGCATTCTGGCCATAGTCTCTTAAGTAAGCTTTTCCCGACCGAGTGCCAGGGTTGTCTCCTGGGTATGCCGCCAGGACGATTCTCTCTTCTTCCGAGTCGGTGAGAGGTTTGAGATGATCATCATTCTCATTCCTAGAGGGGCTAATCATGTTGGATGACTTAGTCTTGTCTCTTTTCTGCTTAGACGAGGTGCTTGTCCACTCTTGATCCCCAACCAGGTCAGGATGGACCCACATGATCTCTCCTTTTGAGATAGTGAGGGGTACCAACCCCCTGTCCTTCTGATTGTGTAAATTAGTGTTTTTCAAGTGCATTTCCCCTTTATGGATGGGAATGACGCCATCTGTAGCAGCTACAGGGAGGAAATCACCGAACTGGACTGGATACAGTCTTCTGCTCTGGATTGAGGACACAGTTTGGAGATCATTTAGTTTTGGATGCAGATGATGAGTTGGGTTTTGATTCGAGTGTAGCTGATAGATGTAGTTTGGATATGGCCATTGGTTCATCTTAGGTGGATGTGTTTGAGGCCATTGGAGGTGCTATCAGCCACAGAATTGATAATGTTAGAGAAGGGTTGTGAACTCTTCTAGTGGATTGAGGACTTTGGAGGCCATTTGGTGAACTACGTTCGACTTGATTCCTTTAGCAAGAGGATACGTAGGCAGTCTTTATGATACAGCTGGGTTGGATTTTGATGGGGGTGAGATCGATTTTGTGAGTTGATACCGACATTTGGAGAGTGTTTGCATTCTCATTTGGGTTCTCGACTTGTTGTGGATTGGGTCCGTTATCGTGAATTGTTTCACTTCGTACTGAACGCAACAAGTGAGACATTTGGTTTGGTTGGTGTCGGCTCAGTTTTGGGAAAACTTCGCCGATGTGGAGAATTATTGGGATGTGTGGGGGCCACAAAATTTGCATGGAAGATGTGAACGTGTTTTTGGAGTTCACGCGTCTCGTGGTGGGGCCACATATCCACGAACACGGAAGCAATCAGTGTGCGGCCCACCTAAGTCCTTTCCTATAAATACCTATGTAATTTCGGCCTAGGGTTTTGTAGCAAAGAGAGGGCGGCAGCAAAAGGCAAAGTCGGTTTTTTTTCTTCTTCTTGAGCAGTTGCGGCTGTACGAGTGCAAGGCAGAGGAAAAGGATAGCGTGTGGCTTTGTGCTTGGAGCTTTGGCTCTTTTAAGAGAGATATTTGTGTGAGGGATCTGAGATTTTGTGTGAGGGTTTAGATAGAGTGATTGTAAACCCTAGCTGTATTCTCTCCCTATAATAGTAGATCTCCCCCCTCCTTGCCCCATGGACGTAGGCAGTTTGCCGAACCACGTAAAACTGGTTTGTTTGTGTTTGTGGCCATTCTAATAGTTTTTAGGATCACTCGACAGGTCAGACCTAGAACTGATGAGAGGAAGAGATGATATCTCACATTGTTGAGATATTCGCTTCAGATTCTTGTTTGCTTGGTGAGACGAGAATTCTTATTGGGATCTTTCTCTCTTACTGTGCATCAGAACCTCTACCGAAATTTTTGCTGTGCACAACATGCCAATGGCGTTGTCCCCACGGTCCCATATGGATTAGATAATGGGCTTTGCTCCTCCATCATTGGTTTGACTAGAACTGGACGAAAGCCCAGTTGAAAGAGGAGATACCTTGGATTGTTCTGTTTCCTTTCACTTCCACATTGTAAATCTGCAATTTTGTAATTATTTAATTTTATATTCAATAGTTTGAGTGTGTTGTGAATTATTATGGAGCTCATTATTCATTTGATCACCAATATGCTTCTATGTTTTCTTTTAAATAAATATGACAAACGATTATTTATTGAGTAATTAAGTAATTAACTCTTCCTTCAATGACTATTCTAAGTATAGCTGTATATTAACAAATCTAGATGATCAAATCCCTTAAGCACATAACTTTTGTTTCAATTTAATGCGTAAACTACAACCTAACCCACACGGTAATCTTCCATTTTCAATTCTACTCTGCATGCACAAACAGAAGCAGAGCAGAATGAGTACAATTATTTAAACTGCGGGCAAATTGGAATTAATTAAATTTTGTGAAGAATTGAATAATGTAATTTGCCTTGAGATTTAGCATTATATAACTGGTCAATAATATTATATAATTAGAATGTAATTTGCCTTGAGATTTAGCATTATATAACTGGTCAATAATATTATATAATTAGGAGACATATTATTCGTAGACTACCTACTACTGACGGATTCTGTCTGTTATTGCCATGGGATACATGTGGGGACTATTAACTGTATTTCAGAATTTAATTTTATGAGAGAAATTACTTACTACCAAAAAAATAAAATTATGGGACCCTAAATTCATAAAACCAATTATAGGACAGATGATATAATCTATCATTATATTTAACAGTAATGAGCTTAATCGGCCAAGTGTTTATTTTAAAAGAACAATTAATAATACTATTCGATCGGCTCGAAGCCAATTAGTTCGTTGATTATCTTTTGGTAGATCAAATTTGTTTGCCTCCAAAATCAATACTAACATATACGGTGCTTATATACACCATATTATCCAACACAAAATTTCAAGCAACTAGCTATTTTTTAGTCGACTGTAGGTAACTTAATGAAGTTAACTATTCACCTAATTCAGTCTATTATAGACAATTTTATTAATTACCGTTTAAAGCATTACAATGCGTGTAAATAATATTTTTGCTAATTGTTTCTAACCAAATGGAACATGGGAGAGTGTTGAATTGTCTACGGAGATGCGTGCATTAGCGTGGAGATCTCAACATTTCTACGGAGTTTTGTATGATCAAATCAAGGGGGAATGTCTCTACAGCTCATTTTAATTTGAATATTTTTGGACTAGTTTATGCAAGAAATACAGATGAATTTATAAAAGAATTTAGTATTGTAGGCATCTAAAAATGCCTATAGGTATCCGCACACAGCTCGAGACGGAGAGAAGATGACGAACGTCATTATCCGAGTCTAAGAGGATTATCTGACACTAACAAGTACATGAACCAGAATGGCGAACCAACTGTGTCTCGTGCACTTACTGGCCACCTCTAATTGGCCGTCACACACGTCGGTCAACTCGCACACGTCGGTCAACTCGCACACGTCAGTCAACACGTGCACGTCAGTCAACGCGCGCACGTCAGTCAGCTCGCGCTCGTCAGTCAGATCCAAAGTGCCCGTCGTGCTTGTCAGTCAGTTCCAAGTGCCGTAAAGAAGCTATTGAGCACATGAAGCAAGTTAGCAAATCGTACAAGTCAATAAGACGATCAAATACGCAAAACGATAGAAAATACAAGTCCTGGAAAAGCAAAAAAACACCAAAGAGTTCAGCAAAAGGCCAAAACCCCACGCTAGCGTGGGTCAGTTTGAGTCAACCCGCGCCTGCGCGGGTTGGACCCGCCGACTCACACCCACACGGGTCCGACCGCGCCGACCCAAGCCCCCCGTAGGTCAGCAGGGCCCGTCGTCCTGTTTCGATCTTCGAACGCGTTTTCAATGGTTTTAAGCGGTTTTCTTGGAATTTATCTATTCCAGGAATTCCTAACTGACTTGATATCATCCACAAATATGGTTAGGCCGTTATTGACTAAAGATAAGGCCAAATCGCTCATTCTTATCCAAATATCTCCCAACTAAAGCCTATAAATACAGTCCTAGGGGCTCATTTCATGGGGCGATTTATTATCAAGACAAGGAGGTGCTGCCGGATTGAAGAGTCAAGGAGCATGAATTTCAGCAAGGGCTAGCGAGATCCCGACAAACTTTGGCATAAAGAAGGAGTCTTTTTCGAAGGATCTTAAGCATGTTTCCCCTTTCCTTAAGATTAGGCTTGGTCTTAATCTCGAGAAGAGTACTGATTTCGCTTAGTCGATATTTGTACTTTAGCGAATACTTCCTTGGTGAAGTAGGAGCTCTGATCAATTATTCTGTCAACCGGATCTGATCCATAGGCAGTCCACAGATATCAATGTCCCCGGTACAGGCAAAGATCCCACGCAAACAACAGGTGATAAACATCTGTTGTTTGTTGTTTGATAAAGTTGTAATTTATATTTTTATTGTGTAAGGAGATCTTATAAAAAGATCGACTTTTTATTCATTTGAGTTTATTATAACGCCTGAAGTTGTAATAGATTCATCACAATGAAGAAATCAACTTTTGACCCAAACACGCTGGCGACCACAGTGGGAGCCGACAGCCTTTTTGCGTGCGAAGGCTGACGTGTTGCAACCTCAGATCCGTATCCCGGTTAAGGAAGAGGTCGAGTACGAGTTAGACCAACAAAAGTTCGAGGAGTATCTATCATCCTCCTCCTCCAGATCCTCCTCCACTCGCAAGCGCAGGAAGATCAATGCCCCCGTTGCTAAGGTAGCTGCACCTTGCAACGCCCCTCTGGCCTCCAACAAGGCCGGATCTGCAAATCTGAACTCCTCCTCAATTAGGGAGTTGAGTACTGAAGGCGCCCTCCAACAAGGCCGGATCTGCAAATCTGAACTCCTCCTCAATTAGGGAGTTGAGTACTGAAGGCGCGCAAATCTTATCGAAAAGGGCACGCCAAAGGCAACGCCAACGACTCGAGTGCCAACTTACAAAAGCTTTAGAGCCAGTTGACGGGATTCGCTACGAAGAGGATCTAATGTCCAGAAGGCGCCCCCCGCCACAACAGCGAGCGAACAACCCCTCCTCCTCTAAATCATCAACAGGTGAAAGGATACAAGTAAAAAGGACCCGTTTAACTCGTGAGGAGCAGATTCAGAAACACCGTGTATTGCTTGCACACGCACGAATTCTTGTGCAAAAGGCACAAAAGATGCAGAAGAAGGACATAGCTAAAAAACAACCAAAGCTGCATAAAACTTGGAGGCCAAAGTCCGAAACAGTGGCCGAAAAGATCAAAAATTACGGGTCACTTCAATCTGATCCTCCAAGCCACGGGTCACTCAAGTCTGACCCTCCAAGCCGCGGGTCACTCAGGTCTAACCCTCCATGCCGTGGATCACTCAAGTCTGACCCTCCAAACCGCGGGTCACTCAAGTCTGACCTCCATGCCGCGGGTTACTCAAGTCCGACCCTTCAAGCCGCGGGTCACTCAAGTCTGACCCTTAAAGCCGCGGGTCACTCAAGTCTAACCCTTCATGCTGTGAGTCACTAAAGTCTGACCCTCCAGGCCGTGGGTCACTCAAGTCTAACCCTCCCAGCCGCGGGTCACCAAGTCCTGACCCACGCCAGGGCCGAGACAGGAGACACTCCGCACCCATTTTTCTGATTCCGTCAAGTTCTGCCCCTGCTCTGATTAATCCCGTAGTTCCAGTGAAACCACATGGTAGTGTGAACTCATCCAGAGGCAAGAAAGCAATAGCAGATCGCATGGGTCCTTTGCACAAGGATCGAGGCAAAGTTTCAATCAGAGAGCGCTTGGGTCCGGTGACTGAACCCCGAGCAACTACTCGAGCTGGTTAGAGCTTTTCTATAATGGGAAAACTCCTGTAACTAACCGCCTTAGACTGCAAGTCAGTATCCAAGAGCCCATTAAGGTCCCGCACTCACGAAAGCGTGGCTCCAAACATGTGACTCTTGAGAAGGCCATCAAGGCAATAAGTCCTCAGATGGAAATGTCTTCGTCAGACAACAACGTTATACATGAGAAGTCGTGCCAACACGCGATAGATTGCTCTGATCATCATGCCCATGAGTAGTACTATTAGGCTGGGGGTACGAACAGACCTCGAAAGAGAGATTCTCGGGATATGGACTTTCATTGGCTGTGTACCAAGATAACCAGGACAGTGTTATCAACATGTAGCTGCCCCAAGACCTCTCTGCAGAGGGTCTCGGTATTTTAGAGGATCTCTAACAGAACGACTAAGTCCAAACCAAAGCGTCTCCGTAAGAAACGATCGGCCGTTCAAGGTGACGAACTTCCAGAATTCACAATTAACATGGCTGATAAGGGAAAGTCGATTCGACCTTCAAGTTCTGACCCCCTCGTATCACATAGTCTAACTCGGCTACGCGCAGGGATTACTAGATGTAGGGATTATCAGAGGATGAATAGAGGCCCATCCTCGGATGATGAGGTATCAGATGCCAACTTGATACTCGCTTCTGACAATACAGTATCCAGCCTAGGACAATCCCATAAAGTGTTTATGATTAACACCAAGGAAGTAACCAAAATGGTTGAGGATGCTCTAGCTAAATAGAAAGAAGCATTCAAAATTGAAATGAAAATGGTTGTATAGGAGATGAGGCAAATGCATGACCAACAGATCCGAACGTTGTCGAATCAGATAGGTGAATCTAGTCGTCGCAACAATGATAGCCAAGCAGCTAGCGATTCAGATGAGGATAAACACCTTAATGCTGATAACCCTCCTGTTGATCAGAATGCTGTGGGTGGCCACACTAAAAACAAGAACGCTGGGGGTGGCCCCACTAAAGATAACGATGCTGGGGGTGGTCCCACCGAAGATGATAATACCGGGGGTGGCCGTGTTGTTCCTCTCAAAAATCGTCCAAAGCATGATACAGACGAGGATGAGAAGATGAAAGATCTCGAGAACAAAATCAACGCTCTGATGTCTGCTCGAGAGGTAAAGAAAATCGGTATTCTGTGTCCTTACCCAAGAGAGTGGGAATCAATAGCATACCCTGCGAAGTTCAACCTGATCAACTTCACGCCATTCGACGGGAAGGGTTAGCCCACTCAGCATCTAATCTACTTCAAGTCTCACTTGGAAATGATCTCTGGCAATGAGCCATTGATGGTCCGGTCATTCGTTGGCACCTTTCACTAGCCCGCCTTCGATTGGTACTGCCTTCTTAAGCCAGCAAGCATCAACAGCTAGGATGACCTGAAGAACCTGTTCATTGATCACTTCTTTGATGATGACGCCAAGGTGTAAATCAGGACACTCTTCGATGAGAAGCAAGAAGACGATGAGACGGTCGACGATTTCGTCAAGCGCTTTCAGAATAAGGTGATGAATTGCCGAGATCCTATCACTGAGGACTTCATCCTCCAAACCTATCATAACAACCTCTCTTTGGACGTGTTAGAAGTTATGGGAGTAGCACCCTCCAATACCTGGAAAGAGTTGAAGATGCACGGAGTGCGGTCCAAATGCTTCCTCAGAAGGAAGCAAGCCGAGAGAAGCCAACCGATGGCTAATCCTCTGAACTCAAGCTTTGTCTCCCGTGGTAAGGGGAAGGCACTACAACAATTGTTGATGTTAATCAGACGTTGCAACAACAACCCCGGAGACAGCGAAATACTTCAGTTCCGAAACTCCAAAAAGAGTACTCCTTCAAGGACGAAGAAGTTCCAGCCATTTTCAAGTCCCTCCATGAAAATAACAAGATCAAGCTACCACCTGTCGTAAATCAGGAGGAAGCTGACAATACTTCAGATCCAAAGTACTGTGCGTACCACAGGAGGATCCTTCATCCCACCAAGGCTTCCTTCGCTCGTAAGAATAGCATCCAAACCTTGGTTGAAGTCGGCGTCATAACGCTGAATTAAGCTGAATGAAGACTCTGACAAGTATAAGAGTATAAACTGCTCCCTGCATACTCCAACAGGTATACGAGTCTAAACTATTTCCTAATTTTCATGAAAAGTTCCTGGAGAATTTTTATACATAATATTCTTAAGGATAACCTAGTCATGCAACTGAGTACAATGTTAGACCCAGTTTCGGGAAGGAAGCTGGGGGTGGATGATTCATGTAACGAAAAGTTCCTGAAAGAATTCTATACAGTGTATTCTTAGGAATAACCCGGTTACTATGAGAAGGTGATGAATAAGAAACTCCCACTCAAACTCCCCCTACGTCTCTGACTCAACACTCCTATTATTAGAGTCCGGACATAATACTCAGAATTTTAATATCCAGATCGTTGACGATTGTCAAACTCTTTCGTGTTAAGTATTTGTCACTTAACATCAGGAACCCTCTTTAAGTGATCTGTACGAATCAATACTCCCACTGTAATTTGTACTCCTACTCTCACTGTTCATTTGGTAAAACCTTCCTATAGTTAGGACCACAACCAAAATCCCCTCTCGATTCCTCCAATGATCGAGAGGTCCACGAATCGAGTGGTTAAATGTTCCTACAGTTAGGGCCACAACCAAAATCCCCTCTCGATTCATCCAATGAATGAGAGGTCCATGAATCGAGCGATCAAACCTTCCTACAGTTAGGATCATCTCAAACCTCCCACGCGGTCAAACCTTGCTACAGTTACGGCCGAAGCCAAGATCCCATCTTAATTCCTTATGTGAACGAGAGGTCCACTTCCGTACCGAGCTATCAA
This sequence comes from Asparagus officinalis, assembly GCF_001876935.1. Classification (NCBI taxonomy): domain Eukaryota; kingdom Viridiplantae; phylum Streptophyta; class Magnoliopsida; order Asparagales; family Asparagaceae; genus Asparagus; species Asparagus officinalis. The sequence goes on along the minus strand of NC_033799.1, from coordinate 25,960,927 downwards.
ACCTTCCTACTATTAGGGTCGCCTCGAACTCCCACTTGGTCAAACCTTCCTATAGTTAGGGCCAAAACCGCAATTCACTCTCGATAAATGAGAAACCCATCTTTAGTTCGATAATCAAATCTTCCGATAGTTAGGATTATCTGAATCTTTTTGATTCTCGGAGTGGAGATCCCACTCTTACTTTCACCTTCCCAGATTCTTGAAGTGGAGATCCCACTTTGAGTTTCCTTTACAACTAGAGATAGAATATAAAATTCTTCCTCTTCAGCTTTGGGAGATAAAATATAAAATTCTTCCTCTCCAGCATTAGGTTTACCTTTACCCCAAAAGAAGACATGGAGATAGAATATAAAATTTTTCCTCTCTGGCATTGGGTTCGTCCGCAAATTATGGAGGCAATCGAGTCCAAAATTAAAAAGCTTATCGACTCGGGTTTCATCAGGGAGGAACAACATCCTGAATGGCTCACCAACATCATCTTGATCCTTAAGAAGAACTGGAAAATCAGGATTTGTATCGATTTTAGAGACCTTAACACCGCCTCCCCGAAAGACGATTTTCCTCTTCCCATCACAGATGTTATCATCGACAATACATGTGGATTCGAGAGAATGTCCTTCATGGATGGATTTTCTGGTAATAATCAGATAAAGATGCATCCAGATGATGAAAAACATACTGCATTCAGAACATCCCTCGACGTTTTCTGCTACACGGTTATGCCCTTCGGCTTAAAGAATGCAGGTGCCACATATCAAAGAGCCATGTCAAAGATTTTCCAGGAGCATCTCCGGAATACTGTCGAATGCTACGTGGATGACCTAGTTATGAAAAGCCGTGACAAAAATTATCATATTAAAGACTTGAAGACAATGTTTGACCTGACGTAGACTCATCAACTAAAGATGAATCCTACCAAATCTTTTCTCGGAATGTCCAGCGGTAAATTCATTGGATTCGTCGTCACCACCAAGGGTATTCACATCAACCCTGATAAAGTGAAAGCAATTAATGAGTTGAAACCCCCAAGAAACCTTAAGGAGCTCAGAGGGTTACAAGGACGGTTGGCTTATATCCGCCGGTTCATCTTGAACACTTTTGGGGAAATGTCGACCATTCTCCAGGTTCACAAAGAAGGCATATCGTTCATATGGGACGACGCTTGTAAAAAACCGTTTGAGAATATTAAAGAATATCTCTCAAAATCCCCTAAGCTCGTTGCACCGAAGTCGGGCAAACCGTTCTTAATTTATGTCAAGGCGACGAGACACTCGTTAAGTGCATTACTGGCACAAAACGATGATAACGGTCACGAACATGCCGTATATTACTTAAGCCAGACCCTCGTGGGTGCTGAATCTAGGTATCCAATGATTAAAAGGGAGTGTCTCGCCTTGGTGTTCACGATTCAAAAGATGCAGTACTACTTGGTCGGACAGACTATTTACGTCACTTCTAATGTTAACCCAGTCAGGGTGTTCATGACGCAGCCGGCTTTCATGAATTAACAGTTAGCAAAATGGGCACTGCTCTTGTCCTAATACGACCTACACTTTAAACAACAAATGTCGGTCAAAGGACAAGCTATTTGTGATCTCCTGGCAGCTAACCTAACTACGGATACCGCCGAGGTATATGAGAATCTAGTTGCAATGCATTGACGTTGACATTTTAGAAATTATAGAAAAGAAATATGTCAAAAAGAGTAGTGGTAAAATGAGCAAAGATGAAAGAAACCTAGCAAACCTTAACATTAAGGCTATGAATGCATTAATTTGTGGTCATACCCCCAATGAGTACAAGAGAGTTTCTACATGTGCAGCCGCACAGGAAATTTGGGAGAAGTTATGCATTAACCATGAGGGAACCGCCCAAGTGAAGGAGTCTAAGATTAGTGGTCTCATGCATGATTATGAACTATTCAAAATGCTTCCAAGTGAATCTATTGACTCTATGTTTTCTCGGTTCACTAATATTATAAATGAATTGCATGGTCTTGACAAGGTCTTGGAAAATCAAGAGATGTGCTACAAAATTCTTCGCTCTTTGACACTGGCTTGGGAGGCTTGGAAAATCAAGAGATGTGCTACAAAATTCTTTGCTCTTTGACACCGGCTTGGGAGGCTTGGGAGGCTTGGAAAATCAAGAGATGTGCTACAAAATTCTTCACTCTTTGACACCGGCTTGGGAACCTAAAGCTACGGCCATCGAAGAAGCACATGATCTATCTACTCTCACTCTTGATGGACTCATTGGCAAGCTCAAAGTCCATGAGAAGAAAGTTAAGGAGAAGGAAGAAGCAACCCCGAAGGCAAACGAGGAGCCACCCCAAAAGTCAAAGGCCATAGCTCTCAAGGGAGCAATTGATGATTCATCCTCCTCGGATAGTGAAGATGATATCTCTAAAGAAGTGGCACACCTCTCTAGAAGGATATCAAGACTAATTAAAATGAACAAAAATTTTAAAAATCGATACAACAATAAATTTTCTTCTCGTATAGGTAAATGCTTTGAATGCAACAAACCAGGACACTTAGCCAATGATTGTCCTAAGCATAAGGAGAAGTATTTGAAATACAAGAAGAAAAATGCTATGTATGCCGGATGGGATGAATCCGAACCAAGCGATTCGGATAGTGATGATGAGGGTGCCAAGATTGCTCTTCATGACCGGAACATTTGCTTCATGGCCAATGAAGATGAGGTACAATCCGAAACTGAAAGTGAATCTCTTTATATGCAATGTGAACTAGAAATGGCTTTAGAAGAATTAAACTTTGAATTTAAGAAATTAGCAAAAGAATATTCCTCATTCAAAAAATTGCATGTTTCTTGTGATTCTAAGTATGAGCAACTACAATCTTCTCTTGCTTTAAAAGATGAAATGATAGAAGATCTAGAATTTGAAAACAAACAACTAAGATCCAAAGTTGAGAGATTAGAGATTGAAAACAATAGAATTAAATCTAATCATGCTTACTCTAGTAATCATCATGTTAATGAAAAATGCTATCAATCTTATGCTCCTACATACAAGAAAACGTTTTTATGCACATATTGCATGAAGTATGGTCATATTTCTACTCATTGTAGGATTAAGAATAACATTGCTCATTATGAGTTAATGTGAGTACCTAAGGGTACCAAACATACTAACACTCAAGGACCCAAAGTTTGGGTACCTAGAGGTTCTACAACTTGTTTGCATGTAGGGAACGTCTCGCACAAAACGTAAAGAGTTGTGGTACATTGATAGTGGTTGCTCTCATCATATGACGGACAACAAAGATCTATTTGCAACCCTATCAAGGATTGAAGGAGGCAACGTCTCCTTTGGTGGTGGTGAGAAAGGTAAAATTGTAGGTATTGGTTCTATTGGTAAGATACCTTCTCCCGTAATTGAATATGTTTACTTTGTTAAAGGTTTAAACCATAATCTTCTTAGCACTAGTCAATTAAGTGACAAAGGCTTTGACATCATTTTTAAACATATTAAGGATTCTACTTGTGAGGAATGTGCTAAAGGTAAACAAACTAAGACTTCCTTCAAATCCATTAATGAGGTATCCACTTCTAAACCCTTACAATTATTGCATCTCGATCTTTTTGGACTCATGTGTGTTGCCTCTCAAGGAGGTAAACACTATGTCTTTGTTATTGCTGATGATTTCTCTCGTTTTACATGGGTAATTTTTCTTGTTAATAAAGATGATTGCTTTGAAGAGTTTTCCTATTTTGTGAAAATAATTGAAAATGAAAAAGATTTGAAAGTCATTAAAATTAGAAGTGATCATGGTGGAGAATTTCAAAACAAATTCTTTAATGACTTTTGTGCTCATCGTGGTATAACACATGTGTTCTCCTCTCCTAGAACACCTCAACAAAATGGTGTTGTTGAACGGAAAAATAGAACCATACAAGAGATGGTACGTACTATGATAAATTCTTATGATTTGCCAAAATATTTTTGGGTGGAAGCCGTTAAAAAGGCTTACCATGTTTTAAATCATGTTTTGATTAGACCTTCTTTTAAGAAAACCCCTTATGAACTCTTTTTTTGCAAAACTCTACATATTGGATATTTTTGTATCTTTGGTTGTAAATGCTTTATCTTAAATACTAAAGACCACCATGATAAGTTTGATTAAAAAATTGATATTAGTATATTTTTGGGATGCTCCTAGAAGTAAGGCTTATAGAGTTTTTAACAAGCGAACACTCGTTGTTGAAGAGTCTATAAATGTTACTTTTGATGAATCTAATGTTGGTTTGCATGATGGTTTGCCTAGGAATGATGATGAGATTGAGGGAGAAATGGAGCTCTTGCAACTAAATGATAAACCCTCAACGGAAACAACAAATGATGGGGAAATCAAAGATGAACAAAATCAAGAAGAACTCCCCAAGGCTTGGAAATTTGTACCGGATCACCCCAAAGACCAAATCATAATGAGTCCATCCAAAGGCATTTTGACTCGCTCAAAAGCTATAAGCGAATGTGGTAACGTTTGTTAGACCCTAGAGGGGGGTGATTAGGGTCTAATGCTAATCTAATCCGATTTAAATGCTAATTAAAACTAATTAACAAGTTATCCTAGCAAGAATAAAATACAACAAGATATGTAAGGTAGGATAAGCAATATGAATAAAGAGATATATCCTATATGATAAAAAATATATGCAAGAATATATAAACTAGCACAAGATGATATATCCTACCAAAGAGATATGCAATATGATATATGCAAGGATATGTAAACTAACACAAGGGGAAACAATATGAACTCGATAGTGGACAATATGAACAATATTTAATGGCGACAAGAATGATATGAACAATAAACACAAGTGAGACGACAAGACAATCACAAACACACAAAGATGATCACGGAGTTCGGACCTTCCGTCCTACGTCTCCGTTCCCCATTCCCGGGGAGAATCCACTATCACAACCGGGTTTTCTACGCTCACCCGAATAACGTATACACCTCACAATTTCACTCACGAAGTTCGGTCCCCATGACCTATATCTCCGCACATCACCTCGAGGAGATCTCCACTAACACTCACACAATGTGGCTACACTCCTTCCTCACAATACGGTTTTCTAGTTAACCGAAAACTTTACAATACTCTCAAATAATATCAAATGATTTGTTCTCTAATACAAGTTGAGAACTCAGTTAAGCACAACTTAATGTTACAATCTCTCACCAACCCAAAATATATTATGAATGCAAATACAATAAGCTCAAGTGGGTGTGTGTAACAATGAGATTCAATAAATCAAAACTAAACTCAATATAATTCTAGCTTAATAACAATGACAATCAAATATATATAAAAGAGCTAGAGATAGAGTTTAGAAAACTTCTCAAATAGATCAAGAGATTGAAGGAGGAAAGGTTGGATGCTCAAGCACCAATAGAAGAACTCCTCAAGCTCTTGTGAAGTTGATTTCACAAACCCAAACTCTCAAATGCTTAAAAGTTTCTTAAACAAACCTAAACAACACTTAAACAAGTTTAAACCCTTGTTAAACTCTTTCTAAAACATTCTCTTAGGTTATATAGAACTGAGATCAAAGGGGGTATTTATAGCCTCCCAAAACCTCAGCCAAAAACCCTAAACAAAAGACCAAAAAGCCCCAAACGACAGCTGTAGAAAATAGCCGTTGGGTTTGAAAAGACAGTGCGGCGGTCGACCGCGACGGTCGACTGCGATGGTCGATCGCGAATGTCATCAAAGCACAGAAAAACTTCCAGAGAGTTCGACGATCGACCGCGGCGGTCAACCGTGAGAAATTTTTAGCCGACGGTCGACCGTGGCGGTCAACCGTGGCGGTCGACCGCGAAAGTTTTTGCTGCCCACTATGCAAAGGATTCAGGCACGGTCGACCGTGGCGGTCGACCGTGAACTGATATATGAAATTGAAGTTCTGAAAATTATTTTTTTGATTTTAAAACACTGTTTAAAAATATCAAATAAATTCAGAAAAATATAAAACTTTGGGGAATGATTGTCCAAAACACGAAAATACAAACATATGAATTTTTACATTTAGGCTAAACCATGTTTTGAAAACTTTACATAATGATTATGTAGACTTAATAAAATATGTATATAATTATTGTTAAGTCCAAAAACTAAGAATACAATATTTTTACAAATACAATAAAAATAAAACATATGAGTATGTATATGAAAATATATTTGTTTCATATCTAAGTAGTTAAACCAAATCACAATAATAAATTTGAAATATGTAATTTCATATTTATAAACATAAATACCAAAACTTGTGTTGTATATATATATGACTACATATATATACAAGGAAACCAATAAAATATGTGTGTATATGATATTGAGCTTAGAGTATCTAACACATATAATATAAAACATAAACTAGTTACCCAAGCTTGTGATCTTCAACGAAGCTCTATCTTGGTAAACTTGCGGATGAAGCTAGAACTTGGATCTTCAATTTGAATTGCATAGGCTTTAACCCGACATTCCGCCAACCTCCTTTGGATATGATCGTTGAAGCTCTATTCCATCCATCCTCCAACTCGTTGTTTGCCTAGAATAAATATGAAAACACAAACACTAGACAAACAACATAAGAAATAAATTATTTGTTAAACATCATCAAAACAAGAAGGCCAACAATCTCCCCCTTTTTGATGATGACAAACAATTTACAAAAAGGATATATGCATGAAAGGAAATGAATATATAAATTATAATTCACATGCATATAAACAAGAAAGAATATACTCACAATATTTCTCCCCCTTTGACAACATCAAAAAGGGCACAAAAGGATGAAGAGAGCAAAAACTCCCCCTATCAATAAGTATGGGTGAGTATAACACATAGAAAGATATAGAGATTGCTCCCCCTATCAAAATGCCTCATGAATGTATGAAACGAAGATCATGGCAATTATATATGAGCAAGCATAGATGGAAAATATGCTAAACACAACTCACATAAATAAAGACAAATGAGAACATATATAAATATATCAAAGTGAAAATTAGTGTCTCATATCAAAGAATATAAAAACCATTTGTAGAGGTAGATTTACGAAATCAAAAGAAGAGAAACAAGAGAATCATGCAAAAAGTTTTCAAATGAAAACAAATCACTCAAGCGAAATCATAAATCAAATGAGATCCATAAAAACATAAAACCAAACCATTATTGATTTTCAAAAATCAAGAGAGGCAACTATATCTAGCTCTTGAGCTAGTAATAACCCATATAAACATTTAAGCATCTGGTAAACAAGATTTAGGCATAAACACCCAATAAATCCGGAGGGTTATATAAACACAAACCTCTCATTAAAATCAAAACTAATAATCATGAAAACAAAAGATTTGATAAAAGAAAAATTGTTTTCATAACAAAAAGATTTTAAAACATAATTTTCAAAACCAAGAAATGGAAAAGTAAGAACACTAAAATTCTTTATTTAAAAATTAAATTTGTTTTGGTACCCAAGAACTCTTGGTATCAAAAGATTTAGGGACAAGACCCCTATCATTAAAGCTCAAAGCCCTAGGGTTATGAACCCTCTTGGGCGGTGGTGCACTAACATGGTCAAAACAATATTCATTCAAATGACCCTTCCGATTGCAATTTGTGCAATGAAAGAGATCCATTTGTTTTTGTGGACCATTAGCTCGTGCACGGGAATCATTTGCAAATAAAGATTTTCTTTTAAAATTATTTTGCAAATGAGAAACATTCTTAAACAATGGTCTATTTGGAACATATTGCAACTTAGAAGCTTTATGTATATCAAAAAAAAATTTAGCAAAATGTCCAAACCTACCACAAACATCACATTTAAAAGCATGTGGTTTACTAGAAGCATTTGGCAAATGAGATTTCTTTTTCAAATCAAAATAATATTTGGCCAAATGACCAAAACGACCATAATGATCACATCTATACACATGAGCATGCTTATGATGAACAATGGGTGCATGTGTGTGTACATGTGATGAAGAAGCTACATGAGATGCACAAGGAGCATTGACATTTTTATGTTTGTGTGCATCATAACAAAATTTAGCTAGATGGTCTTTACGGCCGCAAATAGAGCACTTGTAAACTTTGCTATATATGTGTGCATGATGAGTGGATGATTTCTTAGACTTGGCACACATATCCATAAGCCTCTTATGATTATCAAAGCATATTTTCAAAGTTGAATCTAAAGATGAAATGCGATTATTCATGCTTGTTTTTTAAATCAATAAAATCATTTTGCAATTTCTTACAGGCATGTAATAATTTTTTACTAGCACAAGCAAGTTCATCATTAGGTAAATCATTAATAGATTCGAACTCGCAAACCTCACTAGGGCTATCGCCTAGTGCTCGTGTGCATGAAGCTCCTTTAGAACTTGAAGCGGGATCCTCCAAAGCTTGTCGGATCACCTCCAAGTCTCCTTGATGTGCTTCAATGAATTTTTATAAGGTGTAAGCACTATCAAAAGAATCAAGCTTGTTAGACATAAATGAATCAAATGCATTTAATAAAAATTCTAACATAAGCTTGTTCATAATAAACATCTTTTTATCATGTTTGGTCCACTTGGATTTCTCCAACGTGGGTACAATATAAGCACAATCAATGACTTTCCATAAATCGATATTTTTAGATTGAACAAATATTTTGAATCTAAAACACCATTGAGCATAAGGAAAAACATTGAATTTAGGAGCAATACTAGAATCATAGCCTAAACAAGATGCATCATTCTTATCCATAAATTTTAAAATATACAAGCAAGATACAAATACAATCAAAATAAGATTAGCACAAAAAGATAACTTGGATCTTTAACTCAAGGCGATTAGACCTTAAATCAAAGAGCACCAAGCTCTGATACCAATTGTTAGACCCTAGAGGGGGGTGATTAGGGTCTAATGCTAATCTAATCCGATTTAAATGCAAATTAAAACTAATTAATAAGTTATCCTAGCAAGAATGAAATACAACAAGATATGTAAGCTAGGATAAGCAATATGAATAAAGAGATATATCCCATATGATAAAAAATATATGCAACAAGATATGTAAGCTAGGATAAGCAATATGAATAAAGAGATATATCCCATATGATAAAAAATATATGCAAGGATATATAAACTAGCACAAGATGATATATCCTATCAAAGAGATATGCAATATGATATATGCAAGGATATGTAAACTAACACAAGGGGAAACAATATGAACTAGATAGTGGACAATATGAACAATATATAATGGCGACAAGAATGATATGAACAATAAACACAAGTGAGACGCCAAGACAATCACAAACACACAAAGATGATCACGGAGTTCGGACCTTCCGTCCTACGTCTCCGCTCCCCAGTCCCGGGGAGAATCCACTATCACAACCAGAGTTTCTACGCTCACCCGAATAACGTATACACCTCACAATTTTACTCACGGAGTTCGGTCCCCACGACCTACGTCTCCGCTCCTCACCTCGAGGAGATCTCCACTAACACTCTCACAATGTGGCTAGACTCCACCCTCACAATACGGCTTTCTAGTTAACCGAAAACTTTACAACACTCTCAAATAATATCAAATGATTTGTTCTCTAATACAAGTTGAGAACTCAATTAAGAAGAACTCAATGTTACAATCTCTCACCAACCCAAAATATATTATGAATGCAAATACAATAAGCTCAATGTAACAATGAGATTCAATAAATCAAAACTAAACTCAATATAATTCTAGCTTAATAACAATGACAATCAAATATATATAAAAGAGCTAGAGATAGAGTTTAGAAAACTTCTCAAATAGATCAAGAGATTGAAGGAGGAAAGGTTGGATGCTCAAGCACCAATAGAAGAACTCCTCAAGCTCTTGTGATGTTGATTTCACAAACCCAAACTCTCAAATGCTTAAAAGCTTCTTAAACAAACTTAAACAACACTTAAACAAGTTTAAACCCTTGTTAAAATCTTTCTAAAACATTCTCTTAGGTTATATAGAACTGAGATCAAAGGGGGTATTTATAGCCTACCAAAACCTCAGCCAAAAACTCTATACGAAAGACCAAAAAGCCCCAAATGACAGCTGCAGAAAATAGCCATTGGGTTTGAAAAGACAGTAAGGCTGTCGACCGCGACGGTCGACCGCGAAGGTCATCAAAGCACAGAAAAACTTCCAGAGAGTTCGACGGTCGACCGCGGCGGTCGACCGTGAGAAATTTTCAGCTGACGGTCGACCGTGGCGGTCGACTGCGAAAGTTTCTGCTGCCCATTATGCAAAGGACTCAGCGCGGTCGACCGTGGCGGTCGACTGTGAACTGATATATGAAATTGAAGTTCTGAAAACTATTTTTCTGATTTTTAAACACTATTTAAAAATATCAAATAAATTCAGAAAAATGTAAAACTTTAGAAAATGATTGTAGACATGATAATAAACATGCTATAATAACTGGTTTCCAAAAAGGACTTCCCAAATAAAAAATATCATCATTTTACAAAATAGTCCAAAACACGAAAATGTAAACATATGAATTTGAACATTTAGGCTAAACCATGTTTTGAAAACTTTGCACAATAATTATATAGACTTAATAAAATATCTATACGATTATTGTTAAGTCCAAAAACTAAGAATACAATATTTTTACAAATACAATAGAAAATGAAACATATGAGTATGTATATAAAAATATATTTGTTTCATATCTAAGTAGTTAAACCAAATCACAATAATAAATATGAAATATATAATTTCATATTTATAATCATAAAAACCAAAACTTGTGTTGTATATATATATGACTACATATATATACAAAGAAAACCAATAAATGTGTGTGTATATGATATTGAGCTTAGAGTATCTAACACACATAATATAAAACCTAAACTAGTTACCCAAGCTTGTGATCTTCAACGAAGCTCTATCTTGGTAAACTTGCGGATGAAGCTAGAACTTGGATCTTCAATTTGAATTGCATAGGCTTCAACCCGACATTCTGCCAACCTCCTTTGGATATGATCGTTGAAGCTCTATTCCATCCATCCTCCAACTCGTTGTTTGCCTAGACTAAATATAAAAAAACAAACACTAGACAAATAACATTAGAAGTAAATTGTTTGTTAAACATCATCAAAACAAGAAGGCCAACAATGTAGCATTTTTATCCCAAATAGAACCTAAACTTATTGATGATGCTTTAAATGATGAGTTTTGGGTTTTAGCTATGCATGAAGAATTGAATAATTTTCAAAGAAACAATGTTTAAAAATTAGTTCCTAAACCAAGTAATATCTCTATTATTGGAACTAAATGGGTTTTTAGAAATAAGCTTGAAAAATTAGTTCCTAAACCAAGTAATATCTCTATTATTGGAACTAAATGGGTTTTTAGAAATAAGCTTGATGATTTTGGCATAGTAACCAGAAATAAAGCTCGTTTTGTTGCCCAAGGATACAATCAAGAGGAGTGCATAGACTATGATGAAACTTTTGTACCGGTTGCAAGGTTAGAATCTATTAGGATGTTTTTGACCTTTGCAAGTCTTAAAAATTTTAAATTATTTCAAATAGATGTCAAAAGTGCCTTCCTAAATGGTTTTATTAAAGAAAAGGTTTATGTCGAGCAACCCCCCGGTTTTGTTGATTCATCTTTTCCAAATCATGTATACCGGGTTCAAAAAGCTTTATATGGGTTAAAACAAGCTCCTAGAGCTTGGTATGCTCACCTCTCAAGTTTTCTCATTAAAAATTTTCAAAAGGAACACTTGATAATACACTTTTTGTTAGATAACAGAAAAATAATTTCATTTTAGTTCAAATATATGTGGATGATATTATTTTTAGTGCCACTAATGAATCTTTATGCAAGGATTTCTCTAAAGTAATGCAAGATCAATTTGAGATGAGTATGATAGGAGAGCTCAACTTTTTTCTTGGCCTCCAAGTCAAACAATCCAATGATGGCATCTTCGTATCACAAAGCAAATATGCTAGGGAGTTGGTGAAGAAATTTGGGATGGAAAGTTCAAAACATGCCCCAACCCCAATGAGCACCACCATCAAGTTAGATGTGGATGAAAGCGGTGAAAAGGTAGATCAAAAGCTATATCGAGGTATGATAGGTAGTCTTATTTATCTCACCGCTAGTAGGCCGGATATCATGTTTAGTGTTTGTGCATGTGCACGTTTTCAAGCTTCTCCTAAAAAGTCTCATTTAATTACGGTTAAAAGGATTATCAAATACATCAATGGCTCTTTAGAACTTGGTTTGTTTTATCCTAAAAATACATCTTTTGATCTTTGTGGTTATTGTGATGCCGACTTTGCCGGTTACCGCAAAAGTACGAGTGGTGCTTGTTAATTTTTGGGTAACTCACTTGTATCTTGGGCATCCACAAAATAAAGTTATGTTGCTTTGTCTATTGTGGAAGCGGAATACATTGCCACCGGCTTATGTTGTGCACAACTTTTGTGGATAAAACAAAATTTGGTTGATTTTGATTTACACTTTCATGATACAAAATTTTTTTATGACAACACTAGTGCTATAAATATTTTCAAAAATTCAGTTTTACATTCTAGAACCAAACATATAGATGTACAGCCTCACTTCTTGCATGACCATATTGAGCGGAAAGATATTTCCCTTGTTTATATTGACACCAAGTCTCAATTAGCGGATATCTTTACCAAACCCCTTTGTGAAGTTGATTTTTGCCGTATTAGAAATGAATTAGGCATGTGCATTCTTTAAAACTCATTCTTTTTGCCTATTTTGTTTGCTTTTGTTGTTTTGCTCTACCATTGTCATATCTATAATTCTTTGTTTTTGATCCTAAAATGTCAAACCATTCTTAAGCTCACATGATTACCAAGAGTAGTGTAGAGGTGAGAGACTGGGGTCATCCTAAGGGGAGTGGGGTAGGTGATAATGCCTAGAGGTAGGTAGTAATTCCTAACACTTGAGGGAGACACGGGTAAGCCAACACTTGAGGTGTATTGTATGGGTTTTTAGCAGTAATTCCTAACACTTGAGGGAGACACGGGTAAGCCAACACTTGAGGTGTATTGTATGGGTTTTTAGCATGCATATTGTGTTTCTTTTACTCCATTTTTTATGTTGCCAAAGGGGGAGAGAAATCTCCTCATTTGTGCACATAGTAAGGGGGAGCCTAATAGATAAGGGGAGCAACTATCTATAAGCCAAATAATCGCGTTTTACTTGCTCTTGCATAATGGTTGTCGGTCAACACGCACACGTCAATCAGCTAGCATGCGTCTTTCAACACGCACACGTCAGTCACCTCGCGCGCGTCGGTCAACACGCTCACGTCAATTAGCTCACATGCGTCAGTCAACACCCGCACGTCAGTCACGTCGCGCGCGTTGGTCAACATGCGCATGTCAGTTAGCTCGTGTGTCGGTCAACACGTGCACGTTAATCAACTCGCACGTTTCGGTCAACATGCTCATGTCAATCAACGTGCGCGCATCGGTCAACACGCGCATGTCAGTCAGCTCGTGTTCGTCAATCAGCCTCAGCGAACCGTACAAGTCAACGGAACACCGAAATACGAAAAGAGAGAAAAAGTGTCTCAACTCGCGTAGGGGTGCAGGTCGCACGGTTCACCAAGAGGTGAACCGCGGCCACGTGGTTCACCAAGAACCGCGGCCGCGCGGTTCACCCATGGGTGAACCGCCACCGCGCGGGTCAGCACGAGCTGTTTCGCGCAGGTTTGACCCAAAAACACGTTTCGATGGTTTTCGATAGGTTTTCTCAGGATTTATCTCTTCAAGGGGTTCCCAACTGACTTGATATCATCCCCAAACATAGTTAGGCCATTATTAACTGAAGATAGGGCCAAATCGCTCATTCTCATCCGAATACCCGCATATGAAGCTCTATAAATATGAGCTTAAGGCCTCTATTTTACGGATCTGGAATTTTATCAAGAGGGCGAGGTGTTGCTGGATTGAGGAGTCAAGGAGCATGAAATTTCAGCGAAGGTTAATCAGATCCTGGCGAACTTCTGCATAAAGAAGAAGGCTTTTGGAGCATCTGAACCCGTATCCCCCCGTCCATTTCTTGAGATTGGGCTTATTCTTAATCTCGAGAAGATCTACTGATTTTTCTTGGTTGATTTCAGTGCTTTGAACGAATACTTCCTTGGTGAAGTAGGAGCTCTATCAATTTTTCGGTAACAGGATCTGATCCGCAGTCGTCCACGGATATTAACATCCCCGGCACAAGCGAATGTTAGCCTCTTTGTTTTGATGATGTTTAACAAACAATTTACTTCTAATGTTGTTTGTCTAGTGTTTGTGTTGTTTATTTATTATAGACAAACAACGAGTTAGAGGATGGATGGAATTGCGCATTCACGATCATATCTAATGGAGGTTGGCGGAATAGTGGAGTGAAGCAACAAACATTCAAGTTAAAGATCTAATTTCAAGCTTCATCCGTAAAGTTTACCAAGTCGAGCTTAATGAAGATCAAGATTGCTTGGGTATATTAAGTTTTAGGTTTATAATTGTGTGTAGATACTTTAAGCTCATATATTAATCACACACACACGTTTTGGTTTTGTATATATATAGTTATATATATACATATATATTTTGGTTTGATTTCATAGATATGAAACAAATATATTTTCATATACATACTCATATGTTTCATTTTCTATTGTATTTGTGAAAATAATGTATTCATTGTTTACAGACTTTATAACAATAGTTTATATCTTTCTTTAAGTCTATAAAATCATTTTGTATTGCTTCAAAACATGGTTTAGCCAAAATGTCAAAATTCATATGTTTACATTTTCATGTTTTGAACTATTTTGCAAAATGATGATTTTTCACAAATGGGAAATGTAATTTGGAAAATTCTTTCTGTAACATGTTCATTTACATGTTTATACACTTTTCCCAAAGTTTCATTATTTTTGTACTTTATTTGTTATTTTTAACATATTTTCAAAGTCTCAAAAAATTGCTTTTAAAACCTGTTTTTGCATATGTCAGATTACGGTCGACAGCCACGGTCGACCGCCCCTTAGTTCAGAAACTCAGTCTGGCTTTTGTTGGCTCACGGTCGACCGTGGCGGTCGACCGTATACAGTCCAGAGAGTTTCG
>NC_033799.1:25899476-25944585 GCF_001876935.1 Asparagus officinalis | reverse complement strand
GTCGACCGTGGGGGTCGCCCGCCGAAGTCTCTGGAGCTTTTTTCTGTTTTTTTTGTTGCTCGCGGTCGACCGCGAGTTTTCCACGGTCGCCCGCCGTATACTCCAACGGCTATTTTGTACAGAATCTGATTTTTAATTTTGTGAGCTTTTTGGTCTTTTGTTTGTGGTTTTTGGCTGAGGTTTTGGGAGGCTATAAATACCCCATTGATCTCAGTTCTCATAATCAATCCAAGAAGTTTTTAAATAAAAGTTTAATAAGGGTTTAAGCTTGTTTAGTTTGTTTTAAGTTTGGGGTTTTTACAAAGAGAAGCTTACATCATTTGTTGAGGAGTTCATCTTTAATATTTCATCATCCTCTCTTTGTGTTTATAGAGAAGTTTTCTAACTCTTTTCTCTAGCAAATTTATTATTGATTTTCATATTCTTATTATTGCTAGTTTGCTATTTGAGTTAGATTTTATTTCACATCTCATTGTTACACATACCCACTTGAGCTTATTGTATTAGCATTCATAATATATTTGGGGTTGTGAGAGATAGTAACATTGAGTTGAGCCTAATTGAGTTCTCTCCTTGTTTAGAGAACAATCACTTTGTATTGAGCCTATCTTGTGAGATCACTTTGTAATACACTTGTACACCGAGAGAAGTGTGTGTGGTGAGAGTTGGGGATCATCCCAAGAGGAGTGGCGTCGGTTGACCAACCTAGGGAGAGGTGGTATCCGAGCACTTGAGGGAGACACGTCTAGGTCCAACACTTGAGAGGGTGTAGAGTGTGATTGCAAGAGTGTTGATTGTAAAGTTTTCGGTTAGCTAGAAAACCGAGTGTGAGGTGTAAACGTTGTTCGGGTAAGCGTAGAAAACCCGGTTGTAGCGGAGACGTAGGTCAAGTGGTTAGACCGAACTCCGTAATCATATCGTTTTGTTTGTGATTGCATTGGCGTTCTTATTCTTGTTTCATATCTTATATCGCCTTTGTGTATTGCTCTTCATATTGCCCTATCACTTTTGTAGATTGTTTATTTTACCCTTATGTAGTTTATATATCCTTGCATATATTTTTATCATATAGGATATATTTCATTGTTCATTTTACTTATCCTAGCTCATATATATTGTAGTAATTTATACTTGCTAGGATAACTTATTAATTAATTTTAATTGGCATAAAATCAGATAAGATTAGCATAAGACCCTAATCACCCCCTATAGGGTCTAACAGCGAAGACCCCACACAAGCAAGAGTTGATAATAGTTCTTGTGTTTATTTTCTAGAGAGTTGTAATCTATATTTTCGTAATTTGAATCCATTGCAAACGATTAAAGTTGTAATGGAATCGATAATGAAGACTACTTTCGATGGAAACAACATCGTAATAATCAGGTTCTGGTGTATATTGCCAATGGTACAGACTAAGTCTCATGAGAACAGGAAGCATATAAAGGTTGATTATCACTTCATTATGAAATGATATTGAGCAAAATGTCACTTCACATGTCAATTCAGTCAGTTGGTAGCAGTTTCCCTAAAACATTACCTTTTTTTTGGGGCGGGGTTGGGGGGAAGAAGGGGAAGGGAATTTTTTACTTAGATTTAACTAGCTAAAAATGACAGGGACAAGTCTATATGCTCTTCCAGCTTAAAAAGGAATGCTAGAATAATAGTTTGTAACTAGACCATCATTAAGACTTAATGTAATTATATTCTATTTGTTTTCGAGTGAAAATACCCCTCTCTTGGACTGTCATCTTTCCCAACATATAGTCAAAATACTGGGGGAGGTGGAATTATATGTCCTATATAAAACCATCAAAAACAATACAACATACAAGCAGACATTTGATATTACATCATATAACCAACAAAAGTAGAAAAAAGAAAAATCATACAAAAGCAGTCATAATAAAGTCTAAAGGGAAGTGCAATGCACTGTCAGGACTTACTGTTTGTATTGGTTCTGCAAGCACCTCCCACACCTAGTCCAGGTCTTCATTGAGACGAGACTCATTTACCTACACATGATGGAGAAGAAATAAAGAATTAAGAAACTGTCATTATTAAATATGTAATTTGGAATTAGCCATATTGATGGCACTATGTGAAAAATGTAAAATCAAAGTATTATTACTTTAAAATAATGAGCATTAAACTTCAAACTAATTTGGGAAAGTTTCAGAATAAACTTGATTAAATGTAGGGGTGGTAAATTATGACCCGACCCATCAACCTGACCTGACCCAACACGTTTATATTGGGTACGGGTCGAGTTATATAGGTCGGGTCATAAACGGGTCAACTTGAACTGACCCGTTTATTAGATGGGTAAATTAGGATTGACCCGAACTGACCCGTGTAACCCAATACTGACCTGTTTAATTCTAAATGGGTTGCAAACTCCAAATATGAAGATCATCTTCGTCGTCTTCATCCTCCTCCTTCTCCTCTCTCTCCTCTTCCTTCGACCCCCAGTTTCCCGCCAGGTCCAACGTCTCCGGCGCGGTCGGCTGCATCTTAGCCCTCATCGATAGTGAGCTAGCGTTTCAATGGTCGAGGATAAGGGGAGGTCGGAGAAGGGGAGGAAATGGGTGCATGACGTGCTCTGCGACCTGGCGAGATGCGAGAAGATGGAGAACCTTTCGCTGTTGGGGAACTACTTCACCTCGATGGGGAAGAGCTGCTGGGATCTGGTCGAGAGCGGAGC
The DNA here is from genome assembly GCF_001876935.1 of Asparagus officinalis. Lineage (NCBI taxonomy): Eukaryota > Viridiplantae > Streptophyta > Magnoliopsida > Asparagales > Asparagaceae > Asparagus > Asparagus officinalis. The sequence goes on along the minus strand of NC_033799.1, from coordinate 25,941,883 downwards.
TCTGGATCTGAGGAGGAACTACATTGCGGGGTTGAAGGATCTGGTCGAGAGCGGAGCTCTGGATCTGAGGAGGAACTACATTGCGGGGTTGAAGGGTCAGAGGTCAGCTTGGGAGTGCGCTAGTTTTTTCTAAAGCCCAGGTTCTGTCCGATTTTGACTTTTATGTCATGCGAGGATCAGAGGGATTAGGGGGTTCATCGGAGTGAGGCGACGGCCAAAAAGGTGGGGACAGTGGTTTATAATGCTGTGAATAAGCGGTAACCTAATCCTTAATTAGGATTGTTTATTAAAAGTGTCAATCTCTTGTACTATAGCATATGATATTTATTATTTACTAAAAGTTTTATGCTCTATCCGAAAATATTCCCTCCCGTAAACTTATAAAAAATCCTATCTTTATTCAAAAATCCAAAAGATGCTACTTTTGAGAAACATTTCAAGATTATAGTATATGAGATTTAAGAAAACTTAGCAACGAAATAATCACAAAAAAGCAAAAAACAAGCATGTTGTCAATAAAAGGCAGGGCTTGTGTTCGTGAAAATTCCCTATCTAGGAAACCGAGAATGGAGATCTTTACCTTCGTAGTTGTGACTCCTTCTGAACTGCTCAGCGAAACCCTAAGTGGCTCGAATCGCCGAGGAAGGGTGGGCTGAATTCGAAACCTTGGCTAGCCTGATCATCTGCTGATCGAAGTTGAAGAGGGAGAGGAGGAAAAGGGTGGCAAGAAAGTGAACGGGGCTCGAGGGGGTGATTAGAGCTTTTCCTTGGAGTTGCAAACGAGATCGAAACCCTAACCCTAGATTTTTAAGGGGGGAATTTGTTCAGGGTTTAGTGGAGCGGGAAAAAGGAGCCAACTTTTTTTTAAGGAATCAGACAGAGCGAGGAGCGAGCGCCTTGATTCATTTTATACGCGTTTCCTATGGACGTTAGGTTTACTTCATCAGATAATTTCTTTAAAAGGAAGGTAAATGATGGATAATCTAATAATGCATATAGATTTTTAGCAAAACTTTGTTGTAGGTCCCTCATGTGCTAGCCAAGTATCTTTTTAGTCTTTTTGGATCATTAATATTTAGAAGTCGTCAACCACAGTCATTAATATTATCAATGTCATCAATCTATGTTGTTTTTGCAAATTTAGATGTTGATTTTGCATATTTTGATGTAAATTAGAGAAGCAACTGTATTTTTTGGATATGTATTCTCTTTACTTATGTGATAATTAAACACGGTCTAATTCTCTCAATCCTTACCATGTATCTTAATTCTAATAGATGAGATCACGCCACATAAATTTTCCACGGGATATTTTGATAGTTGTTTTCAAGTGTACTAGTAGTTTCAAGACCATACAGATGTTAAAGATTGAGAAAGTAGAACAGGACAACAACTAACTGCATCTAAATATGTAAAAAATAAGAAATCTATGTTGTGAACAAAAAGAGAATACTAAGGCAGAATCGCCCTACCAATACCAGTATTCCACACACAGGTTTGTTGATATTTATAGATTCAAGTACCCAGATACTTTATTTCAAAAGAAAAGAACACAAGAATATTGTTCAAATCGCATAAACAAGAATTATTATTGCATCCTACAGAAGGGGTAGTAACCAAAAATCAATATAAATATAAGTGTCGAGGTAAACAAACTTCAAGTATTTCAAATGAAAACAAACTATCAAGGAGACAATTGATACAAGGGGGGAAAACCATCATGGGGGCATAAATCTAATAATCAAATCCCCCAACTTACAATATAACAGCCGAAGCATTCTGATTCCTGTATGTTGATCATAAATACAAGTACCGGGAGAATACAAAATACAATTGACACAAGGAGAATACAATGAACTTAGCAATACATGGAAGCATACCCGTGTTGCTTCTCCAGAATCCATTTCTAGTATTTGAAGGCTCCTGCTTGCAATTTTCTTCCTCCAGAACATTAGTAAAAGAACCAAATGAAACTGATTGCACTGGTCTAAAGATCACCCAACAATGCTACAAGCTTATTCAATTTCGTTTTCCTTTTGTTAATTTACCCTTGCAAGCTTACACAATAATACAAACACAAACGGTTTGAGGTATCAACTGCCTTTGCGTATAATGAAAATGCAAAGGGGAAGTAACATGAACCACGAATAGTTCAATTAGTAAAATTTTCATCTCGTTCATTCAACGTTTTTTTTAACGGCTATAAAAGCCTGAACCCATTCATCAAATCCATATGATCATCGATAGACTTAAACAACTTCTCTGCTTCTCAAATGTATAACTAGGGAGTCAAATTCAAGAGAACGCTCTTTGCTTCTTCTGGCAATTGCAAGCCATTAGTGAAGTTTTGAATGCTCTCCTTGTTGACAACTCTTCCTCTGGTGAGATCCTTCAGCTTCTCATATGCCTCTGGGACGTTGTATCTGCGCATAACCTAATGCAAGAAAATAAGAGAGAGTCCATCAGCAACAAGGGTCTCATTTATTCTTTAATATTATTGGTTATTTCGATGTTAATTAAGCAAATGATAGTCTTGATAGTGTCTCGTTGGCAGATATTGTACTTTTATTGGAGGAATATGGTGATGTCATGATGAAGAAGACTATCGTGCCATGATTTATTGCTAAGGTTGATTATCAAGTTATGGCTCTCGTTGCTTGAGGGATTATATTGATTAAATACCTTCATCAGGAGATAGGTGTGTTTCTACCTCGGGCTATGGAAATACATCGAAATAATCAGGTTCTGGCGTATATTGCCAATGGTACAGACTAAGTCTCATGAGAACAGGAAGCATATAAAGGTTGATTGTCACTTTATTATGAAATGATATTGAGCAAAATGTCACTTCACATGTCAATTCAGACAGATAGGAAACGGTTTCGCTAAAACATTACCTTTTTTTGGGGGGGGGTTGGGCGGGAGGAAGGGGAAGGGAATTTTTTGCTTAGATTTAACTAGCTAAAAATGACAGGTCTATATGCTCTTCCATCTTAAGAAGGAATGCTAGAATAATAGTTCGTAACTAGACCATCATTGAGACTTAATGTAATTATATTTTATTTGTTTTCGAGTGAAAATACCCCTCTCTTGGATTGTCATCTTTCCCAACATATAGTCAAAATGCTGGGGGAGGTGAAATTAGATGTCCTATATAAAACCTTCAAAAACAATACAACATATAAGCAGACCTTTGATATTATATCATATAACCAACAAAATCAGAAAAAAGAAAAATTATACAAAAGCAGTCATAATAAAGTCTATGTTGAATATTTTTTTTCAACAATCACACGGGCTGCTGCAGCAACCCATGTTTTTAATTTTTTATCAAAAGTGGTGGACCCAGCTAAAGAAAATTTAAGACGTGGGTCCCACGAGCATAGTAAAATAATATTATTTTATTAGTGCATAGTATTTTCCCAAACGCTACAAATAGAACCCAAATCCTTAAGGAAAATTCATTCCAAAAACAACAATCAATATATACAGATATATATGTTGTAGAATAGCTAGTGCTCGTAGGAACAGTGCCAAGACCGAGAAGGTCTTATAGATCAAGGAGATCTTTGCCTGATTGATCGAGAAGATCATTGTCTTATAGATCGAGGATATCTTTGCCTGATAGATCGAGGAGATCTTGATAGTACTGGGTCAGTGCACACCAAAGTACTAGACTGCTGTTCCTGGAAGCAATTTGGCCTTGGGATCATTGCACCGAAGTAGGCCAAATAATGCTTTAAGCACAGCGTTTTACAAACACACAGCAGATGAGTTGGAAAATTTTAAATTACTGCACTTTAGTTTTCTATTTAGTTTTTGCTGTTATATATCTATATTATTCCAGATTTAACCATAGACACTAACAGTCTAAAGGGAAGTGCAGTGCACTTTCAGGACTTACTGTTTGTATTAGTTTTGCAAGCATCTCCCACACCTGGTCCAAGTCTTCATTGAGACTAGACTCATTTACCTACACATGATGGAGAAGAAATAAAGAATTAAGAAACGAAGAGAGTTACAAAGCAGTGTAATGTCATGAGTCATGTCATTATTAAATATGTAATTTTGAATGAGACATTTTGATGGCACTGTATCAAAAATGTACAATCAAAGTATTATTACTTTAAAATAATCAGCTTTAAACTTCAAACTAATTTGGGCAAGTTTCAGAATAAACTTGATTAAATGTAGGGGTGGCAAATTATGACCCGACCCATCAACCCGATCCGACCCAACACGTTTATATTTGGTATGGGTCGAGTTATATGGGTCAAGTCATAAATGGGTCAACCCAAACTGACCTATTTATTAGATGGGTAAATTAGGGTTGACCCGAACTGACACGTGTAACCCAATACCGACCTGTTTAATTCTAAATGGGTTGCAAACTCCAAATATGAAGATCATCTTCGTCGTCTTCATCCTCCTCCTTCTCCTTTCTCTCCTCTTCCTTCGACCCCCAGTTTCTCGCCAGGTCCAGCGTCTCCGGCACGGTCGGCCGCGTCTCAGCCCTCATCGATAGCGGCCAATGTTTCAACGGTTGAGATCGATAACGGTTCCGTTCGTACGAACGAGATGGGAGGAGGATAAGTGGAGGTCAGAGAAGGGGAGGAAATGGGTGCCCGACGTGCTCTACGACCTGGCGAGCTGTGGGAAGCTGGAGAACATGTCGTTGTTGGGGAACTACTTCACCTCGATGGGGGAGAGCTGCTGGGATCTGGTCGAGAGCGGACCTCTGGATCTAAGGAGGAACTACGTTGCGGGGTTGAAGGGTCAGAGGTTAGTCTAGGAGTGTGCTGGTTTTTTTCTAAAGCCCAAGTTCTGTCCGGTTTTGACTTTTATGTCGTGCAAAGATTAGAGGGATTGGTGGGTTCGTCGGAGTGAGGCGACAGCCAAAAAGCCAGGGACCATGGTTTATAATGTTGTAAATAAGCGGGAACCTAATCCTTAATTAGGATTGTTTATTAAAAGGATCAATCTCTTGTACAATCTATGTAGCAGTATTGCATGTTTAGACATTTGATTGTCGAAAGAGTCAAAAGAATTTTATCTTGATCTATATAGTATCCACGATATTGAACTGAGATTTGATAAACGGGTCATTCGGGTAATATGGGTCGGGTCGGGTAACCCGTTTAATAATTGGGTCGGATCGTATTGACTCATTTGTTAAACGGGTTGGGTCAGATCACACTTATATGGGTTGGTCCAACTATGACCCTACCCAACCCAACCCGACCCATTTGTCACCCCTAATTAAATGTTAACATTAGGATTGTCTTTATACGTCGGCAGCATATTGAGCAAAAAAGGAGCTTTTGCCACTTTTAGATGTATCTTTCTTCGCATCAACTACTCGGACATACAGACATAATTTTTTCAAAAGAATCATGCCAGATATCATAGTTATGGATCCCAAATAATATATCTAAAGGAAATTGAAAAGGATAGCAAAGACATAGTTCATACAATATTTTTGAGGGAAATGGTTAGTACAATTTTAGAAAAGAAATACTTATATAGAAAAAAACCTTAAACATCCGTAAAATCATATATATTATTAGATGGATGTACATTGGATAGAAATTATGTTGACAGCAAGACAAGAATTCACCTTGAAATGGATCCACATTTCTATGATCTTGTAATTCACAGAATTTAGCATCTTGCATTAGTGACGAATTCAAATTCAACATACGCCCAACCCAAATAGTTAAAGCAAGAACAGAACAAACAACATACTTGAAGCAAAGAACGACGACAGCGGCACATTTCCTACCAATAACACAACTAGCTTTATATCTAATTCTCTAGTGATAACCATCTCATGCAGATTTTACTTCTAACCTGAAGCTTTTGGATTCCTTGTAGTGCACTTTTGTATGCCAAGAGAGAATACCCAGATCCAATACCCAAATTCCTCAAAACAGTGGAATCGGTCAAATCCCTCTGTCAATGACTACACATGCAATAAGTATAGTATAACTTTACCAGAATAAGACACTAAGACGTGTTTTTTGAACTATGATATAGCACTGAACTTCACATTAGGTACTCCTCAAGAACCATGAATAAAGATGGAAAAGTAAATGATACACACCTGCATACGAGAGATGGGAAATTTCGAGCTGAGAGCTAGTAGATAAAATAGCATTAGCCAAACACAAGTTGCCATCACTATTCTCAAAATCAATGGGATTAACTTTATGAGGCATAGTTGAAGATCTAATCTCCCTGGCCTTGGTCATCTGGAAAGCAAAATTATCTTGAAATTGTTTAGTTCGAAATTTGAAGTTTGGGAGCTAAAATAAGTCCTAATATTTTAGGGGTACAGTGGTCAAGCATAAGAAAGTTACCTGCTTAAAATAACCTAACGAAATATAGCTCCATACGTCCTGATCAAAATCAGTCAGGATGTTATTAACTGAACAACTGCATTGAAAAGCTTTGCGCTAGTCATGTGGCTCAATCTGTATATGGGGCAAGCAACAGGCTCAGATAGAGAGTATGCATGCAAGCCAAGTGTCATTCAATTATAGGCCACATTGATGTAACTTTCAGACAACACAAACTTAACAAAATTATTAGCTGGCGCTGCAATTCCATTATTATTTATGCACTAACTGGTTGGTGTAGAATAGGCTAATTGATAAATGTACTGTAATCCCAAGATAGATGGATAACCTGCAAGTGTATCTACTTGTTATCAAGCATGCACATGATAGTATCTACTTACTATATGAATCACCTTTTGTAAACTCTTGAAACATGAAATGGCAAAAACAAAACCAACATTTCAGTCACCTAAGTCGATTGCAAAACTCATATTAAAGAAAATCTCGAGGCTCTATTAGTTATACACTTTTGCAGTTTGTATAGTTGCCTAAATCTTCACGAAGACTGTTTACTAGTAAACTAGTTCAAGCAGAGAACAATGAATACAAGCAGCAGTGTCCAAAAAGTACAGGCAAATAAAGTACTCCTCCTATTAATGAAACATTTCCAAGTCATCCACAAAGAAAAAACCATATCAAAATCGTCTATGCACAACTTAATTACGCAAAAAAAAGATCCATCAAGCGGTAATGAATCAGATAGGTAAAACCTTGCAAAGAGAAAAGTAGTAGAAGTAAATAAACCTTGCAAAGTGGTCATGAACTCAGCTGCAACAGTTGGCCATTCAATATCAAGATATGCAACTTTATGTGCATTGTAGTTTCCAACAGCTCCAGCACACTTGCCCAATATTTGCACTTCTATAAAGGTCTTCCCTACTTCACTTAGTCTGAAAGCAAAATTTACCATCTCCTTTCCCAAAGTAGTGGGTGAAGCAGGCTACAAAGGGAGTTAGAAGATATCAGAACTAAACCACATAAACCTATTACAAAAGCAAATCATTTATTCCTGTAGCATAACGATGAAAATTATCAATATGATATTCTAGCTGCTTTGAGCAGTCAACTTAGTATATGTCCGCTTCTAATATTGGCCATGTCACGCCCCGGCCTGACGGACCCATTGGTACGGTACAAGCTGTGGGACCCAACTAGTGTAACGTGTTGTTTGGCTCAATCTACTGCCAAAATCGACTAACCGATGTTACACTTAAATAATTTAAGCCACTTAAATTCTCACTCATTTCCTGATGTTGGACTAAATAGGAGTGTCACAAACACCCTGTTGTATGCAGCGGAACCGAAGGCACACAAATACAAACGAGATTGGAATACTTATCAACAACCAAACAAGTAACACAAATGCAAGACAACAGATTTTACGTGGTTCGGCAAATCTGCATATGTCCACAGGAGCGGCACAATAATTTCTTATTAATAACAAGAAATTATAAATAAGAGAGAGGATCTCAAACTTTAGATCTCTCAAACAAATACCAATTAATTTTAATCTAAAATCAATGCTCAAACACTCTCTCTCTATTATAATAACTTCCCAAATTAATATTCACCAACCCCTTCTCAACAGTAATTGAGAATAGGGACAAAAGGGAAAAAAATCAAAAATTTCCCAAACTACAGAGGGAATGGAAGCTTAAGAAATTGCCGCCGCCAATCTCTTCTTCTCTCTTTGATCTCGCGCTCACTAATTCACGCACGAATAGGGTTTCCCTTTTATAGGGAAACCCTAGGGCGGTCGGTCTATGCACTCCAGCTGGCTCCAACCACGCACAGGCGAGGTTTACTCTGCTGTAGGCAAGATCATAGACGAGGGTGACATCAACAGGCGATATCCGCTACAGGCGAGTTCGATCCACGCAGCAGGAGAGATCCGCTCGCCTCCCAAGCTTAACCTCACCACACACTTTGCCTGCGATCTCGAACAGGCGACTTTCCATGCCTCCTCAACTTCGCCATCGACCTCTACAGGCAATCTTCCTAGCCTCCTCAACTTCACCATCGAAGGCGAACTTCGATCTCGGGTACGATCTTCTACAAATCTCTACCTCAGCGAACATTTTCCCAAAACTGAGCCGACACCAACCAAGCAAATATCCCACTTGTTGCGTCCAGTACGAAGTGAAACAATTCACGACAACAGACTCAATCCACATAAGTCAAGAACCAAATGAGAATAAGACCATTCTCCAAACGTTGATGTCTACTCACCAAATCGGTTGCATCATAAAGACTTGCCTATGTATCCTTTTGTCCTAGGAATCAAGCCTTCACGTAGTTCACCACATAGCCTCCAAAGGACCTCAACAGTGAAGAATGTTTAACAATTGCAAACAATGACCAAATTTTACTCCAGTGACAACTTTGGTCAACATATCTGTCAGATTGTCCTTTGTGTGCATCTTCTCCAATCTAACGTCCATCATCCAATACGTATCGAACAAAATAGAATCTGACATCAATGTGCTTTGTGGAGCATGATACACCTGGTTCTTGGCTAAATAGATAGCTGACATGCTATCAAAATGTACCCTGATGGTATCCTGTGCAATCCCCAGGTCATCCAATAACCCCTGCAACCACAAAGCCTCACACAGTTTCAGTCAACGCCATATCCTCTGCCTCCATAGTGGAGAGAGCCTTTGTAGACTAAAGTGTACATCTCCAACACATCGGTGCTCCTGTTAGTGCAAACACATATCTAGTAGTAGACCGACGTTTGTCAAGATCCCCCGTATAATCGGAATCCACATAACCAATACAATCCTGTCCATTCTTCCCATTCTTCTCGAATACCAGACCAACATCCACGGTACCTTTTATATACCATAGAATCCACTACACGGCCTCCCAATGACCCTTCCCTGGGTCGTGCATATACCTAGATACCATGCTCACAGTCTATGACAAATCTGGCCTTGTACACACCATCGCATACATCTAGCTACCCACCGCATTGGCATATGAAACTTTGGACATGTATTCATGGTCCTCAACTGAAACAGGTGACATCTTAGCTGATAGCTTAAAGTGGGGAGCTAATGGAATACTCACCACCTTAGTATTGCCATCATAACTGAATTTCTTCAGCATCATCTGTAAGTAACTCCTCTGTGTCAACTTCAGCCTCCCTTCACCCTGTCTCTCTCAATCTCCATACCTAATATCTTCTTTGCTTCTCCAAGATCCTTCATCTCAAATTCGAATGGCAGTTCCTTTTTCAACTTTCTAATAGCTGAAGTATTCCTGGAAGTAATCAGCATATCGTCAACATATAACAGCAAATAAATATACTCACCATTCTATAGCTTGTGCATGTAAACACACAGGTCATATGGGCTTCTCGTGTATCCTCGGCCAATATTGAAGTCGTCGAATCTCTTGTACCATTGCCGTGGCGATTGATTCAATCCGTAAAGAGACTTCTTCAACTTGCATACTAATTCTTCCTTTCCTGTAGCTTTAAACCCCATAGGTTGTGTCATGTAGATCTCCTTTTCTAAATCTCCATGTAGAAAGGCTGTCTTAACATCCATCTGGACCAAATCCAAATCCAGCTGTGCCACTAACGCCAATAGTATTCTTATCGACGAATGCTTTACAAGAGGTGAGAATACCTCATTGTAATCTATGCCCTCAAGCTGGGCATACCCTTTGGCAACCAATCTGGCTTTATACCGAATGTCCCCAATAGAAGATCCTTCTTTCTTCGCATATACTCACTTGCATCCAATAACCTTATTATCCTTCTGTAGCTTTGCAAGTTCCTAAGTGTCATTCTAATGAAGAGACTACATCTCTTCCTCCATAGCTTCCCTCCACCTAATCGAATCAGAGCTTGACTCTGCTTCCCTGAATGCAGAAGGAACCAAATCATCAACGACTTCTGTTGATAAAGCATATGCAACCATGACATCATCATATCTAGCTGGCCGACGAATATTTCTTCTTGGTCTATTAGCTGCAATGCACTCGTAAACATAACCCTGTTTCTGAGTCCTAACATCCACTGTATCCTCCACTTGCCTGTCTGTCATATCATCTCCTCCAAGTGTCACATCTGTAGGAGTCTTAATAGATACAGTGCTATCTGAAGTCTGTGGAGTCACATCTTCCACCACCTGCTGCGATACCCCACTAGTCTGACCTTACTCCACCTGCTGAGGAATCTGAGACCTCATCATGTGAGCCTCATCAAACGTGACATCTCTGCTAATGATCATCTTCTTGTCTTTTGGATCCCACAACTTGAAGCCTTTAACTCCATCTCTAAATCCCACAAAGACTGCTTTCCTCGCCCTCGGATTCAATTTATCATCACTAACATGGTAATAAGCAGGACACCTAAATATCTGAAACGACTTATAGTCACTAGTTACCGAACCAGACCAACGGTCCATATGAGTCTTTCCATGTATCGTAGTGCACGACAACCTAGTTACGAGATGGCTTTCATAAACCAACGCATCGGCCCAAAAGGATCTTGACAATCCACTCTGTATCATCATACATCGCACCTTCTCCAGCAAGGTACGGTTCAACCTTCAAGCCACCTCGTTTTGTTGCAATGTCTCACGAACTGTGAAGGGTCGCCTAATGCCGTGATCCTGGAAAACTGTAGAAACGGATCACTCTTGTACTCACAACCATTATTCGAACGGAGTACATTCACCTTTCTACCTGTCTGCAGCTCCACTTTCTTCATCCACTCCACAAATATATCCAAGACCTCATGTTTATGCTACATGGGGTATACCCAAATCCTCCTGGAATAATCATCAATGAAAGTGATAAAATAATTAGCCCCACCATGAGATGTGTTCATGGAAGGACCCCAAACATCAGTATGAACATAATCCAACATACCTTTGGTATTGTGAATTGCGGTGTCGAATTTCACTTTTGTCTTCTTCCTAAGTATGCAATGTTCATTCATCTCCATCTTAAAGGTGTTTGCACTCTTCAATAGCCCCTGTTTCGCCAATACCTACAGGGACTTATCACCATTGTGTCCCAATCTCATATGCCATAAACTGATAGTATCTTTCTCTGTAGTAATCGAAGCTGCCAGACCCCCTGTTACTGTCTTGCCCTTCAAGTTGTAAAAGTTGTTTTTCCTGACACCTCGCATCACCACCGTGGACCCCTTTGTGACCTTCAGAGTTGAATTCTCCAAGATCACCCTATAGCCAGCTGCCTCCAAAGTTCCAAGTGAAATAATATTCTTCGTCAATCGAGGAACGAATCTCACTTCCTTCAACTCTCTAGTCACCCCGTCACACATCCTGATCCAGACTGTACCAATACCACCGATAGGGCATACGTGGTCATTACCCATGAGCACGACATGCCCTCTTTCCAACTCCTCAAATCTGGAGAACCAATCCCTCCTATAGCAAATATAGTATGTAGCACCTGAATCCAACATCCACTCCATAGAGTCGGCATAACAAACTGATGGTAATGCTGGGCATGAATAGCCCGAAGAATCTGTATTTGAATAATCGCCACTAGATTTATCAATATACACTTCTGAAGCCTGTACGTCTTTCCCCTTATTCTTCTCGGCTCTTTCATTTAACTTTGGGCAGTCGATCTTCCAATGTCCCTCTTCTTTACAGAAGTGACATTGATTCCTACCAACACTCTTATAGCCACCTCCTTGCTTCGACTTGGAGCGATTAAATGGACGGCAGTTTGGACTACGGCCTGTCACTACCAATGCATCTCCCGATGCCTTCTCGGAGGGTTTACTATCTCTCTTCCTCAACTCATAGTTCACCAATGCTGAGGTCACCTTCTTTTAGTGGACAGTGGTTCTACCATTGATCATCGTAAGGACAAATGTACCGAAATCATCCTCTGGCAATGAACATAGCAACAACATCACCTTATCTTTATCCTCTACTATGATATCCACATTAGCCATATCTGATCGCAATTTTGTGAAGTTATTGACATGTTCTCTAATAGAAACTCCCCTCTTCGTCTTGAATTGGTAAAACCTCTTCTTCAAGTGAATTCGATTCTCAATGCTCTTCGTAAGGTACTTCTCATTGAGTGTTTCCCACAACCGTTTCGCCGATGTCTTGTTCATCACATCATAGATCAAATCCGGCATCAAACATGATTGAATAACCCCACACGCTCTACTATTTATTTTCTTCCAAATCTTATCCTCCATGTCTTAAGGTTTCTCTTGTAACTCAAGAGTCTCCTCCAAATGTTGGGCGTCTAATGCATCCATCACTTGACACCTCCACAAATCGAAATTTATCTTGCCATCAAATTTTTGAACATTAATTTTTGTATTATTAATGCTCAATCCTTGTATCACCTTTGAAAGAGACGATCCCGATGTACTTGTTTCACCCATGTTGATAATCCAATCTCTTCAAACGAGAATCCAAAGCCCTAGCTTTCTTCTCCAAATCGAACACCAAGTCAAACTCGGAGCTCTGATACCACTTGTTGTGCACAGCGAAACTGAAAACACACAAATACAAATGAAATTGGAATACTTATCAACAACCAAACAAGTAACACAAATGCAAAACAACAGATTTTACGTGGTTCGGAGAATCTGCCTACGTCCACGAGAGCGACACAATAAGAGAGAGGATCTCAAACTTGAGATCTCTCAAACAAATAGCAATTGATTTCAATCTAAAATCAATGCTCAAACACTCTCTCTCTATTACAATAACTTCCCCAATTAATATTCACCAACCCCTTCTCAACAGTAAATGAGAACAGGGACAAAAGGGAATAAAAATCAAAAATTTCCCTAACTACAGAGAGAACGGAAGCTCAAGAAATTATCGCCGCCAATCTCTTCTTCTCTCTCTGCTCTCGCGCTCACTAATTCGCGCACGAATAAGGTTTCCCTTTTATAGGGAAACGCTAGGGCGGTCGGTCTATGCGCTCCAACTACGCTGCAGCTGGCGCCAACCACGCACAGGTGAAGTTCACTCCAATGCAGGCGAGATCATAGGAGAGGAAGACATCAACAGGTGAGATCTGCTACAGGCGAGTTCGATCCAGGCAGTAGGCGAGATCCGCTCACCTCCTAATCTTAACCTCGCCACACACTTCGCCAGTGATCTCGAACAAGCGACTTTCCTTGCCTCCTCAACTTCGCCATTGACCTTTACAAGTGATCTTCCTCGCCTCCTAAACTTCGCCATCGAAGGCGAACTTTGATCTCAGGTACGATCTTCTACACACCCCACCTTAAATAAGCGACGTCCTCATCGTGACATGATAATTGGCACATCTCGGTATCACTAAGTTATATGGACTCTAGAGGTGGCTCCCATCGCACTCACGCAATATAGCACTTAGCCTCACATAGCACTTAGCTCCACACTTCCGACTCACAACTGCTATGATTCAATTTGTCACACCCCGGGCCGCCGGGCCCATTGGTACAATACAAGCCATGGGACCCACCAAGTGTAACTCGTTTGGTTCAACCCACTACCAAAATCAACTAGCCATGTTACACTTGAGTCTTGGGCATACCTATTTACGCAACTTAACTTCTCACTCATTTTCTGATGTAGGACTAAATAAGAAACAAAGACATGATTATATTATTTTTAACCTTCAGATTGAAAAGGTTCCATTCAATTTATTTCATAGCATCAAGCTAAAAACTCAAGAACAAAGGAATGTAGAACATGTCCTGCAAACATATATGAACGAAGATAGACAGTATAATCTTTATCAAACCAGTAATTATACATAGCCCCATGTAGAAAATTCCTGAGTTTCAGCATGTAATCATTATTTAATTATTTCTATATAAGTTCCCCCCCCCCCCAAAAAAAAGCTTACTTTTGTATAAAAAATTTCACCAAAATGACCAGCCAGAAATCTTTGAGTTATTTCAACCAAAAAAAATCCACGACCAGGACATTAGGGAAAAATTCTTAGTGGAATATTACCCTGTGCACCTAAGATTAAGTTTAACTTTTTAAACCCAAGAGTACTTTGTTTTTCTTTGAGTACTCCCACTTCTCTAATCCTTCTCTAAACGTGCTCTTGTCAGTTGCATCCCTTCTCCATTTGGGATAAATTTCATTAAGAATTTAGGATTGCTAAATAAATTAGTTCCTGGAAATAAAAAAGAATTTTTCTTTTTCCTTGAAGCATTCTCTGTATTTTCTTAGTCTAATAGCTTCTGATTCTTTATTTTTTAAATCAATATATAAATAAACTATGTCCTTCTATGTGTAACCACAAATAAAAGGGAAATATAAGATTTTCAATTATGCTTATATAGCATTAAAGTTTTTGTAGATAACATCTAATCAACAAAAAGTTAGTATTCCGTTATAACAAGAGTTGCCTCTCATCTAGAACTGAAAATACCTGTCCATGAGTGTGAGACAACATGGAGATATGAGCATTTTCCTTCGCTAATTTGCATATTGAATCCAACAACTCAATCATCACAAGAAATATGACAGTGTTGAACGCCTCCTTCAGTGCCAATGCATGGGCTAAATTATTCATATCCTCTGATGTACAAGCAAAACGGAAAATCTCCAGAACCTAAAAATTAATTTTGTATAATCTGATGTCAAATATTAAGCATCAAATGAAATCTTTGAAACCACAGTTAGTCGTAGTTATAAAAAGAGGAAGCATAGAGTACCCACAACAAGGAACATCAAAAACTCACCTCAGCAATCTCAGCATTGGATTGACATTTCTGTTTCAAGAAGTAGTCCACTGCCTTAACATCATGGTTAGTTACTTTTTCAATCTTTTTCACTTCCAGAGCATCAGCTTTGCTGAAGCCACTAACTATACTTTCTAAATAAGACCTGGCATTCTCGCTAAAGCTTTGAACCTCCTTGATTTCAGGTATTTCTGTTAATTTTAGCAACCATTTTACCTAAAAAAGAATCGCTTAAGATTAGCATTTTGCAATAAGTAGCCAACATGAAAATATAACTACAGTGGCCAGATTTGTCAAATCATGATGGGTAATGGAGAAAGATGTAAACCTTTTTTACTTGTAAGTTTGGACGTTTTGTCAGATTGTAAAAGAAAGAACACTAATAAGCATGACCTAAATAAACAATGTTCGATGGACTCATACAGAAACTGCTAATACTACATCATATGAAAATTTATTAGAAGAGGGGTACTATTGTCAGATATGCATATCAAATATAAATATCCCAACGGTTCACAGAACATTTTAGACACAAGTTTAAACCTTTTTAGCTAACTAAGGCTTTAAACCTTTTATCTAAATACATGGAGACATATTATGATTTGTATGCCAGACCAACACGGATATCCAATCAGCAACCACAGTTTCTTCATGGTTTACCAGAAACATTTCTTTATCATTTGTACAAAAATGATTGTATAATCTACATTATAAATATGAAACCATTATAATTAAAAAAACATAATGTAAGACTAACACTGTGCACTGGTGTTGTATAAAAAAGCACTGATTAAATATCTATTCTTACAGGAGAATTTAATGAAAGTTACCTCGACCATTACATGGTAACGGATTAACCCATATTCACTAAAGAATGGGTGCAAATCCTTGACTTTCTGTAAATATCGGCCATCTAAAGGTGATAGAGCCATAATTCTAAAAGACTTAAGGTCAACAACCTCCTCTTCACGATGGTGCTTCATCTAAAATATTAAAGTTCACACAGCCAAAACATATTCAACCAGTTGTCCAAATATGAGGAAAATTAAAGAAAAAGGATCATAAAAAAAACTAGATCTTAATTTATCATCATTGAAGATTCATAATCCCAATTATTGGATTGAATACAGCTCACTATAAATTGGGGACTGCCAAAGGATCATCTCAATTTATTTAAAAAAATTAAGAACCTGAAATTCAAAATACAACAGTGGAAGCCTTACATTACAAATCCAGAAGAAGAAAAAAAAGTGACCTATAGCATATGATATTTATTATTTAGTAAAAGTTTTATGCTCCATCCCAAAATATTCCCTCCCGTAAACTTATAAAAAAACCTATCTTTATTCAAAAATCCAAAAGATGCCACTTTTGAGAAACATTTCAAGATTATAGTATATGAGATTTAAGAAAACTTAGCAACGAAATAATCACAAAAAGCAAAAAACAAGCATGCAGTCAATAAAAGGCAAGGCTTGTGTTCGTGAAAATTCCCCAGCCAGGAAACCAGGAATGGAGATCTTTATCTTCGTAGTCGTGACTCCTTCTAAACTACTCAACGAAACCCTAAGTGGTTCGAATCGCCGAGGAGGGGTGGGCTGAATCTGAAACCGTAGCTGGCATGATCGTCTGCTGATCGAAGATGAAGAGGGAGAGGAGGAAAAGGGTGGAAAGAAAGAGAACGGGGCTTGAGGGGGTGATAAGAGCTTTTCCTTAGTGTTGTAGTCGAGATCGAAACCCTAACCCTAGATTTTTAAGGGGGGGATTTGTTCAGGGTTTAGTGGAGCGGGAAAAAGGGGCCGCCTTTTTTTTAAAGGAATTGGAGAGAGCGAGGAGCGAGTGCCTTGATTCACTTTATACGCGTTGCCTGTGGAGGTTAGGTTCAGTTCATCAGATATTTTCTTTAAAAGGAAGGTAAATGATCGATAATCTAATAATGCATATAGATTTTTGGCAAAACTTTGTTGTAGGTCCCTCATGTGCTAGCCATATAGATTTTTGGCAAAACTTTGTTGTAGGTCCCTCATGTGCTAGCCAAGTATCTTTTCGGTCCTTTCAGATTATTTATATTTAGAAGTCGTCAGCCACAGTCATTAATTTTATCATTGTCATCAATCTATGTTCTTTTTACAAATTTCTGTAAAATATTGTTGAGGAGATCACTAAATTTTCATACAAACGTGTATGTTGAACTTGTGATTTCACTAAATTTTCTGCTGAACATGGCAGGGTCGGATCATTATCACGTCAGCAAAATCTGATGACGAATGTAATGTTAAGAATCACGACTATTAACTTTCATCAAATATTAAAGATGCTAACAGTATTTGGGTGGTAGTGGTACATTCCGTTATAAGTGAAAGAATTTTTACTTGTAGAAATAATCAGGCTGTTTTTTGTATGTCCGCTTGCTTACTGCAATACAAATAGCTCATTTTTCTTTTCTTTTTTTTTCCTTTTTTTTCTCTTTTTTTCATTTCTCAAAACACTTCATACTTATCATAATAATAGTTGCATGAGATCCCAAGCTATATGCACTATTTTTGAGAAAAGAACAGAATATTAGGCTAATGAAACTTAGGTTAATTTAAGTAGTAATGAGCAAAACTTGATATAACAGCTATCACGAAATTCAACAGAACAATAAACTTTTTACTGTCAACAGGTTTTGCCAAATATTTACTCTTCAAGTTCAAAGCAAACTAATCTTTTGAGGCACATTAGAGAAAGAATTAGAGTGATTTTTGTAAGTGATTTTTGTTTTTGCATATCTAGATGTTGATTTTGCATATTTTGATGTAATTAGAGAAGCAACTGTATTTTTTGGATTTGTATTCTCTTTACTTATGTGATAATTAAACAAGGTCTAATTCTCTCAATCCTTACCACGTATCTAAATTCTTATAGACGAGATCATGCCACATAAAATTTCTACCGGATATTTTGATAGTTGTTTTTAAGTGTACTAGTAGTTTCAAGACTATACAGATGTTAAAGATTGAGAGAGTAGAACAGGACAACAACTAACTGCATCTAAATATGTAAAAAAACAAGAAATCTATGTTGTGAGGAGAATACAAAATACAATTGACACAAGGAGAATACAATGAACTTAGCAATACATGGAAGCATACCCGTGTTGCTTCTCCAGAATCCATTTCTAGTATTTGAAGCCTCCTACTTGCAAATTTCTTCCTTCGGGCCATTAGTAAAAGAACCAAATGAAACTGATTGCAGTGATCTAAAGATTACCCAACAATGCTACATGCTTATTCAATTTCGTTTTTCTTTTGTTAATTTACCCTTGCAAGCTTACACAATAATACAAACACAAACAGTTTGTGGTATCAACTGCCTTTGCTCATAACGAAAATGCAATGGGGAAGTAACATGAACCGCAAATAGTTCAATTAGTAAAATTTTCATCTCGTTGATTCAATGTTTGTTTCAACGGCTATAAAAGCCTGAACCCATTCACCAAATCCACATGATCGTCGATAGACTTCGACAACTTCTCTGCTTCTCCAATGTATGACTGGGGAGTCAAATTCAAGAGAACGCTCTTTGCTTCTTCTAGTGAGTTCCTTCAGCTTCTCATATGCCTCTGGGACGTTGTATCTGTGCTTAACCTAATGTAAGAAAACAAGAGAGAGTTCATCAGCAACAAGGGTCTCTTTTATTCTTTAATATTATTGGTTATTTTGATGTTGATTGAGCAAATGATATTCTTGATAGTGTCTCTTTGGCAGATATTGTACTTTTATTGGAGGAATATGGTGATCTCACGATGAAGCAGACTATCGTGCCGTGATTTATTGCTAAGGTTGATTATCACATTTTGGCTCTCGCTGCTTGAGGGATTATGTTGATTAAATACCTTCATCAGGAGATAGGTGTGTTTCTACCTCAGGCTATGGAAATACATCGTAATAATCAGGTTCTGGCGTATATTGCCAATGGTACAGACTAATTCTTATGAGAACAGGAAGCATATAAAGGTTGATTGTCACTTCATTATGATTTCCCTGTCAATTCACATGTCAATTCAGACAAATAGGTAATGGTTTCCCTAAAACATTACCTTTTTTTTGGTGAGGGGGAGGAGGAAGGGGAAGGGAATTTTTTGCTTTGCTTTAACTAGCTAAAAATGGAATTAGGATTTTCTCCTAATACCTAATATTTCCTATTGAGCTTTATGAAGAATTGGGAGTGGGACCCACAAAGATGGGTGGGAAAATGAAAGGTCATGATGAAAATGAAAGGCTAGGATCTCCTTATTAGGAGATATTTGGAGATTTTCATTAGGAGAGGATCCCAGTCCCATTGAGACTTAATGTAATTATATTCTATTTGTTTTCGAGTGAAAAACCCTTCTCTTGGACTGTCATCTTTCCCAACATATGGTCAAAATGCTGGGGGAGGTCGAATTAGATGTCCAATATAAAACCTTCAAAAACAATACAACATACAAGCAGACCTTTGATATTACATCATATAACCAACAAAAGCAAAAAAAAGAAAAATTATTCAAAAGCAGTCATAATAAAGTCTATATTGAATATTTTTTTCAACAATCACATGGGCTGCTGTAGCAGACTACATATATATATGTTGTAGAATATCTAGTGCTCGTAGGAACAGTGCCTAGACCAAGAAGGTCTTATAGATCGAGGAGATCTTTGCTTGATAGATAGAGGAGATCTTTGTCTTATAGATCGAGGAGATCTTTGCCTGATAGATCGAGGAGATCTTTGCCTGATATATCAAGGAGATCTTTGTCTTACAGATCGAGGAGATCTTTGCCTGATAGATCGAGGAGAACTTTGACTGATAGATCGAGGAGAACTTTGCCTTATAGATCAAGGAGATCTTGATAGTACTGGGTCGTTGCACACCAAAGTATTGGACTGCTGTTCATGGAAGCAATTTGGCCTTAGGATCCTTGCACCGGAGTAGGCCAAATAATGCTTTAAGCACAACATTTTATAAGCGCACAGCAGCTGAGTTGGAAAATTTTAAATTACTGCACTGTCAGGGCTTACTGTTTGTATTGGTTCTGCAAGCACCTCTCACACCTGGTCTAGGTCTTCATTGAGACGAGACTCATTTACCTACACATGATGGAGAAGAAATAAAGAATTAAGAAAGGAAGAGAGTTACAAAGCAGTGTAATTTCATGAGTCATGTCATTATTAAATATGTAATTTGGAACGAGACGTGTTGATGGCACTGTATCAAAAATGTACAATCAAAGTATTCATACTTTAAAATAATGAGCTTTAAACTTCAAACTAATTTGGGCAAGTTGCATAGTAAACTTGATTAAATGTAGTGGTGGAAAATTATGACCCGACTCATCAACCCGAACCGACCCAACCCGTTTATATTGGGTATGGGTCGAGTTATATGGGTCGGGTCATAAACAGGTCAACCCAAACAAACCCGTTTATTAGATGGGTAAATTAGGGTTGACCCGAACTGACCCGTGTAACCTAATACCGACCTGTTTAATTCTAAATGGGTTGCAAACTCCAAATATGAAGATCATCTTCATCATCTTCATCCTCCTCCTTCTCCTCTCTCTCCTCTTCCTTCGACCCCTAGTTTCCCGCCAGGTCTAGCGTCTCCGGCACGGTCGGCCACGTCTCGGCCCTCATCGACAGAGAGCCAGCATTTCAATGGTCGAGATAGGTCGTAGTTCCACTCGTACGGACGAGATCGGAGGAGGATAAGGGGAGGTCAGAGAAGGGGAGGAAATGGGTGCCCGATGTGCTCTGCGAGCTGCAGGAAGCTGGAGAACCTGTTGCTATCGGGGAACTACTTCACCTCGATGGGGAGAGATGCTAGGATCTGGTTGAGAGCTGAGCTCTAGATCTGAGGAGGAACTACGTTGTGAGGTTGAAGGGTTAGAGGTCAACCTGGGAGTGCGCTGGTTTTTTTCTAAAGCCCAGGTTCAATCCGATTTGGACTTTTATGTCGTGCGAGGATCAGAGGGATTGGGGGGTTCGTCTTGAAATGGATCCACATTTCTATGATCTTGTAACTCATAGAATTTAGCATCTTGCATTAGTGACAAATTCAAATTTAACATATGCCCAACCTAAATAGTTAAAGCAAGAAAAGAACAAACAACATACATGAAGCAAAGAACGACGACAGCGGCACATTTCCTACCAATAACACATCTAGTTTTATATCTAATTCTCTAGCGATAACCATCTCATGCAGATTTTACTACTAACCTGAAGCTTCCGGATTCCTTGTAGTGCACGTTTGTATGCCAAGAGAGAATATCCAGATCTAATACCCAAATTCCTCAAAATAGTGGAATCGGTCAAATACCTATGTCAATGATTACACATACAATAAGTATAGTATCACTTTACCAGAATGAGACACAAAGACGTGTTTTTTGAATTGTGATATAGCACTGAACTTCACATTAGGTACTCCTCAAGAACCATGAATAAAGATGGAAAAGTAAATGATACACACCTGCATATAAGAGATGGGCAATTTCGAGCTGAGAGCTAGCAGATAAATAGCATTAGCCAAACACAAGTTGCCCTAACTATTCTCAAAATCAATGGCATTAACTTTATGAGGCATAATTGAAGATCCAATCTCCCTAGCCTTGGTCATCTGGAAAGCAAAATTATCATGAAATCGTTTAGTTCCAAATAAGAAGTTTGGGAGCTAAAATAGGCCCTAATATTTTAGGGGCATAGTGGTTAAGCATAAGAAAGTTACCTGCTTAAAATAACCTAATGAAATATAGCTCCATGTGTCCCGATCAAAATTAGTCAGGTTGTTATTAAACTGAACAACTGCATTGAAAAGCTTTACGATATGGTCATGCGGCTCAATCTGTATACGGAGCAAGCAACATGCTCAGATAGAGAGTATGCATGCAAGCCAAGTGCCATTCCATTCATAGGCCAGATTGACGTAACCTTTTAGACAACACAAACCTAACAAAATTATTAGTTGGCGCTACAATTCTATTATTATTTATGCACTAACTGGTTGGTGTAGAATAGGCTAATTGATAAATGTACTGTAATTCCAAGATAGATGGATAACCTACAAGTGTATCTACTTATTATCAAGCATGCACGTGATAGTATATACTTACTATATGAATCACCTTTTATAAACTCTTGAAACGTGAAATGGCAAAAAAAAACCTACATTTTAATGACCTGAGTCGATTGCAAAACTCATATTAAAGAAAATCCTGAGGCTCTATTAGTTATACACTTTTACAGTTTGTATAGTTGCCTAAATCTTCACGAGGACTGTTTACTAGTAAACTAGTTCAAGCAGAGAACAATGAATACAAGCAGCAATGTCAAAAAAGTATAGGTAAATAAAGTACTCCTCCCATTAGTGAAAGCTGTCCAAGTCATCCACAAAGAAAAACCATATCAAAATCGTCTATGCACTACTTAATTACTCAAAAAAAAGATCCATCAAGCTGAAATGAATTAGATAGGTAAAACCTTGTGAAGAGAAAAGTAGTAGAAGTAAATAAACATGTCTGAGTCATATAAGGGTTGAAACCTAACCCTAAAGAGGTCACAAACTCAACTGCAACAGTTGGCCATTCAATATCAGGATATGCAACTTTATGTGCATTGTAGTTTCCAACAGCTCCAGCACACTTGCCTAATACTTGGACTTCTGTAAAGGTCTTCCCTACTTCACTTAGTCTGAAAGCAAAATTTCCCATGTCCTTTCCCAAAGTAGTGGGTGAATCAGGCTACAAAGGGAGTTAGAAGATATCATAACTAAACCACATAAACCTATTACAAAAGCAAATCATTTATTCCTATAGCATAACGATGAAAATTATCAATATGATATTTCAGCTGCTTTGAGTAGTCAACTTAGTATATGTCTGCTTCTAATATTGGCCATGTCATGCCCCAGCCTGATGGGCCTATTGGTACAATACAAGCCGTGGGACCTAACAAGTATAACGTTTTGTTTGGCTCAATCTACTGCCAAATCGACTAACCGATGTTACACTTAAATAATTTAAGCCACTTAAATTCTCACTTATTTCCTGATGTTGGACTAAATAGGAGTGTCACAAACACCCTGTTGTACAGAGCGGAACCGAAGGCACACAAATACAAACAAGATTGGAATACTTATCAACAACCAAACAAGTAACACAAATGCAAGACAACAGATTTTACGTGGTTCAGTAAATCTACCTACGTCCACGGGAACGGCACAATAATTTCTTATTAATAACAAGAAATTACAAATAAGAGAGAGGATCTCAAACTTTAGATCTCTCAAACAAATACAAACACTCTCTCTCTATTACAATAACTTGCCCAATTAATATTCACCAACCCCTTCTCAACAGTAATTGAGAATAGGAACAAAAGGTAATAAAAATCAAAAATTTCCCAAACTACAGAGAGAACGGGAACTCAAGAAATTACCGCCGCCAATCTTTTCTTCTCTCTCTGCTCTCGCGCTTACTAATTCGCGAACGAATAGGGTTTCCCTTTTATAGGGAAACCATAGGGCGGTCGGTTTATGCGCTCCGGCTATGCTCCAGCTGTGCTCCAGCTACGCTCCAGCTGGATACAACCATGCACGGGTGAGGTTCACTGCGCTACAAGTGAGATCATGGGCGAGTGCGACATCAACAGGTGAGATCCGCTACAGGCGAGTTCGATCCACGCAGCAGGCGAGATCCACTCGCCTCCCAAGCTCGACCTCACCACGCACTTCGCCTACGATCTCAAACAGGAGACTTTCCTCACCTCCTCAACTTCACCATCGACCTCTACAAGCGATCTTCCTCACCTCCTCAACTTTGCCATCAAAGGCGAGCTTCGATCTCAGGTACGATCTACTACAAATCTCCACCTCGACGAACGTTTCCCCAAAACTAAGCCGACACTGACCAAAACAAATGTCCCACTTATTGCATCCAGTACGAAGTGAAACAATTCACGACAACGGACTCAATCCCCAATAAGTCAGGAACCAAATGAGAATGAGACCATTCTCCAAACGTCGATGTCTACTCACCAAATCGGCTGCATCAAGCCTTCACGTATCATCTTGTCCAAGGAATTAAGCCTTCACGTAGTTCACCACATGACCTCCAAAGGCCCTCAACAGTGAAGAATGTTTAACAACTCCAAACAATAACCAAATTTCACTCTAATGACAACTTTGGTCAACATATCTGCCGGATTGTCCTTTGTGTGGATCTTCTCCAATCTGACATCTCCATCATCCAATACGTCTCGAACAAAATAGAATCTAACATCAATGTGCTTTGTGATAGCATGATAAACCTGGTTCTTAGCCAAATAGATAGCTGACATACTATCATAATGTACCCTGATGGTATCCTGTGCAATCCCCAGGTCATCCAATAACCCCTACAACCATAAAGCCTCCTTCATAGATTCAGTCAACGCTATATACTCTGCCTCCGTAGTGGAGAGAGCCATTGTAGACTGAAGTGTGCATCTCCAACACACCGGTGCTCCGGCTAGTGTAAACACATATCCAATAGTAGACTGGCGCTTTTTAAGATCCCCTGCATAATCGAAATCCACATAACTAATACAATCCTGCCCATTCTTCCTATTCTTCTCAAATACCAAACCAAAATCCACGGTACCTTTTATATACTATAGAATCCACTTCACGGTCTCCAATGACCCTTCCCTGGGTTGTGCATATACCTAGATACCATGCTCATGGCCTGTCACAAATCTGGCCTTGTACACACTATCCCAGACATCAAGCTATCCACCGCATTGGCATATAGAACTTTGGACATGTATTCACGATCCTCAACTAAAACAGGTGACATCTTAGCTGATAGCTTAAAGTGGAGAGCTAATGGAGTACTCACCACCTTAGCATTGCCATTATAACTGAATTTCTTCAGCATCTTCTGTAAGTAACTCCTCTGTGTCAACTTCATCCTCCCCTTCACCCTGTCTCTCTCAATCTCCATACCCAATATCTTCTTTTCTTCTCCAAGATCCTTCATCTCAAATTCAGATGACAGTTCCTTTTTCAACTTTCTAATAGCTGAAGTATTCCTGGAAGTAATGAGCATATCGTCAGCATATAACAGCAAATAAATATACTCACTATTCTGAAGACTAGGGATACATCTTGTCTCTCTACATGATCGCGTAAGAAATGATGGCGCACATCAATATGCTTGGTTCTAGAATGCATAACCGAATTTTTGAAAATATTTATAGCACTTGTGTTATCACAAAAGATTTTAATATTTTGAAAATTCAAACCATAGTCAACTAAGCTTTGTTTCATCCATAAAACTTGAGCACAACATAAGCCGGCGGCAATGTATTCCGCTTCCGTAGTGGACAATGCAACACAATTTTGTTTTTTGGAAGCCCAAGAAACAAGTGAATTTCCTAAGAATTGGCATGTTCCACTAGTACTCTTGTGATCTACCTTACATCCGACAAAGTCGGCATCACAAAAACCATATAAATCAAAAGAGGTGTTTTTTGGATAAAATAAACCAACATTAAAAGTTCCATTAACATATTTAATGATCCTTTTAACCACAATTAAATAAGATGCTTTAGGAGATGCTTGAAAACGTGCACATGCACACACACTAAACATAATATCGGGTCTACTAGCGGTAAGATAAAAAAGACTACCTATCATACCTCGGTATAGTTTTTGGTCCACATCTTCACCACTCTCATCCGCATCAAGCTTAACACTAGTACTCATGGGATTAGGCGCATGCTTAGAATTCTCCAAATTGAATTTCTTAGCCAATTCCTTCACATACTTGCTTTGTGAAATGAAGATCTCATCCTTAGTTTGCTTGACTTGGAGCCCGAGAAAGAATGTAAGCTCTCCCATCATACTCATCTCAAAGTGATCCTGCATAACTTTAGATAATTCCTTGCACAAAGATTCATTAGTAGCACCAAAAATACTAAAATGAAATCATTTTTCATTTTTCTCACAAAAAGAGTGTTATCAATTGTTCCTTTTGAAAAACTATTTTCAACAAGAAAACTAGAGAGGCGAGCATACCAAGCTCTAGGAGCTTGTTTCAACCCATATAAAGTTTTTTGAACCCGAAAAACATGATTTGGCAAAACATGATCTATGAAACCGGGGGGTTGCTCAACATATACTTCCTCTTCTATGAAACCATTTAAAAAGGTACTTTTAACATCCATTTGAAATAATTTAAAATTTTTAAAGCTAGCAAATGCCAAAAACATCCTAATAGATTCCAACCTTGCAACCGGTGCAAATGTTTCATCATAGTCTATGCCCTCCTCTTGATTGTATCATTGGGCAACCAAACGAGCTTTATTTCTAGTAACAATGCCATGTTCATCAAGTTTGTTTCTAAAAGCCCATTTAGTACCAATAACACTAGCATTGTTAGGTCTAGGAACTAACTTCCAAACATCATTTCTTTAAAAATTATTTAGTTCTTCATGCATAGCCAAAACCCAAAATTCATCATTTAAAGCATCATTACCACACTCACTCAAGGCTTTTGAGTGAGTAATAACTCCTTGTGAAGGGCTCCTAATAATTTGTTCCTTTGGATGGTTTGATGCGAATTTCCAAGCATTAGGAAGTTCAATTTATTCATGATCATTGGAGCTATCCACATCCTCCCTCAATATCATCATCATCATCTTTCCTAGGTAAAACAACTTGAGAACCAACATTAGTCTCATCAAAAGTAATGTTTATAGATTCTTCAACAACGAGACTTCGTTTATTGAAGATCCTATAAGCCTTACTTCGAGGTGCATAACCCAAGAAAATACCAACATCAATTTTAGAATCAAATTTATCATGGTGATCTTTTGTATTTAAAATAAAACATTTGCAACCAAAGATACGAAAATAACCAATAAAAGGAGTTTTTCCATAATAAAATTCATAAGGAGTTTTCTTAAGCTTTGGTCTAATCAAAACATGATTTAAGACATGGCAAGCCGTATTGACGGCTTCCGCCCAAAGATATTTTGGCAAATCAAATGAGTTTAGCATAGTACGTGCCATCTCTTGTATGGTGCGATTTTTCCGTTCAACAACACCATTTTGTTGTGGTGTTCTAGGAGCGGAAAACATATGAGTTATACCATGATGAGCACAAAAATCATAGAAAAATTCATTTTAAAATTCAACACCATGATCACTTCTTATTTTAACAACTTTCAAATCTTTTTCATTTTCAATTCTTTTGACATGATTAGCAAATTCTTCAAAATATTCATTTTTCTTTGCAAGAAATATTGTCCATGTAAAACGAGAAAAATCATCAATAATCACAAATACATAGTGTTTGCCTTCAAGAGAGGTAACACGCATAGAGCCAAATAAATCAAGATGAAGTAATCGCAAAGGTTTAGAAGTCGATACCTCATTGATGGATTTAAAAGAAGATTTTGTTTGTTTACCTTTGGCACAATCCTCACATATTGTATCTTTGATGAAGTGCAAGCTAGGTAACCCTTTTACAAGATTTCTCTTAGACAATTTTGATATTAACTCCATATTTGCATGTCCAAGTCTCTTATGCCAAATCCAAGGATTTTCATCAATTGCCGCAAGGCACTTCACATCTTGATTTACTTGTTCATTCATCTCAAAAATGTATACATTAGATATGCGATTAGCAATAAAAACAATTTTTCCATCCATGCTAATGATGCATTTATCCGGTTTAAAGGAAATATCAAAACCTTTATCACTCAATTGGCTAATGCTAAGAAGATTATGATTCAAACCATTTACTAAATAAACATCTTCTATAACGGGTGAGGGTTTCTTACCAATAGAACCAACACCAATGATTTTACCTTTCTCACCACCACCGAAGGAGACACTACCTCCTTCAATCCTTGATAGGGTTGCAAATAACTCTTTGTTGCTCGTCATGTGATGTGAGCAACCACTATCAAGGTACCACATCTCCTTACGTCGTTGCCGTGATGCTCCCTACAAAAGATGAAGATGAAGATATAGTGGCTTTAGGTACCCAAGTCTTGGGTCCTTGATGGTTAGTAGTCTTGGTACCTTTGGGTACCCATATCATTCCATAAAATCATGGTTGTCTTTAATCCTACAATGAGTAGAAATGTGTCCATGTCTCATACAATATGTGCACGCAAAATTTCTTTTGTATGTATGAGTGTGAGAACCATAAAACCTATTTCTACCATGATGATGATAATTAGCATAAGCATGAGTGGGTCTAGTCCTACCACTCTCAATTTCTAGTCTTTCAATCTTTGATATTAATTGCTTATTCTCGAAATCGAGATCTCCTAGCAATTCATCTTTTAGTGCAAGAGAAGTTGTTAATTGTTCTAGCTTAATATCATAAGAAGCATGCAACTTTTTAAAAGAAGAGTATTCTTTAGACATTCTCTTAAATTCAAAGTTCAACTCTTCTAAAGCCGTAGCTATGTCACATTGCATGTAGAAAGATTCACTTTCGACCTCGGATATTACCTCTTGTTCATTTGCCATGAAACAAATATTGGGGTCATGAAGAGCAAGTTTGGCTCCTTCTTCATTACTATCCGAATCACTTGGTTCGGATTCTTCCCATCCGGCATACATAGCCTTCTTCTTCTTGTACTTCATGTACTTCTTCTTGAGCTTGGGGCAATCCTTAGCGATGTGACCCGGTTCATTGCACTAAAAACATTTACCTACACGTGAGGAAAATTTGTTGTTAGATCGGGGGTTAAATTTCTTGTTCATTTTTATGAGTCTAGAGATTCCTCTAGAGAGATGAGCCACTTCTCTAGAAAAATCAACTTCACTATCCGATGACGAAGAGGAGTTATCACTAGCTTCTTTGAGAGCTATGGTCTTCAACTTTGGTGATGGCTCCTCAACTTCCCGTGATGGCACTTCCTCCTTCTCCTTCCCCTTGAGCTTCTTCTCATGCACCTTGAGCTTTCAGATGAGGCTGTCAAGAGCTGAAGTAGTAAGGTCATGAGCTTCCTCAATGGCCGTAGCTTTGGGCTCCCATGCCGGAGTCAAAGAGCGAAGGCCGTAGCTTTGGGCTCCCATGCCGGAGTCAAAGAGCGAAGTATCTTGTAGTTCATCTCTTGAATAGATAAATGCTTGTCAAGACCATGTAATTCATTAATGATATTAGTAAAACGGGAAAATATAGCATCAATGGATTCATTAGGAAGCATTTTAAATAGCTCATAATCATGCATAAGTCCACTAATCTTAGATTCCTTAACTTGGGGGGTTCCTTCATGTGTGACACATAATTTTACCCAAATTTCGTATGCGGTTGCACACGTAGAAACTCTATTGTATTCATTGGGGGAAAGACCACAAATTAAGTCGTTCATGGCCTTAGTATTGAGATTGGCTTGGTGCCTTTCTCCATCGGTCATGTTCCCGACATTGGACTTCTCTACATATTTCTTTTCTATGAGCTCTAGGATGTCAAGATCAATGCAACGAAGATAAATTCTCATCCTAGCCTTCCAATAGGAAAAATTACTTCCGGTGAAGAGTGGTGGTCTAGTGGTGGATTGTCCTTCTAACATATGCATATTCAAAGAAGCCTTCATTAGATCTTTTCTCTAAGGCGGTTAAACCAAAAACTAATATAGAGACCTTGCTCTGATACCAATTGTTAGACCATAGAGGGGGATGATTAGGGTCAAGAGGCTCTAATTATGCAATAAAAATTAAGACAAGCAAACCACAATATTCTAATACAATCAAAGTAGATGAGATAGGGTTAGGAATCGTTATCCTTTGACGCGCAATGTGTTAACGAGGTTCGGTCCGCTAACCTACGTCCCCGCTCCCCACTCTCAAGGATAAATCCACTACACAACCCGGTTTGGAAGCCGGAACTTCATCTACACAGCGATTCCCTCACGATCTCACACTACACAGTTGATCTCACTAGATCACACTCCCTCACAGTTGATCTACACAAGATCACACTCACAAGATAGTAGAAATGGTGCAAGACTCTCTCTTTACAAAGTCCCTATGGCAAAGAGAAAGAACACACTGAAGCTGGGAAGTGAACACATACAAAAACTCAGAGAAACAGGTTTTGAAAATATAGCTCAGAAAAAAAACAGCGTCTCTTGTTTTTGCAAAAGTTAGGGCATTGAGGAAGAAGAAGAGTGAGGGTTTTTATAGGAGAAACAACCCATTTCAAAATCTTAACCTAATCTCCCCAAAGAAGAAACAATCTTTCAGCAGACTGTGCCAAAGATTGTGTACAGTCGGCACAGTAACCCAGCTAAAGACCGTTGAAAAAGAACCGTCGGTCGACCGACCGAAATTCCGGTCGACCGAAAGCTAGATCTGAAATCAAGAAAACAAGCAAGACTTCTTCGGTCGACCGGTCCGGTCGACCACATTCTGATACATTCTAAAATACTGAATTTGACATACTTTAACAATTTGTAAAATATTCATTTGACTTCTGAAAATTGTGAAACTTTGCAAAAATGTTTTTAATACTAAAAACAAATTGTTTGGAAAAGGAATTTTGCAAATAGGTCCTCATACTTGTAAGAAATAGTATTTTATGAAAAACGCTTAAAAACATAAGTATGAAAACTTGTGTGTGATATCCCAATAGCTTCAAGTGAAATCAATAACTCTTTGCCTACATTCTAGCACTAGAGAGAAAATAAAAACTAGCTAATATCCTCACATAGAATGCAATTCTTGAGTCTTGATATAGCTTGAGTTTGGATGAAGCTTTTATATGAATTTATTGTTCTTGAAATAACATTGCTTCATCACTATGCCTCCTCCTCCTTTGGATATCATCGTTGTAGCGTATATTCCATCCAATCCTCCATAAATGACACTAACAAGCTTGATAAATAAATTTACTACATTTGCACTCAATAAGCCATTAGTACCGATAATGGTGGTTGTAAAACATCATCAAAACATATGGGCTAACAACTTTTTCAATATTTTTCACTTCCAGAGCATCAGCTTTGCTGAAGCCACTAACTATATTTTCTAAATAAGACCTGGCATTCTCGCTAAAGCTTGAACCTCCTTGATTTTAGGTATTTCTGATAATTTTAGCAACTATTTTACCTAAAAAAGAATCTCTTCAGATTAGCATTTTGCACTAAGTAGCCAACATGAAAATAACTACAGTGGCCAGCTTTGTCAGATCATGATGGGTATTGGAGAAAGTGGTAAACCTTTTTTACTTGTAAGTTACATCTTTCTCCATTACCCAAGACATGACTACACTATGACAAGTTTTAATGATGACTGCTACTTATATCAAAGTAGAGGCTAGACGTTTTGTCAGATTGTAAAAGAAAGCACACTAATAAGCATGACCTAAATAAACAACGTTTTTTTCAACGGCTATAAAAGCCTGAACCCATTCACCAAATCCACATGATCGGCGATAGACTTAGACAACTTCTCTGCTTCTCCAATGTATTATTGGGGAGTCAAATTCAAGAGAACGCTCTTTGCTTCTTCTGGCAATTGCAAGCCATTAGTAAACTTTTGAATGCTCTCCTTGCTATCAACTCTTCCTCTGGTGAGATCCTTCAGCTTCTCATATGCCTCTGGGACGTTGTATCTGTGCATAACCTAATGTAAGAAAAGAAGAGAGAGTCCATCAGCAACAAGGGTCTCTTTTATTCTTTAATATTATTGGTTATTTTGATGTTGATTGAGCAAATGATACTCTTGATAGTATCTCGTTGGTAGATATTGTACTTTTATTGGAGGAATATGGTGATCTCACGATGAAGCAGACTATCGTGCCATGATTTATTGCTAAGGTTGATTATCAAGTTATGGCTCTCGGTGCTGGAGGGATTATGTTGATTAAATACCTTCATCAGGAGATAGGTGTGTTTCTACCTCAGGCTATGGAAATACATCTTAATAATCAGGTTCTGGCGTATATTGCCAATGGTACATACTAAATCTCATGAGAATAGGAAGCATATAAAGGTTGATTGTCACTTCATTATGAAATGATATTGAGCAAAATGTCACTTCACATGTCAATTCAGACAAATAGGTAACGGTTTCCCTAAAACATTACCTTTTTTTTGTGGGGGGGAGGAGGAAGGGGAAGGGAATTTTTTGCTTTGCTTTAACTAGCTAAAAATGGAATTGGGATCCTCTCCTAATACCTAATATTTCCTATTGAGTTTTATGAAGAATTGGGAGTGGGACCCACAAGGATGGGTGGGAAAATGAAAGGCTAGGATCTCCTTATTAGGAGATATTTGGAGATTTTCATTAGGAGAGGATCCTAATCCTATTGAGACTTAATGTAATTATATTCTATTTGTTTTCGAGTGAAAATACCCCTCTCTTGGACTGTCATCTTTCCCAACATATAGTCAAAATGCTGGGGGAGGTGGAATTAGATGTCCTATATAAAACCTTCAAAAACAATACAACATACAAGCAGACCTTTGATATTACATCATATAACCAACAAAAGCAGAAAAATCATTCTAAAAATAACAATCAATATATACATATATTATTATTTTATTAGTGCATAATATTTTCCCAAACGCTATAAATAGACCCCAAATCCTTAAGGAAAATTCATTCTAAAAATAACAATCAATATATACATATATATATGTTGTAGAATAGCTAGTGCTCGTAGGAACAATGCCTAGATCGAGAAGGTCTGATAGATCGAGGAGATCTTTGTCTGAAAGATCAAGGAGATCTTTACCTGATAGATCGAGGAGATCTTTGTCTTATAGATCGAGGAGATCTTTGCCTGATAGATCGAGGAGAACTTTACCTTATAGATCGAGGAGATCTTAGATCTTTGCCTGATAGATCGAGGAGAACTTTACCTTATAGATCGAGGAGATCTTGACAGTACTGGGTTATTGCACACTAAAGTACTGGACTGCTATTCCTGGAAGCAATTTGGCCTTGGGATCCTCGCACCGGAGTAGGCTAAATAATGCTTTAAGCACAACGTTTTACAAATGCACTGCAGCTGAGTTGAAAAATTTTAAATTACTGCACTTTAGTTTTCTATTCAGTTTTTGCTATTATATATCTGTATTATTCCAGATTTAACCATAGACGCTAATAGTCTAAAGGGAAGTGCAGTACACTGTCAGGACTTACTATTTGTATTTGTTCTGCAAGCACCTCCCACACCTAGTCCAAGTCATCATTGAGACAAGACTCTTTTACCTACACATGATGGAGAAGAAATAAAGAATTAAGAAACGAAGAGAGTTACAAAGCAGTGTAATTTCATGAGTCATGTCATTATTAAATATGTAATTTGGAATGAGACATATTGATGGCACTGTATCAAAAATGTATAATCAAAGTATTATTACTTTAAAATAATGAGCTCTAAACTTCAAACTAATTTGGGTGAGTTTCAAAGTAAACTTGATTAAATATAGTGGTGGCAAATTATGACCCGACCCATTAACCCGACCCGACCCGACCTGTTTATATTAGGAATGGATCGAGTTATATGGGTCGGGTCATAAACGGGTCAACCCGAACTGACTCGTTTATTAGATGGGTAAATTAGGGTTGACCCGAACTGACCCATGTAACCCAATACTGACCCGTTTAATTCTAAATGGGTTGCAAACTCCAAATATTATGATCATCTTCGTCGTCTTCATCCTCCTCCTTCTCCTCTCTCTCCTCTTCCCTCTACCCCCAGTTTCCCGCCAGGTCCAGCGCCTCCGGTGCGGTCGGTCGCGTCTCGGCCCTCATCGATAGCGAGCCAGCATTTCAACGGTTGAGATCGGTCGCGGTTCCACTCGTACGCACAAGATCAGAGGAGGATAAGTGGAGGTTAGAGAAGGGGGAGGAAATAGGTGCCAGATGTGCTATGCGACCTGGCGAGCTGCGGGAAGCTGGAGAACCTGTCACTGTCGGGAAACGACTTCACCTCGATGGGGAGAGCTACTGGAATCTGGTCAAGAGCAGAGCTCTGGATCTAAGGAGGAACTACATTGTGGGGTTGAAGGGCCAGAGGTTAGCCTGGGAGTGCGCTGGTTTTTTTCTAAAGCCTCGGTTCTGTCCGGTTTTGACTTTTATGTCGTACGAGGATCAGAGGGATTGGGGGGTCGCCGGAGTGAGGCGAAGGCCAAAAAGGCGGGGACCGTAGTTTGTAATACTGTGAATAAACGGCAACCTAATCCTTAATTAGGATTGTTTATTAAAAGGGTCAATCTCTTGTACAATCTATGTAGCAGTGTTGCATATTTTGACTCGTGATTGTCGAAAGAGTCAAAAGAATTTCATCTTGATCTATATAGTATCCACGATATTGAACTGAGATTTGATAAATGGGTCATTCGGGTTATGTGGGTCGGGTCAAGTAACCCGTTTAATAAATGGGTCGGATAGCATTGACTCATTATTTGGCCTTAGGATCCTCGCACCGGAGTAGGCCAAATAATGCTTTAAGCACAATGTTTTACAAATGCACTGCAGTTGAGTTGAAAAATTTTAAATTACTGCACTTTAGTTTTCTATTCAGTTTTTGCTGTTATATATCTGTATTATTCCAGATTTAACCATAGACGCTAATAGTCTAAAGGGAAGTGCAGTACACTATCAGGACTTACTGTTTGTATTTGTTCTGCAAGCACCTCCCACACCTGGTCCAAGTCATCATTGAGACAAGACTCTTTTACCTACACATGATGGAGAAGAAATAAAGAATTAAGAAACGAAGAAAGTTACAAAGCAGTGTAATTTCATGAGTCATGTCATTATTAAATATGTAATTTGGAATGAGACATATTGATGGCACTGTATCAAAAATGTATAATCAAAGTATTATTACTTTAAAATAATGAGCTCTAAACTTCAAACTAATTTGGGTGAGTTTCAAAGTAAACTTGATTAAATATAGTGGTGGCAAATTATGACCCGACCCATTAACCCGACCCGACCCGACCTGTTTATATTAGGAATAGATCGAGTTATATGGGTCGGGTCATAAACGGGTCAATCCGAACTGACCCGTTTATTAGATGGGTAAATTAGGGTTGACCCGAACTGACCCGTGTAACCCAATATCGACCCATTTAATTCTAAATGGGTTGCAAACTCCAAATATTAAGATCATCTTCGTCATCTTCATCCTCCTCCTTCTCCTCTCTCTCCTCTTCCCTCTACCCCCAGTTTCCCGCCAGGTCCAGCGCCTCCGGTGCGGTCGGTCGCGTCTCGGTCCTCATCGACAGCGAGCCAGCATTTCAACGGTTGAGATCGGTCGCAGTTCCACTCGTACGCACAAGATCAGAGGAGGATAAGTGGAGGTTAGAGAAGGGGGAGGAAATAGGTGCCAGATGTGCTTTGCGACCTGGCGAGCTGCGGGAAGCTGGAGAACCTGTCGCTGTCGGGAAACGACTTCACCTCGATGGGGAAAGCTACTGGGATCTGGTCAAGAGCAGAGCTCTGGATCTAAGGAGGAACTACATTGCGGGGTTGAAGGGACAGAGGTCAGCCTGGGAGTGCGCTGGTTTTTTTCTAAAGCCTCGGTTCTGTCCGGTTTTGACTTTTATGTCTTGCGAGGATCAGAAGGATTGGGGGGTCGCCGGAGTGAGGCGAAGGCCAAAAAGGCGGGGACCGTGGTTTGTAATACTGTGAATAAACGGCAACCTAATCCTTAATTAGGATTGTTTATTAAAAGGGTCAATCTCTTGTACAATCTATGTAGCAGTGTTGCATATTTTGACTCGTGATTGTCGAAAGAGTCAAAAGAATTTCATCTTGATCTATATAGTATCCACGATATTGAACTGAGATTTGATAAATGGGTCATTCGGGTTATGTGGGTCGGGTCGGGTAACCCGTTTAATAAATGGGTCGGATAGCATTGACTCATTTGTTAAACGGGTCGGGTCGGGTCACACTTATATGGGTTGGGTCAACTATAACCCTACCCGACCCAACCCGACCCATTTGCCACCCCTAATTAAATGTTAAGATTGGGATTGTCTTTATACATCGGTAGCATATTGAGCAAAAAATGAGCTTTTGCCACTTTTAGATGTATCTTTCTTCACGTCAACTACTCGGACGTACAGATAGAATTTTTTCAAAAGAATCATGCCAGATATCATAGTTATGGATCCCAAATAATAGATCTAAAGGAAATTGAAAAGGATAGCAAAGACATAGTTCATACAATATTTTTGAGGGAAATGATTAGTACAATTTTAGAAAAGAAATACTTATATAGAAAAAAACTCAAACATTGGTAAAATCATATATATTATTAGATGGACGTACATTGGATAGAAATTATGTTGACAGCAAGACAAGAATTCATCTTGAAATGGATCCACATTTCTATGATCTTGTAATTCACAGAATTTAGCATCTTACAATAGTGACGAATTCAAATTCAACATATGCCCAACCCAAATAGTTAAAGAAAGAACAGAACAGACAACATACATGAAGCAAAGAACGACGATAGCGACAAATTTCCTACCAATAACACATCTAGCTTTATATCTAATTCTCAAGTGATATCCATCTCATACAGATTTTCCTACTAACCTGAAGCTTCTAGATTCCTTATAGTGCACTTTTGTATGCTAAGAGAGAATACCCAGATCCAATACCCAAATTCCTCAAAATAGTGGAATCGGTCAAATCCCTCAATCAATGATTACTCATGCAATAAGTATAGTATCACTTCACCAAAATGAAACACTAAGACGTATTTTTTGAACTGTGATATAGCACTGAACTTCACATTAGGTACTCCTCAAGAACCATGAATAAAGATGAAAAAGTAAATGATACACACCTGCATACGAGAGATGGGCAATTTCGAGCTGAGAGCTAGCAGATAAAATAGCATTAGCCAAACAGAAGTTGCCCTCACTATTCTCAAAATCAATGGGATTAACTTTATGAGGCATAGTTGAAGATCCAATCTCCCCAGCCTTAGTCATCTGGAAAGCAAAATTATCATGAAATCGTTTAGTTCCAAATTAGAAGTTTGGGAGCTAAAATAGGTCCTAATATTTTAGGGGTATAGTGGTCAAGCATAAGAAAGTTACCTGTTTAAAATAACCTAACGAAATATAGCTCCATATATCCCCGATCAAAATCAGTCAGGATGTTATTAAACTGAACAACTGCATTGAAAAGCTTTGCGATATAGTCATGCGGCTCAATATGTATACGGAGCAAGCAACAGGCTCAGATAGAGAGTATGCATGCAAGCCATGTGGCATTCCATTCATAGGCTACATTGACATAACCTTTCAGACAACAAAAATTTAACAAAATTATTAGCTGGCGCTATAATTCCATTTTTATTTATGCACTAACTGATTGGTGTAGAATAGGCTAATTGCTAAATGTACTGTAATTCCAAGATAGATGGATAACCTGCAAGTCTATCTACTTATTATCAGGCATGCACATGATAGTATCTACTTACTATATGAATCACCTTTTGTAAACTCTTGAAATGTGAAATGGCAAAAAAAACCTACATTTCAGTCACCTGAGTCGATTACAAAACTCATATTAAAGAAAATCCTGAGGCTTTATTAGTTATACACTTTTACAGTTTGTATAGTTGCCTAAATGTTCACGAGGACTGTTTACTAGTAAACTAGTTCAAGCAGAGAACAATGAATACAAGCAGCAGTGTCAAAAAAGTACAGGTAAATAAAGTACTCCTCCCATTAATGAAACTTGTCCAAGTCATTCGCAAAGAAAAAACATATCAAAATCGTCTATGCACTACTTAATTACGCAAAAAAAATCCATCAAGCTAAAATGAATCAGATAGGTAAAACCTTGCAAAGAGAAAAGTAGTAGAAGTAAATAAACATGCCTGTGTCACGTAAGGGGTGAAACCTAACCCCAAAAAGGTCACAAACTCAGCTGCAACAGTTGGCCAATCAATATCAGGACATGCAACTTTATGTGCATTGTAGTTTCCAACAGCTCCAGCACACTTGCCCAATATTTGCACTTCTGTAAAGGTCTTCCCTACTTCACTTAGTCTGTAAGTAAAATTTGCCATCTCCTTTCCCAAAGTAATGGTGAAGCAGACTACAAAGGAAGTTAGAAGTTATCAGAACTAAACAAAATAAACCTATTACAAAAGCAAATCATTTATTCCTGTAGCATAACGATGAAAATTATCAATATGATATTTTAGTTGCTTTGAGCTATCAACTTAGTATATGTTCGCTTCTAATATTGGCCATGTCACGCCCTAGCCAGACGGGCCCATTGGTACAGTACAAGCCATAGGACCCAACAAGTGTAACGTGTTGTTTGGCTCAATCGACTACCAAAATCGACTAACCGATGTTACACTTAAATAATTTAAGCCACTTAAATTCTCACTCATTTCCTGATGTTGGACTAAATAGGAGTGTCACAAACACCCCACCTTACATAAGTGATGTCTTCACCGTGACATGACAATTGGCACATCCCGGTATCACTAGGTTATGTGGACTCTAGAGGTGGCTCCCACCGCACTCAAGCAATATAGCACTTAACCCCGCATAGCACTTAGTTCCACACTTCTGACTCGCAACTGCTATAATACAATTTGTCACGCCCCGGGCCGCCGGGCCCATTGGTGCAGTATAAGCCGTGGGACCCACCAAGCGTAACATGTTTGGCTCAACCCACTGACAAAATCAACTAGCCGTGTTACACTTGAGCCTTGGGCATACCTATTTAAGCAACGTAACTTCTCACTCATTTTCTGATGTAGAACTAAATAAGAAACAAAGACATGATTATATTATTTTTAACCTTCCGATTAAAAAGGTTCCATTCAATTTATTTTGTAGCATCAAGCTAAAAACTCGGGAAGAAAGGAATGTAGAACATGTCTTGCAAACATATATGAACGAAGATAGACAGTATAATCATTATCAAACCAGTAATTATACATGATGTGTTAGCTCATGTAGAAAATTCCAAAGTTTCAGCAAGTAATCATTATTTAATTATTTCTATATATGCCCCCTACCCCCCCTGAAAAAAGCTTAATTTTATATAAAATTCACCGAAATGACCAGCCATAAATCTTTGAGTTATTTCAACCAAAAAAAAATCCACCACCAGGACATTAGGGAAAAATTCTTAGTGGAATATTACCTTGTGCACCTTAGATTAAGTTTAACTTTTTAAACCCAAGAGTACTTTGTTTTTCTTTGAGTACTCCTACTTCTCTAATCCTTCTCTAAACGTGCTCTTGTCAGTTGCATCCCTTCTCCATTTGGGATAAATTTCATTAAGAATTTAGGATTGCTAAATAAATTAGTTCATGGAAATGAAAAAGAATTTTTCTTTTTCCTTGAAGCATTCTCTGCATTTTCTTAGTCTAATAGCTTCTTATTCTTTTTTTAAATCAATATATACAATAAACTATGTCCTTCTATATGTAAACACAAATAAAAGGGAAATATAAATGTCCTTCTATATGTAAACACAAATAAAAGGGAAATATAAGATTTTCAATTATGCTTATATATCATTATAGTTTTTGTAGATAACATCTAATCAACAAGAGTTGCCTCTCATCTGTTAGTCCCTAGAGGGGGGGTGATTAGGGTCT
This sequence comes from Asparagus officinalis, assembly GCF_001876935.1. NCBI lineage: Eukaryota > Viridiplantae > Streptophyta > Magnoliopsida > Asparagales > Asparagaceae > Asparagus > Asparagus officinalis. Next base: position 25,902,135 of record NC_033799.1, on the reverse strand, counting down.
TATGCTAATCTAATCCGATTAAATGCCAATTAAAATTGATTAACAAGTATATTCTTGCAAGATAGATATACAAAGAGTTATGTGCAAGAATATGCAATATAAACAATGAGATATATCCTATATGATGAAATATATATATATGCAAGGATATATAAACTAACACAAGATAATATATCCTACCAAGAAGATATACAATATGATATATGCAAGGATATGTAAACTGGCGATAAGAAATATAAACACAAGTATAAATAAACGCCAAAGCACACTCAAACACAAGATATGATCACGGAGTTCGGACCTTCCGTCCTACGTCTCCGCTCCCCACTCCCGGGGAGAATTCCACTATCACAACCGGGTTTTCTACGTTCACCCGAACAACGTTTACACCTCACAGTATCGGTTTTCAACGCTCACCGATCAACGTCACTCCTCACAATCGGTTTTCTAGTTCACCGAAAACTTTCACACCACACTCGGTTTCTAGCTCACCGAAAACCTAACAATCTCACAATGTAACAAACACAACACACTCGGTTTCTAGCTCACCGAAAACCTTACAACACTCACAATGTAACAAATATAAATTTGTTCTCTACAATAGATGAGAACACAATGAAAGCACAACTCAAAGTTACAATCTCTCACCACCCAACTATACTATGTATGAAAGATACAATAAGCTCAATGTGGGTGTGTGTAACAATGAGATATAAAATCAACAAATCAACTAAACTCAAGTATGAAATCTAGCTTAAGAACAATGATAATCAATCAAGTATATAAATGTAAAGCTAGAGTTTGAGTTTAGAAAACTTCTCAATTTGATAACAAGAGATGGAGGGATGATAGTTGGAAGCTCAAACTTCAATAGATAATCTCCTCAAGCTCTTGTGGAATTTGATTCACCAAAACAAACTCTCAATTTGCTTAAAAGCTTTTTAAACACACTTAAACCAAACTAAAACCCTTGTTAAAAACTTTATTAAACTTGATTAAAAACTCTCTTGGTTAGTTGAAAAGACATCAGCAATGGGGTATATATACCCACTCAAAGCTCAGCCAAAAACACCCAAAACAAAAGACCAAAAGACCCAGCCAACGGTACAAAAACTAGCCGTTGGAAACAGTAAAAGCCATCGTCGGTCGACCGGAAATTCTGTCGGTCGACCGATTTGAGCTCTCGGTCGACCGGACCGGTCGACCGATGACTCTCTGGAAAAATACTGACGAATGGTCAATTGACCGGTCGACCGTACCGGTCGACCGAAAACTGACATTTCCAGAAAAATCGGTTTTAGAGCTGATTTTAAAACCCTGTTTAAAAATATCAAATAAATTCCAAAAAATGTAAAACTTTGGGGAATGATTGTAGACATGATAATAAACATGCTACAACGACTGGTTTCGAAAAAGGACTTCCCAAATGAAAAATATCATCATTTTACAAAATAGTCCAAAACATGAAAACCTGAAAATTGATATTTTGATATTTTGACTTAAACAACATTTTGAAACCTTATGAAATGATTGTATAGACTTGATAAAAGATATAACATGTTGTTATGAAGTCTATAACCTAGAAATACAATATTTTCATAAAATTGCATATTCTATGCAATATATTCAAAACACTAAATATGATTTCATTAAATATAAGCTTGTTAAAGGTGAAATCATATATAGGCATATAAACATGAAACAAAATAGTATTTTCCAATTCTATTCATTTGTTTCATAGTAAAACTTGAAAACTATCAAACCAAAACATATATGTATATATATAACTATATATATACAAAAACCAAAACGTGTATGTGTGTATATGATTGAGCTTAAAGTACTAACACACATAATATAAATTCCTAAACTAAATTACCCAAGCAATGATCTTGATCTTCAACGAAGCTCTATCTTGGTAATCTTGCGGATGAAGCTTGAACTTGGATCTTGACTTAAATGTGCATTGCTTCACTCCACTATTCCGCCAACCTCCTTTGGATATGATCGTTGAAGCTCTATTCCATCCATCCTCCAACACGTTGTTTGCCTAGAATAAATACGAAAACACAAACACTAGACAAACAACATTAGAAGTAAATTGTTTGTTAAACATCATCAAAACAAGAAGGCCAACAATCTCCCCCTTTTTGATGATGACAAACAATTTACAAAAAGGAATATATGCATAAAGGAAATGAACATATAATTTATAATTCACATGCATGTAAACTCAAGAAGGAATATACTCACAATATTTCTCCCCCTTTGACAACATCAAAAAGGGGACAAAAGGATTAAGAGAGCGAAAGCTCCCCCTATCAATAAGCATAGGTGAGTACAAAGCATAAGAAGATATAGGGATTGCTCCCCCTATCAAAATGCCATATGGAATATATGAAATGAATATCATGGCAAACATATGTGAGCAAGCATAAATGAGAAATATGCTAAACACCACTCACATACAAAAAGACAATATGAGAACATATATAAATATATCAAGGTGAAAAATAGTGTCTCATATCAAAGAACATAAAAACCATTTGTATAGGTAGATTTATGAAATCAAAAGAAGAGAAACATGAGAATCATGTAAAAAGTTTTCAAATAAAAACAAATCAACTAAGAGAAATCATAAATCAAAGTTTAAATCAAA
>NC_033799.1:25879956-25898476 GCF_001876935.1 Asparagus officinalis | reverse complement strand
GATTTCTCTAAAGTGGGCACAATATAAGCATCATCTATAATTTCCCATAAATCAAAGTGTTTAGATTGAACAAAAAGTTTAAATCTAACACACCATTGGGCATAGGGGAAATTATCTAATCTAGGAGTAATATTAATGGCATAACCTAAACCATGCATATCCATAATATAAAAGGCAAGCAAGATACAAATAAAGCTCAAAATTAGATTAGCACAATAAGCTAACTTGGATCTTTAACTCAAGGCGATTAGACCTTAAATCAAAGAGCACCAAGCTCTGATACCAATTGTTAGACCCTAGAGGGGGGGTGATTAGGGTCTTATGCTAATCTAATCCGATTAAATGCCAATTAAAATTAATTAACAAGTTATCCTAGCAAGTATGAAATACCACAAGAATTATGAGCTAGGATAAGCAATGTAAACAATGAGATATATCCTATATGATGAAATATATATATATGCAAGGATATATAAACTAACACAAGGGGTAAACAATGTGAACTAGATAGTGGATCATATAAATAATGAGCTAATGACAATGGCGATAAGAAATATAAACACAAGTATAAATAAACGCCAAAGCACACTCAAACACAAGATATGATCACGGAGTTCGGACCTTCCGTCCTACGTCTCCGCTCCCCACTCCCGGGGAGAAATCCACTAACACAATCCGGTTTGGAAGCCGGAACTTCTTCTACACACTCGGTTTTCTAGCTAACCGAAAACTTTACAATCAACACACTATTGTAATCCCACTCTACACCCACTAAGTGTTGGACCTAGCCGTGTCTCCCTCAAGTACTCGGTTACAACCTCTCTCTAGGTACGTCAACCGACGCCACTCCTCTTGGGACGATCCCCGACTCTCACCACACACTCCTCACTCGGTGTACAAGTGTATTACAAAGTGAATCTTGTTAGACCCTAGAGGGGGGTGATTAGGGTCTTATGCTAATCTAATCCGATTAAATGCCAATTAAAATTAATTAACAAGTTATCCTAGCAATATGAAATACAACAAGATATGTGAGCTAGGATAAGCAATGTGAACAACAAGATATATCCTAACAAGAGATATAGGCAATGTATATGCAAGGATATAAAACTAACACAATGTGATATATCCTACCAAAGAGATATACAATATGATATATGCAAGGATATGTAACTAAGGGTGATATAAACATAAACAAGATAGTGGATCATATAAATAATGAGCTATGGACAATGGCGATATAAGATATGAACATAAATATGAATGAACGCCAAAGCACACTCAAACAAGCAATATGATCACGGAGTTCGGACCTTCCGTCCTACGTCTCCGCTCCCCACTCCCGGGGAGAAATCCACTAACACAATCCGGTTTGGAAGTCGGAACTTCTTCTACACACTCGGTTTTCTAGCTAACCGAAAACTCTACAACTCACACTATGCAATCACACTCTACACCCACTAAGTGTTGGACCTAGCCGTGTCTCCCTCAAGTGCTCGGTTACAACCTCTCTCTAGGCACGTCAACCGACGCCACTCCTCTTGGATTCGACCCCGTCTCTCACCACACACTTCTCTCGGTGTACAAGTGTATTACAAGTGAATCCTCACAATAAGCACAATATAAATCAAATGATTTGTTCTCTAAACAAGGTGAGAACTCAATTAAGCACAACTCTTGGTCACAAACCCACAACCCCAAATTATACTATGAATGTAAATACAATAAGCTCAATAGGTTGTGTGTGAACAGAGAGTATCAATAAAACAATTTAAACTCAATATAGAAATCTAGCTTATGGAAATTAAGATCAAAACAATAAATATCTAGAATTGAAGAGTTGGAGGGAGAATAGTTGAATGCCCAAACACCAATAGATGATCTCCTCAAGCTCTTGTGAAATTGATTTCTCAAAAACAAACTCTCAAATGCTTAAAAGCTTTTTAAACAAACTTAAACCAAACATAAACCCTTGTTAAAACTTTTTTAAACTTGTTTTAAAACTCTCATTGGTTGGTTGGAGAGCTGAAGGCAATGGGGTATTTATACCCTCTCAAAACTCAGCCAAAAACCCAAACAAAAAGACAAAAACAGCCCAAAGCAACGGTAATAAAAAGAGCCGTTGGAAGCAGAAAAAGTTACTGTCGGTCGACCGGAAATTTCATCGGTCGACCGGAAAATTTCATCGGTCGACCGGAAATTTCATCGGTCGACCGGAAAATTTCATCGGTCGACCGGAAATTTCATCTGACATCCCAGAAAAAATCGGTTTTAGAGCTGATTTTAAAACCCTGTTTAAAAATATCAAATAAATTCCAAAAAATGTAAAACTTTGGGGAATGATTGTAGACATGATAATAAACATGCTACAATGACTGGTTATCAAAAAGGACTTCCCAAATGAAAAATATCATCATTTTACAAAATAGTTCAAAAACATGAAAACTTGAAAATTGATATTTTGATATTTTGACTTAAACAACATTTTGAAACCTTATGAAATGATTGTATAGACTTGATAAAAGATATAATATGTTGTTATGAAGTCTATAACCTAGAAATACAATATTTTCATAAAATTGCATATTCTATGCAATATATTCAAAAACACTAAATATGATTTTATTAAATATAAGCTTGTTAAAGGTGAAATCATATATAGGTGTATAAACATGAAACAAAATAGTATTTTCCAATTCTATTCATTTGTTTCATATATAAACTCGAAAATTATTAAACCAAAAACATATATGTATATATACAAAACCAAAACGAAATGTGTATGTGTGTATATAATTGAGCTTGAAGTATTTAACACACATAATATAAAATCTAAACTAGATTACCCAAGCTTGATCTTGATCTTCATTGTAGCTCAACTTGGTAATCTTGCGGATGAAGCTTTGAACTTGGATCTTCAACTTGAATTTGCATAAGCTTCACCGACATTCCGCCAACCTCCTTTGGATATGATCGTTGAAGCTCTATTCCATCCATCCTCCAACTATGTTGTTTGTCTACAACAAATACGAAAACACAAATACTAGACAAACAACATTAGTGGTAAATTGTTTGTTAAACATCATCAAAACAAGAAGGCCAACAATCTCCCCCTTTTTGATGATGGCAAACAATTTACAAAAAGGATATATGCATGAAAGGAAATGAACATACAATGTATAATATATCATGCATATAAACAAGAAAGAATATGCTCACAATATTTCTCCCCTTTGACAACATCAAAAAGGGGACAAAAGAATTAAGAGAGCAAAGGCTCCCCCTATCAATAAGCATAGGTGAGTATCAAACAATTAATATATAGGGATTACTCCCCCTATCAAAAAGCCATATGGAATATATGAAATGAAGATCATGGCAATCATATGTGAGCAAGCATAGATGAATATGCTAAATATCACTCACATACTAACAAGATACAATGAGGACACATAATAACAAGTATAGGGATTGCTCCCCCTATCAAAAAGCCATATGGAATATATGAAATGAAGATCATGGCAATCATATGTGAGCAAGCATAGATGAATATGCTAAATATCACTCACATACTAACAAGATACAATGAGGACACATAATGATATGACATTATAAAGATAGTGTCTCATTATAAAAACCATGTAAGAATAGATTTATGAAATCAAAAGAAGAGGAACATGAGAAACATGCAAAAAGTTTTCAAATGAAAACAAATCCATCAAAAGAAATCATAAATCAAAGTTTATATCCAAAAACGATGTTTGATCAATGAAGAACTTGATCAAACCACTCATAGAATACATTATAAACCACGAATAGATGATTCATAAGCACAAACACATAAATATCATCATATAAGTGAAGTATAATGAATTCAAAGCAATCAATCACCGGAGGGTTATATAAATGCAAACCTCTCATCAAAACGAAACTAATAATCATGAACACAAAATAATTTGATCAATGAAAAAATATTGTTTTCATGTTCAAAAGTTTAAAGTATAATTTTTCAAAACCAAGAAAAAGAAAAATAAAACATTAAAATTCTTGGTTTAAAATCAAAATTGTTTTGGTACCCAAGTAATATTGGTACCAAAAGGTTTAGGGGCATGACCCCTATCATTAAAGCTCAAAGCCCTTGGGTTATGAACCCATTTGGGCGCATTTAGTGCACGAGTTCGGTCATAGCAATAATTATGCAAATGACCCATTCGATTGCAATAAGTGCAATGAAGAGGATGCATTTGGTTATGTTGACCATGTGGATGTGCACGAGAAACATTTGAAACATTTGCAAACATGGATGATCTTTTAAAATTATTTTGCAAATGTGAAACTCTCTAGTCCGTCGCTAAAAGTTATGTTTCCAGCAGTGTTGGGCGCATTTAGTGCACGAGTCCGGTCATAGTAATAATTATGCAAATAACCCATTTGATTGCAATAAGTGCAATGAAGAGGATGCATTTGGTTATGTTGACCATGTGGATGTGCACGAGAAACATTTGAAACATTTGCAAACATGGATGATCTTTTAAAATTATTTTGCAAATGTGAAACTCTCTTTAAATCAAAAAAAAATTTGGCCAAATGACCAATTCTATCACAATGATCACATCTATACACATGAGCATGCTTATGATGAACTTTATGAGTGTGTGCATAGCAAAATCTAGCAAGATGGCCTTTACGACCGCAATTTGTGCATTTGTAGACTTTACTATACATGTGTGCATGATGAATATGATGTTTAGATGTTTTAGCATGAGATTTAGCACACATGTCCATAAGCTTGTTATTATTGACAATGCATGATTTAAGAGTTGAATCTAAGGATGATATTCTATTTTTAATATTATTCAACTCATCATTAGGCACATATGCATTATCATTAGAAGTAGAACATAAAGAATTATACTCATTTCTAATGTTCTCTACTTCTAATATAGCATTGTTTTTAGCATGAGATAAGCTAGAAATGGATGAGGTCAATTTTTCGTTTTCCAAATTTAATAAGTCATTGTTTTCTTTAAGCACACTATTTTCTTTTGCAATGATATCAAATTTGGAACCTAGCAACTCATGATCGGATTTCAAATTAACATGCTTGCTTTTTAAATCAATAAAATTATTATGTAACTTAGTATAGGCATGCATTAATCTATCATATGCACAAGCGAGTTCATTGATGGATATATCACTATCTGATTCCGAATCGCTTACCACACTAGGGCTATCGCCTAGTGGTCGTATGCATGATGATGCTCCACACTTACTTGAAGAATAATCCTCCAAACTACGTTGGATTTCCTCCAAGTTGCCTTGATGTGCTTCTATGAATTTCCATAAATTGTAAGCACTATCAAAATGAACAAATTTGTTAGAAAAGAATGAGTCAAAGGCATTAAGCAAATATTCTAACAAAAGCTTGTTCATATTAAACATTCTTTTATCATTGCTACTCCACTTGGATTTTTCCAAAGTGGGTATAATATAAGCATCTTCAATAATTTTCCATAAGTCGATATTTCTAGATTCAATAAATAGTTTAAATCTAGAAGCCCATTGAGCATAGGGAAAATTAATGAATTTAGGAGCAACATTTGATTCATAGCCTAAACTAAATGCATTTATATTCATGATATATATATGAAAATATGCAAGCAAGACAAAAGTAATCATAACTAGATTAGCACAAATAAGATAACTTGGATCTTTAACTCAAGGCGGTTAGTCCCTAACTTGGATCTTTAACTCAAGGCGATTAGACCTTAAATCAAAGAGCACCAAGCTCTGATACCAATTGTTAGACCCTAGAGGGGGGGTGATTAGGGTCTTATGCAAATCTAATCCGATTTTATGCCAATTAAAACTTATTAACAAGTTATCCTAGCAAATATGAAATACAACAATGTATATGAGCTAGGATAAGCAATATGAACAACAAGATATATCCTAACAAAGAGATATATGCAATGTATGTGCAAGGATATATAAACTCAAGGGTAAACAATCTAAACTAGATAGTGGGTAATATAATCAACAAGCAATATACAAAGGCGATATAAGGTATGAACATAAAAGTAAGTGCGCCAATGCAATCACAAACAAAACGATATGATCACGGAGTTCGGTCCCCACGACCTACGTCTCCGCTCCTCACCTCGAGGAGATCTCCACTATCACAACCGGGTTTTCTACGTTCACCCGAACAACGTTTACACCTCACAATACAATCACTATGCAATCACACCTCACACACTAAGTGTTGGTCCTAGCCCGTGTCCTCCTCCTCAAGTGCTCGGTTACAACCTCTCCCTAGGCACGTCAACCGACGCCACTCCTCTTGGATTCGACCCCGTCTCTCACCACACACTTCTCTCGGTGTACAAGTGTATTACAAGTGAATCCTCACAATTAGGCTCAATACAAAGTGTTTGTTCTCTACAATGAATGAGAACGAATTATAAGCTCACTCTCTAAGTTACACAATCCCACAACCCAATTATACTATGAATGTAAATACAATAAGCTCAAATGGTTGTGTGTATAAACATAGAGAAAATAAAATCAACTAAACTCAATATGAATACTAGCTTAATAAAATGATAATCAAACAATATGAAATATAAAGCTAGATTGAGTTTAGAAAACTTCTCAATAGATGACAAGAGATGGAGGGAGAATAGTTGATTGCTCAAACTCTAACTTTTGACCTCAGGTTCGGTCGACCGGTGCGGTCGACCGAAAACGGATATGACAGAAAACTGAAAACTGTTTTTCTTATTTTAAAATGCTGTTTAAAAATATCAAATAAATTCCAAAAAATGTAAAACTTTGGGGAATGATTGTAGACATGATAATAAACATGCTACAACGACTGGTTTTGAAAAAGGACTTCCCAAATGAAAAATATCATCATTTTGCAAAATAGTCCAAAACACGAAAATGTAAACATGTGAATTTTGACATTTTGGCTAAACCAACTTTTGAAACTTTACAAAATGATTTTATAGACTTGAAGAAAGATGTAAACTATTGTTATGAAGTCTATAAACAATGAATGTAGTATTTTATCAAAATACACATATAATGCACTAAAATATGATTTCATTTAACTAACTAAAATTGATATTGATGAAATCATATATATGCATATGAGTATGAAACAAAAATATGTTTTCTAATTATATTCAATTGTTTCATAGTAAAACTTGAAAACTATCAAACCACAACATATATGTATATATATAACTATATATATACAAAAAACAAAATGTGTATGTGTGTATATGATTGAGCTTAAAGTACTAACACACATAATATAAATTCCTAAACTAAATTACCCAAGCAATGATCTTGATCTTCAATAAGCTTAACTTGGTAATCTCGCGGATGAAGCTTGAACTTGGATCTTGAACTTTGAATAGCAAGGCTTCACCGACATTCCGCCAACCTCCTTTGGATATGATCGTTGAAGCTCTATTCCATCCATCCTCCAACTATGTTGTTTGTCTACAATAAATAAGAAAACACAAATACTAGACAAACAACATTAGAAGTAAATTGTTTGTTAAACATCATCAAAACAAAGAAGGCCAACATTTTATCCCGAAGCCTAAGTAGGGATAGGCCAGCGTCTAACACACGTTGCCGGGTAGCCTATTCCCGTAACAATGGCGAAGTCTACGTATTCAATATCGTAGCATCAAGTCTAAGGGAGTTCATTCCTTTAGCACAACGTCACGTGCGGAACGGACTTAAACAATCCGCATGCAAGCCCGATTCAAACGGTAATCGGTAAAGGCACGCCAAATCCGTTGAAGGCTGAGGGTTTGCCAAAAACCTTAAAGTCTACGTCTGATACACGTCGTTGTTTAGTCTTTTCACAGGAGAAAGACGAAGTCTACGTATTCAATATCGTAGCACTAAAAGAGTTAACTCTTTTAGCATAACGTTACATGCGGAACGGACTTAAACAATCTGCATGCTAGCCCGACTCAAACAGTAGTCGGTAAAGGTTTATCAAACCCGTTGATGGCTGAGAATTTGCAAAAAATTCTATAAATGCGAGTCATTGACGTATCAGCTTCATTAGTTGGTCTCATGACTTGAACATCCAACAAACTTCAGGATGAGATCCACACGTGCAGATGAATCAGCTTTAATAGTTGGTCCTACAGCCCAACATTCAGGACCGTCACGCTCCAATGCCTTAAGAGCTTAAACTGTGTAGACTCTAGCAAACGTACGAGTATAAACTGTGTTAACGCCGGTCAACGTGTTACGGTAAAGATCGACGACGGTCAACGCGTTATAGTAAAGATCGATGCCGGTCAATGCATCAGCAATTTCGCCAAAATAAGGCAAAAGATGACTCCAAGGATTTCAGTTACAATCAGATATGAATTCCCGACAGAGAGGATCAGTTCAAAGTCAACTCAATAACGCGAGTCAAAGTCTACTCACTAATTCCGGTTCAAGGCTTTAATAACGGTCAGACGATAAACGCAGTACCGGGAAAATCTTAGCTATTCGATAAAACACAGAATATGCTAAGATATGGAGAAGTCAAGAATTGAAACCATCTGTAGGTCCTTTAACACCGGCTGAAGGTGGGGATCTATCATATCCAAAGCATTTCAGACTCCTCTATAAAAGAATGAGGCTGAAACACTTTAGAGGGGGTATCTGTAGGCGTCTAAAATTACCTATGAGAGCTCGTACGAAACTCGAAGCAATGAATTGGCGAGACAAGAAGACTCACCTAAGCAGCTCGTGCGTGCCGGTCAACGCGCGTACGTCAAATCAGCTCGTGCGTGCCGGTCAACGCGCGTACTTCAAATCATCTCGTGCACGTCAACCAGCTCGTACACGTCGGTCAACGCGCGCATGCCATTTAGTCCGCACGCATCGATCAGCACGCATATGTTAACTAAAGCGCGTTCGATGATCGGTCTTGCGGCGAAGCATACAAGTCAACAAATCGGCCAAACACGCGAAAAGAGAAAATTCGGAAGAAAGGGAACATAAAAGAATGAGTCAGCGAAACTGCGCGAGCGCAGGACGGAATAAACCGACCCGCGCAAGCGCGGGACGGATCAACCCGACCTGTACAAATGCAGGTCGGATCTGATCCGACCCGCACAAGTGCAGGTCGGATCTGATCCGACCCGCACAAGGGCAGGTCGGATCTGATCCGACCTGCACAAGCGCAGGTCGGACTGATCCGACCCGCGCAAGCGCAGTACGGAACCCGAAACGCGTTTTGACGGTTTTGATGCTGTTTTCGCAGGATTTATCTATTCCAGGGGTTCCCAACTGACTTGATATCATCCCCAAACATAGTTAGGCTGTTGTTAACTGAAGATAGAGCCAAATCACTTGTTCTCATCTAAATAACCGCTTCCGAAGCCCTATAAATACAAGCCTAGGGCCTCCTTTCAGCGGGGGCGATTGATTATCAAGACGAGGAGGTGCTGCCGGATTGTGGAGTCAAAGGAGCACGAATTTCAACGAGGGTTGATAGATCTTGGCGATTTCTTCGGCATAAAGAAGGAGAGTTTGAGAGATCCGACGCCCGTTCCCGTCCGTCCCTTGAGATTAGGCTTGGTCTTAATCTCGAGACGAGCCCTGATTTCGCTTGGTCGATCTCAGCGCTTCAAATCAAATACTTCCTCGGTGAAGACGAAGCTCTGCCGAATTTTTCATCAACCGGATCCAGATCTAAGGTTGTCCACGGATAAACCCCAGCACAGGCAAAGATCCTACGCAAGCAGAAGACCGATAAACGATCTCTGCGTTTGTTTGACGAGAATTGTATTTTTTTCATTTTCATTGTGTAAAAGTCTTATAAAAAGACTATCTTTTTTGTTTTCATTGTAACGACCGAAGTTGTATATAAAAAGACTATCTTTTTTGTTTTCATTGTAACGACCGAAGTTGTAATGAATACCGCAATGAATACATTAAGTTTCGACGCAAACAATTGCATTGCTTTGACTCTGGAGCGTAATCACTTGTAGTTCAACTCTAGGATGTAGGGATGAGTTCCGCACCTTGGTTTGAAAAAATCGTTGACTTGTAATCATTTCTTAATCTACATGAGAATCCTCCAATTGTAGCCTTCCTTTGTTAACATGAAAGTCGTCTGATTGTAACCTTCTTAGTCAAGACTGTTGGTTGAAGTCTGACAGGGGTCAACTATCTATTGTGGTTTTTAGACAGCCTACAATAACCTAGCTTCATCCTTGTCCAGCCGATTCAACAAAAGCGTGACAAATTTTTAGAGTTGAGAAAGAAAAGAGGAAAAGAGTTTTAAAAGCATAGAATCTTATGCATATTCTTATATAAATCTTATGCATAAGAATCTTATATAAACTAATTTAAAGTTCAATTATTAGCTTCATCTCTAGATTTTGGATTACTCTTGATGATCCAAAAATATTATGAAATATCCTTGCTACTTCATTCTACTAGTGAATTATTTCGTCCACTTTGCAATCAAATAAAGTCATGAATAAAGCAATGTCATACTAACACAATAAGATCGAAAGCAAACACATAAAAGGTCAACATTCCTCAAATGACAAAGCAAATCAATCCTTCATTTGCCATTCAAGACCTTGGCTTTCCACCCCTCAAACTTAATTCTCACAACATCCAAGCCTATTTAGTCACATAAGGTCTAACCTTTAATTTTCAACCCAACTGTATAATAATCCTCACAAAGAGATCATACCGAGAGATCTTCATCTAAAAACCGATTATAGTACCACAAAAAGACTGGTAACAGTATAGAATCAACTTCAACTTAAAAGTAAAGCTAGAGGGAGTGATGTATATACCTTCAGCAACACTAGTTGATGATGACGGTCGAGCGCCCATCGGCATCGCAGCTGGAGTTGAGGACCTCGACATCGGCAATACTGGTGGTGGTCGGGTGAACAAAAGAATGGACAAGTTAGGAGTCAAAGTAGGGCTTAGATTTTTGCCCAAATGTATATGTGAGAAGAAGGGCTATAATTAGGGGGCGTTTGGTTCAATTTCTACAAATTATAGGAAATGTTTTCCACCCAAAAGATGATTTCCTTCTATTTCTTAAAAAAAGTTATAGGAAAAGTTTTGAGAAGTCAAAAAGTACCATTTTTTTTTTAACTTTGCTTGTTTGGTTCAAAACAAGAAAATGGCCCATAACTTTATTGGAAATAACAAAATTTTCTATAAATTGTAGAAATTGAATCAAACACTCCTTAAATTTATAGAAAAGTGTTAACTTTATAGAAAAATATCAATGTGGTGTCATATTTCTGAGTGATTTCCGCCAATTTTGAGAGGAAATTGATTTCTGTAAATTTTGGTATTTTTTGTACTTTACAAAAAATATTTCTGAATTTTTTTTGAACCAAACACAGTTTACAAAAATCTATAAAAAAATTTAATTACAGAATTACCATTGTCAGACATTTTGAGAAAACTTTTCTATAAAATTATGCAACGAAACACCCCCTTAGGGCATCAATAAAATTTATGCTGACATGGATGCTAACATTGCAGGATGTTAATGATGTGGCTAGTTAGTTGAAAATCTCCTCTTCCCCACTCACGCTCAAATTGGGGACAAAATAAAAATTAGGGTTTGAGATCCTGCCTCCTCCCCTTTAATTCAGATCTTCAAAAACGCGAAAATCCAATTCAAATTAGTGGCAGCCCCAACATGGTCTCATCAAGCTCAAGTTCAGGTTCAAACTGGAATAGATCACATGTGCTCTCCACAAGTTGAAGACTGCAGCAAAAATACAAAGTCTTAACTTTGCCTCCACGAGTTGAAGACTGCAGCAATGGAGAAGACCCACCACGCCTTCTTCAGAGAGGTCACATCCATGATCTATCCCTCAGAGAGATTCTCTGCAACTGCCAATTTGAGGGTGAACTCTCTCATACCCAGAAAGTTTTTTGGTAATTTAGGATTTCCTTGTTAGTTAAATTCCCGCCTTCTCTTTACAACATAGCCATGTCAGCATCCATGTGAGCATAAATTTTGTCACATGAGCGTCACGTGAGCCACTCGCACTTGGTTTTTCACCGCCGATGAGAAGAATGAGCCTTATTGACTAAAAGGCCGAGAAAAAAATACCTTGTTATCGCCGGATTTTTTAAATATACCAAACTGGCAAACATGGTCGAATAAAAATACCAATTTGGTAATTTAGCCGTGAGGAGAGAGATATTTTGTGGATATTGAGGGCGGGGTATTTTAGGGGTTTTACACCAAAAATGTATAAATTCAAGATCCTATGACCTTAAATTACACTATTTGGATTTAGAGATAAATGTACAAAGTTAAATGAGTTATAAATCAGGGTAATCAATTGAGCCCAAAAGCAAAAGCCCCTAACATAAATCTCTTCCCAAAATTTAAGGCTTTTTTTAAAATTAAAAAAGTAAATGAAAAAAAAGCCTATAATTAGCCCGGGAACCCAATGCTAAAACCGGACCTGACTAGGACCCGGTCCCGGACTAGGCCATCTGAGTGCTGGCAGGGGTATTTGCCCGACCAGAGCTCGTTGACCTAACCTGTTTAGACTCCCCTATATTATGCACGTGATTGTTTTTCGCTTTGAATTTTCTGCTCTGCGTGGTTTGAATGGATTTATGATGCAGGTTTCACTTTCTATTAAAAAAAATCCTATTTTTAGAGGGATTTTGATTTGAGAAGTTATGGGTGACAATCGGCATTTTCATAGCTTTTTATAATAAAAAAATGCAACGAGACATAGAAAAGTAGAGAAAGTTAAACATGCATCCACAATTTTCCAATGTTTTCTTCAAAATTCATGCAACCAAGTAGCCGCTTCATGTCGCGGATTAACATCTGCCCTCAGGCCCCTCAAGCTTTCTCATCACCATAGTGTCCACCTATTATTCACTGTTAAACTGACTCTAAATACCAAAACTACTTTGTTGTAAATCTACCCCTACTACTATAAAATCAACTTAAATAAAATTGCTACAAAAAGAAACTCGAAAGACAAGTAGAGATTAAACTACTCCTATATATCCGCTAAGTCGTTACTATTGGATCCAAATTGATTAAAAAGTAGTAAATTGCAAGAAAATAAACTGCCGGATGATGAATTGTATTAGAGTAAATAAAGTAATTTATAAGCATGAATTGCAATTTAATAAAGTGGCAAAAGCACAAGTACCTAAACAGCAGCGAAAAGTAAAGGTCGCAAAATAAATTCAATAATATAAAGACTTTGTGGTTTTGGTTGTGGGAGCCTGTTCTAAGATGTTGTCATCCAATCCAACCGTATAACATTTGTTTATCCCATGCATGATTCGTGTTTTTTTATTTTTTAGGGGCACTTTTGCCATGAGATCCTCTACCTCCTAGATTATAGAAGATGCATACAACCAGGGCCGGCCCTGGGGTAAGGCCACCAAGCCCCGGGGCTGGGGCAACCCAGGGCCGGGGGGCAACTCAGGGGGAGGTCGTTGTCTTCCTGGTCGCCGTCTCCGTCCTCTTCCTGGTCGCCGCTACCGCCTTCTACTTCAGCAAGCATTTTCCCGATGGTGAATACGACTCACTGCCCCCAACGGTGCCATCCCCTTGTTGCCTATGACTCTTTTGGGCTTGGGTTTTGGGGTTATTTTCGAGCTTGCCACCAAGTCGAATCTTTCTGCCTTTTTCTGGGCACGTTCTACGAGGATAGTGCGGTTGGTAGAATTGTAATTATGGCGGGGTCGTGGGCGGTATTTGTGAAACTTGATAGATTTATGTATATAGTTTACGCGGTTGTACGATTTCTTTTGTAGTAACATAAATTTAAACGAACTGGCTTTTTAATAGTACGTATATTACGATAATGCACCCCTGACATGGGCCATTTACGAGGCACGTGCGTTCGCTAGCTTTTTCTTGACAAAGAGTTTTTTATCGTTGTTTTTTTATTATGCTCTTTGTGGTGCTGCTACTATGACAAGCACGCTGGCTCCCCTAGATTATAGAAGATGCATACAACTCACCAATAGCATTCTCTAAGTCTGTGAACCTCATGTATAATACTAAGCTTATTTACCCACCTATATAATTATTGGCATCCTCGACATGCAATTTAAGATGTAGAGAATTTCTTCTTGGCACTCTCTCTACCTACGTTCTCCTTCAGTCGGCCAAACTCTAGTCGGGACTAATTTTAGTCATAAACTGATGAGTGATGACCACATCCCCTTTTCTTATGGGTTTTCATCAGTTTTGAGTCTTTTGACCGGTGTTCATGCTTCGTGGCCCCACATTGTGGGGCTCACCGAGGATGTCGGCCATACTGGGACGATGTGGCGCGCACGGAGATAAAATCAAAGTGGTCAGATTTCTGGTGATGAGTCTGCGTCATTCGACCGGTTACGGTTAGAAGGACATGACTGCTGTTAAAATGAACATCGTCTAACACCATAATCTGCACGACTCCACGCCTCCATCTAAGTACTGACAGTGCGTTTGCTTACCCACACGAAATTTGGTCAGGATTAGTGATGACCTGATTTTTTTTTCTAAATCAGTCTCGTGAATTAAATCAGGCGGCCGGTGCTGATTCAAAGGACTGATTTAGGCGTCTCCTTAACCCGCGTCATCCGTCCGAGCAGGCCAGGCGCCGGCAGCAAACCTGACGTTGGGTTGTGTTTTTTTATATTTTATCTTTTGTTTATTATTTTTTAAAATTAAAGCTTAATTTTTGTTTTTTTTATATATATTAATATATAATATAATATATATATATATATATTTATATATTTTTTTATAATTATTATATATATATTACAAAAAATGACATAATTTTTTAACTTAATCTGAAATAAAAAAATTACAATTACAAAAATTATACAATAAAAGATGATGAAAATTAAATTTATTATATAGTCTATTTTCATTTTCATATTTATTTTTTATCTTATATTGTAACAATATGTAGTATACTGGGTTATAGTAAATTTTACTATTATTAATATATTGTATTATTTATTATTTATAACATATGTTATTTAATATATAATATTATTATACATACATATTTATATATATACAATTATCTTTTATACATAAAAGAAATAAAAAATAAAAAAACTATATACATTATTTATTTTGTGACTATAATATGATAATATTAAATTTCTGTTTCCGACCTTTTTTGTTTTGGATTTTCCGGTAGCGGGCTCGACGATCGGGCCCGGGCCGACGGGGCTTTTTAGACACCCCTAGTCGGCTTTTGGCCTAAACAAAACTGGTCCCATAAGAGCGAAAGTTTTGCCAAATAAGAAATAACCCAAAACTAGTCCGGGCTCAATTCTGTCCCTGTTTCAAGGGCTTGCCAGGCCTACCCTTATAGGAGATATTAGATATCAGTCCCTTAAATCATAGCTTTTTCCATATTAGGCCCCCAAATATTTATATTTTGATATTAGTCTCTCAAATACCATTAATACGTTGAAATTAATCTTTATTATTAGTTGCAACTATAAGTGCAAAGGAATATTCTGTTTTCTTTGACTTTGGACGTTAATGAAAAGCTACGTCCATCACCTAACAAAATCCAAACCTACAATTTAACGAACCCGAACCCGTTAAGAAGTACATTTCTTGCTTCTTCCCCAAACCCGAGCCCATAATCACTTGTTCCTCCTCGCCCGTGTCCAAACTAAAATTAAGCACTGTTCAAAGTATTTAAAAAGAAGAAAAAAAAGCAGATAACTCGATCTCAAATTCTTTCTAATGATGGCGATAAAAGAAAAATATTTGTCCTGGAACCAAAATGAATGGCAAAACTAATGAAAATCTATTATTCTAATTGGGCGGCCTAATTAAATGATGGTTAGTAGCCTATTTAAATGGGTGGGCCCATTTAGTTTAGGTAGTTAGCCATCCAGTCTGAACGTAACAAGAGTTCACATTTTGGATGATACTGACAGAAGGACCAAAATCTTTATATTCACGATATTTGAGGGAGCAATATTTAAGCTACGAAGATTTAAGGGACTAATATCAAAGTAGTTATAGCGTAAGGGACTATCAGCTAAAAAACCCATACTTAAAACATATAATCAATTCCAAACAAAGCTTGTCACTTAAGGCCGGAATAATAAGGTGGGCTACTTTCTATTCAGCTTCGCCGGCCCAATACCCATAAGAACTGCGCTCAGCAGGCCGAACTAAGTCTTGGGCCCTTCAACCTTGGAATCCCAATCCTCAGCAGGCCGAACTAAGTTATTTACTATTGCCGGATATTTATAACTCCTTTATTTCCAATGCATTGTTAGGTTGTCAGGATTTTTATAAATTTTACAATCTTGAGGATTTTATCTTACAATTTATAAAAAGTTTAGAGTTTATTATAAATTTCATAAATTTTTGGGGGTTGTTTGTGTTATTTTTAAGTTTTTAGTGTGTTTATAGGTTTGAAAATTTCAATGTGTTTTTTAGAAGTTTTGAATTTTAGGAGTGTTTTTGCATTTTTTAACTTACAATATATTTTCTCCAATGTCAAAATCTTTTATTTTTTAGCTAGCATATATTTTTTAGATTTCTCACTGAATTGAAATAAGTAAAATTTATAATTTTTAATATATTTTAATAAATTTTTGAATTTGTAAGGGTGTTTTTTGCAATTTAAAAACTCAGAGAGTATTTTTTACAAGGTCCAAAAACTTTTAGGTGCTGGTTAGGATATATTTTTTTAGATTTCTCTACAAATTAAAATAACTAAAAGATTTGAATTATATCAAACATATCACCTATGTGCAATAACATGTTAAGTCTCATTATGGATAAGATAAATCATTTAATTATAAATTCAAAGAAGATAGGAAAATTAGAATAGACTAGGATAACGATATAATATTTAAAAAATTTAAGGGTAATATTGATCATGAAAATATTTTTTCCAACTCATACTTTTAAAGGGAGTATGATATGATATGATATGATCGTACTTTTAAAGGGAGTATGACATGATTTATGATTGAGAAATTGCCCCTTGAGAAACGCCCACTTTAACTAATAACCTACTGAACCTCTACCAAACGTTGAGTCTAAATTTAGAGTTGCCAATTGGTAGAAAATGGCCGTGTAAACTTAAAGAGCCTAAGTCCCTACACTGGGCCCAAATATATTTTTATTTAACTAAAGGCCGAAGTTTATCTGAATGATGAATGAGCACAAGGAGTAGTCCAAGCGGAATATGCTTCTCTTTCATTTACTTATTTATTTAATATTGGGTACTTATTTTTAGGTGATGCTGTCTCCTCTCTTACAAATGTATTAAAAGTTATCCCCGGATATTCTGTAGGAGCGATGGAATCTTCCCCTGTCTCTTTTCCTATTTAATAAATGCAAAACGAAACTTAATTTTTTATATCCATATATATATACCTCATTACATGAATTCTCAACGACCAAAAGATAAATGATTTTGATGTGATCCTGCTAAACTCTAAATATCTACAAAATTAACGGTCGATAATTTCGTGTAAGATTAACTTCCATTGACTTATGCATAAATTACCTTAGAATCATTTGATATGGGATTATATTTAGACAATACCATCTCAATACAGTTTTTTAGCTTGAAAGGAAGAATATTATATTCTGATTTATAGTATCAGCAGTAGTGATCTATCATGGTTCACATGCGTACACAAAGATATGCAAATAGAGAGGGTGAATGAGATTGATATGTTTCTTTACAGTGTTGTCCGGTGCATCGTTAACATGACACGCATGATTTTCAATATGATTCAAAAGATTAGCATACTTGATCGGTCTCCTATGATTTGAATACGTGGTACATCAATAATACATCAACCTAGATCTATCTAGAGAAACATACCAACTCTTTATCTTTCTCCGTATATTCTTTCTTTGACCTGCTATATTTTTGTTTCCATAATCTCAACAATCTCTTACTTGAAATATTGTGCTCGTCACTTTTAAAAAGAAATAAAATATTGTACCCCGGCACCATGGGAAAGTCAAGGATCAAAGACTAATTATAAAAATACAAGACTATGGTGTCAAATCTTATTTACTTTAAATTAAATAATAATAAAATTTATCTTGTGATGTATATTTTACTAAAAGAGGCAATATGCCACAGAATTATCCAAACGGCTTGGGCCACAGTAAAGAGCAAGCAGGGTAAAGGCTGGCGGCCAATGGGCTCCTTGAAAACAACCCCATGGTAAGAGTTTCTAATGCGTGCAGCCTTCAACCATTGTAAATTCACAATTTTCTTTCTTCTTTCCCATTCTCATACGAGATGAGTAAAAATAATAGTTTCGATGTAAATGATGACTTTAGATTTAATTATTTAGTCACTTACTAGGCATGTACTAGATTTGATAAATTAGTTAAGGATACTTTCATTTCGTACCTAGTTAAAAGAAAGGGTGGGTTCACCAAACCCCTCAAAAAAATGGGTGAGGACTAGTCTCGCTCTAGTTTTAGTGTAATTATTTCTTTAACTAA
>NC_033799.1:25828733-25879938 GCF_001876935.1 Asparagus officinalis | reverse complement strand
AGTAGGAATGAAATGCTCATTTCCAATTTTCATTTAGGGTCCGTTTGGTTGGTTTCCTAAAATTAAAGAAAATAAAATCGGTACAAGGAAATCAATAAAATAATATTTTTATCCATTTTCATCCCTAAAACTCACCCACAACATCTAATAAAATATTATTTTTATCCTCCAACTCATCTCATTTCATCTCCTTTCTTACCTTTAAAAATAAATCAAACACAAGAAATGTGTCACATCATCCAACTCACCACATCTAATCTCATTAAACATTCCTTTCCATCCATTAAACATTCCTTTCCATCCATTTCCTAAAAATCACACACATCATCTAATAATATCGTGACAACTCATCTCATCTCATTAAACATTCATTTCCATCAATTTCCTAAAAAAAACAAGAAATTGATTTCCTTAAGTATGTGTCACATCATCCAATAATATACCTCCAACTCATCGCATCTCATCTATTTTCTTATTTTTAAAAATGAACCAAACACAAACAACCTCAAAACATCATTCAATAATATATCTCCAATTCATTTCCTTATTTTTTTAACCAACCAAACAACTTCAAAACAATTTTTTTTTTTTAAATCACTCACATCATCCAATAATAAGGTGACAACTCATCTCATCTCATCTCCTATTCTATAATTTTCTTCCTTTTTAAACCAACCAAACAACCTCAATTATTATAGGAAATAGGTTTCCTATTATTTGATTTCCCAAATTATTTTGCGAAACGAACAGCCCCTTATGTACACCAAACATGACACCATTTTTAAAACTAAAATGGTCATTCCCACTTTTCCTACATTCCCACTTTTTTGTGCTAATGGACATTTCCATTGAGCCGGTACGGAATGAATGTTCCTGAGAATAAAATTAAATTAAATATCAAATATGTCATGATTTCTTTTTAATTACCCATATCAAAAGTAAAATGAATTTTCATCCTCACTTCATTACTAATCGCATTGAAACGTGAGAATTAAAATAAGTATCCTATTCTCGCACTCATTCCATACCATTCTCTAATTTATTCTATTCTCAGTTGATCTGATTCTCGTGTGCTAAAAGAGGCATACGGGAACGGTGGTGGTTTAGAAAAGTATCAAAATTTAATCTCATTTTTAGCCTAATAAAAACTGGGCATAACCCAGTTTTTACCATTAAAAAAAGATTCAAACCCGTGTCGGGTTCAGTCCTGACTCAGCTTTAAGCTGAGTTTGCCAAATACACCCTCAGATAAATTGTCAGTCGCTGATTTTCTAAGTGAAGAAAACAATGATAACTAGTATTTCTAACCAATATCAAGATTTCAGTTTTTCTTATCACAGTGATTTGTGACATAAAAGATTCTCAAGCATATGCTGAAAAAGAGTCTGTTGGTATTTTCTGTAAATTATTTGTAGTTAGGCATGCTGCTTACGTGACTCACACCAATATCAGTATAGTACAGTATCGGTCATGTAGACATTTACATCATAATTTGTGACACGAGGGAACAAATCAACCATATTTACCCTAAATGTAAAAAGCAATTGTCACTATTTATTGTTTCTAATCTACACTATGCTAATAAAACAACTATTACTGATTGCAGTAACACAACATGCATAATAATTTCTACATTATTCCTCTTGTATGTCCGTAAATCGTAACTTTATAGCTTCCTATTATTATCCATATCTAACTCATGTATAATTTAGATAGTTTATTTTTAAAATACTTAGATATATGCATTTTTTAGGACAAAATTTTGAAATAGACTTTTTTCAAAAAATTTTTAATCAATTTCAATCTACTTGTAAAATATTTATCAAAATTGATCAAATCTCAACCACGTTAGCAAAACTTAGTCGATTTTGAAAAAAAAGTATAAACTTCACGGAATTAGCAATTCCGTAGAGTTAAGTTGTGTGCTAGATTCTACAAGATTTTCAAGGGCTGTAGAGTTTACGATTTTTTTTTAAAATCAACCTAGTCTCAGCCAGCCAGCGTGACAGAAACTAGGTCTATCTTGATAAATATTATAAAAATAGGTTTATTTTATAAATCTTACTGGGATTAGGTCTAATTCAAAATTTTTTCTGCATTTTTAATTTCTAACAAGCATTTTGAATAACATCTAGTTTACAAAAAGGAAATATTTTTTTCTTCAAAATGGCTACAGTTTCCACGTTCGAAAGGATAAAATGCCACGTGGCAGCCCGTTGGCAGACACCACCGCGCGCGCAAAGGAAAAGAGGGGAAAAAAAAGGGAAAAAAAGTAAGAAGGAACGGAATAAAACCCCAAATATCCCTTCTCTCTCTATCACCGATCGAATATTCCCTTTCTCTCTCCTCCGCATATTCTCTCTCTTTCTCTCTCCTCCGCCTCCTCCTCCTCTATTATATCACCGTCTCCCTTCTCCCTCGATTCTTCCTCTAACCGTCAAAAAGACATTTCTCCAATTTTGTAATTGAGAACTAAATTAGGGTTCCGATGAAGTTCGGGAAGAGCCTGAGCAGTCAGATAGAGGAAACCCTACCCGAGTGGAGAGACAAGTTCCTCTCCTACAAAGACCTCAAGAAGAAGCTCAAGCTCATCGCCGCCGGCGGTGATCGTCCGGCGAAGCGCGCCAAGACCGCAGCCGGCGGTGGCTACGAGGTCACGAGGGAGGAGGAGGAGTTTCTGGGGTCACTTGAGGACGAGCTTGAGAAGTTCAACGTGTTCTTTGTTGAGAAGGAGGAGGAATACATCATTCGGCAAAAGGTGAAATTTTTAGGGGGGTTTTGAGATATTTTCGCCAAATCTCTCTGTTTCGAAAGAAGTCCACAAAACTCAACATCATGTAGAGATTTTCTGTATTTGTTATGCCCTGTCAAAGGTTCAGAATGAACCATTGAACTTTGCACGTTAAAATTGATTAGATTGGGCAATGATATCTCAAAAACCCCAAATTTTTATGTGCCAAAGTTGTTATGTTTGTGCTTCCGTTGGGTTTCTGTGGATTTGAGCTGACACGGTGGGCTGTGATTTGGTTGCAGGAGCTGCAGGAGCTGGTGGCGATGGCGATTCGAGAATCGAAGGAGGAGCTGATGAAGGTGAGAAAGGAGATTGTTGACTTCCATGGGGAGATGGTTCTTCTTGAGAACTACAGTGCTCTCAATTATACTGGTAAAATTTGCTCCGACTAGTGACTTTGTCAGTGAAATTTTGCTATGACCAGTAATTTTATAGATATCATCTTGCCAAGTCTTAGCATGCAGGAAAATTTGAGCTGAAAAGCTTTGATAGTGGTACATAATCATGTTAGTTTCCTTAACGACCTTTATTGATTAGAATTTACCATGAAAGTTGAGAACTGTGATATAGTTGAAGAACAGTGATTTGTATATGCTTGATTCTTGAACTCCTACCTCGATGGCTGCATCCAACATTTTGACAATTTTGTCAAGGAGGAGCTTGGGGGCATATTCGCACTAGCTTTCAAATGAAACTAGCAGGCGCACGCTGGTAATATGTTTGACTATGACAGCAGTACCGTCTTCGAATCCTTTGCATCCTCGGTTGTATTTAAATACAAAAAACCTGCGACATGGGTCCAATAACATCTATTCTATTCTTTTTATAGGTACCACAATGACGAAATTTCTTATATAACTTATGCGAATAAATTTTACTTCTTGTTTCTCACAATTCGCGGTAGACAAATAACTTGCATGGGGCCCACATAAAGAAGTGATGTTATTCGATTCTAATATTCCCTCAAAGACCCTGTTGTTACTAAATATCAGAGTGACTCTGTACCTTGTCGATAATTTACACGCACGACAAGTATATCGTGCACACATCATGTGGTGCGCACGTTATTGTCATTGTCAAACATCTTACCATAAAATTGGATGTGTAAATTATGTGCACACATACACATAATTAGTTTATATGTACTTGAATTCTAGAACTCCAACCTGGTCACCATCAGGCAACTCACGCAATAGGAGACAGATCAAGGGGTTATGTAGTCATGCTACTGGCATGTTTAACTGATCATAATCATCGGTGATAATGTTCTGGTTCATGTTCGAATGTAATATGGTTGGCCAAATGCACTTTAAGAAATAGGTGGATAGTAGCCAGGTTTCCTCTTGGGAATATCTCAAACATAAGAGATGATTCTCCAATTATTATTGTATTAGGCGGTGGATTTGGGATTGTGGCGTGGAATTTTAGCCTTACATCTAACAGTGAGCATGGCCCACCAACTTTCTAATAAAATCCATCAACTAATTAAGAGCAAGTTGGTCAGGTGTTTGATTATGGTAGGAGTAGTTATAGATTCAAATCTTGAAAGAGGTGCCAAAAGGAGAAATTTTCTCCCCTCTGGGTGTTATATTTCCCCCCTACGAGTTTAGCATCCAGGAGGAAACGTTTTCTCCTAGTTTGATGTCACATTAGCACTGTGAGTCAATGACTTCTGCAAACCTAATGTATCAGTGTGTATTTCTCTTGGGAACATCTTCACTTCTATGAATGAGATAAGCAGGAATAACATGTGTCCCTTGTATTTGGAAGTCTTGTTTCATTCTTTTCCATATAGGGAACTCGAATACAAAAGTTTTTGCTTGTGATGGAGGGAGTTGTAGGTCCAGAGTTACTTGAGCATGTTTAAAGATTTTCCTCCTAGTGAAGGTGATGAGATTTATCTGTCTTCTTCATTCAAACCTAGAAGGTCTTAGGCTTTAATTGACTTTAGTCTGTAATTTAATTTAACATACAAGAAGTAGTGAAAATATGTAGAAACATTGAAGTTTTGGTTGATTGTTCTTACTCCAGCTCTATAGCTACCTGAGCACGATGCTTATTACTTTCTGTTTACTTTCATGGTTATGCTCATCTTCCTTGGTCTGTGAATAGGTCTGGTGAAGATTTTAAAGAAGTACGACAAGAGAACCGGTGCACTGATTAGGCTACCCTTCATCCAAAAGGTTCTTCAGCAGCCATTTTTCATCACTGATCTTCTATACAAGCTTGTGAAAGAATGCGAATCCATGCTGGATCACCTCTTCTCTATAAACGAACCTTCAAGCTCTCCCAAACACGAAGAAGAAGATGAAGGCAACAACAGTGGCGAGAATCCATCAAAGCCACCAAGATCCTCATTGGTCAGTGAAGAGTTCCCAGATCTCGATGAGATCGAGTACATGGAAAGCTTATACATGAAGAGCACAGTCTCGGCCTTGAGAGTCTTGAAGGAGATTAGAAGCGGAAGTTCAACAGTTAGCGTGTTTTCTCTGCCTCCATTGAAGACCAGTAAAGCTGAGGAGAGAATTTGGGATAAAGTCCCTGTGGTAGAACAACTTGCAAAGTAACCATGTGAAAGATTTGCCTTGCGATTTGTCATCAAGTCTCCTGTATCCAATCGCAACTAAGTTGCTGATATTGTAGAAAGGGTACTGATGCTATTTTCTTTTTTGTTGTTGTTTACGGTTATATCTCACGTTTTACTTGTATTCGGATGTACACTATCAAAATCTTAATATAACTATCACATGCACTTTTGATCTTTAAAATTTGAATGGCTAATTGTTTTTCTTGTTTCTTTGAACACTGAGGCTTGCTTTTTGTTTCATTGCATTCAGTAATTCAGTTTGCGTTGGGTTTATCGGTGATTTCATTAAAATAAGGAAAAAGGTGCATATGATATGTTCTTTGCTTCATAAAGAATAGTCGATCTCAATTGTCATTGACCAAATAGTATTTTATGTATAATGTCGGTAGCGTAAGAGGATATCCAGGAGTATGTTTTTCTATGCTAATATCGTAATTATCTTGCCTTTGAGTAGTCGTCTCAGGATGCGAGTATAGTCGAAACTACTTATTTCTCCAGAGTTGAACATGGTTTCCTTGCAATTTTTATGTACAAAAAAAAAAAAATTCCCATTTTAACTCACATGATTCGTTGTTCTAAAAAATTGTGGCTGGAAGTGAGACTGTGAGGACCAATCCTTTTAATACAGTACTTTTAGGAAAGTTTGATCTCCTTTTCTCGAGTGAGACCTACCTTGCTTGTTTCACTACTTAAATGCGGGTCACTTCGAAATTTGGGCATAGATAGATCCATTCTGGCCCACAAAAGCATCCGAAGTATGGGAAGGCGTCTAATTAGTCCCACATCGATGATAAGGCTACAGTTGAGAGCCTTAATATGGCAACGTTCTTTACCCTTTATCGTCTCTTCGGAGACATCTGATAAAATTGGAACGATACAGAGAAGATTAGCATGGCCCCTGCGCAAGCGTCTCTTCGGAGACATCTGATAAAATTGGAACGATACAGAGAAGATTAGCATGGCCCCTGCGCAAGGATGACACGCACAAATCGAGAAATGGTCCAAATTTTTTTTGCAATCTCGCCGGTGATATTGCGACCCTCGAACCCTAGAATCTTCAAAAATCCCCCCCCAAACTTCGTCTATTGCGATCTTCAAACCCTAGAATTTTAAAATTGCCTCGTAAATTAGGTGAAGAGTTCTCTTTTCTGGTCTATACCCTAATACTGGTGAGCACCCTCTTCATTGGCTCGATCTAATTTGAGTAACCGCTGTGATAATTTTATGCTCACGGCCTAAATCTAGTTTTTTATATTTTCTGAGAATTGAATGCTTGATGTTATCTTCATCCTGGGACAATTCTGGTATCGTCAGTTTTGGTTATTTACTTCAAATTTAAAAGTCTTTGATGCTGAGAATGCTGTCTCCACTCCTTATTTTTGCCTCAATAATTTCTCTGATATACAATTAATCATAGTTTTTTTTTTGTAGAAAGAAAACCTCATTGCTGCTGCCAATCCCAAAAATTGTATTTGCAGTGAATACTCGACAGGACGCAGTGCTTGCTGTCATGGATCAGTGGCGGTTTTGCACACTGAAGTATTTTTCATCACGTTCTGTTCCTTTAGAATTCTTGTATGTACTATTCTTATGTTTCCTCTGTCTTTGCATTTGTCAATTGTTAAGTCTACCTTTTAGTTTTGCATCGTATAGTAGTGTATGTACACTGACTTGCTGACCTACTGACGCCACTTAGAAAAGTTTGCACCAATAGTATTGAATTGTGTGCTCGACACGTCAGATATTCATTTTGATACATCCTACAAATGTTAACTTGTTCTGGGCTTCCCAAAAACATACTATTAACCGGCCACATAAACGAACCACTGCCTAAGTAAGTCATGAAATGAATGTTGAAACATTGAAATTTACATTCTATTTTATTGTAGATGCATTGCACATTTATAATTTGTTCAATATCTTAATGAAGAATACGATTCTCCGGATTTCCAAAAATATAACATAAACTGATTACGTTAATCAACCACCGACTAAAAAATCATCAAATGAATGTCTGCACATTTAAATTTATAATTCTATTTTATGCAGACACATATCATTTATATAATTTATTCAATATCTAAAAGAAGATTGCAATTGTTCAGGTGACTATTAATGAGGATAGCTTGCAAAAATTGCATATATTGTAGAATATTCAGCACTAATACTCAGAGACGTGTAATTTCATCATGCTGCATCTGTTACGTATTGCATCCTAACCTTTTGTGCTTTGCTTTATGTGTGTACCCATATCAGGTTCAATCGTTGTTGTTGTACATGCATACCTATATTGTTTTTGTATTATATATAGCCATATTATATTCTCACTTTTTAGTATTTATTTTATGTCTACCCATATCAGATTGAATCCTTATTGTTTAACACATACAACAGATACATACATTGTGTCTGTACTATGTACTACCCATATCCTTGACCATATTTCACAAGAATCTTGAGAATGGAAACCAAAGCTTATACTCTTTACATCACATGCACGCTATAAAAATATAGTTAGAACTGGCAATAAACTTCAAGTTACATACACATATCAATGCAAGTACAGGATGGGTTAGCCGTGGGTTTAAGTTGGAATTTGGGTTACTTCTAGTCCGCATTTGGTTAACAAAGACTACCCATGCTCGGCACAAACTTATGTCAGGTCAAATTTGCTCCCGGTACCCATGCCACATTTTCAAATATTGTTTTCTAGTGGTTAATAACCGACCCCTTCTAATTGCACTCCCTAGTTCCTTGTGACAGTGGAACCATCTGCGGGTGATAAATTTATTTGATATATATCATTAGTTCATAAATCACTATATTAAATTGTTTGCAAAAATGGTTCTTTGATATAGAAGCGTGGTAAATTTATTTGATATGTATCATTAGTCCATAAACCACTATATTAATTTGTTCGCAAAAATGGTTCTTTGATATAGTACTAGCCGATAGGTTTCAATAGGTTCAAGGGGTCCTGATTCAATTATTGCCATTAAAGTTTCAGTATGTCTATTTTACCCCACTAATTTTTTTTGAGAAAGAAGTTTGGTACACTTACCCTTTGTTGTTTTATTAATAAGAATCTAACCAAATATCTCAAGTAACAATAAAACAGCACACAAGGAAATAAAACTAACAAAGCCAAGGACAGGTCAAAGCAGAATACAGTCAGCAATGGCTCTCTTCAAAGATAGAGCAAGAGTCAACATATACCATGTTCCTGAATCCCAAAAGAAAGAACCGGATGGGTCAGATCCTAATTAGTGTCCCTCAATGACACAGTCCTGTTTCACTCCTTGATCCCCACTTATTTCTGCCATTTCCATATGATGTTTGCTCGAGATACATTGTGAGCCAGAACCTACCCGTCGAAACTTTTGGATGAAATTGATTACATGGAGAAGAGTTAGTACTTAGTAGAAAAAAGTAGAAAAGGACTGATTTTTTCGTTGAGCCATCGTGCGTGCTAACATGTTCACAACTTCACATATATGTTTTGCATTCAGATGCACACACCATTGGTCAAACAAATTGCTTTTTCTCCTGATGCGCTCTTTACAACTTCATAGCCAAAGGCGATGCTGACCCAACCATCAGCCAATCCTTCTTGCCCCGACTCCGATCCCTCTGCGGCCAGATCCGCTATGCCTTTGGGCATGTTGCTCTGGACGCTGGAAACGTGACGGATTTCAATGCGAGCTACTTCAATAATCGGAGGGATGACAGGGTGTGCTGAAGTCCGATCAGAGTCTCTGGGAGGATGCCACGACACAACATACTGTCTGGAATTATGCTGGGAACATTAGAGAGTTGCTTGGTTTGAGGATTAGCTATGATTTCCCGAAGGCCATGGTCAAGCAGCATGGGGGTGAATACTGGGAAGCAAGGGGAAGTTAAAAAGAAATATTCCAAGTTTAACTGAGAAGATGCGAGTATTGAATAAGAGATTGGTTGTCTGAGATTCCAGTTTATATTGGGAAACTTTTGGAATGTCTAACTGGTTACATAATTAAGATTTGCTAACCTTTCATTGGTACAAGGGAGCCATAATATAAAGCAAATAGTATACAGGTGGATACATGTTATATTAGGGAAAAAGGTTGCACACTTATTATTATTATTATTATTATTATTATTATTATTGTTTGGCTTCTTGGTTTGCAAATACCATCATCATCTTTTATTTCTCCACATCTGAGTATGATGTCTTTAATGTACGCATAAATCCATTCCAATTAAGCAAATGCCTGCTTCGTTCTTCTGAAAAGTTAATACTGGAAGTTATTGTTGCCGTAATGGAGATACCATGATAACAAATAATCTTATTATAATTTTTCTATAAGAATAACCTTTCACTAAAGGGGGCCTAATTGCTTCCTGGTATGGTTTTAATTCTCTTCTATGGCGTCTCCGATAAACACTGGTTGAATAAATAGTCCTTCAGGATTGAGCACATACCAACTCCAGCAAATAGAAGGATAATTTGGGTCAACTTCTGATTTTATCCCACATCATCTGATTTCATGATGTTAATAGTTTTATTATTAAAACCTGTGCTTAGCAGGAGTGTCCCTTGGGAAACATCGGATAACACAGGAAGGATACAGAGAAGATTAGCATGGCCTCGCGAAAAGATGCCACGCTCAGATCGACCACTGCTCCAAATTAGTTTTTGCCAATCAAGCAGGTGATGTTCAAACTTCAACATTAGAATTCTCATTTCCAAACTTCAACACTAGAATTCTCATTTCTTTCCCCAATTTTGATCATAATTTGAGGGAGGGATTCTCATTTACCGGTCGAAGACGTAGGTTGGGCAAGCATTCTCTCATGGTTGTGCTTGTAATTTGAGTTATGCATCGCGATTATTGTATGCTAACAATCTAAATTAAGTATTTTGTTGCTAAGAATTTATATCTTGATGCTGATACAATTCTTTATGATAATTGTCACGTTGATTGTGTACTTCAAATTAACCCTCTTTGATGTTAAACAAGATGTCTTCACTCTATATTTTAGCCTAAAGTTTTGCTGTTAAATGATTCTCTATGAGGTCAGTATATTTTCGCCTGAGAGTGAATACAACTGTTCTTAAGTTTTCCCCCAAGAAACCCCATTGCAACAACCAATCCCAAGTGGTTGACAAATTATAATTGTGGTACATTAATAGAATAGGTGCTATCCAAGTTACATGTAAAATTTTCATCCACGGTTTAGATATTTGCAACAAATAGTGGATTTGGGCTCTTCTTATTGATACCAAATCTTGGTTCCCATAATGTGTTTAGTTTATTTGAATGTCTATGTTAGTTTGGGGGTGGATACCAACCTCCATGTCCGGCGAGGAGCTCCGACGAGCTCCGACGAAGCTCGAAGCCCAGGCGAGGTTGTCGACGACCTGACGCAGGCGAAGTCGACGGAGAACCCCCAGGTGAACGCTGACCTGACCTTGGCGTTTTGACGGCTCGAGCTCTGCGTTCGCCTCCCCCTTTCAGCTCTGCGTTCGTGCGAAGATGGCGTCGAAGCGACCTCTGCCTTCGGCTCGAAGCTGGCGTCGAAGCGACCTCTGCGTTCGTGCGAAGCTGGCGTCGAAGCGGTCGCTGGCCCAGCCTAGGGTTTTGCTGCTGAAGTTCTTCTCCTTCCCTCCTCCGATTTTCTTCTTCTGGCGGCGGCGGCTGCCCTAAAATCGCAGAAGCGATTTTTACATTTCCCCAATCTTCAACGGCAGTAGTTGAGGGGATTTAAGAAGAGAGAGAAGAAATTAAAGAGGGGTTTTAATTGTGGGGTATTTTTCTCAAGTGAGAATTGAAAGGGTTCATACCCTTTGATTATTAACACTGTAGCTACAGTGTTTATTTGAGAAATCTCAGTTTTGAGATCCGCTCCGAAATTGTAATTTCTTGTTTGATTAATAAGAAATTATCTGTGTGACTCCCGAGGACGTAGGCAGTTGCCGAACCTCGTTAAATCTTGGTGTACTTTTTCTATACTGCGTTTCTGTTGCATTAGGGGTTTCAGCGTTAAATTCCCAACAGTCTATACATTGTATTTTCTCCAAACAAGAAGAAGAATGCCTATATACAGAGCAGTGCGTCTGGGTTAGGATTTTCTTTTTATGGCTATATTTCAAGCTTGTGAAGTTCATTGTCTCATGTATATAATATTATTGACAAAATTTCTTGAGTAACTTGAGTCTTTACTTTATAATTGACACTTTTTTGTCTTGAAAACTTACCGGGATGCAGAAGTCTGATCTTTTTTTTTTTGCACATAGCATGTTTTGAACTAGCATGACTTCCTCAGAATCATTGTGTGGGTTATTAGAATACTCTGTAAAACTTCTATGGCTAGCTAGGAGTGATCATACTTGTGCACAACTGCACAAGGATGATTATCCTGTATTCACGATGTTCTGTTCTTGTGGCGTTCTGACAAGTACTATTCTTATATTTCTGTTATCTTTTGCAATTGTCACTTGTTAGATTTGCCTTTTCGTTCTGCATGATAAGTATCATGTGCATATTAGGATCATCTGTCTAATAGAAAATGTATGTTGTAGTGTAGTTTGTATGCTTACCTTGGTGAGGCCACTTGGAAACATTAGCACTCACTATCTATCCCTTGTTCTGCAAAAATTTCACCTTCAAAATCAGATAATACGGAATCATTTTCAGAATGATTCAGCTCTTGAAAATGGATTCTATGTATGTATCAATTTTTATATCTTGGTCAGTGAATTTGCTTTCAAATGCGCATAACTAACAAAAGTATCATTGAACACGTAAAATGAAAGATAAAATTTATATCTGATTTTATTTATTTGAGAATTCTTACAGGTTTCATCACGGAAATATATGCCAAAATCACATCTAAGGTTAAATAAAATAATGACAAGGAAGTAGTATTAACAATGGATTAAAAACGATATTAAACCTTCTCTCTCCAGGAAAAAAGTTATTAAAGTGATCTTACTCATTAAGCACCAGAGCCTTGATGGTTGGCGAAAGCTTGAGGGTATTCCTATTTGACCACATTCAAACATTCTGCTCTCGTTGTTACTTCCACTTAACTAAATTCTATCCCATCAAGTGAAGTAATACCTCCTTACAATTTTAGATAATGATGGCAATTCACTCTATCCCTCCAAGTCATGACCCAAACTTGGTGCATTTTTTATCAGGATCGCCAAAACTTGTTACAGGACAAATAAAATGAAGAGAAATACTCGCTAATTGATATTCTGAGCTCTTATATATTATTCGTTGATATTAGGAATTGGGAGAATAAGGAGTAGAAGAAAAAAAAATTCTCTCCCTTAATTATTACCATAAATACTAATAGTTGTACAATTTGCAGAAAAGTTCCTACTGTAATGTAATATGTAACTACAACATAATATTTAGCCATTTCTTAAGAAGTTAGCCTTCTCTCACTGAACTTGATTCAGATTCTTACACATGCTATCAGTTTTAAAGTTTGGATTTTAAATTTTAAATGTTGATGGTTTAACACAGTTAGACATAAAATTGTATTTTAAAATATTGCTTCTTGGTTTTTCTAAAAAAATGGTATATCATAGTCCTTAGTTTTACATGTTATTCAAATATTGTGTGTATGAATATGACATGGATAATAACAGATCTGACATCAATATCCATCCGCGTATGTCTACTCTTTTGGTACAATTGATCTTCATAATAGTGCATCATGCATCTGTGCTGCTATTGAAAGTTTATATAGATTAATTAAAGATGATCAAAGAGCAGAGTCCAAAGTTAGATATAAAGGCAAAGTGCTTGAAGTTTGTCAAACTTGTAATGCTAGAATAAAAGTAAGCTGTATAGAATTTAAAAACACAGTTGCACTTTTATGCAGTGCCACTACTGATTTTATGCAGAGTGCTTGATCTATTATCACAACATACGTAAAGAAAGCGTGTCAATGGATGTACAACCTGTGTATATAAATACTTACTAAGTGTAAGGCAGTAGTATTAACACTAAGCAATTACAAAAATAAAAAAAGATGGCAGCTTTCTCCTGGGTTTCATTTCTGATGGTCCTCGTGGGCTTCTTCTCAGCTTGTGCTCATGGGGGTCTTCGAACCAATCTCTATTATTCATCATGCCCCAATAGTGAGGCTAGTGTGAGATCCACTGTTGAGAAACACTTCAACAAAGACGGAAGCACGGCGGCCGGCTTGCTCAGACTTCACTTCCGTGATTGTCTGTTCAGGTTTGTCCAGTACAGTCCACTTTAATATTTGGGTAAATTTCACAAAACTACCATGAACTTTTGCACAGAACTAGCATAAAATTTTTGTTCAGAGAAAACTACCATGAACTTTTTAACACTGCAGAAAAGTATGTAAACTATTGAAAATGTTGCTAACAGCACAACATCTTGGATAAAAGGTCTAGACTACACTTATTTATACCTATCAACATACAAAGTTCATAAGGATGATGTAGAAGCATGTAAAGCACTAAGCGAAAAATTGTCCCAAACATGCCACATGCAAAGCAAGGGACAACTTACTATAACTGCCACTAGGCATGATCATTTAGTGAAAAAGTTTGTGGTAGTTCTGTCTAATAAAAAAAACTGTATGATAGTTTTCTGCAAATCACCCAAAGTTTTTGGTAGTTTTGTGAAATTTACTCTTAATATTCCTTTACATTTGCTGTTTTAATATATGTTTTAATATTTGGTTGTAATGGTTCGGTTATGATTTCTGAAACTTCTGCTGGGAGGACCACCAGGCTCAGTGGATTTGAAGTTGTAGGCAACGCAAAATCTCAGTAGAGGCTGTGTCTCCTGGGGTTGTCCCTCTACTGATATCCTTGCATTGGCTGCTCACGACTCTGTGGACCTGACCAGTGGACCGAGTTGGTCGGTACTGCTGGGAAGGCGTGATGGAAGAACTTCATTTTCATCAGAGACTACAAGCTTACCATTATGTACTGCTTCTGTTGCTGTTCAGTTGCAAAAGTTTTTAGCGAACAGATTGAATGTGCATGATCTTGTAGCACTAGTAGGTATGTGCTCTATCTCTTTTTTAAGCAGCAGTTTGTTTGGCTAATATAGGATGCTTGAAAGTTTTTGAAGGCAGTTTGTTAGGTTGGGGGTGGATACCAACCTCCGCCGGCGGAGGAGCTCCGACGAGGTCCAGGATGACGTAGGCGACAGTGGCGGAGTCGACGGCGAACTCCCCTCAGGCGAACGCGATGGTCGTTTTTGTGCTGACGCGACCCTCGGTGTTGACGCGACCCTCGGTGTTTTTGGCACCGACCTCGGCGTCCAGACCTCCCATGCTCGCGTCCGAGCAGATCGCTGGCGACAGGCTGTCGCCAGCCTGTCATCCCCCTCTATAAATAAGCAACCCCGATCCTAGGGTTTGCTGTCTTTTTTTCCCCCTTTGTTCTTCCTTGGCGGCGGATCCCATTTAACGCAGGAGCGTTCCTTTCTCAAATCGCAGCAGCGATTTTAATCCCAGCTTTTCAACAGTGTTTTGAGATTTTATAGTGGGTATTAACACTGTAGCTACAGTGTTCAATTTGAGAGATCCTAGTTTAGGGATTTGCTCTTGATTTGTAATTTCTTGTTAGATTAATAAGAAATTGACTGTGTGGCTCCCGAGGACGTAGGCAGTTGCTGAACCTCGTTAAATCTTGTGTACTGTTCTCTATTCTGCGTTTTCGTTGCATTAGAGATTTCGGCGTTTAATTCCTAACAACTGGTATCAGAGCGTGAAACGATCTAGAGGAAGTCAGATTCAAGTGGGAGCCATGGCTGCAGATGAAGGAAAGGTGAGAATAGAAAAGTTTGATGGATCAGATTTTGGATTCTGGAAAATACAGATAGAGGATTATCTGTATCAGAAAAATCTGTATCAACCTCTCTCGGGGAAGAAGCCGGAGGGTATGAAGGAAGAAGATTGGAATCTTCTGGGCAGAAAAACCCTCGGGGTTATTCGTTTGATGTTAACCCGTAATGTTGCTTTTAACATTGCAAAGGAGAAGATCACGGCGGGTCTTATGGCAGCACTCTCAAATATGTATGAGAAGTCATCAGCCTCAAATAAAGTCCATTTGATGAGGCGGTTGTTTAATCTGCGAATGGCGGAAGGTGCATCGGTAGCACATCATCTCAATGAACTCAATACAGTCACGACCCAATTGAGTTCAGTTGATATTGAGTTTGATGAGGAAGTTCGAGCGTTGATCCTTTTGTCTTCCCTACCAGAGAGTTGGAACGCTACGGTCACAGCTGTGA
Organism: Asparagus officinalis; assembly: GCF_001876935.1. Classification (NCBI taxonomy): domain Eukaryota; kingdom Viridiplantae; phylum Streptophyta; class Magnoliopsida; order Asparagales; family Asparagaceae; genus Asparagus; species Asparagus officinalis. The sequence continues at coordinate 25,864,283 of NC_033799.1, read as the reverse complement.
GTAGCTCATCGGGAAGCAATAAGTTGAAGTTTGACGACGTTCGTGATCTGGTTCTCAGTGAGGAGATCCGACGGAGAGAGTCGGGTGAAGCTACAACCTCTTCAGTATTGCATACAGAGTCAAGAGGTAAAAGTTTAACCAGAGGAAATGGATCAGATGATAGGAGATCCAAATCCAGAAATCCCAACAGTTCGAAGGCTATCGAGTGTTGGAAGTGCGGGAAAACCGGGCACTACAAGAATCAGTGCAGGAGTGCACGGGAGGAGTGGGAGGCAAATGCAGATGTGAACGTTGCCTCCACCTCAGGAGGAGATGATGCGCTGATATGCTCTTTGGAGAGCAAGGAGGAGTCTTGGGTGTTGGACTCGGGAGCATCATTCCATGCTACTTCTCAGAAAGAATTCCTCGAGAAGTATATCCCCGGAAACCTTGGAAATGTATATCTTGGTGACGATCAAGCATGTGCCATTATTGGCAAAGGTGTAGTGAAGATTAAGCTGAATGGGTCAGTATGGGAGCTGAAGGATGTCAGGTATATTCCCGACCTGAAGAGGAACTTAATCTCAGTAAGCCAGCTGGCTAGTGAAGGCTACACGATGACTTTCCATGGCGATGACTGGAGGATTTCGAAAGGCGCAATGACGATTGCCAGGGGCAGGAAGACTGGTACCCTGTATATGACAGCGGGTGCACGTTGTTCGATCTCAGTTGCGGCATGCAATGAGACTTCAAAGCTGTGGCACCAGAGACTCGGTCATATGAGTGAAAAGGGGATGAAGGTTATGCACACAAAGAGAAAACTCCCAGGTTTACAATCAGTAGAGATTGATGTGTGTGAAGAATGCATACTTGGAAAGCAGAAGAGAGTCAGCTTTCAGACAAGTGGCAGCCCCCCTAGGAAGCAGAAGCTAGAGCTTGTTCACTCGGATGTTTGGGGACCAACAACCACCGCGTCGATTGGTGGGAAACACTACTTCGTGACTTTTATTAATGATCACACTCGGAAAGTATGGGTCTACTTTCTGAAGAAAAAGTCAGAAGTGTTTGAGGCTTTCAGAAGATGGAAAGCCATGGTCGAGAAAGAGACCGGTTTGAGGGTAAAGAAACTCAGAACAGACAATGGTGGTGAGTATGAAGACACCAGATTCAAGAAGTTCTGTTATGAGCACGGTATCAGAATGGAGAGGACCGTGCCCGGCACGCCTCAGCACAATGGTGTGGCTGAGCGCATGAATAGGACGTTGACAGAGAGAGCCAGAAGCATTCGGACGCAGTCAGGTCTACCGAAGCAGTTCTGGGCAGAAGCAGTCAACACAGCAGCTTACTTGATCAACCGAGGTCCATCGGTTCCATTGGAGCACAGAATACCAGAAGAGGTATGGTGCGGAAAGGAGGTAACCCTCTCACATCTTAAAGTTTTCGGTTGTGTAGCTTATGTGCATATAAGTGATCAAGGTAGAAATGAGCCTGATCCCAAGTCTAAGAAATGCACATTCATCGGGTATGGTGAAGACGAGTTCGGCTACCGCATTTGGGACAACGAAAACAAGAAGGTGATCAGGTGTAGAGATGTGACGTTCAACGAGAAGGTGATGTACAAGGACATGCACAAGACAGATTCCAGTAACTCAGAGAGCGAGTCAACATTTGTAGATGCAGATGATGTCCCAGATAACCTCTCTGAAGAACCCAATGCAGAAGGTCCTCAGCCAGAAGAGCCTGTTGGACAGAACGGTGCGCAGGAGCCCGACGCACCAGCTCCGATATTGAGGAGAAGTACTCGTCCTCATGTGCCTAACAACAGATACATGAATTATATGTTGCTGACAAATGGAGGAGAGTCTGAAAGCTTTGATGAAGCTTGTCAGAGTGGAGATGCGAGCAAGTGGGAGTTTGCTGCGAAAGAAGAGAAGAAATCTCTGATCTCCAATCAGACATGGGGACTAGCTGAGTTGCCCATAGGGAAGAAGGCACGTCACAACGAGTGAGTGTATCAAGTAAAAAAAGAACAGGGTGGTTCCAGAAGATACAGAGCCCGACGAGTTGTCAAAGGATTTCAATAGAATATCCAAAGAAGAAAGGATCCAGCGGATATGTTGACAAAGGCAGCGACCTTTCAGAAACTGAAGTTGTGCGCAACTTCAGTTGGCCTTCATGCATAGATGATGAGGGCGGAGCCACACAGGGGAAGGATATTGATGGGATAGCCTGTTGGCGTCGGTTTGGTCTCCAAGTGGGAGATTGTTAGGTTGGGGGTGGATACCAACCTACGACGGCGGAGGAGCTCCGACGAGCTCCAGATTGATGCAGGCACATGGCGGAGTCGGACGGCGAACTCCTCAGCGCGACCGATGGCTCGTTTTTGGCTGACGCACCTCGGTGTTGACGCGACCCTCGTGTTTTAGCACCGACCTCGGGCCGTCTAGGCTCCATGTCCGCGGTCCGAAGCAGAATCGCTGGCCGAACAGGCTGTCGCCAGCCTGTCACCCCCCTCTTATAAATACAGCACGCCCCAAATCTAGGGTTGTTGCCCTTTTTTCCACCTTTGTTCTTCCTTGCGGCGGATCCCATTTAACGCAGGAGCGTTCGCTTTCTCAAAATCGCAGCAACGATTTGAATCCCAACTTTTCAACAGTTTTTGAAAAGGGATTTCAAGAAGAGAGAAAAGAGGTAAAAGGGATTTTATGAAGTGGTATTAACACTGTAGCCAGGTTCATTGAGAGCATCCTAGTTTAGGGATTGCTCTTGATTGTAATTCTTGATTAGATTAATAAAGAAATTGACTGTGTGGCTCCGAGACGTAGCGCAGTTGCGTGAACTCGTTAAATCTTGTGTATTTCTCTTTCTGCGGTTTTCGTTGCATTAGGAGATTTCGGCGTTTAATTCCTAAACACAGTCGTATATTTTGCTTGAAAAGCCAAAAAAATCGTCCAGTTGGTTTTATTCGGCGGTGGAAAATGTTTATGTGATCATAAAGGTGAGACATATGTTTTAAGATGCTTCTTGTTTGCTCTTTTATCATCATTTGGCCAATTTAGATCCTGCATGTTTAATTGTTCGTGAATCGTGCCTTTGGACAATAAAACTTGATTTTTATGGCAAGTCCAGAATCCATTTAGGCTCAAGTTCGTTATATCACATACAAGCGTAAAATTTGCAGGTAAACATTAGGTGGCGTTTGGTTTTTGCACTAGAGTTGCAACGTGCAGTGTACTTGCAGCAACTGACGACGTTGCAACTCTCTTACAGTGCAACTACAATTGTAATTGTTTGGTTTAAAATTTAAATTTACAACTTATAGTTGCAGCTGCTTTGATTATGCTTATAACTTAACATATGCAACCCTAAAATATTTTTAAAAATAATATATTTTTAAAAAATAATATATTTTTTAAAAATAATGATATTTTAAAATAATATATTTTAAAAATAATTTATTTTTTAAAAATAATTTATTTTTAAAAAATAATTTATTTTTTAAAAAATAATTTATTTTTTAAAATAATTTATTTTTAAAAAATAATATAATATATCATTTAAAATATATATTATTTTTAGAAAATTATATTATTTAAAATACATTAATCAAAAATATATTATTTTAAAAAATATATTGTTCAAAAATATATTATTTTAAATATATAATATTTTTAGAAAATTATATTATTTTAAATATATATTATTAAAAAATATATATTATTCAATAATATATTATTCAAAAAATATATTATTTTAATATATTATTAAAAATATATATTATTTTTAAAAAATATTAATTTAGAAAATTTATATATTTTTAAAAAATATATTATTTTAGAAAATTATATTATTTTTAGAAATTATATATTATTTTAAAAAATATATTATTTAAAAAAAAATATTATTTTAAAAAATATATTATTTCTAGAAATTATATTATTTTAAATATATATTATTCAAAAAATATATTATTCAAAAATATATTATTTTTTAGAAAAATATATTATTCTTAAAAATATATTATTTAAAAAAATATATTATTTTTAAAAATATATTATTTTAAAAAATAATATATTATTTTAAAGATAATATATTACTTTAAAAACTAACATATTATTTTGAAGAAATTATTATAATAATAATTATTTTAAAAGATTAATGTTGTTTTTTTTTAAAAAAGTTTTTGAAGAAATTATTATAATAAGAATTATTAAAAAGATTATTTTAAACCTTTAATGAATTTATTTTTGAAATATTAAGTAATGATTTTGATTTTAATAAATTTAGGTCAGTTGCAACTAAGTTGCAACTATGACTTGCGGCCATTTTTGACGTAAGTCATATGTTGCAACTAAGGGTTGTTTTGCAACTGTGGTTGCAACTGCAACTGTGAGTTGCAGCAAAACAAACACATGCAACTGGTCAAATTGGACCTAGTTGCATGCAACTGGAGTTGCAACCACTCCAGTTGCAGCCTACCAAACAGCCCCTAAGTGCACACATAAAATTTGCATTAGGAGCATATAGCATAAGGTGGAATCTAATTGGTTGTGAGAATCCGTTGCCTTAGGAACATTAGAAGCGGGATTGAACACAAGGGTATACTGGAGAAACAGGGAAAAAAACTGCCTTTACTTTCATTTGTATTTAAACTAATAAAAAATTTAATTGGATGGATTAATTAGTGGATGGAGTCATGGACTGATGTAGGCAACTAATATGTTTCAAATGCTTTTCTTTTATAGTATCTAGTATTGAAGGAGTTATTTCAGAATTGATGAGATTCAGGTAATAATATATGAAAAACCCTAATTTTTGTGTATGCGCTGAAGTTGTTAATTCTATGATTGTTTTTGGTTTATGTGGAGGTTTGAGCTCACATGGTAGGCTGTGATTGGTTGCAGGAGCTGCGGGATCTGGTGGCGATGGCGGTGGTGAGAATCGGAGGAGTTGATGAAGATAAGGAAGGAGATTGTTGACTTCCACAAGAAGATGATGCTTCTTGAGAACTACAGTGCTCTCAATTATACCGGTAAGCTTTGTTGACTAGTGAATTTGTTGGTGAAATTTATCATAACAAGTACTTTTATTGACACCCATATTGGAACACTGTTATAATTCTATTTATTGATGGAGAATTTAGAGAGTTTAGAGCATCTATTTGAATCTTAACATGCGGAGACTTTTATCTAAAAAGCTTCAATTTTGGCGCACAATAATGTTAGTTAATGAAATGCGGGAAAACCTTTATCGGATAAATTTTAGAATGAAATCAACACATGGGATATCCTTCTGTCTGTAGTTTTGTTGAAGAATGGTGAAGTTTATTTGATTGATTCTAGAGCTCCTGCTTTGATGCTCATATCCATCATTTTGACCATTTGTCAACGAGGGGCTGACATATGTCCGCTGACTTTCTTATGAAACTAAGATTACAGCAAGTTGGTAAACTGTTCGACTATGAAAGCATTAGTTGTAAGACGAATCCAATAAAACAGAAGAGATTCCTCCTTTCTAATATTCTATCTTCGAATCCTATAGATCCTTGGTTGCATAGAAGTCCAATAAACTTGTGTAGGTCAATTACAGCTTTTCTTTTTGTGGGTCACACAGTGATACAATTTCCTGGATAACCCATGCAAACAGTCATTCCCTTCCAGTTTTCACAACCGAGGACAGGATTTAGTTTCTGATATTTCCTCAAAGAATCCATTACTTACTAAATAATAACTTCAAGATCAATGAGAGTGATGCTGTACTGTGGATTTGACTTAGCCGGTGATGTGCATGCTACACATGATATCAGCTGGTGATGCGCACACATAATGGAGTTTTTGTATATACCTGCTTAAACTCCTGTCTAGTCACCCTTAGCCAAAATATGTGACCATCTGTCAGTAAGGGACTGATCTAGGCAACATATGTGACCATCTATGTAGTCATGCATATGGACATATATAAATATCTTAATCATCAATGAAGATGTCCTGTGTTTCATTTTTAAAATCTGCCTTCACCTAGCTATGGGCATGGGTCCAACATTCTAATTAACCTGTTAACTAACTGGGAGCAAGTTGGTTAGGTAATTGATTATGATAGTAGTAGTTGTACGCTGAAAGCATAAAGAGACAACAAAAGGAGAAATTTCTCCGCTCTCGGTGGGTTTTTTTTTTGCTGAGTGTAGCATCCATGGGAAACCTTTTTACTAGTTTGGTGTTAAATTAGCATCAGAGGCTATGAGTTTGAGAAGCTAATGTATTTCAGTGCATCTACCTCGGGAACCTGTGAAGTTTATGAATCAGACAAGTTTGAATAATGTTTATCACTTTAATTTTTCAAGACTTGTTTTATGTTTTTGAAGGGGAGCCTTGGCAACAGTGAAAGTTGTCGCCATGTGACATGGAGGTCACGCGTTCGATTCGTGGAAACATCCTCTTGTACAAATGCAAGGTAAGGCTGCGTACAAGAGACCTAAAATGGTCCAACCCCTTCGTGGACCTGTGAATAGTGGATTGCAGGAGCTTCATACACCAGGCTTCCCTTTTCTTGCTTGTTCTCATCTTTTTCCATCTAGAGGAACTTGGAAGTTTTGTTGCACAATCTTTTGCTTGTGATGGAGTAGATTGTAAACCCAGAGTTAGTTGTGCATGTTAAAAGAATTCTCACCTCAGTCGTCTTATTCATTGGAAAAAGATGAAGGTTGGCTTAACCTGTTTTGCATTTTGAACTTGAATGCTCCTATTGACTTTCAAATATGTAACAATGAAAATATGTATAACACTGAAGTTCGAATTGATGGTTCTGCTTGTGACAGTTGTCCTTGATACAACAACACGGCTACGTGAGCATGATGCTTATTCATTATCTTTCCTTCACTTCCAGTTTCTACTCTTTGTTGTATGTCTTTATGGTTATGCTTATATTCTTCGTCTTTGAATAGGACTCGTAAAGATTCTTAAGAAATATGGCAAAAGAACTGGAGCACTCATCAGGCTGCCTTTCATCCGAAAAGTGCTCCGGCAGCCATTTTTTTGACAACCAATCTTCTATGCAAGCTCATTAAAGAATGCAAATCCATGCTCGACCTCCTCTTCCCGGAAAACCAACCTTCAAGCTCTTCCAAAGACAAAGAAGAAGATGAAAGCCCCAGTGGTGATGAGAATCCGTCTAAGTCATCAAGATCCTCTTAGGTGAGTGAAGAATTCCCAGAGATCTTGATGAGAGTGAGTACATGGTGAAAGCTTAGACATGAAGAGCAGAGTCTCAGCTTTAAGAGTTTTTTTAGAAGTGGCGGAACAACTTGCAAAGTAGACTTATGAAGATATGCTTCCCAATTGTTATCCAGTCTTGTGTATTTGATTCCAGCTAAGTTGTTCATATTACAGAGAGGATACTGATGCCAGTGTTTTCTTCTTCTTCTTCTTCTTCGTCTTTTTTCATTTAAAATTTTACGGTTATATCCCAAGTTCACATGTGTGGCATGATGTACGGTATCTATCATGCGCTTTTGATCTTTGAAATTTGAATGGTAGTTTGTCGGATTTCTTCAACGTTGAGGTTTGCTTTTGTTACATTACCTTCAGAAATTCATTTGCCCTGTTCTTCATGGCGATTTCATTAGCACAAGTCTATGGATGTCTTGTTGAATTTAGCATTTGCAGGATGTTTTGATTCACAGAAACCTGTTACCTATAATTGCAGTTGTGTTTTGGTAAAGGAATAGTTGATAGCAACCCACTTTGAATGAAACTTATAATTATCGTTAGGGTAAAGATTGTATACATTTAGGGTAAGAGGGATAATGAAGAGTATATTTTATATGCGACATCTTTACTTTTGAGTAGTCTTTTCAGTAGGGGTGCACTCGGTCCGGATACGGCTCGGATATGATGCTTACTATATCCATATTTGCTTACACATCTCGGATACAGATAGAGATATATCTTGGTAAGAAAAATTTATAACCATATCCGCTAAAATTGGATACGAGTATGGATATACATGCGTATATATGAGCGGATATGCATGCGGATACAAAACGAATATGAGAAAACTAGATAGTATGGAGAAAAACATAGTTCATGTGATACAAAAAGAGTTCGTTAATATGCTCATTATAATTGAAAAGTTAAGATTAGACATATTGATCATCAAAATTAATCACAAATTCATAATCTAAGAATCGAAACTATCGTAAGAATATGACTAATATGAATTCGGATATTTCGGATACGGATACAGATATTTCACTACAAAACCATATCCGTAATCATATCCTATCGGTTATAGATTTGAGTAATCATATCGGATACTGTTACAAATATTTCCTCGGATACGGATACGGATACGGATACGGTTTAGCATCCCTACTTCTCAGTTTGCAAACACTGAGGACAACTCCTTCTCCGGAGCTGAATGTGGCTTGTCTGCAGTATTTTTGTACAAAAGAAATTTTCGTTTCAATTAAGACATGATTTGTTCTTCTGAATAATTATTCCTGGAATTGAGTCGTACTACTACTAGTTGCTTTTAACGGAGAGAATATGGTAACTAATGCCTTCATTATTACGATTATTATTATTATTAATATTATTATTATTATTATCATTATTATTATTTAGGAACTTTAATATTTATTATGAAAGATTAATCTCTCTCCAAAGCGAAGGGTGAGCCGACCTGCCAGTTATACGATGTACCTTTGGATGAACAATTCTCCACATATTTCGGCCCATGGGCCATCTTCCATTTAGGCCCAAAAAACTGCCCGAACTAAATTTTAGAATATCTCTAGTTTAGTCCCACATCGACGAGAGCTCTAACGTTTAGAGTCTTTGCATAGCAACTTGCTCTCCCAGGGATCGTCTCTTCGGAGACATCCGATAAAATTGGAACGATACAGAGAAGATTAGCATGGCCCCTGCGCAAGGATGACACGCACAAATCGAGAAATGGTCCAAATTTTTTTTGCAATCTCGCCGGTGATTTTTCGACCCTCAAAACCCTAGAATCTTCAAATTTTTTCCCTCAAAAATCTACCCCATAATTTTGGGCAAGCATTACCTTTAATGGTTGAAATACTAATACTGTAAGCATTCTCTTCATGCTGTTTCTTTTTTAATTGTTGAATGCTTGACTTTATCCTGGTCCTAATAGTTTTTTTTTTGGGTTACTTGCTTCAAAATTTAAACCTCTTTGATGCTGAAAATGACGCCTCCACTCTAGGGGTGGCAATTTATGACCCAACCCATCAACCCGACCCGACCCGACCCGTTTATAATGGGTATGGGTCAAATTATATGGGTCGGGTCATAGATGGGTCAACCCGAACTTGACCCATTTATTAAATGGGTAAATTCGGGTACCCAAAACGACCCGTATAAAACAACATCTGACCCGTTTATACCTACCCACAAACCCAGAACCCCGTCGTCACTCGTCCCTTCGTCTCTGCCCTCGATTTTCCATCTCTCTCTCTCTCGAAAAGCGGCGGCAAGCGGAAAGCGGCGGCGAGCGACAAGAGGCGGCAAAAGAGGAAAGCGGCGGAAAGCGGCGGCGAGCGGCGGCGGAGCGACAAGGAGGTGGCAAACGGCGAGCAGCGGCGATTGAAGAGGTATCGACAGACGAGTTGATCATGTGGTTTCCCCTCTTCTCTCTCTCGAAGCTTCCCCTCTCGTCTCTGTAAGTTTCGCCGCCTCTCTCTGTTTCGCAGAGTTGATGCATTGGCTTTCATGTAAATGAATTTGATCATAGACATCTATTCCTCTTACTAGGGTTTCATTCATGGTCATTTATTAGTAAATTAGGGATTTTTTTTTATGTTATAGCTTAAAGGCAATTGTGTTGAGGCTCTTTTAAGATACATTTGAGTTGGGGATGAAGCATGCGCTATCTGATGTTGACTGATCTGGATCTTTCCGTCGCGCACTTTAATTTAGGAAACACATTTTTATCTCAATATAACTATTTCAGTAATATTTAGCTGAACTTGGAGGTGAACGCATTAATTATCATACTGATTATATGAACCAGAGGCAATTGATTTCCTCAGGTCCCCGTGATAGCTTGAATTCAGAACGCTAATGTTAGTTTGGTTTGTCTTCTCTTCATGGCTCATTTATTGCCCAATTTGTGATTATGCTGTTGAATTTTGGGAGTCTATGATCTAGTGATTCTAGTTGATGAGAAATAATAATAAGGTGTCTAATGTAGTTCTGTTTAGAATTTGGGGAGTCTCCTTATTATATTCTTCTCGCAATTCAGTTTAGAATCAGTTAATTTCTGATATATGTTTGAATTTTATTTAATTTTATGAATCTCATGTAGTTCTGTAATTTTTATCACAGTCAATGGAGTCTAATTTTTAGAATCAGTTAACTATCTATGTTCATGCCAAAATATATGAATAATAAAGGAGTGGTACACTGGTACCTGGCATTGTTTCCTCTGCTCTACTTTTTGTAGAATAGTCCTGACTTTTTTTTAGTAGCTTTCGCAGAGAGATCAAGCTTTAGGATTAATTTGCAAATTTTGAGACAGATCTTTGTCAAATTACTTTTTTTTCCTCGGTGTTATATTGGACTTTTGGGAAATTGCAGGCTGTGTTGAATGGCTTTTGTTAAAGCTCTCCATTCTCATTAGCGTATACATCTTTTGAGATTACGCGTCAGCATGCATTCTGAATTAGCTTTCTAAACTCTTTGTTAAATTCTTTGATTCTTGCTAATTGCACTTAAATACTATAAAATTCTCCTGTTTTGTCGGCTTATATACACAAATAGTCTTTGTGACAGAAAAAACAATAAGCTGTTAAAAATAGCATAATGGCGGTTCCTATTATTAGTTCTCAAAAGACATATCTTTTATCCAAATAGTCTTCTGCATCTGTCATAAGCTAAATAAGTTTAGACATAAGCCAGATTTCTGTTCTCTAGGAGCTAATGTTATTTCTTGACAAAATTTGATCCAGTGCCAACTTCTGAAAGCATGAATGCTATTAAATATTTATTTGATAGCATATGACTTTGGCAGTTCTAGCAATGTGTGTATTGTGGAGATAGGCTGGAGGCCTTGTAGTTGAATACTTGAATTAAAGGCTAAATCCCCACGTTTCATCTGTTATGTTTTCAAATGAATTATAGTGGCAGTACAGATATAATTCAACACTGACAATACTTGAAGAGTTTAAAATCTCCGAAGTAATATTTTCTCATGTTCTAATTCCTCTTCATATTTCTGTTTGATTCATCGGCCATTAAAGCATGCCAAATATGCCTAATTGAGGTGCATGTATTATTATCCACTAAAGATACGGTGGTATTCCTTCCTCCCATCTAACGTCAGTCTAATTTTGCAAAGGAAATTTTAAGTTACCAAATTTGTAATAAGGGTTCAGAGGTTCTCTCAAATGCAATGGACAAAGTAGTTTATAGATTTCTATGCACTGTATTTTTCTATTAGGCTTTAAATAGGATTGCATTCATAAGAACCAAGCATGCATATATTAAAGAGTGTGGCAGTGAAGATAGCTTAGCTTGTTAAGGAGGAAGATAGCAATAAACTCTTTGTTAAATTCTTTTAGCGTATCTTTTTTTATGTTTAGGAATTCGACTCGTTTGAAAGTCAAGAAATTATTAGTTCTCAAAAAACTCAATTAGAACTTTATTTGGATGAACCAAGACTTGACCGTGGTGCTCCACTCGACATTCTTTCATTTTGGAAGACTAATGAGCATAGATACCCCGAGCTCTCTCTATTGGCAAGGGACATAATGGCGGTTCCTATTTCTACGGTTGCTTCGGAGAGTACTTTCAGTGTAGGTGAGAGAATCCTTAACCAATACCGAAGCACTCTTAAGCCTAACAATGTGGAGGCTTTAGTTTGCACGCGTGATTGGTTATATGGTATCAAAGATAGACAATTACTAATGTTATATTTCAACTTTTTTTGATTATTTATTCGGATAATAGGTGAGGTTGGGTGTTCGTAATGTTGCTTTTGTGGATTAATATCAGTATCTTTGATCTGATGTGTATGACTATTGGATTTCCATTCATGTATTATTGGTTTTTTTTTAAGGTGATGTTTTTTAAGGTGAGGTTTTAACCTTTTGGATTCAAGAGGTGGGTTTCTCTAGTACGGATGTTTTGTACATGATACATTGTAAATTTTTTTGGGCTAAATTATCAAATTGGCATTTTGGCAGGAGTCTATTCAAATTATGGTAATTGTTCTTTCACAAGTGATATTATGGTATTAATATTGAGACTAATACCAATCTATTAAAATCCTGTTGCTTTTTTCTGTGTGCAGGCCACATTTGATTGCCTCATGAAGACTTATGGGTTCCTGGCACCAGACTGCAAAGAGTACATGAATATACTGCAAAGAGTTAAAGAAGAGAGGGAACTAAAATAAATGCGGAAAAGAAGGATAACTACATGCTATATTATTGTATAATGTCTACATATATTTTCCTTTACTGCTCTTCATTGCTTTTTGCGGTAGGAAACCCCCTTGACCAATATTTCCAGGTCCTTGTGAAGACATTTTTCCTTGCGACATGATTTGGGACCGTCCAGAGCCTTGAACAAATGATGTATTTTTGTTTGTCGATATTTGTAATTTGTTGAAGTACATTTAAATACTGAATACGTCTTTGAAATAACTCCATGTTGTGAGTAGTAATAGTTTTTGTCTAAAGAGCTTGCAAAAAGTGTTTTTTTGTGCTTGTATAAAATTTTTTATTAGTTATATGTGTTAGTATATGTCTTGCATTAGATAAACGGGTTATTCGGGTTATATGGGTCGGGTCGGGTAACCCGTTTAATAATCGGGTCGGATCACATTGACCCATTTATTAAACGGGTCGGGTCGGGTCACACTTATACGGGTCGGGTCAAATTTTATATGGGTCGGGTCGGGTCGGGTCGACCCGTTTGCCACCCCTACTCCACTCTTTGTTTAGCCTAAATTTTAAACTGCCTGTAGGTTCTATGTGATGACTGTCTTTAGTTACCGCATTAATTTCTATGATATCCAATTGTTGATTGCTCTTTGTAGAAAGAACCTCATTGCTGTTGCCAATCCCAAAAGAGTGAGCAATACCCAAGTTATGTGCAAATATTTTCACCCATGGTTCGAATATTTAAGCAAAACAGAGAGATTTTGGGGCTTTTCCTATTTAGTGACAAATTTTCAAAACCAACCCTTTTAGCATTTTATTTGCAAAAAACGACCTATTTTGAAAATAATTACAAAAACCGACCTGTTTTCAGCCCAGCGCTGAAAACAGGTCGGTTTTTGTAAAAAAGTCTCCGAAACATCACGGGAGTTCAACTCCCGTGAAGTTTATCGAGAAATTAAACTTCACGGGAGTTGAACTCCCGTGAAGATTAATTTGTGCTTAAAACTCCACGGGAGTTCAACTCCCGTGGAGTTACAGTCGAAAATTTCCAGCGAACCGATCACGGGAGTTCAACTCCCGTGAAGTTTATCGAGAAATTAAACTTCACGGGAGTTGAACTCCCGTGAAGCTTAATTTTGCTTAAAACTCCACGGGAGTTCAACTCCCGTGGAGTTACAGTCGAAAATTTCCAGCGAACCGATCTCGGTTCTTCGGGAATTTTTTGACTGCAACTTCACGGGAGTTCAACTCCCGTGAAGTTGCAGTCAAAAATTCCCGAAGATCCACTCTCTGGAAAGTTAAACTCCCGTGGAGTTTTGGCTCCCCTATATAACCGCGCGTGCCCAGCCCGACAGCCCAAAACCCTAACCCTTCGTTCCGCCCCTGTGCCGTCGCCACCGCAGCAAGGATCCGCCGCCGCCCTTGCCTCCGACCGCCGCCGCCGACGCCGACCCAGCCTCCGACCGTCGCCGCCGCCACAGCTCCGACTGCCGCCGCCGTCAGATCTCAGATCTGAGTCAAAAAATCCAAAAAAAAGGTAAATTCTTCCTAAAAAAATATACTCTCTAATTTTTGTATACTCTCACTATTTGATTGTGATTATATGTAAAAATCTAGATTTTAGAATTTAATTATGAATTATTTTTGAATTTTGTGAAGAAATCTGAAAATTAGAAGGGAAATTATCAATAAATGTGAAATTTAGTGTGAAAATTATCAATAAATATAAAAATTATCAATAAATGTGAAAATTAGAGGGGAAATTATTAAATGGGAAATTATCAATAATTTTGTGAAATTTGTGAAGAATTAGTGTGAAAATTATCAATAATTTTGTGAAATTAGAGGGGAAGTTATCAATAATTTCGAAAATTATTGTATTTAGATTTTAGAATTTAATTGTGAATTATTTACGAATTTTGTGAAGACGTATTAAATAATTTTGCGTATTTAGAGGTGAAATTATCAATTAATGTGGAAATTAGAGTTACTACCTAAATGTAAAAATTAGTAACAATCAATATTTATTTGGCTTTTCGTGTAATATTGATATTGAATTTTTCACTCTTCAGAGGTAACGATGAATGATCGAATTGTAATTCTCTGTTCTTATGATGGGAAGATTAATTACCTCGAGAATAATATGCCCGTTTATGAAGGAGGCACGACGAGACCGTTGTTCATAACAAAATCGTGTACTTTCGATGATTTGGTTAATGAATTACACAAACTTACATTAACTAACTCACGTGAGTATCACCTCAGTGTGGTTTGCAATTATCCTGTTGTGGAGAACAGAACAAGTGGCATTCAAATATCAAGTGACTACGATATGGGTCTCATTCATGTCTTACACGACGAGAAGCGTTCGGTCGAATTGTTCATTGAAAAACATCAGAGAGATTTGGGCAAATCGTTGAACTACGAAGGAATGTATTCCCGCATGTTGGAGGATCCTGAAGTTGATTCTGTAGGCTTTTTATCTCCTCAACAAGATGAATGTTGGACACAATCACAATACATGAGCGGTCCTTCGTTCGTGGGCACTTCGAATGCTTTCGATACTAACACGGGAATTCAAGAAGATAATGCAAGTGTTGAATCCGAGAATGATGAAGAGGAGGGATTACAAATTAATAGCATGACCTTGATAGATCGTGATGACGGGGAAAACCAACACATCGACGGGGCTTATGTTAATAATGAGTATGTCGGCTTAGAGGATCCGCCGCCCGATGAAGGGTAGAGAAGGGAATGAGGAGATACTGTTAATTGACCTCGGAAAAGCATAGTGGTGGAAGTGCAAAGATGAAGCTGTAGAAAGAAAAGCGAAGGAAAATGGAAGAGATATTTAAAATTTCCAGATGTTCACTGAAGTTGAAAATTTTCAAAAAGACAAGAGAAAATCAGAAACATGAGATTATGAAGTAAAGTTTGAAATAAGCAACCCTTATAAACTTATTGGATACTTAAATTTGTAAGTTGAAACCACTATGCAAGTCTAAATAGTAAACTCAACTTACCCTGAGGCGGGGTTTGACCATGAGCACCATTCTGCACAGCTCTCAGGGAGGCAGTGTTCGCAGATGTATCGGGGCCCAGGCTCACAGGAGTTACCCTTGGCTGCCCTCCTCCTTGTCCATTACCGGACTTCTTTAAACTGCACAAACCAGCAAAAAAAAAACTATAAATAAAGACAAAGCTTTAAGAGACCCCCTCTCATAGTTTCCTGTTCTAATGCATTAGCATAGTTCTCCAAATTTAATAAACTTAGACATGATAATCATTTGCCTCTTTAGTTCTAAGTCCACAACCAAAACTTAAAACAGAAAACTCTCAATTACTAACCTTGCCCGCCACCAAACTCCTCAGAAGTAGAAACTCTTCCTAAGAAGTATAGAACACGCTAATTTAAAATAAAAACTCAAACTCTGACAATTTGAAATTTCTTATTCTAAAATAGGAATCATCAATAACGATAGTTAATGACTCAAAAGATCCAAACTTTAAGAAGCCAACTTGCCCAAATTAGCAAAATAAAACAGAACACAAACTCACCTCCGATTACTTGATGACGAAGGCTGATTAGAAGAGGACGATAGATGATGGGGATGAGCGGCGCCACCGCTACCGCCGCCCTTCCCTGCACCGCCACCGCCGGAGAACCCTCTGCCGTGGCCGGATCGACCGCCGGATTTCCTCAGCTGGCCGTCGCTCTTCTCAAACCTAGATTGATTATGGGACATAAATACCTAACCTTTCCCCCTTCTCGCTTTTCTCTCTTCCAACCCTGAAGACAACAACGACAACAAAAATCACAGATCCAACATCAGCATCAATCCGCTGCAAACCCTAGAAATCAGCATTGAACAGTACCTCCCCCTATAACCGCCAACGAAGGCGATAATTTGGTGGGAAATATAGTTACCCGAGAGGAATCTAACAGATTAGGGTTTCGTTTATTTCCCCAATCACGCGGACTGGGAACGGCGATCAATCATCAACGACGAAGCGATGGATAGAGAGAGAAACAGAGTGATGAGAGAGGAACAAAATTAGGAGAGAGAATAGTTTTGAACTGGCTTTTATGGGAGAGAGAAAATTAGGGAAGTTAATTAACTTTAGGGGGTGTTTGGTTCAACATTGGGCAAGAATAAGATTAGGAATCGTATATTTTTTTATGGATTCCTAGCTAATCCATAAAAAATTTTAAGATAATTTTATGTTGTCATGGAATTCTTTTTTTTCTATGTTTATTTCATAACATGAAAAAATAGAAACCAACTTTATAGAAACCCTACAATTCATATTCTTTAGTTTGGTTTGGAATGAGAATATGATTTGATCTCATAATAATATTGGGTTTGTGAAAAAACAAAATCCGAAAAAAAGAGAGAGGAAAAATAATACAAATGCGTCGGCTTTCTGCTCCAAATCCGCCCAAATTATTAGATTTTGGATTTCTATAAAATGAACATACTTTTTCAACTTTATAGATTCCGAAATCTATAAATTTTTGGGGAACCAAACTCAAGAATAGGATTCATAAAGAATTATTTATTTATAATTTTGCCATTGTCAGACCCAAATCCTATTCTTTTTCCATAAAAATGATGAAACAAACAGCCCCGA
This sequence comes from Asparagus officinalis, assembly GCF_001876935.1. Classification (NCBI taxonomy): domain Eukaryota; kingdom Viridiplantae; phylum Streptophyta; class Magnoliopsida; order Asparagales; family Asparagaceae; genus Asparagus; species Asparagus officinalis. The sequence continues at coordinate 25,847,266 of NC_033799.1, read as the reverse complement.
GAGAGGCGTGAGCGAGTGGGATCGGATTGGCGTGTAGGGGCATTTTGGGAAATATATGTTGAGGAGTAGGTGATCACTGTGGGCGGTCAAAACACCGCTTTCGGAGGTGCGTATGATCCCGACCGTTAGATTTTCTATCAACGAGTGAGATTTGCGTATCCTTTTTAACCCTGGGTAATTTAGCGCATGATGACGCGATGATTATCATTCTATTGCGATCTTCATGCATTGGCTAAACACTGTTAATGTAAAAAATTCTGGTTGAATTTCCTTCTAAGGGTCTGTTTCGTTTATTTCCTAAAAACCAAGAAATGGAAATGAAAATGTGGAAATCTCAAAAAATGTAATTTCATCCATTTTCATCCCTAAAACTCACTCATAACATTCAATAAAATATTATTTTTATCCAATAACTCATTCACAACATCTAATAAAATATTATTTTCATCCACAACATCACTTAACTCATATCATCTCATCATTTCAAATCACTCACATCATCCTATAAGATGGTGACAACTCATCTCATCTCATTAACATTTCATTTCCACCCATTTCCTCACAAAAAGTTAGGAAAACGATTTCCTTAAGTGTGGGTCACATCATTCAATAATATAATGACAACTCATCACATCTCATCTATTTTCTTATTTTTAAGAATGAACCAAACAAAAGAAAACAACCTATTACAGGAAATGGGTTTCTTATAATTCATTTCCTTATTTTTTTTCACCAACCAAACAACATCAAAATAAATTTTCCTAAAAAATCACTCACATCATCCAATAATAAGGTGACAACTAACATCATCTCATCTCCAGTTCTTTGATTTCCTTCTTTTTTTAGCCAACCAAACATTCTCAAAACAATTTTTCTTAGAAATAGTTTTCCATTTCTTTGATTTCCCTCTTTTTTTAGGCAAACAAACAGCCCCTAAAAAAACACCAACCCTGAAAAGCTATATATCGACTTTATTTGAACGTAAAAAAGACGCATAAAATTTACACGGCTAGGATTTTGATATAACTCTGACACTACACGATATTTATGATAAATAGTATATCATTACCTTGACGTTTTACTTTATCTATTTTGCATTGAATTAAGGCATGAATTACTAAGTCGTTTTTGGGAGAGTTTGATGACAGCTTGTCTTTTGTCCAAAAGTAATTCATTAGCTCTAATGATAACTAAACTTGAACTTTAAGAAGACAAAAACGAAATGAATTCCTTTGCTAACCCCTTATTCCAAGCTAAAAATAAACACAACCTCAGTAGTCTTTTCGTCACTTTGGGAATATCGAAATAGCTGGATTGTTCTTAATTAAACAAGAACAAGAAGCGTTTGATAGCAACGTAAAAGATACTAAGTATTTGATTGTCTTGAAGTACATATTTTGTAAAGTTTCCTGGGCTAATTAAGGTAGGGATTCTTCCGTAAATACACCTGAAGGTTTTATATTTATACCAAGAGTAATTGGCAATTTGGTCACACCTTGTTAATTTGTGTATCTCAAACATAATGATTTGGTGAAATATTTTTTAAAATAAAGAGCATTGAGCGTGTTTAATAAATTTAAAAACTTGAATTTTCTGATTTTTTTTTATACAATTAGATGGAAAACAAGGGAACTGGTTCATTAATCATTAGTTGCTAACCTACTAATATTTCTATTTAATCAGTATTATGTTCACTAACGTCAATTCTCTTTCATCATTATAATATGAAGCAAAAATACTTATTATACAAACTAGAAACAATTATATTATCAAAGATCCCAAGGTTTTAGCAAAAAATTGTCTAATATACTCCCTAACTGGTAGTTAGATAAGCTACTCCATTATTATTATTTTTTCGCTTTGGACGAACATGCAAATTCTGAGAAGTCAGTGGGCTTTTCATAAAAGGTAACGGCAAATGAAAACGCAGCTGGAAAAAAGGCAAAAACGGCTCCTCCATCCCCGAGGACAAATTTTCAAAACCAACCCTTTTAGCATTTTATTTGCAAAAAACGACCTATTTTGAAAATAATTACAAAAACCGACCTGTTTTCAGCCCAGCGCTGAAAACAGGTCGGTTTTTGTAAAAAAAGTCTCCGAAACATCACGGGAGTTCAACTCCCGTGAAGTTTATCGAGAAATTAAACTTCACGGGAGTTGAACTCCCGTGAAGCTTAATTTTGCTTAAAACTCCACGGGAGTTCAACTCCCGTGGAGTTACAGTCGAAAATTTGCCAGAGATCGAGTCTCTGGAAATTTGGCACTGCAACTTCACGGGATTTCAACTCCCGTGAAGTTGCAGTCACAATTTGCCAGAGACTCGGTTCGCTGGAAATTTTCGACTGTAACTCCACGGGAGTTGAACTCCCGTGGAGTTTTAAGCAAAATTAAGCTTCACGGGAGTTCAACTCCCGTGAAGTTTAATTTCTCGATAAACTTCACGGGAGTTGAACTCCCGTGATGTTTCGGAGACTTTTTTACAAAAACCGACCTGTTTTCAGCGCTGGGCTGAAAACAGGTCGGTTTTTGTAATTATTTTCAAAATAGGTCGTTTTTTGCAAATAAAATGCTAAAAGAGTTGGTTTTGAAAATTTGTCCATATTTTCACCCATGGTTCGAATATTTAAGCAAAACAGAGAGATTTTGGGGCTTTTCCTATTTAGTTATCAGTGTCTCTACCCAAGTTTGGTATCACTCTCTTGAATTTTTTCCCCCCTTTAGAAATTGAATCCGGAACGTATGACGTTATTAATACAAAAAACGCTAATTCATACAACAGGACCTTATCTTTAAAAAAGAAAAATTAATGGGACCTTGGTCTATTTGAATGTGGACGTACTGTATCTTCTGCGCATCTAAGGAGAAGATTGTGTATTTACAATGCGACCGGATTTTCTTTTATTGTCCTGAAAACCTGACAGGATGCGATACCTGATCTTTTGGTAAAGAAAGTTAGCTGCTGTCATAGATCAGCTGTGGTTTCGTGGAACTGGTACAATTTTTCTGCACGTATGACGTTACAAATTAGCTTGACTTCACTAAGAATCATCATGTGGCTTGTAGACATTAGAATACTCTCATAGAGCTTCTATGGCCAGCTAGGAGCGATCCACACTCGTGGGCAAGGATGATTATCCTGTATTCACAACGCTTCATTCCTGTGGTATTCTTGTAAGTGCTATTCTTATATTTCTGCTCTCTTTGCATTTGTCACTTGTTAGGCTACCTTTTAGGCTTTGCATCACAAGTATCATGTGCGTATTAAGATCCTCTTTCTAACATAAAAAATGTATGTTGTATGCTAGTGGGTGCATACTGACTTGTTGACCAGCCGAGGCCACTTAGAAAAAAGTTAGCACCCACTATCTGTCCCAGGTTTTTCACATAATTTTCACTTTCAAAATCAAATTATTCAGCAGCTGTTGAATTGATTCTATGTATCTCTCAAACTTCATATGTCTCACTTGGTTTGTTTATAAATGCACATTATTAACAAAAATATCCTAGACCACTTAAAATGATTAAGTGAATTTCATATCTGATTTTACTTGTTTTAGAATGCTTGAAGGTTTCATCAGAGTTATACGCTAAAATCACATCATATAAATAAAACATTGAAAAAAACAATATAACTAAAAACGATATTTAAGATTTTTTCCCTGTGAGGTTATTTATGTGATTTTACTCGTTGAGCACCGGAGTCTGAAACCCAATGAATGTAAAAGCTTGAGCCTTTCAAACCGCAGTAATATTTGTTGCATTCCTGATCTGGATCGCCAGATTTGCGACCTGAGTAAGAAAGAGAAATTCTTACTAAGAGCTGAACAATTTACATAAAAAGTCTACTGTGATATAATATAACTAACAACAAAATATTAGCAGTGTCTTAATAAACTTAATGCAGTTTTTTTGACATTCTAAATTCACACCTTGAATTGTGAATGATGATTGTTTAACACATTTAGAATCGTGATTGTATTTTAAATAATTTTATCTGTTGTTTCGCATCTTCTTCAGATGCATGTCTCTGTCTCTTCTTTGTCCATATGCATACAAATAATGCACGTATAATTGCATCTCAAGATCTCATATACCGATCACTTATATATACTCTTAGCACAGCTGATCTTCATAGTAGTGCATCATGTATCTGTACCCATACCTAAAACCAAATTGTGTCACAAATCAAACAGTTTGAGGAGCTCTTGTTCAGGTCATGTAGATTAAGTAAAGATGATGAAAGAGCAAACTCAGTAAAGTAACAAAGTCCAGATATAAAATCAGTGTGAAAGTGTGCTTGAAGATTGTCAAACTTGTAACGTAATAGAATATTGACTAAAGGTAACCTATATAAAATTTCAGAAATCATTTTCACTTTCACGCAGTGCCACTACGGGTTGCTCTGTAATCCACTAATTCTATAATCCAAGTGTAGGAGAAGGATAGACATCAGCTTCAATGTCCTACGTACAGAGTGCTTGCTCCACTATCACATATATGTAAAATTAAGTATGTCAATGGATAGGCCCTATCTATATAAACACAAACCTTAGGATGCTGATATTAACACCAAGCTTAGCAAATACAAGAACAAGAAGATGTCAGCTTACGTGTGGGTTACCCTTTTGATTGTCCTCATGGACTGCTTCTTTTCAGCCCAGGCCCAAGGCAGTCTGCAAACAGATTTCTACTCCTTGTCTTGTCCCAAGGGTGAGGCCATTGTGAGATCCACTGTTGAGAAATATTTCAAAAAAGACTCCAGTATGGCTGCTGGCTTGTTGAGACTTCACTTCCATGACTGTTTTGTTCAGGTTCGTTCTATTCATTTCAGTTTGGTATTTCTATTACATGAGCTTTTTGTTCCAATATATGTTGCAACTTGTGTATTAGGGTTGTGATGGTTCGATCTTGATTTCTGGAGCTTCTGCTGAGAGGACTGCATTACCGAACATTGGGCTTAGAGGATTTGAAGTTGTAGATGATGCGAAATCTCAGTTAGAGGCAGCGTGTCCTGGGGTGGTGTCCTGTGCTGATATCCTTGCATTGGCTGCTCGCGACTCTGTGGACCTGACTGGTGGACCGAGTTGGTCGGTGCCTCTGGGAAGACGTGATGGAAGAGTTTCATCGGCATCAGATGCTACAAGCTTACCAGCACCTACTGATACTGTTTCTGTTCAGTTACGAAAGTTTTTGGACAAGGGATTGAATGAGCATGATCTTGTAACACTTGTAGGTATGTGTTCTATCTCTCTTTCTTTAAGTAGTAGTTTGTTTGTTTGGCTAATATGCATACTTGAAAGTTTTTGAAGGTGGTCATGTTATGTTTGCTTAAAAAACCCACAACTCATCCATTTAGTTTTTTCAGGTGAAAGGCTTGTGATATAATGGGATCCATGTGGTTTTAAGGGGTCCTTATTACCTTTATCATCATTTGCAATTCAGATGTGCGTGCTTAATCCATGTATATTGTGCCTGACCAAAAGGGATTTAAGATGGATTCATTTCGATGTGGCGATGCAAATTAGTCAGGTATAGGATTTGGGCACTTGAGAGTCAATTGGGATAGTTGAACATGTAGTTTAATTCTGAGCTAGTCCTACCTTGGTTTAGAATCATCTATAGAGCACCTATTCTTTAGAGCAACAACAACAAAACTTTTATCTCAAAATTTTGGGTTCAGCTGTATGAATCCTTCTAATGGGTTCTGTTGAGCGCTATGTCCACTAAGTCAAACATTATCATGTCCTTCGTAATGGTTTCTAAGGCCTACTTCTAGTCTTTTCTTTTCCATTAATTATAATCTTATCACTCATCCTAATTGGTGAGTGCCTTCATTGCACATGACTAAGCAACTACGCTTCATGACAGAACCGCCTGCATGCGATAGGCAGTTCCTAGCCACAAAATGGGGGAAAAATTACCAAACTGCCCCCTTTTTTTCACATCGTAGGTATTGAACTGCCCTCTAGCATGCGGACGGTTCTGATAGGATGTGATAGGATGTGTACTCTGACTAAACCATCTCAAATATTTTTCTCATTGTATCTTCTATGTGGGTAACCACCAATTTACTGCCCTCATTTCTTATCTTATCCGATCCCTTGAGTGTATATCCACTAGTCCACAGTGACCTTCAACCTTCTCATTTCTGCACCACTTATTTTTTGCGCTTGTATATAGCACTTGTACTTTGAAGAATGAATAATACTTAAACTGATACTTAATAGATATGTGTTAAATACTTCCTTTGACATACCCTGAAATTTAGCTTATCTAGATGTACTAAATACATGTAACCAATTCAAGAATGAAAATTTTGAAAATTGAATGTGTGCACAACATGTCAGATATCAGATACATCTTAAAAGTTTCAACTTATCCTGGGCTTGCTAAAAAGATACCAAAAACTAACCACATAAATGAACCACTTACTTAAAAAAATCATAAAATGAATTCATGCAAGTTTAAATTTAGGGGTTTTGCAATCTTAGTCCCTTAAATCGTTACCATTTTGATATTAGTCCCCTAAATCTTTATATTTTGATATTAGTCCCTCAAATTATATTTAATGTATTGATATTAGTCCCTATGTTACTGTTTCCATTCAAAGCCCTCAACTATGGTTAGGTTTAACCCAAGCATGGCAGTGTAATTACCAAAAACTCATCCCACATTAAATTCCCTAAATTAACCAGTCATTCCCTTTCCCTCTCTCATTCTCTCTTCCATTTCTCGCTCTCAACGAGCCCGAGGCCATGCTCCAGCGGGAGAATCTCAGCGAGAAAGTGACCGAGTCCATTTGTGTAGCATGAAAAGATTCGGAGGCAAGAGATCGGCTCTAATCCTTGCTTTCTTTTAATTTGATCAATAGTCATGAGAAATTCTGGCACATTTGATTGCAGATTGTCAGCTTCCTCACAAATTAGGGTTTAGGACAAAAAAGTTGTTCCTTTTGGGGAAGGAGAGGAGAATAAAGGGGAGGGGACGGAGCCGGAGAGGGATTGTAACGCCCCGCCCCGGAATCTGGGAGTCGGTACGCTACTAGATCTGATGGACTGGCCTCACAAACCACCACATGTCTTTTCAGCACGTTTTGTCCTCAATCACGCGCTCCCTAGAAAAACTTTACAGGGAGTCACCCATCCTAGAATTTCTCCAGGCCAAGCACGCTTAACTTTGGAGTTTCTAAGAGTTGGGTTCCCGAAAAGAAGATGCATCTTGGTGGTATGAGTATTCCAATCAAATCTATCAATACTAATCACATCACCCTCTCAAGGATTGGGGTATTACATACTCCCCCACTTAAATTCACAACGTCCTCGTTGTGCCAAATCATATCATCCAAGACCGTACCATCCGTGTGAGATTCTAGAGTTGGCTCCTACGGCCTTAAGAGGTGGCTCACGCCCTCTCGACGTAGCACTTTGCACCGCATAGCACTTAGCTCTCACAATTCCGGTTGGCTTTGCTCTGATACCATTTGTAACGCCTCGTCCCGGAATCCGGGAATCGGTACGCTACTAGATCTGATGGACTGGCCTCACAAACCACCACGTGTCTTTTCAGCACGTTTTGTCCTCACTCACGCGCTCCCTAGAAAAACTTCCCAGGGGGTCACCCATCCTAGAATTTCTCCAGACCAAGCACGCTTAACTTTGGAGTTTCTAAGAGTTGGGTTCCCGAAAAGAAGATGCATCTTGGTGGTATGAGTATTCCAATCAAATCTATCAATACTAATCACATCACCCTCTCAAGGGTTGGGGTATTACAGGGATTGAAGGAGACATCGAGGGAGTGGAGAGTGGGGAGGCGGGGGAGGAGAGACCATGAGACTGAGACTATGAGGTTGTGAAAGGGAAGGTGGAGGTGGTGAATTTGGGAGCAGGGAGTTGTTGTTTTGGGGAAGTTGGTGACTGAGCTGAAGGCTTGGAGGTGGGAACGAGAGAAAGAGGGAGAGAGGAGGTTGAAGATGAACATGATGATAATGAGTTTCATGTTTTCTCCCCCTATTATTGGGAGTTTTTTTTTGCAGGAAGATGGTGATGAGATAGAGGAGAAGGAATGTTAGTTGTGTTTCCTTCTTCTAATCTTTAATATCCAAGAATTGGTAATTTCTGAAGAAAAGTTAATTTCTTTTGTCTAATTTTTAATTTTAATTTTTTATATTTCTGCTTGATGCCATACTTTCTTCTATATTAGTTCTTTTGGCTACCTTTTATTATTTTAAGGGAGAAGAGCAGGTCAATGGGGTTTAGGATCTATGTTAGAGAAGAAGAAATTAGCCATGGAGGAGTTTCAATGGCTTTACTGATGGAAAGTGCCGTTGTTCACTGTAAATGGGCCTTTGGAGAAGAAAGGGTGAAACGGGTTTGGGTTCGGGTTTAAAGAGTTTATTGTGTTTAGTTTAACGGGTAAGTGGGTTTGGGTATTGGGTATGAGATGTATAGTAGGGGTATACCTGTCCTTTCTAGTGAAAAGTTAAACTTAACGGAATATTCCCAGCATTTATAATCCAAACTAACTATAGGGACTGATATCAACATGTTATTGCAATTTGAAGGATTAATACCAAAATATGAAGATTTGGGGGACTAATATCAAAATAAGTATGATTTAAGGACTAATGTCAAAATAAGTATGATTTAAGGGGATAATATCTAACAAACCCTTCAATTTATAGTTCTCTTTGATTGATAACTATTAATGTAAATAACTTGCAAAATTTTCATATATTGGAGATATTAGACATTAATACTCAATTACTCAGACATGCTTAACTGCATTTTGTTTTATCCACAACATATTGTATCCCTACTTTTTATGCTTTGCCTTGTATGTGTACCAATATCCCATATCAGGTTCAACACCTGTCGTTGTAGATACATACAATGTCTCTGTATTATATATTACTCATATCCTTGATCATACTCTACAGGAATCTCGAAGGTAGAAATTGAACTCTATGCTCCTTACAGCACAGACGCTAACAGAAAACATTGTTAGAGCTAAACAATAAACTTCACAAGTTAACTTACACATCTTAATGCAGGAACAGGATGGGTTAGGTGTGCATTTAATGGGGTTACTTCCAGTCCCTCACTTGGTTAACTAAGACTATCCATGCTCCACACAAACTTACCTCAGGTGGAATTTTTGCAGAAATGGTTCTTTGATGTAGTATTAGACAATAGGTTTCAATAAGTTCAAGGGGTCCTGATTCAAACATTGCCATTGAAGTTTTAAGTATGTCTGTTTTACCCCTACTTACATTTTTCTAAAAGATTGTGGGTATACACTTGCTGCTTGTTGTTTCATTAATAAGAATTTAACGAAACATCTGAAGTGACAACAAAATGTAAATATACAAGCATATAAAACTAGCTGAGCCATTGACGTGTCCAAAGTAAAATATAGCGAATCAGCAACAACTCTCTTCAAAAGATAGTCTAAAAGAGAACTTTATGTAATAGATCCTAACTACTGTTCCTTCACATCACACTCCTGTTCCACTTGATTCCCACTTATTATGTTATATCTATATGATGCTTGCCTGGCATACATTGTTAGGTAGAACCTACCCATCTAATCTTTCAGATGAACGGAGTACACAGAAGAGTTAACAAAACAAACCAGCAAAGCACTCTCTTTTTCTTTTTCTTCGTCAAGCCATCGTGATAACAAGTTCAGGTATATGTTTTGCATTCAGGTGCGCACACCATTGGTCAAACAGATTGCTTGTTCTTCCGATACCGTCTCTACAACTTCACAGCAACAGGCAACGCGGACCCAACCATCAGCCAATCCTTCTTGCCCCAACTCCGATCCCTCTGCCCCCAGAATGGTGATGCCTCAAGGCGTGTTGCTCTCGATGCTGGAAGCATGACGGACTTCGATGTGAGCTACTTCAAAAACGTGAGGGACGGACAGGGCGTGCTGGAGTCCGATCAGAGGCTCTGGGAGGATGCTACAACTCAAAATATTGTCCGGAATTATGCTGGGAATGTTAGAGGGTTGCTTGGCTTGAGGTTTAGCTATGATTTTCCAAAGGCTATGGTGAAGATGAGCAGCATAGGGGTGAATACTGGGAAACAAGGAGAAGTTAGAAAGATATGTTCCAAGTTTAACTGAGAAGATGCAAGTATTGAATAAGAGGTTGATTGTCAGAAATTTCAGTGTCAATGACTTGTTATAGTGAAATTAAGTTCAGCAATGGTAAGTATAACCAGTTCCGACAATTCACTATGTTTAATGATGGAGAACCATGAACCCAGAATTAATGATGATGTGAAGTCAAAGTTGACAATGATAATAACAAATGGGCATTTCGTATAGTGGTATGATTCTCACTCAGGGTGCGGGAGGTTGCGAGTTCAAATCTCGGAATCCACCCAAAAGAAAATGATTTACTTTTTGGAATACCATCTACGATATTTCTCCACAGCTGATTATGACATCTTCAATGTGGTATAAATCCATTTTAATTAAACAAATATTGAATGCTTCGTTCTTCTGAAAAATCAATGCTGGAAGTTACTGTTGCATTAATGGAGATACCATGATAACTAATCCTCTTATTATATTTTTTCTATAAGATTAACCTTTCACTAAAGGAGGCCTAGTTGCTTCCTGGTATGGTTTTAATTCTATTCTATGGCAAACACTGGTTGCATAAATAGTCCTGCAGGATTTGGCCCACACCAACTCCAGTAAATAGAAGGATAATTTGCAACAATTTCTGATGTAATCCCTCATAGCCTGATTTCATGATGCTGATAGCTTTTTAATATTACAAATTGTGCTTAGCAGGAGTGCCTCCTGGCAGACATTCGATTAGACGGGAAGATACAGAGAAGATTAGCATGGTCTTGTGCAAGGATGAAACATACAAATTGAGAACTGATCCACGTTACTTTTTTATCATACTCTGGGAGAGGCATTCTCATTTATTGCTCGAAGACCTAGCTTAGGCAAGCAGTGTCTCACAGGCCGCACTCATAGTCTTTGCTAACCAAGTAGGTGATGTTCAAACTTCAAAACTATAAATCTTATTTCTTTCCCCAATTTGGATCATAATTTGGGGGAGGGATTCTCATTAGGGTTGGTAACCGAACGAATCGAATTGAATACTGAGATGTTTGTATTTGTATTTGTTCGAATTCGAACCCGAATTCAAATATCCATGTCTGCAGTTTTTTCGATTTCAAACTCGAACACTCGGAATTTGATAAATATTCATGAATATTCACGAATATTTATCGAATGTCAAAGTATATTCATTCTGCTAAATAATTTAATTTTTAAATGGTATTTAAATTTACAAATGAAAATTATTTCTTTATAGTTATGATGTATATATATTTAATTTGAATATTTCATTAGAAAACTGATTTAAGATTCTTTAAGTTTCTCAAAATTTGTATATAGTATTTAAGTAGAAAATATAAGTAGGTTGAAAATATAAAATCATATGTGTAATGATACAAATTATAAGTGATCAAATTTTAAACGAATATTTGATAAGCAAACGAATCGAATATAGCCCTAGTTAAATTCTATTTGTTAATGAACTCGAATAGTAAATACTATTTGTTTAGTGTTAAATGAACTGCTAGATCGAATATGACTGAATAGTCAGTCGAATAATTAACGAACTATTTGTTGGTCAAAGACCTAGCTTGGGCAAGCATTGTCGCATGGGTCGCATTCGTAGTTTGAGTATGTAATGTGATTATCATATGCTAACGTTCTAAATTAAGTATTTTTTTTGCTAAGAATTTATAGCTTGATGCTGTATTACAATTCTTTATGATATCATCGCATCGATTGTGTTCTTCAAATTTAAACCTCTTTTGATGTTAAATAAGCTGTCTCCACTCTATATTTTCACCTAAATTTTTTATTTGTTGCTTAATGATTCTCTGTGTGGTTAGTGTTTTTTCCCTGATCATTTGACTTTACCTTTTTTTTAGAAAGAACACCATTGCAACAAAAAATCCCAAGTAATTGACAAATATTAACTGTGGTACATAAAAAAATGAGTGATATCCAAGTTACATGTAAAAATATTCATCCATGGTTTGGATTTTTGCGACAAGTATTGGTATTAAGATGTTCTGATTGATACAAATCTTCGTTCACATAATGTGTGCAGTTTATTTGAATCTCTACACATTGTATTTTTTCCCCCACAAATAAGAATGCCTAGATACAGATGCCTAGATACAGAGCAATGCGCCTGAGTTAAGATTTTATTTTTATGGAAATATTTCAATTGTCTCATCTATAAGATATTATTGACAAAATTTTTCGAATAACTTGAAGCTGAATACATCTACTTTATAATTAGCAATCTTTTCTCTTGAAAACTTGCATGGATACAGAAGTCTGATTGTTTTGCACATAGTATGTCACAAATTAGCATGACTTCCCTCAGGATCATTGCGTAGGTTCTTAACATTAGAATACTCTGTCGAACTTCCATGGACAGCTAGGAGTGATCATCCTTGTGGGCAAGGATGATTATGATGTATTCACCACATTTTTGATCCTATGGAATTCTTGTAGTACTATTCTTATATTTCTGCTTTCTTTGCGATTGTCACTTGTTAGATTTACCTGTTAGTTCTGCATTATAACTATCATGTTCATACTAGAATCTTCTTTCTAACAAAAAATGTACGTTGTAGTGTAGTTTATATGCTAACTTGCTGAGGCCACTTAGAAAAGTTAGCACCCACTATCTATCCCTTGTTCTGCAAAATTTTCACCTTCAAAATCAGATAATAAGGAATCATTTTCAGAATGATTCAGCTTTAAAAATGAATTCTATGTATGTCTCGAATTTTATATTTTGATCAGTTAATTTGTTTACAGATGCACATAACTAACAATGGTATCCTGGAACACTTAAAATGATAAACAAATTTTATATCTGATTTTACTTGTTTTAGAATTCATGAAGATTTCATCACAGAGTGATATGCTAAAATCACATCTAAGATGAAATAAAATAATGAAAAGGAAGTAGTATTAATAATTATCTAAAATGATATTAAAACTTTTGTTTCCAGGAAAAGTTTTAGAAGTGATCTTACTCATTGAGCGCCAGAGTCTGATGGTTGGTTTGGTGAAAGCTTGAGGGTGTTCCTATTTGACAACATTCAAACATTTTGCTCTTGGTGTTACTTCCACATAACTAAATTCTATTCCATCAAGTAAAGTAAAACCTCATAATTTTAGATAATGATGGCAATTCACTCTATCCTTCCAAATCATGATCCAGTTTGGCGCATTTCTGATAAGGATCAACGAAAATTGTTACAGAGAAATACTTGCTAATTAATATCCTGAGCAATTTTATTTTATTTATTGGTATGGAAACTTGGAGATAAGGAGTAGAAAAAAAACTTATCTCCCTTAAATCATAGTTACACTAATAGCTGTACAATTTGCAGAAAAGGTTCAACTGCAATGTAATATATAACTACTGCATAGTACTTAGCCATTTCTTAAGCATTTAGACACCTCTTACTAAACTTGATTTAGTTTTTGAGACATGCTATCATTGTTAAATTTTGTATTTTAACTGTTGACAGTTTAACACAATTAGAAATAAAATTGTATTTTAAAATATTACTTCTTGGTTTTTCTAAAAAAATAATATCTCATAATCCTCGGTTTTACATCTTCTTCAAATGCATGTGTATCTGAATAACACATGGATAATAGCATATCATGATATCAATACCCATTCAATTATGCCTATTCTTTGGATACAACTGATCTTCATAGTAGTGCATCATGCATCTGTGCCCAGTATTGAAGGTTTAAATAGATTAATTGAAGATGATCAAAAAGCAGAGTACGAAATTAGATATGAACACAATGTGAAGAGAGCCTGAAGTTTGTTAAACTTGTAATGATAGAATAAAGGTAAGCTGTATAGAATTGCAAAAAACAGTTACACTTTTATGCAGTGCCACTACTGATTGTCCATTAGTCCACTAATTTTATTACGTAAGTGCAGAAGAAGGATAAATATCTGCAATGGTTTATATGCAGAGTGCTTGCTCCATTATCATGACATAGGTAAAGAAAATGTGTCAACGGTACACACCCTATGCATATAAATACAAAGCTTAGGGCAGTAGTATTAACACTAAGCTTAGCAAGTACAAAATAAAAAAAGCTGGCAGTTTTCTTGTGGGGTTCCTTTTGTGATGGTCCTCATGAGCTTCTTCTTAGCCAATGCTCGAGTTGACCTGCGAACCAACTTCCATGCCTTGTCTTTCCCCAACCGCGAGGAAATTGTGTGATCCATTGTGGAGAAACACTTCAATGATGACTACACCATAGCAGCTGGCTTGCTGAGACTTCACTTCCATGACTGTTCTGTTCAGTTTTCTTCAGCTCAGTTTAATATTTGGGTGAATTCGGAAAAAGGGTAAACTTCACAAAAAACACCCATGAGCTTTGGAGTTTTGCAGAAAACTACTGAATGTTCGAAATTAGAGAAAACCTCCATGAAATTTGGAGCGTGCCACAAAACCTTCCCTAAATTTTCAAAATTTTCCAGTGGCACCCTCAAACAGAGTTAGTGGTCTTTTTAGATGACAAAAAGAGAATTTTCTAACAAAGGCTATTTTTTGAAAAATAATAAGCAAAACCGACCCTTTTATGAAAATATTAGCAAAATTGATTTTTTTGGCCAAGTGGCCAAAAAGTGGTCGATTTTGCCAAATATTAACTTTAAAATACACGGGACTAGTAGTCCGGTGTTATTAGTGTTCCCTAGTTACGGTTAATCTGAAATGATTGTCTCATGTACTTTATGCTGAAATGCTTAAGGTTTAATTAATGAGAACTAAATACACGGGACTACTAGTTCGTAATTTAAAGCTGAATTTTTGCAAAATCGACTTCTTTTTAAAATCGATGTTGTTTTTGCTAATAATTTTACAAAATGATCGATTTTGCTAATTATTTTTGAAAAAGGGTCTTAAAAAAATTCTCCATGACAAAAATATTATGTTAAGATTAAAACCTAGTTATTAAATTAACTTAACTTCTAATTAACCCCGAATTAAATTAACTTCTAAATAGAGAGCAAGAAAGGGAGATGGGAGGCTGAGAAACCAGAGGTGGAGGTGGCCGGTGGTGGTGGTTGGGGCTTTGGTTAGGGGGAGGTGGGAGATAGAGATAGAGATAGGGAGAGAGGGACTCTTTAACTTTATTGGGGATGGGACTTGGTCTCTGTTGCCAGAAGCAAGGATAAAGGGGGGAGGCGACTTGGTCGTCGACAATGAGAGTGGTCAAGATGGTTGAGCTAGGATTAGGGTAGAAGAAAGGGGGCATAAATGCAAAATAGAAATGATTTGGGGTATATATGCAAAAAAACCTTATTATAAAGGATGGGGAGTGGATTTTTTTGGTTTAGGTGATTTTTGTCTTTTAGACGTACATGCTTGGTACATGACATGTCAGAGTTAACAGTGTTAGTCAGGAGGGTTTTATGGGAGTTGATGGGTGTTTCCTCTGATTTTTGAGATTTCATGGTAGTTTTCCTCCAAAAGCCCCATAGTTCGTGGATATTTGCTGGAATTTACCTTTCACAAAATTATCATGAATTTTGGGGTTTTAAACTTTTTTATTAGAGAAAACTACCATGAATTTTCATAACTATGGGAAAATACATTGTATTCTATGAATGTTGCTAACATCAACATCTTGGGTAAAAGGTTTGCACTAACTTTATTTATATCTATTAATCTATGAAGTTCATAAGGATAATATAGAAGGTAGAAAAAGAACTAATGGCAAAATTGCCCAAAGCATGTCATGCATGAAGCATGTGACAACTTAACATAACTGTTGTTAGACATGGTAGTTTAGTCAAAATTCATGCAAGTTCTCTCTAATAAAAAAAAGGTTTATTGTAGCTTTCTGCAAACCACTCCCAAAATTTTGGTACTTTTGTGAAATTTACCCCTGTTATTCCTTCGCATGCATTGTTGTTCTAATATGTCTTTCAATTTGTGTATAGGGTTGTGATGGTTTGATCTTGATTTCTGGAGCTTCTGCTGAGACGATCGCATTGCCGAACACCGGACTTAGAGGATTTGAAGTTGTACATGATGCAAAATCTCAGTTAGAGGCTATTTGTCTTGGGGTTGTCTCATGTGCTGATATCCTTGCATTGGCTGCTTGAGACTCTGTGGACCTGATCGGTGGACGAAGTTGGTCAGTGCAGCTGGGAAGGCCGCATGGAAGAACTTCATTGGCATTGGAGACTACAAACTTGCCATTACCTACTGATTCTATTCTTGTTCAGTCGCAAAAGTTTTCAGACAAGGAATGAATGAGCATGATCTTGTAACGCTAGTAGGTATGTACTATATCTCTCCTTTTTTCTAGTAGTAGTTTGTTTGGTTAATATCGACGCTTGAAAGTTTTTGGAGGTAGTCATGTATGTTTGCTTAAAAAACCTACAAACTCATCCACTTAGGTTTTTCCAGTGAAATGTTTCCAACATAATGGGAGACATGGTTTTAAAAGGTTCTTGTTGTCTTTCTCATCATTTGCAATTTAGATGTGCATGTTTAATTGATGTGAATTGTGCCTTTCAAAAGATTCATTTTCATGTTTGATTTATATTCATTTGTTTGGTTGACATGAAATAGATTTACAATGATAAATGTTACAACCAAGTTTCTATTTGCAATGTTTGGTTTGCGATGAGGTGGTTCCTGTTGGTAATTGGATTTCCATTTTGTTGAAAAAAGCTGCAAACAATTGGTCAAACATCATAAGATGCTACTCTTCGCGAATCCGCAACAAATGTTGCAAGTCTTTGCATCAACTAAAAAACTAAAAACTTATGAAATGTCATCAAATTAGTGAATTCTAACCTCAAAATGTAATTTTTTTTAACATTTGCAGAGAAACAAACATGTGATTGCAATGAATATGCATAATATGCATTTCCAACATAAAAAAGAAGAAGAAAACTAACTGCTTTTGCAACTAACCAAACATTACACTTGGATTTGGAAATACATTTCCCACAATAAAAATGAAGATATCCAAAAAAACAAATGAGTTTTATTTACTGCAATAAATGTTGCATGTAGCATTTTCTGCTATCACAATTGCCATGTACCAAACAGCCGCTAGTCTGCATTTACAGGAGTTAAGTAGTTTAGACTCAATTTGGATGGTTGAACATGTAGCTCGTTCCTAATCTACTCCAAGCCCGGTTTATAATCTATCTGTAGCACCTATACTTTGTAGAATGAAAAGTACTTGGCAACTGATCCTTGATAGATATATGTCAGATACTACCCTTGATGTTCCCTGAAATTTAGAGCTTATCAAGTTATACTGAATACATCTAAAACAAATTTTAAGAATAAAAAATAAAAATTAAATTTGTGCATAACATGCCAGATATTCATTTTGATATATCCTAACCTGGGCTTACCGAAACTTACCATAAACTAACCACATGAGTGACCAACTGGCTAAAAAGTCATAAAATGAATGTGTGTGCTTTTAAATTAAAAATTATATTTGATTGCAGATGAATTACATTATATAATTTTTTAAATTTCTTACTGAACATTATGATTGTTTGCGTAGCTATTAATGTTGATAACTGGCAAATATCTCATATATGGGAGATATCAGACATTAACATTCAGATGTATTATGTTGTATCTGCAACATGTTGTGTCCTCATTTTTTATGTATGCTTTATATGTGTAACCATATCAGCTTCCATACCTGGCATCCAGGCACAGACACACACATGCTTGTGTGTGTGTGCGTGTGTGCGCGCACATGCACATACTCATGCACCCACGTACACATGCACACACGCACGCACGCACACATACGCATGTATACCTGCACTTTGCCAGTATTATATAATTCATATCCATGAACGTACTTCTTAGAAATCTTGAACATAGAAACCGAAATGTATACAATTTATAAACATATTCGCGAACAAAATAGAAATGAACTCACAAATTAACAAATAAAATCTTAATGCAGGTATAAGACAGGTTAGATGTGTGTTTAATTCTGGGATTTATGGTTCCCATTCGGTTATAGTGCATATCTCCATAGTTCGCACAAACCTAACTCAGGTTCAATACCCTCATCAGATTTTCAAATGGAGTTTTCCACTGGCAATGTTCCAACCATCCTACTTGCGCTTCTTATTTTCTTGTGAAGAAAGGCCCATCTGAAGGGTAATAAATTAAGTTCATAGTCAGTAGCTTAAGTAGGTTCAAAAGTTACTAACGCAAAGATCACATTGAAGTTTAAGTATGTCTACTTTACTCCCAACTTCTTTTTAGAAAACACTATGGAAGTACATATACCCCTCATTGTTTCATAAATAAAAATTTTAACAAAATATCCAGAGTAAGAACAAAAAAAGGAAAAGAGTACATTGCAGTAACTTCCCTGAACTTTGGGGGTTTTTTGCACATAAACCGTTCAAGCTTTTCCCAACGGGTGGGGGATGA
>NC_033799.1:25808616-25827822 GCF_001876935.1 Asparagus officinalis | reverse complement strand
ATTGTTCTAGGTTGCGAAATACAAAGTTGACATATCTCATTTAATCCTCTACCCTCCAAACACCGGAGACTTTTACGGGTCATGTGCCAAGCACACGACATAAAAGAATGAAAACGCCTCACGGTCTATTAAAACCCTTAATTCTGGGGTTGAAATCTGGGGGTTATTTTTCAGAAGGGAGTTTTTGTCATTTCATCGTTAATGGGTAATGGCGTCAGGGGGTTTGTTGGAAAAACTTCAAAAGTTTAAGGAGGGTTAGAGACAACCCAAAGTTCAGGGGAGTTGTTGAATAAACAAAGTTGAGGGGGTTATGTGCAAAACCCCCAAATTTCAGATGGGCTGGATGGAATTTACCCAAAGGAAAGCATATGAGGAACTAAAATTAACTTAGCTAATGACGGAATGGAAGCAAAACACAGAGTCATCATTGAAACAGGAGCCAAAATAAAGAATAGTCCAGAATCCCAAAAGAAAAATCCGAATGCAATAGATCCATATCCATATGATGTACGCCCGATTTATATTGCTGTCGGTCTTATTTTTTGGGTAAAATGGTTAGTTATGCGGAGAAGAATTAACATAACAATCAAACAAGATCGGACCATTTTTGTCAAGTCATTTCATCACAAGTTTCATGCTCTTTTTTTTGGCATTTCAGATGTACACACCATTGGCCAAACCGACTGCTTGTTCTTGCGATGAAATGTTGTCTTGACATGATGCAGGAGGATAATGTTCTTAAGAGGTCCTTTTTGTGTCTTATCCTCATTTGCAATTTATAGTGGCATCCTTAATCCATATGATTTTTGGCTTTCCAAAAGAGTCATGTTTGTGTAGGATTTGTTTCCATGTAGTGTTGCAACTTGCAACTTAGGCAGGACGATCCGGATTCAGGCGCGAGTCAATTTGAATGGTCCGGGGTTTTGGCATTGGAGTCTCGAATTTAGTGGTTAAGACATTTTTCATTACTGAGTCGAACAACACGGTCACGTTCGACATGGGAACTGATATTTGATAGATATGGGTCAGATATCCTTTTGATCCGTGCTAAAAGTTATATGTTCTCCTTGATGTATTTAATTGATAAAAATCATAAACAAATTTAAGATTTTTCTTGGTATATATTATTTGTGTATAACTCATTAACTTTAAAATTCGGAAAAACTGGTTCTCTACTATTGTATTAAATCTTTAGGTTTCAATAGGTTGAAAAGGTCCTGATTCAAAGTATGTTAATTTTACTCCCAACTTAGTTCTCCATGTCCATTTGATGCTTGCCTGAGATACGTTGTTCACATAATTATTAATGCAGATAACTTGCAAATATTCCATATATTGGAGATTTACAGATTAGTACTCGGAGATGGTTACTTGTTAGCCTGTTTACTCATTAGCTTAAAATTTAGGCAGAAATGGTTCTTTGATATTGTATTAGGTCTGCAGGTTTCAATAAGTTCAAAAGGTCCTGATTCAGTTTAACCATTTTTTTCACATTTATTGTGCATTTCCGTATAAATGGAATTTTATGTGTGCTGTTTGCTGAGATATGTCGTTATTGGGACTTAAAGAACCGACCTAAGATTTCGGGTGAAGTAATTTTGATACGGAGAACTTAACGGAAAGGGGTGGGGTGGGGGGTGGGGGGGGGTGGTTTTTATTTNGGTTCCTATTTGGATGAAAGAATGTGACTGATATTACTTGAAATTAGTATAATCAATATATAATAGCAGTGAAACCAGTAAATATCATTGCAAATAGATAAAAATATCAGTATAATCAGATATTGTAACAACGCAATCAGAATGTTGTATCAATGCTGGGCCTCAACGGGACTTTTTCCTGTAACAAACCAACAAGCTCCCCCTCTTGCTCGTGTCAACTCTTTCTATTAACAAGTTTTATGCGTATCTTTCGCACTCAGATGCATACACCATCGACGAAACCAAGAGCTTGTTCTTCCGCTACCGCCTCAATACAACTTCACCTCCACCGGAAACCCAGACCCAACGATCGCCCCGCCTTTCTTGGCCCAATTCCATTCCATCTACCCTGCCAACAGCGACGCCTCAAGGCGTGTCGCCCTTGACGCTGGAAGTGCGGCGGAGTTCGATGTGAGCTATTTTAAGAACGTGAGGTTCAGACGGGGCTTGCTAGAGTCTGATCAGAGGTTACGCCGAGGACGCCGCGAAGCGAAATGTGATGTAAGACGCTTAACTGACAATTTCATGAGGGATGCAGACAATTACGAGCTAAATACAGATTTATACGTATTATTGACCTCCACAAAGAATTGATCATATCTTCCAACCCAGAAGGCTGATTCTAACATATTGATGCGGCATAAACATGTACCAAAAATATTGCAAGTGCACAACCGTGTCAAGTTATAGTATAAAAAGTTATCGATCCCACGAGGAAGGTGTTTTGTAGGAGAAAATATAAATTCGGTTCTTATGTTGTGTGCGTGACAAATAGGAGTGAAGAATAATTGTGATTGTGGAGAGATGGAGAGAATGAAAATGATTGTGTAAATGAATATATTTGAGAGTGGAAGTGATAAAAAAAAATGTGATCAATAAGGCAAGAAGGAAAAATCAAGAAATAAATAAAAATCAAGAATGAAAAATAAAATTTAATAAAGTAAAGATGATGGATTCAATTAAAGATATGAGTAATCTAAAATTGAACACACTTCTTAGAAAATGGTGATTCCCTAGAGGGTTCTAACCTAAAGGCGAATCAAAGAAAATAAAAATAACCTAGAGGGTTCTAACCTAAAGGCGAATCAAAGAAAATAAAAATAAACAAAAAGAAAAACTAAACCCAATAGGGTTCTAGCCTCAAGGTGAATAGTATAAAAAATTAAAATCTAACTACAAAATAAATTGCAAAATCTAAACTATAAAATAACTTGCAAGAATTAAATGCAAGAAAATAAATCTACTCTATAAGCATGAAATAAATCTAATCTATAAACATGAAATAAATCTAAGGCAAAGGGTTCTAGCCTCTTGGCTATTTAAACAAGAAAATAAAATCTAATTACAAGCATGAAAATAAATCTAAACTAATAAGCAATAAAAGAGAAATAAGAAAAACAAACCTTCAAATTAATCTCCATCTTCATCTTCATCTTCATCATCCAACAAAGAGAAGAAAAGAAAAATTTAAAGTGGTAAAAAAAATTCTTTTATTAATTGTAACAAAAAGTTATAAAGGAGTTTACAAAATTTTCACACCTCTAACCCCTCACTCTCTACCCCTATTTATAGTAAACATCAGTGAATGAGAGCCCTTGGATTGAATCCTTATCCAAAACCATCAAAAATCAGCCATTGATCTGTAACTGACTCGTCAGTGTCGATACCAGCATCGATGCTGGCATCGATGTCCAATCAAAAACCTGCCTTCGTAGATGGCTTCGTCTCGTCGAGATAGGGGATTTTTATATATTATATGTTAAATTCTGCCTTCCGGATTGAGAGATATCGTTGTTTCTTTGCGGTCAACCATCTTGAATACATTTTGTTTTCATATTTGATTTTTTTATTTTCTCCGGCTTCTACAAGCTACTCGGCTTGATTCTGGGCTTAGGATTTTTGGCTCTTTCTTGTGTTCTTCATTTAATTCATGAGCTTTTGTTGAGAGATGGAATTTTTGGGCTTTATTCTCCATTAACCAGCAATTAAAGATAAAAACAATTATTAGTGGTATATTTATTCATTAAAAATAGATAATAAGGGTATAAATTATAATAAAATATGATTATTAAATACCCCCACACCTAAACTCTTACTAGTCCTCTAGCAAAGAAAGAAAGAGAAAATCCTAACTCACTTTCACAGAAATCGCGGTTGTATTTAGCGCATACAACAAGCCTTTAAACCCCTAGGTTACCCTAGTGGACGAGTTGTAGTCTCGTGAGGGTTTGCAATAAATATACCCATAAAATTCGGTCTACTTGCCAAATTAAAGAAGTCAGTAAATAACTAAATTCACTTGATAACTTTAGACAATCTAATTGAAGCTAGTTATCACTTAAAAAAACGTTTTTATAAATAACTTTAAGGTAAATTTCCTAGAAAATCTTCTCATTATAGCAATACAAAACCAAGCCAAACTTAGAAATTTAATTTAAAAGTTTTGAAAAGAACATGCTAACTCTTTGTTTAAAATAATATTCAAGTTGCTTGATCTAAAATATTTTTCAAAACCATATATACAAATATAACTATATATATAAAACATTTATTAGTATTTTTATTTTTTATTTTTTTTATTTTTTATATTATTATTATTATTATTATTTAACTCTTTCTTCCATGGTGATTTTTCTATTTTAACGGGCTTTCTAAGCGACCATTTAACGAGTTTTGGGCCAATGGATCCCAACCCAATTGGGCTTAGGTCATTAAGTATGGAAATACTCATTGGGCTTAATTACTCGGTCAACTTAGGCTTTATAAGATAGAATCACCTTGAATTTAAGAGTTTTTTTTCTTTTTCTTTTGGTGCCCATTTTTCGCACTCTTCTTTTGTAATAATTTTTTTTATATGTATATGTATATATATTCTGAAAAATATGTAAGTCAAGAAACTTTGAAAATTTATTTTTAACTCTAGGTTAAGCATGCATAAATTCTATTATTTTAAATAAAAATATAAGTTAAGGCTTAAGTGAAGTATACTACTTTGAAAATCATTTCTTAAGAAATTTATTTAGAGTTATCATAAAAGGTAAACTTGAGTAAATAACAAACTAGAGATTAGAAAATTTAAAATTTATCAAATAAATTAATTATTACATAACTCTATCAATTTGGCAAGTGACGATATTTTTATAATTTTTTTTTGAGGAAAAGGAAAAAATGACAAAAATGCAACTAAAATGTAAAATAAAGAGAGAAAAAATAACTAATTCCCACCCCACACCTAAATTTTGCATTGTCCTTAATACAAACTCTATGATGCACAAAGTAAAGCAGATAAGAAGTAAATCACTTACATTTGGTCTGCTGATAAAAATCTACAATTACCTTTGGTCTGAGGAGGATAGAATCAGAAATTTATTCTTCTTTTTTTTCTTTTTTTTCTTCTTTATTTCTTTTTTTACAACTGAACAAGAAACTCTCAAATGAGAGAAGAATAAATTCTTTTTGTTATTCTGAAATAAACAAAACAAACAATGTAGCAT
This sequence comes from Asparagus officinalis, assembly GCF_001876935.1. Classification (NCBI taxonomy): domain Eukaryota; kingdom Viridiplantae; phylum Streptophyta; class Magnoliopsida; order Asparagales; family Asparagaceae; genus Asparagus; species Asparagus officinalis. Next base: position 25,822,628 of record NC_033799.1, on the reverse strand, counting down.
GAAGTGTTCAACATGAAGAGTTCGTATTCTACATTGAATCCTACCTTATTGTTAAAAATTCTTCCTCGGATTTTAAATAAATTCAGAATGATATAATCAATAATGTGAAATTCTAAGCATTTCGGGGTGTTCAGTAATTCTTGTAACAAAGTAAGGTAGGTATTATTGGTGTCATGCTGTAGGCTGTCTAAAAATCACAATAGATAGTTGATCCCCCATCAAACACCGATGATGGAAGTTACAATCTGACGACTTCCAGAAGGCTACAATTTGAGGACTTTCACGTAGAAGGCTACAATCTGACGACCTTCACGACAACTGATGAAAGCTCTAATTCAACAACATTCACAATCAACATCGGGAGTTACAATCTGACGACTCTTATATTTTCAAAGAGCCAAGACGAAGGTTACAAGGTGACGATCTTTACAAAGCTCTAGCAAAAGAGACTACAAATTGACGGTCTCTTCATATTAGAATGCAGATATCTCTCAAACCATAAGGAATTTGGCAAAACGGAAGAAGCGAACCAAAGCCTTTGGCTTGGTTTGGATGGCCCCGTCTCGTCGAGATAGCCGATTTTTATATATAATTCGTCCAATTCCGACTTGCGGTTTGAAAGTTATGACCTGTTCTTCGTAGCAAGCTATGTTCTGAAGTCCGTCTGCAAGACTGGACTTCGTCAGAACATTGGACTTAGCCTGAAGCTCGCCAAGCCCGCCTAAGGTTCGCCTCTGCATTACAGAGTCAAAACGCACAGGTGGAACCAGCGTTATAACCTCAAAACGCAGAGGTTATCCTTGTGATATAACATTTTCACGCAGAGTTACGGCCCAACTCTGCGTTTTCAGCCTAAAACGTAGAGTTCACCTCTAAAACGGCCCAACTGTGCGTTTTTAGCCTTTAAACAGGCCCAACTCTGTGTTTTCAGCCTAAAACGCAGAGTTCATCTTTAAAACAGCACGACCTGTGCGTTTTCAGCCTTTTAAACAGGCCCAACTCTGCGTTTTCAGCCTAAAACGCAGAGTTCATCTTTAAAACAGCACGACCTGTGCGTTTCAGCCTTTAAACAGGCCCAACTCTGCGTTTTCAGCCTAAAACGCAGAGTTCATCTCTAAAACAGCACGACCTGTGCGTTTTCAGCCTTTAAACAGGCCCAACTCTGCGTTTTCGGCATAAAACACAGAGTTCATCTCTAAAACAGCACGACCTGTGCGTTTTCAGCCTTTAAACAGGCCCAACTGTGCGTTTTCAGGCCTAACTCTGCATTTCAGGTCCAGAAACGCACAGTTCGGGCCCAGAACGCTGTTTTCAGCGTTTTGACTCGTTCAAAGCACTAACAGAACGGTTTCAAAACCGTTTTCCTCATGATTTGGGGAGCTGTTTAAGAGGGGGGCGGTTACACCCCACTCAGCCCATTGAGGAGCAGATTAAGGGGATAGTTACCACCCTTAATCCCTTATAAATAATGGGAAACTCAACTGAGTTCGGGTCTCGGGGATTCTTTTCTTTTTGGGCAGCAAAGAAGAGAACTTCGGCTAGCTTCTGATCGGATTTTATCTCATCAACAAAGGGAGATTCGGTCAAGGGCTTTTGGGATCTGAGACTTGGCAGCAAAGGGGGAATTTCTTGGAGATCGGATCATTCTCCAATAGAGATCATCTTCAAGATTGGCAACAGGAGCATTCCCTTGGCTTATAACCGACTTTCGGTTCAAATCAACTCTTTTTCAAGAGTTCAAACTCGTTCAGAGTTATCAACTCGATCAGAGTTCAAAACTTGCTCTACAAGTTCTTCTAAAACTCATTCAGAGTTATCAACTCGATCAGAGTTCAAAACTTGCTCTGCAAGTTCTTCTAAAACTCGCTCAGAGTTATCAACTCGTTAAGAGTTATTTTCAAACTTGCCACGCAAGTTCTCCACAGCGTCGAATCGTGAGGAGAAGACCATGTTCCAGTGAATCAAGACGTTCGGATCGTCAACGAGAAGCAAACTCGACGCGAGCATTCGAGGGAGGCATCTCATCGCCACCGTGAAGAACCCAGAATTAAACAAAGGGGAGAATCAAATTCATTCTCCTTTCTTTTGTAATCGGAATCCAAATTGTAATTGATTTTGAGAGAATACAAGTCAAATTTTTCTTTCATTGTCTTTTTACTGCAAATTTCCAACATACAAAAGATGGCAACTCCGCTGGGGACTAGCTTCTCTGACGAAGAAGTGGTGGCGCAATCCGACGTTCATCTCACTGGAACGACCGTTGAAACTCTGATCATCGAGTTCGATCAAGCCAAGTTTGAGAAGGCCCTCTCCTCCGGATCCTTTAGCCCCAAGGCTATGCGCAAGATCCACAAAGTTTCCGAGGAGACTAAAGCTCCAGTTGTAGCCAACTCATCTAAAGACTATCTCCCATGGGGGTTGCACTGTTCATACAGTCCCCTCCCTAAAGGAGAAGTCTCGACTTTGGCACGACTCCAGAGCCGATCCTCCAATCAACGCGAACTCCGCGTTTGTGAGCCTCAACATAAGCTCTGCATAAGCCAAGCTAAACGCAACCCTCAGGTGTGCGTTTCCCAGATAGAACGCAGCCTTCAGAGGCGCGTTCTAACATCAAAACGCAGACATCAAACCTGCGTTGATCTGGCTGAACGCAACTCTCAAGAGTGCGTCCCAGAATCTGAACGCAACTCTCAAGAGTGCGTCCCAAAACCAAAACGCAACTCTCAGGAGTACGTTTCACAAACTGAACACAACTCTCAGGAGTGTGTTTCAGAATCCGAACGCAGGTTGCAGGACTGCGTTTTACTAGCAAAACGCAGACTTTGGTCTTGCGTTAATCAAGCTAAACACAACCCTCGTGTTCCTTCTTTGGAACACGATGTGATTCGTCGTGTTCAAAATGATCAACATGGATTTAAAATTCATGTTTACCAAGAACCAGTCCCATCCTTTAACGGACAGGGGGTTCCATCTTTACCCTCACGCTCCGTGAGAGGTTCATCCCAAGTCTCTAACTTGCGGGAATTACTGTCGATGTTCAACCGACCGACGAATGTCGTTTTGCTCAATAATCAACGACATCCTCATAGGAAGAGGACTTTAGAGGATGAATACCTTGGAGTCACTTCTAACATGGCTGGTAGAGGTAGATTATCAACCCCTAGTTCTGACGAGTCAGAGACAGATCGTTCTCCAAGCGTCAGAGAAATCACTAACGAGTTTGAAGGAATCTACCAACGTACTCGGACTCGAACAGGAGCCATTCCTCCTATCAACTATCGGAGTTTAGCCAGAGGAACTAATTCCGATGACGAACACTCAGCCATTGCAGAGTATCAGTCATCAAGCTCTTTTATTGAACATAAGAGCTTCGCTTATATGACAGGAAACCATGAAGACCTTTCAAAGAGACTTGATGAACAGGAGGTCATGCTCAAATCTCAGCAGGAGGCCATCAATGAACTCATGGCCATGTTGACTCAAATCGTCGCAGACAAGGCCAAATCTCAGGAGACAGATCCGCCGCTTAGGCAAGAATCTTCCCGGAGAGAAAAAACGTGTTCATCCCGACCCCACACAAGCAAAGGGAAGGAAAAAGTGGTTGATGATGCGGCTTCTGACCAAGAAGCCCACAGCCTGGAATCTTCTTCTGATGAAGGAAGAGAGACTGAGAACGAGCAGAATCTTCAGTCTGCCAAAATGGAAGAATTGGAAGCCCGCCTTAAAGTCATTGCTAACAGAAGCGAGCTCCAAGATGAGGGAGTTATCAGGCCCTATCCTGCCGAATGGGATGCAACCCATTATCCTCCAAAATTTGAGGTCCCGACGTTACAAACTTTTGACGGCACGGGATCACCAAACCAATATATTTATCATTTCAAGTCACAGACTGAAAATGTAATATCAAACGATGCCATACTGGCTCGATTATTCATTGGCACCCTCAAGGAAATTGCCTTTGAATGGTTCAGGAAATTGCCCGCGGGCTGTATCCAAAAGTGGGCGGATCTAGAGAGACTCTTCCTATCAAGATTCTTTGAAGAGGATACAGAAGTCTCCATCCATACCATTCTCTCTACTAAGCAGAAGAAGAGGGAATCAGTCAAAGCCTTCGTCAAAAGGTTTCGAAATATGGCTTTGCGTTGTCCGACAGGTATGACACAGTCTACCCTAGTACAAACCTGTCGACACAACTTACAAACCGACCTCCTAGCCCGAATAGGAGTTACAGAATACCGTTCCTGGAGACAACTAATCTCTCAAGGAGAACAGGCTCAAAAAATCATTGCCAGGATCAAAGTTGAAGAACAAAGTAGGCAGGATCAGCCCGAGCAATCAGACCAAGCCCAATCTTCTCCTGAGCAACTGGACCAGGCTCACTCTTCCCAGTCAGAAGGGAAAGATACTACGACCACTGAAGTCAATCCTCTTCAGTAGGATGGTGGGTCCAACAACTATCACGTTAACAGTTACCTCTGATAGTCAAACTCATTAGATAATGGCCTACCTGATGATGTGACTCTATTCTGACTTCATAGATAGTGCTTCACTAGGTGATGTGTCTTATCTACCTCTTTTTATTCCCCTGCTAAGTCTTAATCAAGACTGGGGGTTGATTACTTGGAATCCACTGGATTAAGAGTAACGAATCTTTCACATCGTCGAGTTAACATTACACTTCTGACGATCATAATCCCCACAGAGTATGCATTCAGTTTGCATCACTCCTAATTTGTCACGTTAACAGTACACCTCTGACAACCCACTTATCAATCCTCGTCAATAGGATGATAAGTCCCCAAAGTTGCTCCAATCGCAACACAAATTCTTGTCACGTTAACAATACACCTCTGACAAAACCCACTTATCAATCCTCGTCAATAGGATGATAAATCCCCAAAGTTGCTCCAATCACAGCCCAAATCTTGTCACGTTAATATCACACCTCTGACAAAATCCACTTATCGACTCTCTTCAATAGAGCGATAGGTCCACAAACTCGTCAAGTTAACACCACACCTCTGACGACCAAATCCACTTATCGACTCTCTTCAAAGGAGCGATAGGTCCACAAACCCGTCAAGTTAACACCACACCTCTGACGACCAAATTCACTTATCGACTCTCTTCAATGGAGCGATAGGTCCACAAACCCGTCAAGTTAACACCACACCTCTGACGACCAAATCCACTTATCGACTCTCTTCAAAGGAGCAATAGGTGTTAACAATACACCTCTGACAAATTCACTTATCGACTCTCTTCAATGGAGCGATAGGTCCACAAACCCGTCAAGTTAACACCACACCTCTGACGACCAAATCCACTTATCGACTCTCTTCAAAGGAGCAATAGGTCCACAAACCCGTCAAGTTAACACCGCACCTCTGACGACCAAATCAACTTATCGACTCTCTTCAATAGAGCGATAGGTCCATAAAATACTGTTAGGTTAACATAACACCTCTAACAGTCAAACCCCCCCAATGAACTTGTTAATTCTTTTTCAACAAGAATAACAAGTTTTTATTATAAAATCCCCAGCGGATTAAAGATTTTCTAGAATTATCCTAGTGATAATAAAGAAAATTTTTTGAATTTCACTTTAGGTGAAAATTCGTGCCAAGTTAATACTATACCTCTGGCACTTCCAACTTTCTTTCGGTGTTTCAAGCCACACAGGAAGAAACGACACCAAAAATCCATGCCTTCACGCATGGGGGACTTTATCTCGATCTCTAATTAGAGATAAGTCTGCATCTAACACATGCTGCCGGGTGGTTCGTTCCCGTGAAAATGACCAAGTCTACGTATTCAACATCGTAGCACTAAAATCCATGCCTTTCACGTATGGGGGACTTTATCTCGATCCCTAATTAGAGATAAGTCTGCATCTAACACATGTTGCCGGGTGGTTCGTTCCCGCGAAAATGACCAAGTCTACGTATTCAACATCGTAGCACCAAAATCTATACCCTTCACGTATGGGGGACTTTATCTCGATCCCTAATTAGAGATAAGTCTGCATCTAACACATGCTGTCGGGTAGCCTATTCCCTCAATAATAGCAAAGCCTACGTATTCAGTATCGTAGCAGATCGTTATTAATAACGCCAAAATTCATGCCTTACACGCATGGGGAATTTTATCCTGAATCCTAAGTAGGGATAAGTCAATGTCTAACACACGTTGCCGGTTAGTCTTTTACCGTGAAAAGGACATCAAAATCCATGCCTCACACGCATGGGGGACTTTATCTCGATCCCTAATTAGAGATAAGCCTACGCCTAACACGCGTTGCCGGTTAGTCTTTTACCGTGAAAAGGACATCAAAATCCATGCCTCACACGCATGGGGGACTTTATCTCGATCCCTAATAAGAGATAAGTCTACGCCTAACACGCGTTGCCGGTTAGTCTTTTCCCGTCAAAATGACAAAGTCTATGTATTCAAAATCATAGCATCAAGACTAAGAGAGTTCATTCTCTTAGCACAACGTTACATGTGGAACGGACCTAGATAATTCACATGCTAGCCCGACTCAAACGGTAATCGGTAAAGGCTTATCAAATCCGTTGATGGCTGAGGGTTTGCCAAAAATCCTACGCACATTTGCAGGCCCATCAGCTTAATAGATGTGAGTCGAGACTTAAAACAGATGCGCCAAAGACAAGTCTCAAAGACTTAGTCAAAAATGCACGGAAGCCACTCCCATGTCTTAAGTCAAAACATTAAGGTCAGACCCGCGATGCAAAAACCGAACGCCGAGGTCACACCCGCATTCCAAATTCAACATGCAAGGGTGAAACCCGCATCTCAAGTTCAAAATGCAGGGTCCACCCCCACATTCCAGAAGCAGGATTATGGCACATACCTTCACACAGGTCCTGCATGGAAAATCCGTTCAACCAAGCTGCTTTCGAAGCGAGTGCAGAGAACAACTCCTTTGTGACAAGGAATCAACAGCTCCAAGATCAGAGTTGAGATCCAAAGTATTCCGAAAATTCGTCCCAGTCAACCGCGAACTTTCGAAAACTTTGGAGGGGGTTCTGTAGGCTCGGTTCGGATGGCCCCGTCTCGTCGAGATAGCCGATTTTCATATATAATTCGTCCAATTCCGACTTGCGGTTTGAAAGTTATGACCTGTTCTTCGTAGCAAGCTATGTTCTGAAGTCCGTCTGCAAGACTGGACTTCGTCAGAACATTGGACTTAGCCTGAAGCTCGCCAAGCCCGCCTAAGGTTCGCCTCTGCATTACAGAGTCAAAACGCACAGGTGGAACCAGCGTTATAACCTCAAAACGCAGAGGTTATCCTTGTGATATAACATCAAAACGCAGAGTTACGGCCCAACTCTGCGTTTTCAGCCTAAAACGCAGAGTTCACCTCTAAAACGGCCTAACTGTGCGTTTTCAGCCTAAAACAGGCTCAACTCTGCGTTTTCAGCCTTTAAACAGGCCCAACTCTGCGTTTTCAGCCTAAAACGCAGAGTTCACCTCTAAAACGGCCTAACTGTGCGTTTTCAGCCTTTAAACAGGCCCAACTCTGTGTTTTCAGACTAAAACGCAAAGTTCATCTCTAAAACAGCACGACCTGTGCGTTTTTAGCCTTTAAACAGGCCCAACTCTACGTTTTCATCCTAAAACGCAGAGTTCATCTCTAAAACAGCACTAACTGTGCGTTTTCAGCCTTTAAACAGGCCTAACTCTGTGTTTTCAGCCTAAAACGCAGAGTTCATCTCTAAAACAGCACGACCTGTGCATTTTCAGCCTTTAAACAGGCCTAACTCTGCATTTTCAGCCTAAAACACAGAGTTCATCTCTAAAACAGCACGACCTGTGCGTTTTCAGCCTTTAAACATGCCCAACTCTGCGTTTTCAGCATAAAACGCAGAGTTCATCTCTAAAACAGCACGACCTGTGCGTTTTCAGCCTTTAAACAGGCCCAACTGTGCGTTTTCAGGCCTAACTCTGCGTTTCAGGTCCAGAAACGCACAGTTCGGGCCTAGAACGCTGTTTTCAACGTTTTGACTCGTTCAAAGCACTAACAGAACGGTTTCAAAACCGTTTTCCCCACGATTTGGGTTCAACGTTTTGACTCGTTCAAAGCACTAACAGAACGGTTTCAAAACCGTTTTCCCCACGATTTGGGGATCTGTTTAAGAGGGGGCGGTTACACCCCACTCAGCCCATTGAGGAGCAGATTAAGGGGATAGTTACCACCCTTAATCCCCTATAAATAGTGGGAAACTCAACTGAGTTCGGGTCTCGGGGATTCTTTTCTTTTTGGGCAGCAAAGAAGAGAACTTCGACTAGCTTCTGATCGGATTTTATCTCATCAACAGAGGGAGATTCAGTCAAGGGCTTTTGGGATCTGAGACTTGGCAGCAAAGGGGGAATTTCTTAGAGATCGGATCATTCTCCAACAGAGATCATCTTCAAGATTGGCAACAAGAGCATTCCCTTGGCTTATAACCGACTTTCGGTTCAAATCAACTCTTTTTCAAGAGTTCAAACTCGTTCAGAGTTATCAACTCGATCAGAGTTCAAAACTTGCTCTGCAAGTTCTTCTAAAACTCGCTCAGAGTTATCAACTCGTTAAGAGTTATTTTCAAACTTGCCACGCAAGTTCTCCACAGCGTCGAATCGTGAGGAGAAGACCATGTTCCAGTGAATCAAGACGTTCGGATCGTCAACGAGAAGCAAACTCGACGCGAGCATTCGAAGGAGGCATCTCATCGCCACCGTGAAGAACCCAGAATTAAACAAAGGGGAGAATCAAATTCATTCTCCTCTCTTTTGTAATCGGAATCCAAATTATAATTGTTTTTGAGAGAATACAAGTTAAATTTTTCTTTCATTGTCTTTTTACTGCAAATTTCCAACATACACATGCATTTTGTATTTCTTAATGAACTTAGACTCTTGTACTGTGAATTTTTGTTTTCTAACAACCAATTCTTCTATAGTATTTTCCTCAACCCCAAGATTCATGGTTGAGTTATGAAAATTTGGTTATTGATTATTCTCCAAGAATCTAAATTCATCAAGAAAGAATTCTTCAGAATTTAATTCAAAGCAGCAAATGTTTAACACAGTTTTATTATTCTCAAAGACCTGATCTGCTATTTCTAAAATTTCTAACTCCTCACCAAAAATTTCCTCAAAACTCAAATCAGACTCTTCTTCTTCTTCTTCTTCTTCTGATCTTTCCTGAATGTAATTTATTTTTAGAGGCTGATTATTTGGTTGGTCCCCTGGATTACAAATATTGAGATCAGCAGTCAAATTCCCAAAGGACAGCTTCATTTGATCAGTTCTACAGTTGATGAGAGCATTAGAAGTGGCTAAGAAATGTCGTCCTAAGATGACAGGTGTCTGTCCTTTGGGATTGGAAACAGGTTGTGTTTCCAAGACTACAAAATCTACCAGTCTACTAGAAAAATAAAATCTCCAACCGTAATCAGAACATCCTTTAACTCACCCATAGGGACCTTAACAGATCTATCAGTCAACTGTAAGGTGCATCTGGTTGGGTTCAGTACACCTAGACCCAATTGCTGGTAGACTGAATATGAAAGTAAATTGACACTGGCCCCTAAGTCTAAAAACGCCTTATCAATGTGAGTATTACCAATGATACATGAAATGATGGGGGAACCTGGATCTTTACGTTTCAAAGGTATGGGATTTGATAGCATTTCACTGATATTGGCGGCTAAAAAAAATTTCTTTGAAAAATTTATTGCATAATTCTTTTAGAAATTTAGCATAAGATGGAATTTTTTCAATTACATCTAAGAGAGGAATGTTGACCTTAACCTGCTTGAATGTTTCTAGGATCTTCTCCTCCTGAGGAGAGTGTTTCCTAGGCCTGAGTCTATCTGAAAAGGGAGCAACTGGTCTAAATCTATCAAAAGCAGGCTCAGGTTCAGGTTCAGGTTCTTGGTCATCTGAGGGGGGTGATTTTTGAATAGATTCATCAAAAAGAGAAGAGAAGAAATTTGTATTAGATCAAAATTTTGACTTGGAGGAGTCCTCACTTGATTATTGACCTGTCTACCCGACTGAAGTGAATGGATTACATTCACTTGAGCTTCATAGGATGAACTGCATCCTGTGTCTTTAGGGTTGACCACGGGTTGACTCGGAAATTTTCCTTTCTCTCTTTCACTCACGGCACTAGCTAGTTGACCAAGTTGGGATTCTAATCTAGCTATAGCTTGAGTGTTGGAGTTGAGCATTTGTCCAGTTGATTGCATGAAGGAATTCAAAGTGCTAGACGTTTGAGTCAACATATTCGTGGTTTGAGTGGAGGTCTTAATTATGGTTTCCAAACGCCTTTTCAAGACATTGAGATGTTTATCCTGATCTGGATTGTGAGGAGTCTGAATTACAGCTTGATGAAGCGGAGACTGATTTTGATATGACAGATTGAGTTGTTGAAATTATGGATGAGAATTGAAAGGAACTGTGTTTCCCGTAGGAAATTGTTGGTTTGAAGAGAGAGTGAAGTTTTGAGTTCCGGAGTGAGTTCCCTGATTACATGCAAAGTTTGGGTGATTTATCCAACCTGGGTTGTAGGTTGGAGAGAATTGATCATTTGCGTAACGCTGGGATGTAGCGTTGACCTGTCCTAATGGCTGATTATTTCCTAAGAGGGGACATTCTTCTAAAACATGAGATGGTGACAGACAATTGTGACATCCCGAGTCTGAAACTTGATTGATTTGAGCCAGGGCTCTTTCCTTGATTTCTAAAGCTTCTAATCTACGCATGATTGTGGCCATCTTAGCTTCAGATGCAATGTTCGACTCTAAGGAAATACCACTGGACTTGGGTTGGGGAACTGATGACACTCGGTCATCACAGTGTTCCAATTGCATGGTTTTTTCAGAAAGACTCTCTAAAAACTCCTAATCTTCATCAGCGTTTTTCCTCATGAAATCCCAGTGGCACATTGATTCTAAGGAAGTTTTTGCAGAATAATCTAATCCTTCATAAATTATTTGGTACTACTGCCATTTTTCTAAACCGTGATGATAACATTGGATGATAAGATCTTTAAATCGGTCAAAATACTTCCAAAAGGGTTCTCCCGCGATAATTTTAAAATTAATGATGCTATTTCTTAGCTTCACCGTTTTATGGATCGGGAAAATTTTCTTAAGAAAAACGGTGATAAATTCCTCCCAAGTAGTGATGGAATTTATGGGTAAGCTATACAGCCATTTTTTTGCTTTGTCTTTGAGAGTAAATGCAATAAATCTGAGTTTGATCACATCTTCTGATAATTCTCTTATTTTAATCATAATACACACTTTCTCAAATTCCGAGATAAAAATATATACATCTTCTGTTTCATTTCCAAGGAATTTGGGAAGCATGTTTATGTAATGCGGTCTAAGCTCAAAATTTATTCCATTTGTTTTGGGGAGCCTAATGCAAGAGGGGATTGCATTAAAATTTATTCCATTTGTTTTGGGGAGCCTAATGCAAGAGGGGATTGCATTCCTAATGGGATAGCACATACCTTGAAGAATGGGTGGATTAGGATATGCCATTTCTATGATTGGTTCAAAACGAATTAAACGATGAGAATTATCCCTAACCCAAGTTTGCATACACCAAGACAAAAATTTTTTTTAGGAAAGAAAGAAAATTAGTTTTTTTTATGATAAAGAAAAATCCTAACTAAAACAAATCAAATCACTTTTCAATCACTCTAACTCTTGTTGGCCTTCTTGTTTTGATGATGTTTAATAAACAATTTACCACTAATGTTGTTTATCTAGTATTTGTGTTTTCTTATTTATTATAGGCAAACAACGAATTGGAGGATGGATGGAATAGAGCTTCAACGATTATATCCAAAGGAGGTTGGCGTAACGTCGGTGAAGCTTATGCAATTCAAAGTTAAAGATCAAGTTCAAGCTTCATCCGCAAGTGTACCAAGTCAAGCTTATTAAAGATCAAGATCGGCTTGGGTAATCTAGTTCAGGTTTTATATTATGTGTGTTAAGTACGTTAAGCTCAATATCTATACACACACATTTATTGGTTTCTTTGTATATATATTGTCTAATATTGTTTGTCTAGTGTTTGTATGTTGTTAGTTATTGTAGATAAACAATGAGTTGGAGGATGGATGGAATAGAGCCACAACGATCATATCCAATGGAGGTTGGCGGAATTGTGGAGTGAAGCAACATACAATTCAAGTTAAAGATCAAGTTCAAGCTTCATCCGCAAGTGTACCAAGTCGAGCTTATTGAAGATCAAGATCTAGCTTGGGTAACTTAGTATAGGTTTTATATTATGTGTGTTAAGTACGTTAAGCTCAATATCTATACACACACATTTAGTGGTTTCTTCGTATATATATATATATATATATATATATAAGTTTTGGTTTCTATGCACATATATAGTTATATATATTTATATACATGCATGGTTTTGGGTTTTCATGTTTATAATATGAAATCACATATTTCATATTTACTATTGTGTTTTTGAAAACATTGCATAGAATATGCAGTTTTGTGAAAATTCTGTATTCTTAGTTTTTGGACTTAACAATAATCATATACATATTTCATTAAGTCTATATAATCATTGTGCAAAGTTTCAAAACATGGTTTAGCCTAAATGTTAAAATTCACATGTTTACATTTTCATGTTTTGGCCTATTTTATAAAATGATGATATTTTTCATTTGAGAAGTCCTTTTTGGAAACCAGTCATTGTAATCAGATTTTCATGTATCAGTCCTTGGTCGACCGCACCGGTCGACCGCACCGGTCGACCGCTCTTATGTTCATTCGTCAGTGGGCAGCAGAGAGTTTGCCGGTCGACCACCGCGGTCGACCGAGAGCTCGAGACTTCCCACGGTCGACCGCACCAGTCGACCGAAGAAGTCTCTGCTCGTTTTCTCAGCTTGGGATCTATATCGCGGTCGACCGTAAATTTTTTCGGTCGACCGCCGATATGACCATTGGTTCCCAACGGCTATTTTCTGAGCTGATTTTTTCTGGGGCTGTTTTTGTCATTTGCTTGGGGTTTTGCTAAGGGTATAAATACCCCATTACCTTCAGCTCTCCAAAAACCCAAGAGAATGTTTTAAAGAGTTTTAAAAGAGTTTAAGCTTGTTTTAAGCTTGTTTAAGGGTTTGGTTTATGAAGAAAGTTTTACAAGAGCTTGAGGAGATTATCAATTGTATTTTGGGCATTCAATCCATCTCTCTCTTGTGTCATCTAGAGAAGTTTTCTTAAACTCAACTCTAGCTTTTATTTATAATTATTTGTTGATTATCATTCTATTAAAGCTAGTTTTATATTGAGTTTAGATTTGATTTTATCTCATTGTTACACACTTATCATTCTATTAAAGCTAGTTTTATATTGAGTTTAGATTTGATTTTATCTCATTGTTACACACACCCACTTGAGCTTATTGTATTTGCATACATAGTATATTAGGGTTGTGAGAGATTGTAACATTGAGTTGTGCTTAATTGAGTTATCCCCTTGTATGTGAGAACAAATTATTTATTGTTACATTGTGAGATTGTAAGGTTTTCGGTGAGCTAAAAAACCGAGTGTGTTGTGAAGTTTTCGGTGAACTAGAAAACCGAGTGTGAGGAGTGACGTTGTTCGGTGAGCGTTGAAAACCGACACTGTGAGGTGTAAACATTATTCTGGTGAACGTAGAAAACCCGATTGTGATAGTTGATTTCTCCCCGGGAGTGGGGAGCGGAGACGTAGGACGGAAGGTCCGAACTCCGTGATCATTTGAGTGTGTTTGAGTTTGTCATTGGCGCATTTGCTTTTGCATTTATCTTATATCGCCAATTGTGCATTGCTCATTACTATATCATCCACTATCTTGTTTAGATTATTTACCCTTGTGTTGTTTATATATCCTTGCACATACATTGCCTATATATCTTTGTTAGGATATATCTCGTTGTTCATATTGTTTATCCTAGCTCATATATTGTCATATTCATACTT
>NC_033799.1:25777941-25808556 GCF_001876935.1 Asparagus officinalis | reverse complement strand
TATATATATTTTTTTTTGAAAAAATAAAAGTTAGTTTTTTTTTGAAGAAAAAGGAAAATCTTAACTAAAACAAATCAAAATAAATCACTTTGCAATCATTCTAACTCTAGGGTTAAGCCTAACTCAACTAGACTAGCTCCTAACCAAAAACTCCTAAAGTGAAAAGATTAAAGTTTTACCCGGGTAGTTAGCCAGGTAAGGATAGTACTAGAGAGTGATCAGAGATCAATTAAGTATCTCGTTCCTTACGGAGTGCTTTACGCAACCCCTAAGCCTTGCCTTAGACACCAACTAATCCAAGAAAACTTAAACCAGTTCACTTAAGGATTCTTTGTTCCTTATTGAGCTCGAATCCTTAGGGCCAACGTCTAATGAGTTTTATTAGGCTTGGGTGGTGTAGTGAGGAATTAGTGATTTTTGGGCTAAGGAAAGGGTGATGAAATCCCTCACCTTATCTTGATTATGGGGTTTTGCCCTTAAAAATATTTTGAAGTGTGTGCCAAATCAAGATGCTCAAATCACTTGGTGAATTCCTACACTATATGAAATGCAACCCTATGAATTAAAAGCAACTAAAAAGGATGGAAAAGATTTTTCTTTTTTTTAATTAGGGTTAACAATCAAACAAATGAGAAGGGGGAAATTGTTTGAATTTATTATCTTGTTAGTAAATGTCAAAGTGGAGGGTGAATTTTATTATGGTCAACGAAAATAATTTTTTTTAAAGTCCTAATTGTCTCTAATTGTGAAGGAGTAGCTAAAGGGTGGAATTAAAAATTCTAGAAAGAAGAGTTACCTACAAGCAAATCTTCAAATCCTAGTTCTTCAATCCGCGATCTTCAAGCTCCAAGCGTTTCCTTCACAATAAACACACAAGTTAAAGAAAAAAAATAATTAAAACCTACTTAAGAACCTTCCCCGGCAACAACGCCGAAAACTTGATGTGGCATAAACATGTACTAAAAATGTTGCAAGTGCAGAACCGTGTCAAGTTATAGTATAAAAAGTTATCGATTCCACGAGGAAGGTGTTTTGTAGGAGAAAATATAAATTTGGTTCTTATGTTGCGTGCGTGACAAATAGGAGTGAAGAATAATTGTAATTGTGGAGAGATGGAGAGAATGAAAATGGTTGTGTAAATGAATATATTTGAGAGTGGAAGTGATAAAAAAATAAATGTGATCAACAAAGCAAGAAGGAAAAATCAAGAAATAAATAAAAATCAAGAATGAAAAATAAAATTTAATAAAGTAAAGATGATGGATTCAATTAAAGATATGGGTAATCTAAAATTGAACTCACTTCTTAGAAAATGGTGATTCCCTAGAGGGTTCTAACCTAAAGGCGAATCAAAAAAAAAAAAATAAACAAAAAGAAAAACTAAACCCAAGAGGGTTCTAGCCTCAAGGTGAATAGTATAAGAAATTAAAATCTAACTACAAAATAAATTGTAAAATCTAAACTATAAAATAAATTACAAGAATTAAATACAAGAAAATAAATCTACTCTATAAGCATGAAATAAATCTAATCTATAAGCATGAAATAAATCTAAGGCAAGAGGGTTCTAACCTCTTGGCTATTTAAACAAGAAAATAAAATATAATTACATGCATGAAAATAAATCTAAACTAATAAGCAATAAAAGAGAAATAAGAAAAAAAAACCTTCAAATTAATCTCCATCTTCATCTTCATCATCCAACAAAGAGAAGAAAAGAAAAATTTAAAGTGGTGAAAAAATTCTTTTATTAATTGTAACAAAAAGTTACAAATTTAAAAGGCCTTCTCAATTAAGAGTAGCTCTCCTCTCCAAAAAGAGTTACAAAAATTTTTACACACCTAACCCCTCACTCTCTACCTCTATTTATAGTAAACATCAGTGAATGAGAGCCCTTGGATTGAATCCTTATCCAAAACCATCAAAAATCAGCCATTGATCTGTAACTGACTCGTCAGTATCGATACCAGCATCGATGCTGGCATCAATGCTGGTATCGATGCCAGCATTGATGCTGGCATCGATGTCCAATCAAAAATCTGCCTCTGCAGATGGCTTCGTCTCGTCTAGATAGGCAATTTTCATTATATTATATGTTAAATTCCGCCTTCCGGATTGAGAGATATCGTCGTTTCTTTGCGGCCAACCATCTTGAATACATTTTGTTTTCATATTTGATTTTTTTATTTTCTTCGGCTTCTACAAGCTACTCGGCTTGATTCCGGGCTTGGGATTTTTAGCTCTTGCTTGTGTTCTTCATTTAATTCATGAGCTTTTGTTGAGAGATGGGATTTTTGGGCTTTATTCTTCATTAACCTGCAATTAAAGATAAAAATAATTATTAGTGGTATATTTATTCATTAAAAATAGATAATGATGGTATAAAATTATAATAAAATACGATTATCACATATTATATATGTAAATCGCCTATCTCGACGAAACGGAGCCAACTAGATTGTCAGATTTTTAAAATCTCATCGTTACACCCAGTTTTGGCTAAAATCTAAAAATAATCAGCCTTTAGTTTATTTTTAGTAATAAAGTTAGAATCTATTTAGATTAGGAAATAAATTCAATTTTAGAGTCAAATTAGATTAGGAAACAAATTCAATTTTGATTCATGATTTGTTTCCTCTATTATAAGGAGTCTTTTTAGGATAGAATTTAATATTTTCTCTTTCTTCGTAATTCTAGTCTTACTAGGAGTCTTATTTGTTTTTCTATTTAAGAAGATTCATGTAACCCTAAAGGATAATAACTTTTGATTAAAAAAATTTTGTTTTTCTTCAATATTTACTTCGTGGATTCGAAGCTCTTCGTGGATTAGAAGGTTGTCCTTGGTAGATTCCGATGCTACTACTTTTGTGCTACGTCAGATTCTAACATATTATATATGTAAATCGCTTATCTCGACGAGACGGAGCCAACTAGATTGTCAGATTTTTAAAATCTCATCAGTTACACCCAGTTTTAGCTGAAATCTAAAAATAATCAGGCTTTAGTTTATTTTTAGTAATAAAGTTGAAGTCTATTTAGATTAGGAAATAAATTTAATTTTAGAGTCAAATTAGATTAGGAAACAAATTTAATTTTGATTCATGATTTGGTTCCTCTATTATAAGGAGTCTTTTTAGGATAGAATTTAATATTTTCTATTTCTTTGTAATTCTAGTCTTACTAGGAGTCTTATTTGTTTTTTAATTTAATAAGAGTCATGTAACCCCAAAGGATAATAACTTTTAATTAATAAAATTTTATTTTTCTTCAATATTTACTTCGTGGATTCGAAGCTCTTCATGGATTCGAAGATTGTCCTTGGTGGATTCCGGGGCTACTACTTTCGTGCTACATCAGATTCTAACATATTATATATGTAAATCGCCTATCTCGACGAGATGGAGCCAACTAGATTATCAGATTTTCAAAATCTCATCACTTACATCCAATTTTGGCTAAAATCTAAAAATAATCAGCCTTTAGTTTATTTTTAGTAATAAAGTTGGAGTCTATTTAGATTAGAAAATAAATTTAATTTTAGAGTCAAATTAGATTAGGAAACAAATTTAATTTTGATTCATGATTTGTTTCCTCTATTATAAGGAGTCTTTTTAAGATAGAATTTAATACTTTCTATTTTTTTGTAATTCTAGTCTTACTAGGAGTTTTATTTGTTTTTTCTATTTAAGAAGAGTCATGTAACCCCAAAGGATAATAACTTTTGATTAATAAAATTTATTTTTCTTCAATATTTACTGTTGTGCGCAGCGAAAATTTCTGCAGCACCTCTGGTGCACAACAAGAGAGTAGATCTCAACTCAATCTCTATTTCACAAAGGAAACAAGAACCGAAAGTGATATATCTCAACAAAGTGGGTTATACACTCTTCCTCTTATCAGTTCTAGGACTGACTTGTCGAGAGAACCTAAACAAGCTATTATAAATCATAACAAGATAACAAATTTTACGTGATTCGGTAAGTTGCCAACGTCCACGGGGTAATGAGGGGGGAGATCTACTATTAGAGAGAGAGAATACAAATAGGGTTTACAATCACACAAGGTCTCACAAATAAAACCCTCAAACAATCTCTCAAATCTCTCACCATTTTTCTATCAAAAGGGATGCACAAAAACCTTCTCAAAATTGGCACAAAAGACTACAGCACGAAATCTCCTCTTAAAGTGGGCGGCTCATCCTCTGCGTTTATTTTTTTTTTCTTTTTTTTCGCCACTGCTCTTTTGCAATTTCCCCTAGCACTCCTCTGAAAAAACCCTAGCATGGGCATTAATAGGAGAGCAGGACAGTGGAGATGTGGGTGGGCCGAACATGGGCTTCCGCGCTCGTGGGTGCGCTCGTGGGTGTGGCCCCCACGTTCTGATATCCAACAATTCTCCACCTCGGTGAAGTTTTTTCAAAACTGAGCTGACACCAAAGCAACTAAATATCCCACTTGTTGCATCCAGTACGAAGTGGAATAAATCCACAACAATGAACTCAATCCACAACAAGTCGGGAACTCGAACGAGAGCTCAAACAATCTCCCCCGTCGAAATCAACTAATCCAATCCAGCTGCATCAAAAAGACTGCCTACGTATCCTTTTGCCCAAGGAATCAAGCCTCACGTAGTTTACCCAAATGGCCTCCAAAGGCCTCAACAACGAAGAATGTTCAAAAGCTTCAAACAATGACCAAACTTAACACCTGAAACAACTTTGGTCAACATATCCGCATGGTTGTCCTTTGTGTGGATCTTCTCTAATATGACATCACCGCTATCCAAAATATGATGAACAAAGTGGAATATGACATCAATGTGCTTTGTGCGTGCATGATAAACCTGGTTCTTTGCCAAATAGATACCCGACATGCTATCACAATACACCTGAATGGTCTTCTGTGCAATCCCCAAGTCCTCCAACAATCCACGCAACCACAAAGCCTCCTTCACAGCTTCAGTCACTGTCATATACTCCGCCTCTGTAGTAGAAAGTGACACTGTAGACTGAAGTGTACATCTCCAACATATCGGTGCTCTTGCCAATGTAAAAACATATCCTGAAGTAGACCGACGCTTGTCAAGATCCCCTGCATAATCTGAATCCACATAACCAATACAATCCTGCCATGTCTTCACATTCTTCTAAAAAATCAAACCAACATCCAAGGTACATTTGATATACCGTAGAATCAACTTCACGGACTTCCAATGATCCTTCCCGAGGTCATACATGTACCTCGATACCATGCTCATGGCCTGTGATAAATCTGGCCTCTTACATACAATCACATACATCAAGCTACCAACTGCACTGGCATATGGAACCTTCGACATGTAATTTCTGTCCTCAACTAAAATATGTGACATATTAGCTGAAAGCTTGAAGTGGGGAGTCAATGGAGTACTCACTGCCTTTACATTTCCATAAAAGCTGAATTTCTTCAACATCTTCTGCAAATAACTCATCTGTATAAGCTTCAATCTCCCCTTTGCCCTGTCTCTCTCGATCTCCATACCCAATATCTTCTTCGCATCTCCAAGATCCTTCATCTCAAACTCGGATGACAGCTTCTTTTTTAACTTTCGAATAGCCGAAGAATTCCTGGAGGCAATAAGCATATCATTAACATATAATAACAAATAGATGTATTCACTATCCTGTAGCTTGTGCATGTAAATACATGGGTCATATGGGCTTCTTGTGTACCCTCGACCAATCATAAAGCCGTCGAATCTCTTGTACTATTGTCGTGACGATTGCTTCAATCCATAAAAAGACTTCTTCAACTTGCACAATAATTCCTCTTTTCCTGTAGCTTTAAACCTTATAGGTTGTGTCATGTAGATCTTCTCATCTAAATCTTCATGTAGAAAGGCTATCTTCACATCCATCTGGACAAAATCCAAATCTAGTTGTGCCACCAATGCTAACAGAATCGTAATCGATGAATACTTTACAACAAGTGAGAATACCTCGTTGTAATCAACGCCCTCAAGCTATGCATAACCCTTGGCAACCAATCTGGCTTTGTACTGAATGTCCCCAATAGAAGATCCCTCTTTCTTTGCATACACCCACTTGCATCCAATAGCCTTCTTACCCTTCGGTAGCTTTGCAAGTTCCCAAGTGTCGTTCTTCTGAAGAGAACATATCTCCTCCTCCATAACATTCCTCCACCTAATCGAATCAGAGCTAGACTCTGCCTCCTTGAATGTAGAAGGAACCAAATCATCAATGACCTCTGCTGATAAGGCATATGCAACCATGACATCATTATATCTAGCTGGCCGACGAATCACTCTTTTGGGTCTGTTTGCTACAATGGACTCCTGAACATGACCCAGCTCCTGAGTCTCACCATTCACCGTATCCTCTATATGCCCGGCTATCATCCCATCTCCTTCCAGTGTCACCTCTGTAGGAGCCTCAATGAATACAATGCTATCTGGAGTAGGTAGAGTCACATCATCCTCCACCTGCTGTGATATCCCGCTTGTCTGGTCTCCCTCTACTTGCTGAGGGACTTGAGGCCTCATCATGTACGCCTCGTCGAAATGTAACATCTCTGCTAATAACTATCTTTTTGTCATGTGGATCCCATAACTTAAAGCCCTTAACACCTTCTCTAAAACCCACAAAGACAACTTTTCTCGCCCTCGAATTCAATTTACCATCACTAACATGGTAATAAGCTGGACACCCAAATATCCGAAGCGACTCTTAGTCACTAGCTACCGAACTAGACTAACGCTCCATCAGAGTCTTCCCCTGTATCACAGTGCATGACAACCTATTCATGATATGACTCGCATAAACCAACGTCTCGGTCCAAAAGGATCTTGACAATCCACTCTGTGTCATCATACATCGTACATTCTTCAGCAAGGTACGGTTCAACCTCTTAGCCACCCAGTTCTGTTACGGTGTCTCATGTACTGTGAAGTATCGCCTAATGCCATGATCCCGGCAAAACTACAGAAACGGGTCACTCTTATACTCTCCTCCATTGTCCGAGTGAAGAGTCTTCACCTTTCTACCTGTCTGCAGCTCCACTTTCTTCTTTCACTCCACAAAAATATCCAGGACCTCATGGTTATGTTTCATAGGGTATACCCAATTTCTCCTAGAATAATCGTCAATAAAAGTGATAAAATAGTTAGCCCCACTAAGTGATGTATGCTTGGAAGGGCCTCAAACGTCTGTGTGAATGTAGTCTAATATACCTTGGGTATTGTGAATAGTGGTGCCAAACTTTACTCTCGTCTTCTTCTTAAGTACACAGTGCTCACATAGCTCCATCTTGCAGATCTTCGCACCTTTCAATAGCTTCTGTTTTGCCAATGCCTGCAAAGACTTATCACCAGTGTGTCCTAAACGCATGTGCCATAAACTGGTAGTGTTCTTCTCTGTAGTGATAGAAGCTGCTAGACCCCCTGTAACTATCTTGCCCTCAAGTAGTATAGATTGTTTTCCCTGACACCTCGCATCACCACCTTGCATTCTCCAAGATCACCCAATAGCCATCTGCCTCCAAAGTTCCAAGTGAAATAATGTTCTTCGACACATGAGGCACGAACCTTACTTCCTTCAGCTCCTGAGTCACCCCGTCACACATACGGATCCGAATTGTACCAATACCATTAATAGGGCATACGTGATCATTACCCATAAGCACGATATCCCCTCTTTCCAGCTCCTCAAAGCTGGAGAACCAATCCCTCCTAGGGCAAATATGGTATGTAACACCAGAATCCATCATCCACTCCGTAGAGTCAATGTAACAAACTGACAGTAATGCTGAGCATGAAAAGTCTGAAGAATTCGTATCTGAATTGTCATCACTAGACTTGACAACATTCACTTTCGAAGCTTGTATAGTTTTTCCTTTATTTTTCCCGGCTTTGTCCTTCAACTTTGGGCAGTCGATCTTCCAATGTCCCTCTTCTTTATAAAAACGACATTGATTCCTACCAATACTCTTATGGCCACCTCTATTTTTCGATTTTGAGCGGTTGAACTGGCGGCGGTTTGGATCACGGCCTCGAACTTCTAATGCATCTCCCGATACCTTCTCGGAGGGTTCACCATCACTCTTCCTTAACTCATAATTTATCAACGCTGAGGTTACCTCCTTATAACTAATAATAGTTCTTCCATTGATCATAGTGAGAATGAACATACCATAATCATCCTCAGGCAACGAACACAAAAGTAGTATCGCCTTGTCTTCATCCTTAACCATGATGTCCACATTGGTCATATCTGAAAGTAGCTTCGTGAATTTGTTTACATGCTCCCTAATGGAAACTCTCCTCTTTATCTTGAACTGGTAAAACCTCTTCTTCAAGTAAAGTCGATTCTTAATGCTCTTAGTAAGATACTTCTCATTGAGCGTTTCTCATAATCTCTTCACCGACGTCTCGTTCATAACATCATAAATAAGATCCGGTGTCAAGTATGACCGAATAACTCCACAAGCCCTACTGTTCATCTTCTTCCAAACCTTATCCTCCATGTCTTCGGGTTTCTCTTGTAACTCAAGAGTCTCCTCCAAAGTTTGTGCATGCAAGGCATCCATCACCTGACACCTCCACAATCCGAAATTGATCTTGTCGTCGAACTTATTGAACATCAATCTTTGTATTATTGATGCTTAGACTCTGTATCGCCTTTGAAAGAGATGATTCCGATGTGCTTATTTTACTCATGTTGTCGATCTAACTCTTCAAATAGGAATCATTCAGGGAATCCTTCAAACAAGCTCCAAGCCTAACCTATAGCTCTGATACCACTTGTTGTGTGCTGCTGAAATTTCCGCTGCGCACAACGTTTACTTCATGGATTCGGAGATTGTCTTTAGTGGATTCCGAGGCTACTCTTCCGCGCTGCGTCAAAATGTTGTGTCGTTTGAGGTTTAATTAAGTGATGATATGTATACATATAACAGTAACACTCGGTGCATTTACTTTTATGACACGAGTAAATCGAACTAGAGTGATGTTGTTAGCTGCTCCTTTGGCTTCAGCCAATTTCATGAATGTTCTTTGTATGATATCTCGAAATTGGCCACCTCTATTCTTCGATTTTGAGCGGTTGAACTGGCGGCGGTTTGGATCACGGCCTCGAACTTCTAATGCATCTCCCGATACCTTCTCGGAGGGTTCACCATCACTCTTCCTTAACTCATAATTTATCAACGCTGAGGTTACCTCCTTATAACTAATAATAGTTCTTCCATTGATCATAGTGAGAATGAACATACCATAATCATCCTCAGGCAACGAACACAAAAGTAGTATCGCCTTGTCTTCATCCTTAACCATGATGTCCACATTGGTCATATCTGAAAGTAGCTTCGTGAATTTGTTTACATGCTCCCTAATGGAAACTCTCCTCTTTATCTTGAACTGGTAAAACCTCTTCTTCAAGTAAAGTCGATTCTTAATGCTCTTAGTAAGATACTTCTCATTGAGCGTTTCTCATAATCTCTTCACCGACGTCTCGTTCATAACATCATAAATAAGATCCGGTGTCAAGTATGACCGAATAACTCCACAAGCCCTACTGTTCATCTTCTTCCAAACCTTATCCTCCATGTCTTCGGGTTTCTCTTGTAACTCAAGAGTCTCCTCCAAAGTTTGTGCATGCAAGGCATCCATCACCTGACACCTCCACAATCCGAAATTGATCTTGTCGTCGAACTTATTGAACATCAATCTTTGTATTATTGATGCTTAGACTCTGTATCGCCTTTGAAAGAGATGATTCCGATGTGCTTATTTTACTCATGTTGTCGATCTAACTCTTCAAATAGGAATCATTCAGGGAATCCTTCAAACAAGCTCCAAGCCTAACCTATAGCTCTGATACCACTTGTTGTGTGCTGCTGAAATTTCCGCTGCGCACAACGTTTACTTCATGGATTCGGAGATTGTCTTTAGTGGATTCCGAGGCTACTCTTCCGCGCTGCGTCAAAATGTTGTGTCGTTTGAGGTTTAATTAAGTGATGATATGTATACATATAACAGTAACACTCGGTGCATTTACTTTTATGACACGAGTAAATCGAACTAGAGTGATGTTGTTAGCTGCTCCTTTGGCTTCAGCCAATTTCATGAATGTTCTTTGTATGATATCTCGAAATTGGTTACCAGAAGAAATTTGCTGAGGGAGAATGTGGATTGTAGCGTGCATTCAGATAGTTATTGTTTTGGCAGGGACGCAAAGTTTGTAGCTATTTTGGGTTATCATGTTTTTCTGGTCAAATCATTTTAAATTTGCAAATAAATTGATCGTACAAGGGCATTTGGTCTAGTGGTATGATTCTCGCTTAGGGTGCGAGAGGTCCCGAGTTCAATTCTCGGAATGCCCCGAGGATTTATTTTTTTGGGTCTGTTTTCTTTTATTTCATTGTTGGTCGGCCTCATTTCTTGTTGCTTAGATACATCAAGAGTCACATACAATTAATGACTTGGCCCACACAAATTTATAGGGTCGTCAGAAGTAATATCTGAGTTACCTGGTTCACTAGCATGACGTACGTAAATTAAATCGAAAAATTGCCGTTAAGATTCTAAAATCATTATAACCTCTCTTGAATCATATAATTTATTAGACCCTTATTTAAAAAAAAATGTAATTTAGACGATGTCATATAATTTAGTCGTTAACTATCGAAGAGTTTGGAGGTGTTTCTGATTATGAGGAAGATGCAGTTGTTAGGTTTTACACTGCGTTTGAGAGTTCATTAGGGGAAGGAAAAGGAAATGTAAAATAGGGAAAGGAAAGATAAAGAAAAGGAGGGCAAATATAATATTTTGTTTGGGAGTTTAGTAGGGGAAGTGGGGAGAAACTTAGTTCATCATGCACTAGGAAGGTCTAACTAAGTGAAAGGAAGGGGAAACGATGATTTTATTATCAAGTACGAGCAACTGATCTCATAGTGATAGATAGTCAAATATTAAATAAAATATGTTTACTTTCACTACCCTCCTCTACACCCCAATTTGGAGGGGAACAAAACCACAAAATTTTTTTATGAAAATTTTACTTCCCTTACCCTCCCTTACTTTCCTTAAAAAAAATTAAAAAGCTCCCAAACGGAGTTACCCTTGGTTACGCCCTCATCCAAACGCACTGTTAGGTGAAACAGGATGTGAGTTAAAACCTATTACCAAGTGGGCAGGTGTTTATTATAAATGAGGGTATAACTGGAATTTCATCTCAGACGTACCGTTCGATTCCCCCTCCCACGTTCACCGGATATTGTTAGAGTTAATGGTGGTTAGTAAAACGGTAAAACCTGGGTTTTACTTGGTTGGGGTTGAGGTCCTGTTGATGATCAGTTCTCTTCGGGGGAGTGGGTAGATGATAATAATCTCGTGACGTCTCTGCCCAATTAAGGATTGGAAGGTGCTACAGTCACACCCCCAACCACACTCCTCTTTCGTTACAGTGCACTGGGGCCCACATGAGATTTTTTTAAAAATTCTCATGTGGGCCCCAGTGCACTGTAGCGAGAGAGGAGTATAGTTGAAGGTGTGGTTGAGGGGGTATGCCTCTAGCATTTTCCTTAAGGATTCTGAAGTTCTCCGGTGCACGAGATGTTTGCATTACAGTGTAAACCTGTCCGTAAAAAAGTATTTTTAACATCTTAATAGTTAATACTAATATGAATAGATACTTACAATAATCTTGCCAAGAATGATATAAAATATCTTCCTATTAGAAAGCGAGCAAAATTGACCTACACGGTACCGCGGTATTAGCTCAGGTGTTCGATTTAGAGGAAGGTCGAAAAAAGTATTCACTGAGGGACTAATGAGCAATTACTAGAATTTGAGGGACTAATATTTCAAAATTAAGGGCTAGCAAGAGGGATGAAATTGCAAGAGTATCAAAAAAATAAAAATAAAATACCGATCCCCGAGTTTTCAGACAGTTGTATCCTCAGCGGGGGTGATAATTGTCATTATCATATATTTATAGCGCGGACAATTTTTCACTTCAGCTTCATTTAATTCTTTTATTATTAAAATCAATCTTTTTTTTATGAAAACCGATCCGATTTCTTGATTAGCAGCTTAATCACCTTCCTAATTAGTCGGGGTTGGCAATCCCGACTATTTAAGAGGATGTTAAACCCTAATAAGAAGCCTTAAACCCTAAAAATTAATGTCCTAAATAGTCGGGGTTGGCAACCCTGACTAATTAGGAAGATGATTAAGCTGCTAATCACGAAATCGGATCGGTTTTGGTAAATAAAAAAAAAGGATCGATTTCAATAATAAACAATTAAAATGGGTCTGAAGTGAAAAATTGTTATTATAGCGCGGAAGCTTCGTCAACTTACAGATGGAGCCAGATCATACGATTTACCCTAGTAATAAATCCCACTGCGATGGAAGTCCTTTTTTTTTAAGGCTATAAATTCCTGGGAGTTTGGGGAGCAGCCAAAAACCCCAACCAACCAAAGAGAGCTCGTGTCACGTTGGAGAGCCAAAAAGAATGGGTTTGACTTCCAAGATCACCACCACCATCGTCTTCACACTCTCACTCCTCTTCACGCTCTCATCTTCAGATTCTGTACCCGTTAACCCGAATCCGAAAGAGCTCCCATCCTTCAAGGTCCAGCGACCCCAGGTGAGCCCAATCATCGGTTTGTTCGATATCTTCTCTTGAAAATATACCAATAATTAAATTTGATCATTAAAAGGTATGATTTTTTTTTGGCAGTTGTTGTCGAGGGGATGCTCGTATACAGTGACGATAAAGACGAGCTGCTCTTCACCGAGATACACCAGGGATTATATTAGTATTGCTTTTGGGGATGTTTATCGCAACGAGGTATTTTTGAAATGATACTAGTCTTTCTAGATCGATGGCTTAGTTTTTGGGTTAATTAGATTTTGATGGATTAGCAAAATTTTTTTTGTTTGGCTAAATATCAGAAAATCCCTTTTAACTTGGACGATTACCTGATAACCGCTCATAACGTTTAAGATATCGGATCCCCCTTAGGGGATTATCAACAAACCCCGTGCTAAACTTTGAGATTTTATTGGAAAACCCACCTAACAGCCGTTTACCACAATTTTTCATATGAGTGTGGTAAAATTTGATAAGGGAGAAATAACATTGCTTGATCGTGAAAGAGTCCAAGACTCCAAACACTAATACAAGAACTAGGGGTGCCCAAGGACTTTGTCCTTGTATCAAAACTCTAAAATTGTAGGCGGAACCCCTTTTTATGGGTTAAATCTAGATTCTACGGTATCTATGTTTTCTAGATCCGCTTTGAATTTGCGGTTAGTGAGATTTGAGACTGTGACATAAGTTGTTCTGAAATCATGTCAAAGAACATTATCGCTACACAAAAATAGGATTGAGGGTTATAATTTTACGGAGAAGGTATGTTTGTAATTAACCCTTGACGATTGGACCAGGTATACGCGGCGAGGCTCGACGATCCATCGAGCGGCACATTCGAGCGATGCTCGACTGACACATTCAAGATTCAGGGGCCATGCGGGCACGGTGTATGCTACATCTACCTCCGCAGGCAGGGAAGGGACGGCTGGATGCCGGAATCTGTGACGATCACCGAAGTCGGCTATCACAGGACTAAAACATTCTACTACGGCACGCCTCTCCCGAATTCGGTCTGGTACGGGTTCAATAACTGCCACAAATTCGTCGCTGGCGATGCCGGAAATGTGGCTGAGGGTGCCGACGGTGGTCTTATTTCTCGGATGCAGATGTAGATGGATATTGCCGGAGCTTGGGGTTGTGTTGTTATGTTTTGTTGTTGTGAACTTGTGATCTGTGAGGTTGTATCATGAGTTTATGTTATTTTTCCTGTTAGATTGAGTGTAATCTAGCATGTTATATTGTTATTGTTGGATGTGTATTATTAGACTCTATTTTAAAAAAATGTAATTTAGACGATGTCATATAAGTTTGTCGTTAACTATTGAAGAGTTTGGAGGTGTTTCTGATTATGAGGAAGATGAAGTTGTTAGGTTTTACACTGCGTTTGAGAGTTCATTAGGGGAAGGAAAGAAAGAAAAGATAAAGAAGAGAAGGACAAAAATAATATTTTGTTTGGGAGTTTAGTAGGGGAAATGGAGAGAAACTTAGTTCATCATGTTAGGAAGGTCTAACTAAGTGAAAGGAATGGAAAATGATGATTTTATTATCAAATATGAGCAGTTGATCCATGGTGATAGATAGTCAAATATTAAATAAAATATGTTTACTTTCACTACCCTCCTCTACACCTCAATTTGGAGGGGAACAAAACCACAAAATTTTTATGAAAATTTTACTTCCCCTACCATCCGTTACTTTCCTTTAAAAAACTCCCAAACGGAGTTAAGTATTATTTTTCTCCCTTACCCTTGGTTACGCCCTCATCCAAGCACATTGTTAGGTTAAGCAGGTTGTGAGTTAAAACCTATTAGCAAGTGGGTAGGTGTTTATTATAAATAAGGGTTGTAGGCGCCAAAAATTGCCTGTAGGTCCTCGCACGGGGCTCGAGACAGAGAGAAGATGATGAACGTCGCTATCCGAGTTATAGAAGCTCATTTGACATCGACAAGCACATGAAGTGAGTCGATGAACCATGCGAAGCAACGAAACTTCAGAATAACGAAAACATGAACTGGTCGGGAGCTCCACACCGCTTACAAAAGACGAAGTGCTCTTCATATCCTATCAGATCCACATATGATCCAACTATAGGAGCTTGTAGATCTTCTTGTCGGCTTTCCTACACACTTTGAATCACGTAATTTTGAGTTCAGACGGCAA
Source organism: Asparagus officinalis (assembly GCF_001876935.1). Taxonomy (NCBI): domain Eukaryota; kingdom Viridiplantae; phylum Streptophyta; class Magnoliopsida; order Asparagales; family Asparagaceae; genus Asparagus; species Asparagus officinalis. Next base: position 25,793,741 of record NC_033799.1, on the reverse strand, counting down.
AGATACGGCGAAAACGGACAGAATACGCGAAACAATGCTCTAGGCCTCAGCGAGACACCCTCAGGTGTCTCGGCCAGGCCAAGACACCCACGAGTGTCCACACCCCCGAAAACCGATTTTTGGCAGTTTTAAGCTGTTTTTCGACGTTAACCACTTGGATTTGTTCCAACTGATCTGAATCTATCCAAGAATGTGATAAAAGTGGTTACAACTGAAGATAAGAGTGAATCGGTCGTTCTTATCCGAAAACAGAGGTCCCAAAGCCTATAAATACAGCCCTAGGGCCTTCATTTTTTCAGATCTAGAATTCTCGAGCGTCGGCGAAGCCCTGCTGAATTAAGGACTGAAGAGCCACGAATTTCAGAGAGGAGGAGGAGATATCAGCGAATTCTTCGGCATAAAGAAGAGGAGTTCGTCAGATCTGTAGCCCGGTTCTTTTTCTTAAGATTACCCCATTGCGGTGATCTCGAGAAGAGTGGTTATCTCGCTGTTGTCGAGATAATTGCTTCGGTTTCTTGATTCCTTCATGAATCAACGAAACTCCGGATTAGATCTAATCGTTCGGTGGTCCATGGATAAACCCCAGCACAAGCAAAGATCCCATGTAAGCAGCGGGTGATAAATGTTCGTTACGTTTGTTCGAAAGAAAGTTGTAATCTTTTGTTGAAAGTCTTATAAAAAGAATGTTTCTTTGAGTTTGTTGTAACGCCTAAAGTTATAATGAACTCATCAATGAAAATAATTTTCTCCCCAAACAAGCTGGCGACCACAGTGGGAGCCAACAGTCTCGTCACCGAGGTTGTCGTGCCGCAGCTGACGATCAAGATCTCCGTGGCTAAAGAGGTCGAATACGAGTTCGACCAACAGAAGTTTGAGGAGTACGTCTCCTCCTCCTCCTCCAGATCCGCCTCTCCTCGCAAGCGCAGGAAGGTCTCCTCCTCCCGGAAGATCCGCTGGTCTTCAGATCTGAAGACTTAAGAAGGCGATCTCCCCGCTACCGCTGCTGTAGTTGCACCTCGCAATGATCCGCTGGCGTCCAATGAAGCAAGATCTGCAGATCTGAACTCCTCTTCGATCAAGGGGTCGATTGCCGAAGGCGCGCCAACTTTATCAAAGAGGGCAAGTCAAAGGCAACGCCAACGCCTCGCGTGCTAATTCGTCAAGGCTTTGGATCAGGGGGACAGACTCCGTTATCAAGCGGATCTGGAGTTCAGAAAGCACCAAGTAGCTAAGCTATCGCCACAACAAGCATCGGGATCCTCCTCCCAACCTCCAATTAACAAATGTGTTCGTGTCAAACGAACCCGTTCTACTCTCGAGGAGCGCATCCAGAAGCATCACGCACTTCTTGCGCATGCCCAGATCCTTGTGCAAAAGGCACGAGAATTACAAAAGGAAGAAGGGGTCAAAAAGCCACCAAGATCTAAACATGTTTAGGTATCAAAGCCCAAGACAACGCCTAAAACTGCACCGAAGGCAGTTAAGGCGTATCTACCTGATCCCGCTCCTTCCGCTCCCGTACCTTCGGTGGAACCCTACGGCAGTGTAGATCTCTCCAGATTTAAAATTCTGTTGAGGGATCGTCTAGGTCCTTTACATGAAGATCGAGGCAAAACTCCTATTAAAGAACGCCTGGGCCCAGTGAATGAACCCCGAGCAACTCAACGAGCTGGGGGTCGCACATGCCCTCATGATAATATAAAGCCTTCTCATAAGGAGAAAACTCCAGTAATCGACTGCATCGGACTACGAGTCGAAGTCCAAGAGCCCGTTGAGGTCCCGCGCCCACAAAAGCGTGGCTCTAAACGCATGACTCTTGAGAACACCAACAAGGCAGCAAGTCCTCAGAAGGAAACGTGTTCGTCAGACGATCATGTTATACCTGAGAAGTCGTGCCAACACACGATAGATTGCTCCGGTCATCATGCTAATGAGTTGTATTATTAGGCTGGGGATACAAACAAATCTCGAAAGAGAAGTACCCGGGAGACGAACTTTCATTGTCCGTGTGTCAAACTGATCAGGGTAGTATTATCAGGATGTAGCTGCCCCAAGATTGCTCCACAGAGGGTCTCGGTATTCGAGAGGATCTACATTGAAGCATCGAAGCTCAAATCAAGGTGTTTCCGTAGAAAAAGATCAGCTGCGCAAGATGACAAACTCCTAGAAGTCACCATCAATATGGTCAATAAAGGGAAGTCAACACGAAGTTTTATTCCCCGTTATTTTTCGGACGTATCCCAACGTATAACTCGGTTACGCATGAGAACTACCTGGCGTAGGGATTTGTAGGATCCTGTTTTTGCTTATGTATACCAAGTGTAGGATCGTGACCCTTAAGAATAAAATGCGTTCTTATAAAATCTGTGGAAGCTTTACACTTAAACACTAGAGGGTGAGTTTACAAAGTAGATTATAAATTGTAAAGAAAGAATGGCAATCTCAAAAAATGAATATCACAAACATAAGCATGTATACTGGTTCCACCTTCCCGGTGTACATCCAGTCCCCAAGCAAATCCCGCTTGAGAGTTTCCACTATGATTTTGAAACCTTACAAAATCAAAAACAAACCTGACCAATTTGCAAGACCATGCAAATTGCAAACCTAATTAACAATACCATGACAATTGTTAAACCGACCTCTAGACCAAGAGATCAACCCCTCTCATAAACCGAGAGAACCTTTCTTTGAAGTAATATATAATTCCAATCCTATAAGCCTTGATGTGGATGTGAACGTGTAACAGTAGCTTATCAATCTTTTTAACTCTTTGAATATTACCTAAACAAGCTCTAAGAATGATAGGAACAAAGACAATATTAGAAACTCTCTTTTATAGAAAAATATATTGAAAAACTAAAAGTTTTGAGAGTTAATTTGCACAATATGTGAATCTTATAAGTGCAAAACTTGGTGCTTATTTTCTGATGTTTAAACCTATTTATAGCCTCTGAAATGACATAATTTTAAACCCAATTAATGTCCACAAAACGGCTATAAACAGTCACTTTTTTAAAACCTAAAATCTGAAAAAAAAATTGCATCTGTAGTCGACTACAAGTCATAGTAGTCGACTACACTGAGTCTAAACAGACTCTGTGAAGTCAGAAAATTGCTTAATAGTCAACTACAAGGCATAGTAGTCGACTACACTGTAAACTCACAGATTCTAGAATTCTAGTTTTAGTATTTTGGCTGTAACTTTCTCATCCGACCTCGGAATGAGGTGATTTAAGATTTGTTAGAAATCTGTTGAAGAGACCTACAACTTTAATCTTTTAAGTTTTTCCAAATTCGAACTGCTATGGGGGTATAAATAAAATATTTTAAGACATACTCAATATCTATAAACTCTAATGACTATAACATAGGGGATTTCTATTGTTAACCAACACACAAAGCATGTGTTAGTGTGTTCTAACACTATGTGTGTGCATGTGTGTGAGTGATCAAGGCTTGTACAAATTTCTAAGCAAAAAAATGTAAAATTACATTTTAACAATAAAGTATATCTTTTTTTTTTCTTTGCTTCATTTTGCCTTGAACTCATCTATGTCTTGAGTATCTCTTTGAATATAATTTTTGACATAGCTCTGATACTGCAAAACAAATGTTAGCACATAATACACACAACATATAATATTTGTTATCATCAAAATAAACTAATCTTGAGGTCAAGATTCCTAACATTCTTCCCCTTTTTGATGATGACAAATATATGTTATTAAGATATAAAATTTTTAATCCCCCTGTATAAAATCATTAAATAAAATCTTTTACTCCTCCTGCATCAAATCATTAGTAAAAAATTTAAAATTTTCTATATAACTCCCTTTTGTCATTAGCAAAAAGCAATAAACATAATTCTAGCTAAAATTTTCTTTTCCCGGATACCTTAATAAAAATATTAAGTACTTTGGTACCCTTTTATATTTTATCATTAGGATTAGCCCTTAGGAATCCAAATCTACTTGGAATTTGGTTTCCATTTATTAACATAAGTATAATTCTTTGAATTGCAAACTTCATACATATAAGATGAAATATAATCATTCCTATCATGAATATTCAAATTCTTAGGAATCCATATATACTTATTTTGTGTAGCATGAATATTCTTATTATTATTCTTCAAAACATAATCATGCTTTGTAAAATACTTAGGAACAAATCCAATGCCAAAATAATTGTTTGAAGATTTTTGAAATGAGAGCAAATTATTCAAATTCTCTTTACTTTTATTGAATTTACTAACATTCAAACATATATCATCATATTTTAATTTAATAGAAGAAATATCTTTATCTAAAACATTAATGTGAATTTTTAAATCATTGCATTCTGATTTTAGATAAACATTCTCATTAGTCAAAATATAATTTTCTTTAAGAAATGATTATTTTCCTCTTTCAATTCAATTACTTGAGAATTAGAAATAGTAGAAGAATTAAAATCAGAAATTTCTTCAAGTAATCTTTTATTTTCACCTTTAAGAAAATTATGTGAAGCCTTTAATCTAAAAAATATTTCATATAATTCATTGAAAGCATCTAAAATCTCTTCATTATCACTTACTTCATCTTGTGCCATAATACACATATGGGCTCTTTCATTTTATTCGATTTCTTCATCCGAAGACGAATCATCACTATCATCCCATGTAGCCGCTAAAGCCTTCCTTTTCTTGTTGAATTTTGTAGACTTTGACTTTGATTTTAGAAGAAGACGATCATTCTTCATATGTCCTGGCTTATTACAACCATAACAAATAAAATTATTGTTAGTATCTATAACTTTACTTGTACCTTCATGAGTTACCTCGAGTGTGTGCCAAATATCATATGCGGATGTGGCCGTTGACACCCTATTGAACTCATTCTTGTCAAGAGCACAAAATAAGACATTCATTGCTTTAGAATCCAAGTTTGCATTGTTCCTTTGAGATGTAGTTGTTAGACCCTAGAGGGGGGGTGATTAGGGTCTTATGCTAATCTAATCCGATTAAATGCCAATTAAAATTAATTAATACGTTATCCTAGCAAGTATAAAATACAACAAGATACGTAAGCTAGGATAAGCAAAATGAACAAATGATTATATCCTATCAATGAGATATTACAAAAATATGAGCAAGGATATATGAACTAACACAAGGGTAAAATAAACAATCTACACAAGTGATAGGGTAATATGATGAGCAATACACAAAGGCGATATAAGATATGAAAACAAGAATAAGAACGCCAATGCAATCACAAACAAAACGATATGTTTACGAGGTTCGGTCCCCACGACCTACGTCCCCGCTCCTCACCTCGAGGAGATCTCCACTATCACAACCGGGTTTTCTACGTTCACCCGAATAACGTCTACACCTCACACTCGGTTTTCTAGCTAACCGAAAACTTTACAATCAACACTCTTGCAATCACACTCTACACCCACTAAGTGTTGGAACTAGACGTGTCTCCCTCAAGTGTTAGGAATTACAACCTCTCGTCACCTACCCCACTCCTCTTGGGACGATCCCCGACTCTCGCCACACACTTCTCTCTTGGTGTACAAGTGTATTACAAAGTGTATCCTCACAATTAAGCACAAGATAAATCAATTGATTGTTCTCTAAACAAGGTGAGAACTCAATTAAGCACAACTCTTAGTCACAAACCCACAACCCCAAATTATACTATGAATGTAAATACAATAAGCTCAATAGGTTGTGTGTGAACAAAGAGATAATAAAATCAACTAAACTCAATATGAACACTAGCTTAATAAAAAGATAATCAAACAATATAAAATATGAAGCTAGATTGAGTTTAGAAAACTTCTCAATAGATCAAGAGTGGAAGGAGAAGAGTTGGATGCTCAAACACCAATAGATGATCTCCTCAAGCTCTTGTGGAAGTGATTCACAAAACCAAAACACTCAAATGCTTAAAAGCTTATAAACACACTTAAACCAAACATAAACCCTTGATTAAAACTTTCTTAAACTTGTTTTTAAAACTCTCTTAATCAACTTGAAAAGACATCAGCAATGGGGTATATATACCCACTCAAAGCTCAGCCAAAAACCCCAAAACGAAATGACCAAAAACCCCAGCAAACAGCTCAGAGAAAGAGCCGTTAAAAAGCAACGGCTATATTGTCGGTCGACCGAAAATTCCGTCGGTCGACCGATGGAAAAATTCGGTCGACCGATGGAAAGTTCGGTCGACCGTTATCCAGGTCGAAAACAGGAAATCAAGCAAACACTTATCCGGTCGACCGGTGCGGTCGACCGATGGAGCTTTTCGGTCGACCGGACCGGTCGACCGACCAACTCTCTGGACCATGCTGACGAAAAAACAAACGAGCGGTCGACCGGTGCGGTCGACCGAAAACAGACATTTCAAAACCTGATTTTAAAGCTGACTTTTAAGACTTTGGAAAAATGTTAAAAATAACAAATGAAGTCCAAAAATTATGAAACTTTGGAAAATGTATATAAACATGTAAATGAACATGTTACAAAAAGAATTTTCCAAATTGCATTTCCCATTTGTGAAAAATCATCATTTTGCAAAATAGTTCAAAAACATGAAAACCTGAAAATTGATATTTTGATATTTTGACTTAAACAACATTTTGAAACCTTATGAAATGATTGTATAGACTTGATAAAAGATATAACATGTTGTTATGAAGTCTATAATCTAGAAATACAATATTTTCATAAATTTGCATATTCTATGCAATATATTCAAAACACTAAATATGATTTCATTAAATATAAGCTTGTTAAAGGGAAAATCATATATAGGCATATAAACATGAAACAAAATAGTATTTTCCAATTCTATTCATTTGTTTCATAGTAAAACTTGAAAACTATCAAACCAAAACATATATGTATATATATAACTATATATATACAAAATCCAAAACGTGTATGTGCGTATATGATTGAGCTTAAAGTACTAACACACATAATATAAATTCCTAAACTAAATTACCCAAGCAATGATCTTGATCTTCAATAAGCTTGACTTGGTAATCTCGCGGATGAAGCTTGAACTTGGATCTTGAACTTTGAATAGCAAGGCTTCACCGTTATTCCGCCAACCTCCATTGGATATGATCGTTGAAGCTCTATTCCATCCATCCTCCAACTACGTTGTTTGTCTACAATAAATACGAAAACACAAATACTAGACAAACAACATTAGTGGTAAATTGTTTGTTAAACATCATCAAAACAAGAAGGCCAACAATCTCCCCCTTTTTGATGATGACAAACAATTTACAAAAAGGAATATATGCATGAAAGGAAGTGTATATATAAAAGATAATACACATGCATATAAATGTATACTCACAATATTTCTCCCCCTTTGACAACATCAAAAAGGGGACAAAAGAATTAAGAGAGCGAAAGCTCCCCCTACAAATAAGCATGGGTGAGTATGAAGCAAGTATAGGGATTGCTCCCCCTATCAAAATGCCATATGGAATATATGAAATGAATATCATGGCAAACATATGTGAGCAAGCATAAATGAGAAATATGCTAAACACCACTCACATACAAAAAGACAATATGAGAACATATATAAATATATCAAGGTGAAAAATAGTGTCTCATATCAAAGAACATAAAAACCATGTATAAAGATAGATTTATGAAATCAAAAGAAAAGAAAAACATGAGAACCATGAAAAAAGTTTTCAAGTGAAAACAAATCACTCAAATGAAATCATAAATCAAGATTTGAGTCCAAAAACAATGTTTGATCAAAAAGAAAAATTTTCTTTACATAACTTGATCAAACCACTCATAGAATACATTATAAAGCACGAATAGATGATCCATTAGCACAAACACATAAATATCATCATATAAGTGAATTATAATGAATTCAAAAGCAACAAATCAAAACACAATTTTTAAGAGAGGCAACAATTATATCAAGCTCTTGAGCTTGTTCCAACCCATATAATCATTTTAGCATCCGGTAAACATGATTCGGGAATAAACACCCAATAAATCCGGAGGGTTATATAAACACAAACCTCTCATCAAAATCAAGACTAATAATTATGAAAACAAAAGATTTGATAAAAGAAAAATTTGTTTTCATAACCAAAAGATCTTAAAACATAATTTTCAAAACCAAGACAAAAAAAAAAAAAAACACTAAAGTTCTTGGTTTAAAATCAAATTTGTTTTGGTACCCAAGTATTCTTGGTACCAAAAGATTTAGGGACATGACCCCTATCAATGAAGCTCAAAGCCCTAGGGTTATGAACCCTCTTAGGCGCATGTGGTGCACGAACACGGTCATAACAATAATCACTCAAATGACCCTTCCGATTGCAATTTGTGCAATGAAAAGGTTGAAATAATTTGCGTTGACCGAATGGTTGTGCACGGAAAACATTAGAAACATTTGCAAACATGGATGGTCTTTTAAAATTTAGGCACATATGCACTTTTAGAAGTAGAACATAAGTAGTCATTTATAAAAGAAGCAGTGTTATTTTGTATGTTCTTTACTTCTAACATGGCATTATCTCTTTCATGAGTTAAACTAGCAACGTTTGAAGTTAAAGAAACATGATCCAATTTTAATTTTTCATTGTTTTCTTTAAGGATCACATTTTCATTAGAAATAGTTTCAAACTTAGATGCTAACAACTCATGATCGGATTTCAAAATTTCATGCTTGCTTTGTAAATTAATGAAATCATTTTGCAATTTGTTAAAGGCATGTAATAATTTTTCACTAGCACAAGCAAGTTCATCATTAGGTAAATCATTAATAGATTTGAACTCGCAAACCTCACTAGGGCTATCGCCTAGTGGCCGTGTGCATGATGCTCCACATGAACTTGAAGCGGGATCCTCCAAAGCTTGTCGGATCGCCTCCAAGTCTCCTTGATGTGCTTCTATAAATATCCATAAGGTGTAAGCACTATCAAAATGAACAAACTTGTTAGACATAGATGAGTTAAAAGCATTTAACAAATATTCTAACAAAATGTTGTTCATAGTAAACATGCGATGATCATTTTTATTCCACTTGGATTTCTCCAAAGTGGGTGCAATATAAGCATCATCAATAATTCCCCATAAATCAATATTTTTAGATTGCACAAAAATTTTAAATCTAGAAGCCCATTGTGCATAGGAAAAATTAATGAATTTAGGAGCAACATTGGATTTATAGCCTAAACAAAATACATTCATATTCAAGATATATATATGAACATATGCAAGCAAGACAAATGCAATCATAACAAGATTAGCACAAATAGATAACTTGGATCTTTAACTCAAGGCGATTAGACCTTAAATCAAAGAGCACCAAGCTCTGATACCAATTGTTAGACCCTAGAGGGGGGGTGATTAGGGTCTTATGCTAATCTAATCCGATTAAATGCCAATTAAAACTAATTAATAAGTTATCCTAGCAAGTATAAAATACAACAAGATACGTAAGCTAGGATAAGCAATATGAACAAATGAATATATCCTATCAATGAGATATTACAAATATATGAGCAAGGATATATGAACTAACACAAGGGTAAAATAAACAATCTACACAAGTGATAGGGTAATATGATGAGCAATACACAAAGGCGATATAAGATATGAAAACAAGAATAAGAACGCCAATGCAATCACAAACAAAACGATATGTTTACGAGGTTCGGTCCCCACGACCTACGTCCCCGCTCCTCACCTCGAGGAGATCTCCACTATCACAACCGGGTTTTCTACGTTCACCCGAATAACGTTTACACCTCACACTCGGTTTTCTAGCTAACCGAAAACTTTACAATCAACACTCTTGCAATCACACTCTACACCCACTAAGTGTTGGAACTAGACGTGTCTCCCTCAAGTGTTAGGAATTACAACCTCTCGTCACCTACCCCACTCCTCTTGGGACGATCCCCGACTCTCGCCACACACTTCTCTCTTGGTGTACAAGTGTATTACAAAGTGTATCCTCACAATTAAGGCTCAATACAAAGTGTTTGTTCTCTACAATGGATGAGAACGAATTGTAAGCTCACTCTCTAAGATACACAATCTCACAACCCAATTATACTATGAATGTAAATACAATAAGCTCAATAGGTTGTGTGTGAACAAAGAGATAATAAAATCAACTAAACTCAATATGAACACTAGCTTAATAAAAAGATAATCAAACAATATAAAATATGAAGCTAGATTGAGTTTAGAAAACTTCTCAATAGATCAAGAGTGGAAGGAGAAGAGTTGGATGCTCAAACACCAATAGATGATCTCCTCAAGCTCTTGTGGAAGTGATTCACAAAACCAAAACACTCAAATGCTTAAAAGCTTATAAACACACTTAAACCAAACATAAACCCTTGATTAAAACTTTCTTAAACTTGTTTTTAAACTCTCTTAGATTGCTGAAAAGAGAAGAGGAAATATCAGCAAAAACCCCAAAACAGAAAGACCAAAATGCCCCAGAAGAGTCAGCTCAGAAATAGCCGTTAGAAGTCCAACGGTCATATTGTCGGTCGACCGAAAATCCCGTCGGTCGACCGATGAGAGCAAAAACACGAAGAAAACGTTCTGGACCATCGTCGGTCGACCGGAAATTCTGTCGGTCGACCGATTTGAGCTCTCGGTCGACCGGACCGGTCGACCGACGATTCTCTGGAAAAATACTGACGAATGGTCAATTGACCGGTCGACCGTACCGGTCGACCGAAAACAGACATTTCAGAAAACAAAGCTGATTTTAAAACACTGTTTAAAAATATCAAATAAATTCAGAAAAATGTAAAACTTTGGGGAATGATTGTAGACATGATAATAAACATGCTACAGCGACTGGTTATCTAAAAAGACTTCCCAAATGAGAAATACCATCATTTTACAAACTAGTCCAAAACATGAAAATATGAGATACTTGAATTTTGATGTTTTGACATAAACCAACTTTTGAAACTTTGTGAAATGTTTTTGTAGACTTAGTAAAGCATGTATAAACTGATATTAAAGTCTACAAACTAAGAATACAATATTTTCACAAATACAATAGAAAATGAAACCTATGAGTATGTATATGAAAATATATTTGTTTCATATCTATGTAGATAAACCAAATCACAATAATAAATATGAAACATGTAATTTCATATTTATAAACATGAAAACCAAAACTTGTGTTGTATATATATGTGATTACATATATATACAAGGAAACTAATAAAATGTGTGTGTATAGATAATTGAGCTTAGAGTATATAACACACATAATATAAATCCTAAACTAAATTACCCAAGCTAGATCTTGATCTTCAATAAGCTCTTCACACTTGCGGATGAAGCTGAACTTGATCTTTAACTTGAATTGTATGTTGCTTCACTCCACAATTCCGCCAACCTCCATTTGATATCGTCGTTATGGCGCAATCCATCCATCCTCCAACGTATTGTTTGCCTAGAATCAATATAAAACACAAGCACTAGACAAACAATATTAGATGTAAATTGTTTGTAAATCATCATCAAAATAAGAAGGCCAACAGTAGTCCATTCCGTAAAAAGAGTGGTTGGCTTATCATATTTTGTTTCCACAATGTTCCAAAGTTCGTAGCCAATTGCTTAAAGATAGATCTTCATCTGACACTTCCAATAGTTGTAATTTAGTCCATCAAACATTGGTGGATGATTTGTAGAATGTCCTTCTTTGAATTATAATGTATTTGTTGATGTCATCTTTTACCTTGCTCTGATACCAATTGTAGGGTCCTGTTTTTGCTTATGTATACCAAGTGTAGGATCGTGATCCTTAAGAATAGAGTGCGTTCTTATAAAATCTGTGGAAGCTTTACACTTAAACACTAGAGGGTGAGTTTGCAAAGTAGATTATAAATTGTAAAGAAAGAATGGCAATCTCAGAAAATGAACATCACAAACACAAGCATGTATACTGGTTCCACCTCCCCGGTGTACATCGAATCCTCAAGCAAATCCCGCTTGAGAGTTTCCACTATGATTTTTAAACCTTACAAAATCAAAAGCAAACCTGACCAATTTGCAAGACCATGCAAATTACAAACCCAATTGACAATACCATGCTAATTGTTAAACAGACCTCTAGACCAAGAGATCAACCCCTCTCATAAACCGAGAGAACCTTTCTTTGAAGCAATATACAATTCCAATCCTATAAGCCTTGATGTGGATGTGAACGTGTAACAGTGGCTTATCAATCTTTTTAACTCTCTGAATATTACCTAAACAAGCTCTAAGAATGATAGGAACAAAGGAAATATCAGAAGCTCTTTTTTATAGAAAAACATATTGAAAAACTAAAAGTTTTGAGAGTTAATTTGCACAATATGTGAATCTTATAAGTGCAAAACTTGGCATATTGAAAAACTAAAAGTTTTGAGAGTTAATTTGCACAATATGTGAATCTTATAAGTGCAAAACTTGGTGCTTATTTTCTGATGTTTAAACTTGCACAATATGTGAATCTTATAAGTGCAAAACTTGGTGCTTATTTTCTGATGTTTAAACCTATTTATAACCTTTGAAATGACATAATTTTAAACCCAATTAACGTCCACAAAACGACTATAAACAGTCACTTTTTTAAAACCTAAAATCTAAAAAAAATTGCATCTGTAGTCGACTGCAAGTGATAGTAGTCGACTACACTGAGTCTAAATAGACTCTGTAAAGTCAAAAAATTGTTTAGTAGTCGACTACAAGGCATAGTAGTCGACTACACTGTAAACTCACAGATTCTGGAATTCTGGTTTTAGTATTTTGGTTGTAACTTTCTCATCCGACCTCAGAATGAGGTGATTTAAGATTTGTTGGAAAGCTGTTGAAGAGACCTACAACTTTGACCTGTTTTTCCAAATTCTAACTGCTATGGGGTATAAATAAAATATTTTAAGACTTACTCAATATCTATAAACTCTAATGGCTAACATAAGTGATTTTTATTATTAACCAACACACAAAGCATGTGTTAGTGTGTTCTAACACTATGTGTATACTTGTGTGTGAGTGATCAAGGCTTGTACAAATTTCTAAGCAAAGAAAATATAAAATTACATTTTGACAATAAAATATATCTTCTTCTTTGCTTCATTTTACCTTGAACTCATCTATGTCTTGAGTATCTATTTGAATATAATTTTTGATATAGCTCTGATACTGCAAAACAAATGTTAGCACATAATATACACAACATATAATATTTGTTATCATCAAAATAAACTAATCTTGGGGGTCAAGATTCCTAACAAGATTATCAAAGAATACAGAAGAGATTATCCTCAGATAATGAAGTGTCAGATGCCAACTCTGCAGACGCTTTTGATAATACGGTATCCAGCACAGGTTAATCTCGCGAGGCACTTATGATTAACACCGAACAAATGGCCAAAATCATTGAGGATGCTTTGGCCAAACAAAAAGAGAACTTTAAGTTCAAAATAGAAATGACTATGCTGCGAATGAGGGAAGAGCATGACCAACAGATTCGAGCTTTATCTAATCAGATTTGTGAACCTAGTCATCACAACAATGCCTACCGGGTAGGTGGCGATTCAGATATGGATGAACACCCTGATGCAGATAACCCTCCCGTTGACCAAAACGCTAGGGGTGGCCCCATTAAAGATAACGACGATAGGGGTAGTCCCATCGAAGATGACAATATTGAGGGTGGCCGCGTTGCTCCTCTCAGAAATCGTCCAAAGCATGATACAGATGAGGACGAAAAGATGAAGGATCTTGAGAGCAAAACTAATGCTTTGATGTCTGCTTGAGAGGTGAAGAAGACCGGTATTCCGTATCCTTACCCAAGAGAGTGGGAGTCGATCCCATATCCGGCGAAGTTCAACCTGATTAACTTCACGCCATTTGAAGGGAAGGGTTCACCCACTCAGCACCTGATCTACTTCAAGTCATACTTGGACATGATCTCTGGCAATGAAGCCCTGATGGTTCAGTCATTCATTGGCACCCTTCGCGGACCTGCTTTCGATTGGTACCACCGTCTCAAACCCGAAAGTATCAACAACTGGGAAGACCTGAAAAACATGTTCCTCGCTCACTTCTTTGGTGATGATGTCGAGGTGTCAATCAGGACACTCTTCGATGAGAAATAGGAATACGATAAGACGGTCGACGACTTCGTCAAGCGCTTCTGGAATAAGGCGATGAACTACCGACATCCGATCATAGAGAACTTCATCCTCCAAACATGTCACAATAATCTCTCTTTGGACGTGTTGGAAGTTATGGGAGTAGCACCATCCAACACCTGAAAAGAGTTGAAAGTGTGCGGAGAGCAGGTCGAGCGCTTCCTCAGAAGGAAGAAAGCCGAGAGAAGCCAACCGACGGCTAACCCTCCAAATTCAAGCTTCGTCTTCTGTGGTAAAGAGAAGGCCCCTACAGCAGCTGTTGATGTTAATCAGACGTCACAGCAGCAACCCCGGAGACAGGAAAAGACTTCGGGTCTGAAACTCCAAAAAGAGTACTCCTTCAAGGATGAAGATGTTCCAGCCATTTTCGAATCCCTCCTTGAAAACAACAAGATCAAGCTACCACATATCACAAATCAGGAGGAAGCTGACAATACTGCGGATCCAAAGTACTGTGCGTACCACAGGAGGATCCTTCATCCTACCAAGGCTTGCTTTGCTCTTAAAAATAGCATCCAAACCTTGGTTGAACCTGGCGTTATAACGCTAAATTAAGCCGAATAAAGACTCCGACAAGTATAAGAGTATAAACTGCTCCTTCCTACACTCCGAAGAGTATACGAGTATAAACTGCTTCTTCCTACACTCCGAAGAGTATACGAGTATAAACTACTTCTTGATCCTCCAATAGATGCATGAGGTTAAACTGCACCCTTCATACTTCAGTAGGTATATGAGTCGAAACTATTTTCTTTCTTTCACGGGAAGTTCCTGGAGAGTGTCATGCCTGGTATTCTTAAGGATAACCCGGTCATCCAACTAAGTACAATGTTAGACTCGGTTTCGCAAAAGAAAGCTGGGGGTGGATGTAACGGGAAGTTCCTGAAAGAATGCTATATTTTGTGTTCTTAGGGATAACCCGGTCGCTACAAAAAAGTGATGAATAAGAAACTCACATTGGGACTTTGAATGTCCAAAGGGTGAAACGTATCTCATTGTCGAAATCAAATTCACCAAACTCCAAGCACTCTTTTGCTAAGATGAGATTTGATCACTTCGTTGGATCGATCTTCCCTCACAAAAAAACTCCCACTGGTGTTTGATGATTCACAATCTTCCGCCACGAAATCCCTCACTGGTCAAATTAATTGATGGTGGGTCCACTAAAATTCTTCCTGGTTTAATCTACTCAAACTGCCGCTGTGTCTGTGCACTCAACACCCCCATTGTTAGAGTCCATATATAATGCTTGGAATTTTAGTCTGCTAATCGTTAATGATTATCAAACTCCTTCGAGTTAAGTATTTATCAATTAACACCAGGAACCCCCTTTGAGAGATTTGTATGAATCAACACTCCTACTATAATTTGTACTCCCACTCTCACTGTCCACTAGGTTAAACCTTCTTACAGTTAGGACCACGACCAAAGTCCCCTCTCGATTTCTTCCATGAACGAGAGGTCCACTTTCAAATTGATCGATCAAACCTATAAAAGTTAGGATTGTCTCAAATCCCCACTCAGTCAAACTTGTAAACAGCTAGGGCCAAAATCAGAATTCCCTTCGATAAACGAAAGGCTTTCACTCTTTC
>NC_033799.1:25766977-25777931 GCF_001876935.1 Asparagus officinalis | reverse complement strand
AAAAGTTAGGACTGATGTTGGAATTACATTTTCATATTTGGTAACCAATCCTATAAAAGTTAGGGTTATCTGAATTTATTCGATTCTCGGAGTGGAGATTCCACTCTTAGTTTCACCTACCCGGATTCTCGGAGTGGAGATCCTACTTTGAGTTTCCTTTGCAACCAGAAATAGAATATAAAATTCTTCCTTTCTAGCATCGGGTTCGTCTTTGCCCCAAGAGAAGACACTACTTTTCAACTCCCAAAATCCGCGCCTTACACGCGCGAGGAATTTTATCCTAAAGCCTAAGTAGGGATAAGTCAGCGCCTAACATGCGTTGTCGAGTAGTCTATTCCCGTGGGAAAGACGAAGTCTACATATTCAATATCATAGCACTAAGAGAGTTAACTCTCTTAGCACAACGTCACATGCGGAACGGACTTAAACAATCTGCATGCAAGCCTGATCAAATGGTAATCGGTAAAGGCACGTAAAATCCGTTGAAGCCTGAGGATTTGCCAAAAATCCTAAGT
The DNA here is from genome assembly GCF_001876935.1 of Asparagus officinalis. Classification (NCBI taxonomy): domain Eukaryota; kingdom Viridiplantae; phylum Streptophyta; class Magnoliopsida; order Asparagales; family Asparagaceae; genus Asparagus; species Asparagus officinalis. Next base: position 25,777,416 of record NC_033799.1, on the reverse strand, counting down.
CTACGTCTAACACGCGTTGCCAGTTAGTCTTTTGTCGTAAAAAGGATAAAGGCTCACATATTTGATATTATGGCAGGTTGTTATTAATAACACCATAATTCGTGCCTTACACGCACGGGGAATTTTATCCTGAATCCTAAATAGAGATAAGTCAACGCCTAACACGTATTGCCGATTTAGTCTTTTACCGAGTGAAGAAGACACCAGAATCTCAGTCTAGAGACTTTTATCCCGAAGTCCAAGTAGGGATAAGTCAGCGTCTAACACGCGTTGTCGGTTAGTCTTTGACCATAAAAAAAGGACAAAAGCCCACATATTTAACATTGCGGTTGGTTGTTATTAATAACACCAAAATCTGCGCCTTACACACGCGGAGAATTTTATCCCGAATCCTAAGTAGGGATAAGTCAACGCCTAACACGCGTTGCCGGTTTAGTCTTTCACCGATTGAAGAACACACCAGAATCCCAGTTTGGGAACTTTTATCCCGAAGCCTAAGTAGGGATAAGTCAGCGCCTAACACGCATTATCGGTTAGTCTTTGACCGTAAAAAGGACGAAATCCCACATATTCAACATTATGGCAGGTTGTTATTAATAACACCATAATCCGTTCCTTACACGTACGGAGAATTTTGTCCCGAATCCTAAGTAGGGATAAGTCAGCGCCTAACACGCGTTGCCGGTTTAGTCTTTCACCGATTGAAGAAGACACTAGAATCCAAGTCTGGGGACTTTTATCCTGAAGCCTAAGTAGGGATGAGTCAGCGTCTAACACGCGTTGCTAGGTAGTCTATTCCCGTAAGAAAGACGAAGCCTACGTATTCAATATCGTAGCACTAAGAGAGTTAATTTTCTTAGCACAACGTTACATGCGGAGCACACTTAAATAATCCGCATGCAAGCCCGATTCAAATGATAATCGGTAAAGGCACGTCAAATCCATTGAAGGCTGAGGATTTACCAAAAATCCTAAGTCTACGTCTGATACACGTTGTTGTTTAGTCTTTTCACAGGAGAAAGACGAAGTTTACGTATTCAATATCGTAGCACTAAAAGAGATAACTCTTTTAGCACAACGTTACGTACAAAACGGATTTAAATAATCTGCGTGCTAGTCCGACTCAAACGGTAGTCGGTAAAGACTCATCAAACCCGTTGATGGCTGAGAATTTACCAAAAATTCTATAAATGTGATAGTCATTGATACACCAGCTCCATTAATTGGTCTCATGACTCAAGGATTCGACAACCTCAGAATAAGATCCATTCATGTAGATGAATTAGCTTTAATAGTTGGTCCTGTAGCCCTAACATTTGGGATCGCCACGCTCCAACGCCTTAAGAGCATAAACTATGTAGACACAAGTCAACACCGATCAACGCATAGCTCTGAGTTAACACCGGTCAATGTGTTTCTATGGAGATAATTAGTTTAAAGTCAACTCAATGACACGAGCCAAAATTAACTCGCCAGTTTTTGATTCGAGACTTCGACGACGACCAGACGATAAACGCAGCGCCAGAAGAATTTTAGCTATTCGTTAAAATATTGAATAGACTAAAAATCGAAGGAGTCAAGAATCAAAGCTAACTATAGGTCCTTTTATACTGACTGAAGGTTGGACCGATCACATCCAAAGTATTTCAGGCTCCTCTATAAAAGAAACGAGACTGAAACACTTTGGATGGGGTATCTGTAGGCGTCAAAAATTTCCTATAAGTCCTTGCACGCGACTTGAGATAGAGAGAAGATGATGAACATCGCTATCCAAGTTATAGAAGCTCATTTGACGTTGACATGCATATGGAGTGAGTCGACGAACCATGCGAAGCAATAAAACTTCAGAATAACGAAAACATGAACTGATCGGGAGCTCCGCGTCGCTTACGAAAGATGAAGTGATCTTCATATCCCATCTACTCCACATATGATCCAACTATAGGAGTTTGTAGATCTCCTCATCGGCTTTCCTACGCACTTTGAATCACGTAATTCTGAGTTCGGACGGCAAAGATACGGTGGAAACAGACAGAATACGCGAAACAATGCTCTAGGCCTCAGCGAGACACCCTCAGGTGTCTCGGCCAGGCCGAGAAACCCACGGGTGTCTCGGCCATGACCGAGACACCCACGAGTACGAGACGCGCAGAAAAATGCTCTAGGCCTCAGCGAGACACCCTCAGGTGTCTCGGCTTGGCCGAGAAACCCACAGGTGTCTCGGCCATGACCGAGACACCCACGAGTGTCTCGGCCAAGCCGAGACACCCACGAGTGTCTCGGCCAAGCCGAGACACCCACGGTGTCCACACATCCGAAAACCGATTTTTGGCAGTTTTAAGCTGTTTTTCGACGTTAACCACATGGATTTGTTCCAACTGATCTGAATCTACCCAAGAATGTGATAAAGTGGTTACAACTAAAGATAAGAGTGAATCGGTCATTCTTATCTGAAAACAGAGGTCCCAAAACCTATAAATACAGCCCTAGGGCCTTCATTTTTTCAAATCTCAAATTCTTGAGCGTCGGCGAAACCCTGCTGAATTGAGGACTGAAGAGCCACAAATTTCAAAGAGGGGGAGGAGATATCAGTGAATTCTTCGGCATAAAGAAGAGGAGTTCGTCAGATCTGCAGCCCGGTTCTTTTCCTTGAGATTGCCCCGTTGCGGTGATCTCGAGAAGAGTGGTTATCTTGCTATTACCAAGATAATTGCTTCGGTTTCTTGATTCCTTCGTGAATCAACGAAACTCCGGATTAGATCTGATCGTTCGGTGGTCCACGGATAAACCCCGGCACAGGCAAAGATCCCACGCAAGCAGCGGGTGATAAACGTCCGTTGCGTTTGTTTGAAATAAAGTTGTAATCTTTTGTTGAAAGTCTTATAAAAAGACTGTTTCTTTGAGTTTGTTGTAACGCCTAAAGTAAAGTTGTAATCTTTTGTTGAAAGTCTTATAAAAAGACTGTTTCTTTGAGTTTGTTGTAACGCCTAAAGTTGTAATGAACTCATCAATGAAAACTCTTATAAAAAGACTGTTTCTTTGAGTTTGTTGTAACGCCTAAAGTTGTAATGAACTCATCAATGAAAACAATTTTCTCCCCAAACAAGGGTATAACTGGAATTTCATCTCAGATCGTTCGATTCCCCTTCCCACATTCCCCGGATATTGTTAGAGTTAATGGTGGTTAGTAATACATGGGTTTTACTTGGTTGGGTGCAGGTCCTGTTGATGATCAGTTCTTTTCGGGGAGTGGGTAGATGGTAATAATCTCGTGACACCTCCGCCCAATTAAGGATTCTGAAGTTCTCTGGCGCACGAGATGCTTGCATTACAGTGTAACCTGTCCGTAAAAAAGTATTTTTAACATCTTAATAGTTAATACTAATATGAATAGATACTTAAGATAATCTTGTCAAGAATGATATAAAATATCTTCCTATTAGAAAGCGAGCAAAATTGACCTACATTGTGCCGCGATATTAGTTCAAGTGTTTGATTTAGATGAAGGTCGAAAAAGTATTCACTGAGAGACTAATGAGCAATTACTAGAATTTGAGGGACTAATATTTCAAAATTAAGGGCTAACAAGAGGGATGAAATTGCAAGAGCTTTATAGGTTTGATTTCAGGGACTAATATATAAAAAAAAACAATCCCGGAGTTTTTAGACAGTTGTATCCTCAGTGGGGATGATATTTATGCAATTAATTAAAAATTAAATCGTAGTGATAATTGTCATTATCATATATTTGTAGTGTGGACGCTTCATCAACTTACAGATGGAGCCAGTGTTGGGCACAGTGTACGCGGACACACAAGACGAGCGAGGAGAACAAAACAATAACCAAACATAAGCACCACACAACAAGACACCAAATTTTACGTGGTTCAGCAATATGTCTACGTCCACGGGGCAAGGAGGGGGATATCTCACTAATAGAGAGAGAGTACAAATAGGGTTTACAATTACTCAATAATCTCACAAAATAACGCTAAAACAAAACTCTCAAATCCCTCACAAATTCTCCATTTCTAAGTGCTCAAAACAATGCTCTTTTTTTCAGCAATTAACCCTAGAAACGTTATATTCCTATTTATATCAAAACAGTAAACCCAAACCAATCAGGAAACTGAAGTGGGCCCAAACCGCATCGCGGTCGACCAGACATGTCGCCGCGGTCGATCGGCCAGAGGGTCGAAAATTAACCCTGTAAACATAACAGGGTTCGGTCGACCGGGCATGTGCATCCGGTCGATCGGCCAGAGAGCTGATTTCTCAGCCTGTAATCCGGTCGAACTGACCTGTGCTCGTGGTCGACCGACACTTGATACCAAATTCCCCTATTCCTGTGCATGTTTCCGGTCGACCGGACCTAAGCCCGCGATCGACCGACCAGCATCCAAATTGCGTCCAACTTTGTTTTTCCTGTACTTTTTCACCGTTTCTACAAATCTCCACCTCGGTGAAGTTTTTCTAAAACTGAGCCGACCTCAATACCAACCATCCCACTTGTTGCGTCCAGTACGAGCCGACCTCAATACCAACCATCCCACTTGTTGCGTCCATTACGAAGTAGAATCAATCCACAACAAGTCGGGAATCCAAATAAGAACTCAAACAATCGCCCCCCGTGTTGATATCAACTCATCAAACTGGCTGTATCAAACTGACTGCCTACATATCCTCTTGCCCAAGGAATAAAGCCTCACGTAGTTCACCAAAATTGCCTCCAAAGGCCCTCAACAACAAAGAATATTCAACAACTCCAAACAATGACCAAATTTCACCCTCGTGACAACTTTGGTCAACATATCTGCCGGATTGTCCTTTGTATGGATCTTCTCAAGTATAATGTCTCCATCATCCAAGACATCTCACACAAAATAGAACCTAACATCAATGTGCTTTGTTCGGGCATGATACACCTGGTTCTTTGCTAAATAGATAACTAACATACTATCACACTTTACCCTGATGGTATTTTGTGCAATCACCAAGTCATCCAATAATCCCTGCAACCACAAAGCTTCCTTCACAGCTTCAGTCAATGCCATATACTTTGCCTCCGTAGTGGAGAGAGCCACTATAGACTAAAGTGTACATCTCCAACACACCGTTGCTTGTTCTAGTGTAAACACATATCCAGTAGTAGACCGGCGCTTGTCAAGGTCCCCAGCATTGTAGACGTCAAAAATTACCTATAGGGTATCACACATTGCTCAAGTTGAAAGGAAGACGATAAACGCCATCATCTGAGTTACAAAGAATCATCTGATGCCAAAGATCAACTATGGAGCCAAACCAACAATAGGAATCACAATCCGACAGCCCCTACAAATCGAGTAAAAGTCGACGTCTCAATCAACCAGACGAGACGACACCTCCTGTGTCGACTCGAAAGGTAGCTGACGTCTTGATCAGACGAGACGACACCTCCTGTGTCAACTCGAAAGGCGGTTGACGTTTCGATCAGACAAGACGACACTTCCATGTTAACTTAATAGGCGGTGATAGCCGACTCGAAGTTTGAGATGAGACCCGAGACGAGACACCTCCTGTGTCAACTCGAAAGGCGGCGGATGTTTCGATCAGACAAGACGACACCTCCATGTCTATTTGAGAGGCGATGATAGCCGACTCGAAGTCCGAGACGAGACTCGAGATGAGACACCTCCTGTGTCGACTCGAAAGGCGGTGGATGTTTCGATCAGACAAGATGACACCTACATGTCGACTTAAAAGGCGTTGATAGTCGACTCGAATTCCGAGACGAGATCCCTTCGTGTCGACTCGAGAGATGGTGATAGTCGACTCGAAGACCAAGACGAGATCCGAGACGAGATCCGAGACGAGATCCCCTTCGTGTCGACTCGAGAGGCGGTGATAGTCGACTCAAAGTCTGAGACGAGATCCTTCCATGTCGACTCGAAAGGCGATGTCAATCGACACACCTTGAGTCGACTCGAAAGTTTCCCGTCTCATCAGATAACTCCCACTGAGCTAAAGTGAAGTTTTAATGCTCTTTGCGACACTTTGACAAAAGAGATTACAAGTCAATGAATCTCTTCAACACAAAAATGCATTACACAAAGTTCGAGACACAGAACATGTCTCGGAAGCTATGAAGAAACTCATAGTTTTCGAGACAGTGTTCACTGTCTCAGAAGCTATGAGACAACTCATAGTCTCCGAGACAGTGATGACTATCTCGGAAACTAGAGCGAGCTTAGGGACGATTTTCTCGAGTTTTGTGTGATCCACGTGGCTTCATAACTACTGGGGATCATCCATAAACATGGGGGAACCATTACAAATGGAGAATCCACCTATAACCATAGGAATAATGATAATTAAACATGGTGGGAGTGGTTATGAAACTGCCAGAAGCAAGTCATGCTTCCGAGACAGTTACGACTGTCTCGAAAACAGGAGTCCTTCGACATGATTCCTTTTCGACTTCAACCTTCAGTTACAGTCTCTACGGGTTATAAATAACCCCCTACCACCTATATGCACGAGGACCAAAGAGGACGGAGCATTACTGAGCAGAAAAGATAGAATAGAGCAGAGATATGAGCGTTCTAAGCAAGAGAAAGAGAGAATCTTCATCACGTGCATGTCTTTTAGAGTTCTTGTGATTCCTAGAGATCTAAGCTTCGACTTGATCTTTGGAAGAGTGTTTATCTTACATCGATAAGATATTCACTTCATTTTCTCACTTCTAAAATGAAGAAAGAATATCAAACCTTTTTCACAATTCAACTTGGATCTGTTATTTGATCGTTGTAGGCGTAAAATTTGATTTCCCAAAATAGGGACTTCGTTTGTATTGATAAGAATGGCTTATTATAAACTAATTAATCAAAATTATAACAGAGACGGAGAGAATACCCTCCTTGTTTAACGTGGGGTCTTTGGTAGCGATAGGACGCCTCCCTCATTGCTGGAACCGAGTTTGCTTCCCTTGGACGATCCGATCGAAGTTGCATGCGAGCTTCAGTACGCAGTAGAAGCTCGTGTTGATCGAGTTCGAGTTCCTGAGCTTAATGGCGATCAAGGCCGAAAGCTGGAAAAAGATGCTACAGTGCAAGAATAATGCAAAGAGCCAGGCTCGATTCTCTTAGGGGGTTATTCATTGGTGTAATTTGGGGCAAGTTGGGTTAAGTTGTTCCAATGGGGTAATTTTACCTAATGGGATAATTTGAGTGGGATAAAGTAGGATAAAATGAGATAATGTGATAATTTGAGTGGGACAATTGGTATGACATCTTTTTATAATATAATATTTATAGATCAATTAAGTTCAAGTTTAACTTGATATTACATCAAATGATTAAATAAATAATAATAATAATAATAATAATAATATATAATAATATTATTTTTAAGATTATTTTAATATAAAAGATTAAAAATGATATAATAATATTATTGGAATCCAACATCTCTTTGCTTTTGATGTCAGAAGCAATTCTTTGGACTCTTCCCTCTAGTGCAACAAGCTTTTCATGAAGCTTGCTTGGATATTTGTTAACAGCTCGAACATCATTCTCACTGGAATTCTCAAAAACTTTGATGCAACTTTTTCCTTCTCTATTACTATTTCCAGTAATCTCATCTAAATTAAACATCAGTGATGGGTTTATCAAATGCATTCGCTTTGTTTATTTCATCAAGAGCTCTAATAACATCACAAGCTTTCAGATCAGAAGATTTGGAGAAATTTCTTTTGAACCCCTAGAATCTTTTCCATCAGGTTTCCACAAATCAACATCCAAACTGGCCCTCCTCAACAAATTAGGTTTCAAATTCGCATATTTCCCTTTCTTACCCAAAACCTGAACTTTAGGACCTACATCTTTAATCTCTAATGATCCTCAAGCTTTGGGGTTTAGATCCGAGGGGTTCAGGATTCCGACGATGTACCCCATCGGACGGCGGGAACAACTACATGATTCTGACGTGGGGCGGAGGAAGCTCTAGGATTCTGCCTCGCGGAGACTGGTAGAGACGAGAGGGAGGAGGGGCTGGAGCTTGGTGGTGGGTTCTCTTTGGGGAAGGAGGAGGCACACAGGGAGGAAGAGATGGAAGTGGGGTAATTTTGTTCTCATATTGTTCCAGCAAAAAAAATTGGGTAAATTTTGAGGGTGGGGTTGAGCAGTGTTTATATAGGTGGGGTAATTTTTGGGGAAGTGGTGTATTTGTCTCACATTTATCCCAACAAACCAATAACACCATACAATTGAATCCATACCCAATTACCCCAATGAATAACACCAAGGAGGGGCTGGAGCTTGGTGGTGGGTTCTCTTTGGGGAAGGAGGAGGCACACAGGGAGGAAGAGATGGAAGTGGGGTAATTTTGTTCTCATATTGTTCCAGCAAAAAAAATTGGGTAAATTTTGAGGGTGGGGTTGAGCAGTGTTTATATAGGTGGGGTAATTTTTGGGGAAGTGGTGTATTTGTCTCACATTTATCCCAACAAACCAATAACACCATACAATTGAATCCATACCCAATTACCCCAATGAATAACACCAAACAATGTTATTCCAAAAATTATCCCATTACCCCTAAAATTACACCAATGAATAACCCCCCTAGGGCTTAAGAGAACTGATTGCCAAGGAGCCAAATAGGTTCGGTCTTGATCAAGAGTTCAAGACCACTCTTTTGATAGCCATCATTGGCTATTTATAGTGGAGGAGAAGCATGGTCACTCCCACAAATTGTGGGATTATGGTTGAGGGGGGCCATAACTCCATCCCTTAAATCTTAGGATGTGACCATTAGAGGTGAGGAGAACCATACTCCATCCCTTAAATCATGAAGAGTGGGTGTACCCACTCCCTTAAATTGTGGGAAGTGATCATTCCTATGCTGGGTATAGTCATGAGGATAACCACTCTCTTAAATCAAGGGATTTGACTGCTCTCATACTTCAAGTGGGCGGCTAACAGGCTAGGTGAGATGGCGACCCTACAGGCGAGGTTGTACAGAAGAGGCTGTGCAGACGAGGCTGTGCAAGCGAGCTTGCCTTATGTGGGCGAGCTTCAAGCTGTCAAGCAAGTTCAGCCTTCAGGCGAGCTCAGTCTTCGGGCGAGCCTGGGTCCTACAGGCGATCTTCTGTAGGTGAGCTTCAAGCTGTCAGGTGAGCTCTGTAGGCGAGGCTGTGCAGACGATCTTGGTCTTCAGGCGAGCTCAAGCCTTCAGGCGAGCTATCAGGTGGGGTTGCTCTTCAGGCGAGCTCCAGAACATGCTACGAAGAACAGGTCATAACTTTTAAACCGTAACTCGTAATTGGACGAATTATATATAGAAATCACCTATCTCGATGAGACGGGACCAACCAAACCCTAAAAGGGGTTTGCCGCCTCCATTTTGCTAAATTCCTTACGGTTTGAGAGATATTAGCGTTTCCCCTTTTTTGCTCTTTCGGGTGAGGTTTTAGCAGTCTTGTTCTGAACTTCTCTAATAGGGATTAAAGGCAATTTTTATTACCTACAGTCAACCATGGGCTAACGCACCCCTGGCAGAGATAATGATCCCACGTAAGTAGCGATCCAAAACGACCATGCTTGTCTTTCTAGGAAGTTATTTGTTTGTAACAAGAAGTCTTATAAAAAGACTTGTTTCTTTGAATTCATTGTATTTGATAAACGAGTTGTAATGAGTTTAGCAAATAAAATAATTTTTGATACAAACACGCTGGCTATCACAGTAGGAGCCAACGGTCTCGTCACTGAGGCTGTCGTGTCGTAATCGATCAAGATCCCGATTGAATCTACGGTCAAGTATGATTTTGACCAAGCCAAGTTTGAGGAGTAACTCTCCTCATCTTCATCAAGATCTTCTTTGTCCCGCAAGTACATGAGGATCTCACCATTGAAGAAGACTTACACGCTAAAGAAGGCTCAGGGTGAAGGCTCTCCGCCAATCGTTGCTGAGGCTTCCCTCGCAACGTTATCCCGGTGACCCCCAAAGCCAGAAGCTCTTCTCACGATGATTCCTCCCTAGTTAAGGAGTCGTTCGATCGAAGTTTGCTAACCCTGACGAAGAGGGCTTGTCAGAGGCAACGCTAACGTCTCGCTTCTCAGCTCGCCAAGGCCTTGGAACAGGTCGATGAGGCGCGATACTACACAGACTTGGAGTCTAGGATGCAACGTGCAACTGAATCACATCAACATCAAGACACGTCCTCCAAGCCATCGACCGAAGAGTGGGATCTTATCAAGAGGACTCATTCGACGAGGGAAGAGAGCATCAAAAAACATCATGCACGTGTCGCACACGCTCGCGCACTTATGAAGAAGGAAGAGATGGCCAAAGAACCACCAAAAGCCCGCGAAGTCTGGATTCCAAAATCCGAACTTGCTCGAAAATCAGGTTCAGAGGTTGTTCCATTCAACTGAGATACTAGCCAGTGTCTCGGAAAAAGGG
>NC_033799.1:25749897-25766967 GCF_001876935.1 Asparagus officinalis | reverse complement strand
TCGGTTAAAGGCAAGCCCTAGCGGCTGCTTCATTGACTCCATCGGCGTCCGTTCCTTGTGCGTCTGTTGTAACTACATCTGTTACACCATCAATGAAGCCTTTGGTTAGTCCTGACCTGTCAAAGTTTAAAATCACGGTGGCAGATCGTCTTGGTCCTTTGCACGAAGATCGAGGCAAAGATCCAGTCAAAGAACGCTTAGGTCCAGTGAACAGATCCCAAGTGACTTCTTATACTGGGGGTCGTACGCGTCCTCCTACCAAGCCAAAGCAATCCCAGGATAGGAAGATTCCAATTTCCACCCGCTTGGGGGTTCGTATTAAAACTTAGGAGCTCATTAAGATTTCACACCCGCAAAGGAGTGGTTCTAAACATGCGACTCTTGACGTAACCTTGGATTGCTCAAAGGCTACAACATGTCATCCTGAGTATGTCAACAAGGTCTAACCGTGCTAATAGAAGATAGGTTGCTCCAACCACCATGCCGATGAGTTGTACTATCAGGCTGGGGGTGTGAATAGATCTCAAAAGAGGATTGTCCAAGAAATGAGCTCTCATTGTTCCTGTGAGCGACTCATTAGAGCAGTATTGTCGAAATGTGACTGCTCCAAGCGAGAAACCATCCCGTAAAAAGTCTCGGTGTTTCAGAGCTTTCCACCGAAATGTCGAAGCCTAAGCCGAGACGTTTCCGCAAAAGAAGATTAGTCGTCCAAGAAGATGAATTCCCAGAAGTCACCATTAACATGGCTGATAAATGAAAGTCTAAATGGCATTCAAGTGACTCTAATCCTGACTTTCCCCCGGGAGGAAAAGTCAATCCGAGAATAACTCAACGGATGTCTCGGCTCCAGTTAGGAGCCATCAGACGCATGGATTACAAGAGAATGCATGAAGGAATGTCCTTAGAGGATGAACTTTCGGACACTTGTTCTGTAGTCACTTCAGACGACACAATGTCTAGCATTGGCCAAGCTCGGGAGGCATTCACCATCACTCCCGAACAATTAACTCAGATACTTCAAGAAGCTCTGGCTAAACAGCGAGAAGAGCTTAGAGCTGAAATGAAGATGTAAATGGAGTTAGCCATGCAACAAATGAGAGAGTTGTAGGTTCAACAGTCCCAATCATAATCAGCTAAGTCAATGGGCTGAGTCCAGCCGTCGAAATACCACACCTGTTCAAACAAGTGTGGTTAACAACGACTCAGATGTGGATGAGACGATTCTAGCTAACCCTCCTCCTAACACTGGGGGTGATCCGATTAATCCTCCTCCGCCTCCTCAACGTCCCCTAAAGAAAAATGAGGACGAAAACAACAAAATGATGGAAGAGCTTAAGAACAAGGTCAACGCCTTGATGTTCGCTCAAGAAGTAAAGAAGACCGGTATTCCGTGTCCATACCCGAGGGAGTGGGAGTCAATTTCGTAACCGGTGAAGTTCAATTTAATTAACTTTATGTCATTCGACGGGAAGGGCTCACCACTCATCACCTGATTTATTTCAAGTACCACCTGGGCGTGATCTCAGGCAATGGACCTCTGATGGTCCGATCATTCGTTGGCACCCTTCGCGGAGATGCCTTCGATTGGTATCAACGTCTCAAGCCAGGAAGCATCAACTACTGGGATGATATAGAGAATCTATTCCTTAGTAACTTCTTCGATAATGACACCGAAATATCAATCGGAGCTCTGCTGGACGAGAAACAGAAGGAAGGGGAGTCAGTTGACAGCTTTTTCAAACGCTTTCATAACAAGGCAATGAATTACATGGATCCTATCATAGAGGAGTTCATCTTACAGGCATGCCATAATAATCTCTCTATTAATGTCCTGGAAGCCTTGGGGGCCTTGTCATCCAAAACCTTGAAGGAGTTAAAACTGCGTGGAGAACAGGTCGAGTACTTCCTCGGAAGAAAGAAGGATGAGAGAAGCCAGTCGACAACACATGTGGTTGTTGTTGATGTTAATCAGACGTCACAACAACAACCTAAAAAATAATGAAAGACTCCTGATCCAAGATTCCAGAAGGAGTATTCTTTCAAAGATGATGAAGTTCCAGCCATCTTGAAATACCTCCTCGCCAACGATAAAATCGAGCTACCACCTATTAAAGATCAGGAGGGAGCTAAGAGGATTACGGATCCAAACTACTGTGCGTACCACAGGAGGATTCTTCATCCCACCAAGGTTTGCATTGACCTCAAAAATAAAATTTAAGCCTTAATTGACTCCGGCATCATAACGGCAAAACAAGCCAAATAATGATGACCTAGACTCTAAAGAGTATACGAGTATAAACTGCTTCTCCATGTACTCCAACGGGTATACGAGTATAAACTGTTTTCAAACCTCCAATTGGTATACAAGGCTAAACTGTTCCCTACTTGTTCGGGAAGTTCTTAGAGAATATTACACATAATATTCTTAAGGATAACCTGGTTTCCTTCGACTAATATAAGAGGTTAAAATTGCTCCCATAAGTTTCGCGCTCCAACAATGTAGTCGAATGTGATTGGACTCAGGTTCACCAAAAAAGTTGGGGGTGGATACAAGGTTATCATGGCTGAATACGAAGTTAGAAACTAAGACTTGATTCTGTATCAAGAACATCAACATTACCCACAAACGGAAAGTTCCTAAAAAAGTACTATCCCTACTACGTTCGGGGTAACCTATTTAACGGGAAGTTCCTGGAAAATGCTATGTATGGTATTCTTAAGGATAACCCGAAACCAATTGATTATTCAAGGTGAAAACCAACCATCTGAATAATCCACTCTTAATCATGATAAAAATGATTAAGAACCTCCTGCAGTGGCTATTTAATCATGTCCAAAATAATTAAAACCCTCCCACTGTGATTTTCGAAGCACTCTTTCGTTGAGATGAGATTCAATGACTTCATCAAGTCAATCTTCCCTCACGAAACTCTGAAATCCACCAAGGATGAAGCATGTCTCATTTTCCTTCATCCGATTCTTGGTTGGTTTCAATCATCAGGATTAATTCCGCCAACTCCCACTGTGACTTTCCAAGCACTCTTTTGTTGAGATAAGATTCAATGACCTCATTGGGTCAGTCTTTCCTTATGAAACTATCACGGTCTAATTATGGAGTGCTTGATGATTCACAGTCCTCCACCATAAAATCCATCACCGATCAAATCAACTGACGGTGGGTCCACCAAAATTCTTCGTGGTTAAATCTACCCAAACTCCCATTGTGTCCGAGCCTTTAACACTCCTACTGTTGAACTCTGACACAACACCTAAAATTTCAATCCATGATGATTGTTAAACCCCTTTTCGTGTCAAGGTTTTGTCACTTGATACCCTCCTCTGAGTGATTTGTGTAAATCTACATTCCCACTGTTATTTATACCTCCACTCCCTCTGTTTGCTTGGTCAAACCTTTAAACAGTTAGGGCCAAAGCCAAAATCCCCTCTCGATTCCTTCCATGAACGAGAGGTCCACAAATTGAACGATCAAACCTTTAAACAGTTAGGATCGTCTCAAACTCCCATTTTAGTCAAACCTTTAAACAGTTATGGCTAAAGCCAAAATCCCCTCTCGATTCCTTCCATGAACGAGAGGTCCACAAATTGAATGATCAAATCTTTAAACAGTTAGGATCATCTCAAACTCTCATTTGGTCAAATCTTTAAACAGTTAGGGCCAAAGCCAAAATCCCCTCTCAATTCTTTCCATGAACGAGAGGTTCACAAATTGAATGATCAAACCTTTAAACAGTTAGGATCGTCTCAAACTCCCATTCGGTCAAACCTTTAAACAGTTAGGGCCAAAGCCATAATCCCCTCTCAATTCTTTCCATGAACGAGAGGTTCACTTCCAAATTGAACGATCAAACCTTTAAACAGTTAGGATCATCTCAAACCCCTATTTAGTCAAACCTTTTGTAGGCTGTCTAAAAAACATAACAGATAGCTGATCCCCATCAAATACCGATGATGGAAGTTATAATTCGACGGCTTCAGAAGGCTACAATTTGAAGACTTTCACGTAGAAGATTACAATCTGACGACCTTCACAACAACTAATGAAAGCTCTAATTCAACAGCCTTCACAATCAACATCGGGAGTTACAATCTGATGACTCTCATATTTTTAAGGAGCCAAGATGAATGTTACAAGGTGACGATCTTTGCAATGCTTTAGCAAAGGAGACTACAAATTAATGGTCTCTTCATATTAAAACGTAGATATCTCTCAAATCGGAAGGAATTTGGAGAAACAGAGGAAGCAAACCGAACCCTATGGCGTGGGTTTGGTCGGCTCCGTCTTGTCGAGATAGCCGATTTTTATATATAATTCGTCTCATTCCGACTTACGGTTTGAAAGTTATGACCTGTTCTTCGCAGCAAGTCATGTTCTGAAGTCCGTTTGTGAGACTGCACTTCGCCTGAACATTAGACTTAGCCTGAAGCTCACCGAGCCCACCTGAGGCTCACCTCTGCATTCAAGATTCAAAACGCAGAGGTCATGCCCGTATTCTGAACTCAAAACGCAGAGGTCGTGACCGCATTTGAGATTCAAAACGCAGAGGTCGTGGCTACGTTCCAAACTCGAAACGCAGAGATCGTGGCTACATTCCAGAGTCAAAACGCAGAGTTCGTGGACTCAAAACACAGAGTTCGTGGACTCAAAACACAGAGTTCGCACAGAGCCTAACTCTGCGTCCCAAGCTCAAAACACAGAGTTCATGCAGAGCCCAACTCTGCGTCCCAGGCTCAAAACGCAGAGTTCATGCAGAGCCCAACTCTGTATCCCAGGTCTAAAATGCAGAGTTCATCTCCGCGTCTCAGATGCCAAAACACAGAGTTCATCTCTGCGTCTTAGATGCCAAAACACAGAATTTATCTCTGTGTCTCAGATGTCAAAATGCAGAGTTCATCTATGCATCCTAACTCTGTGTTTTAGGTTTACAACACAGCGTGACCTGTGCGTTCAGCCACCAAAATAGGCCCAACTATGTGTTTCAAGTGTAAAACGCAGAGTTCGGGTCCTGAACGCTATTTTTTAGCGTTTGACTCGTTCAAAGCACGAATTGAACGGTTTCAAAACCGTTTCCCCCGCGATTTGGGGAGCTGTTTAAGGGGGGTGGTTGCACTCTATTCAGCCCCACTTATGAGCGAATTAAAGGGGCAGTTACACCCCTTAATCCCCTATAAATAGGGGTAAACTCAACTGAGTTTGGACTGGCTTTTTGGATCTGGGACTTGGCAGCAAAGGGGGAATTTCTTGGAGCAGAAAGGGCCTGAAGGGATCAGCATCATTCTCCAACGGAGATCATCTTCAACTTCAGCAACGAGGAGCTTCCTACAGCAAAAAAGTTCCTTGGAGCCTTCGGACTTGGTTTGTTAAACCGATTTTTGGTTAAATCAACTCTTTCATAGAGTTTCAAACTCGTTCAAAGTTATCAACTCATCAAGAGTTCTAAAACTTGACACGCAAGTTCTCCGCAGCGTCAAATCGTGAGGAGGAGATACCGTTCTAGCGAATAAAGACATTCGGATCGTCAAAGGAGACCAAACTCGACGCGAGCATTCAAGGGAGACACTCCATCACCACCGTGAAGAACCCGGAATTAAACAAAGGGGAGAATCCAGATCATTCTCCTCTCTTTTGTAATCGAGAAATCCAATTATAATTGAGATTAAAGGAATACAAATCAAATTTTCTTCATTTCTTTTTACTTTAAATTTTCCACCAAACACCTTTAAACAGTTAGGGCCAAAGCCAAAATCTCCTCTCGATTTCTTCCATGAATGAGAGGTCCACTTTCAAATTGAACGATCAAACCTTTAAATAGTTAGGGTCGTCTTAAACCCCTATTTTGTCAAACCTTTAAACAGTTAGGGCCAAAGCTAAAATCCCCTCTCGATTCATTTCATGAACGAGAGATCCACTTTTAAATTGAACGATTAAATCTTTAAACAGTTAGGGTCGTCTCAAACTCTCATTTGGTCAAACCTTTAAACAGTTAGGGTCAAAGCTAAAATCCTCTCTCGATTCCTTCCATAAATGAGAGGTCCACTTTTAAATTGAACAATCAAACATTTAAATAGTTAGGGTCGTCTCAAACTCCCATTTGGTCAAACCTTTAAACAGTTAGGACCAAAGCTAAAATCCCCTCTCTATTCCTTCCATGAACGAGAGGTCTACTTTCAAATTGAACGATCAAACCTTTAAACAGTTAGGGTAGTCTCAACTCCTATTTGGTTAAACATTTAAACAGTTAGGACCAGAACCAGAATTTTCTTTCGATAAACGAGAGTCTTTTACCCACATCAGGCGATCAAACCTTCTTACAATTAGGGTCGTTTCAAAATTCCTGCTTGGTCAAACCTTTAAATAGTTAGGACCGAAGTCAGAATTTCATCTCGACAAATGAGAAATTCATCTTCAGATTGGGTAACCAATCCTATAAAAGTTAGGGTTATTCGGATCTTTTCGGTTCTCGGAGTGGAGATCCCACTCTTAGTTTTACCTTCATGATTCCCGAAGTAGAAATACCACTTTGAGTTTCTTTTACAGCAGAAGATAGAATATAAAACTCTTCCTCTCCAGCATTAGGTTCATCTTTGCCCCAAGAGAAGACCTAGAGATAGAATATAAAATTCTTCCTCTCCAGCACCGGGTTCGTCTTTGCCCCAAAAGAAGACACAATCTCTAAAATCCATGTCTTTCATGCATGAGGGACTTTATCTCGATCCCATATTAGAGATAAGTCTGCATCTAACACATGTTACCGGGTGGTCTGTTCCCGCGAAAACGACCAAGTCTACGTATTCAACATCGTAGCGACAAAAATCCATACCTTTCATGCATGGGGGACTTTATCTCGATCTCTAATTAGAGATAAGTCTGCATCTAACACATGCTGCCGGATGATACATTCCCGTGAAAATGACCAAGTCTACGTATTCAACATCATAGAAACAAAAATCCATACCTTTCATGCATGGAGGATTTTATCTCGATCCCTAATTAGAGATAAGTCTACGCCTAACATGCATTGTCGGCTAGTCTTTCCCGTAAAAATAACAAAGTCTATGTATTCAATATCATAGCACCAAGTCTAAAAGAGTTTATTCTTTTAGCAACGTTACATGTGGAACGTACTTAGACAATCTGCATGCTAGTCAGACTCAAATGGTAGTCGGTAAAGGCTTATCAAATCCGTTAATGGCTGAGGGTTTACCAAAAATCCTATAAGTACGACAATCATTGATGCACCAGCTTCATCAGTTGGTCTCATGACTTGCGTACCCGAGACAGTGGACACACTCTGATGAGTATACGAGTATAAACTGCATCTCCTTGAACCTTCAACGGGTACACGAGGTGAAACTGATTCCCAAAAACTCCGAGAAGTACATGAGTATAAACTGATTCTCCCCACTCTAATGCCTTAAGAGCCTAAACTGTGTAGACTCCAGTTAATGTATGAGTATAAACTGTGTTTTTATCGCAATGAAGGTCGACGCCAGTCAATGCGTCGATAACTTTGCCGAAACAAGGCGCAGATCAATTCCAAGTCCAAGAATAATCCCTGGGAGTTCAATCATAATTCAGATATGAATTCCCAACCAAGATGATTAGTTCAACATTGATTCAACAACACGAGCTAACTCCGAAATCAACACACCAGCTTCGATTCAAGATTTTGACAACGGTCAGACGATAAACGCAACACCAAAAGAATTTCGGCTATTCGACAAAATACCGAATAGACTGAACGATGAAGAAGTCTAAGAATTGAAGGCTAGACGTATCATATCCAAAGCATTCTAGCCTCCTCTATAAAAGAATAAGGCTGAAACACTTTGGAGGGGGTATCTGTAGGCATCAAAAATTGTCTATAGGGTATCACACATAGCTCAAGTTGAAAGGAAGGCGATAAACATCATCATCTGAGTTACAAAGAATCATCCAATGCCAAAGATCAACTAAGGAACCAAATCAATAATGGGAATCACAATCCGATAGCCCCTACAAATCGAGTAAAAGTCGACGTCTCAATCAACCAGACGAGATGACACCTTCCGTGTTAACTCAAAAGGCAGCCGACGTCTTGATTAGACGAGATGACACCTCCTGTGTTGACTCGAAAGGCAGTTAACATTTCGATTAGACAAGACGACACCTCCATGTCGACTTGAGAGGTGGTGATAGTCGACTCGAAGTTCGAGATGAGACCCAAGATGAGACACCTCCTGTGTCGACTCGAAAGGTGGTGGACATTCCGATCAGACAAGATGACACCTCCATGTCGATTTGAGAGGCTGTGATAGATGACTCAAAGTCTGAGATGAGACCCGAGACGAGACACCTCCTATGTTGGCTCGAAAGGTGGTGGACGTTTCGATCAGACAAGACGACACCTCTATGTCGACATGAAAGGCGTTGGTAGTCGACTCGAATTCAGAGACGAGATCCCTTCATGTCGACTAGAGAGGCGGTGATAGTCGACTCGAAGTCTAAGATAAGACCCGAGATGAGATCCCCTTCATGTTGACTCGAGAGACGGTGATAGTCGACTCGAAGTCCGAGACGAGATTTCTTTGTGTCGACTCGAAAGACGGTGTCAATCGACACACCTTGAGTCAACTCGAAAGTTTTCCGTCTCATCAGATGACTCCCACTGAGCTAAAGTGAAGTTTCAACACTCTTTGCGACACTCTGACAAAAGAGATTACAAGTCAATGAATCTCTTCAACACAAAAATGCATTACACAAAGTTCGAAAAGAGATTACAAGTCAATGAATCTCTTCAACACAAAAATGCATTACACAAAGTTCGAGACACAGAACATGTCTCGGAAGCTATGAAGAAACTCATAGTTTTCGAGACAGTGTTCACTGTCTCGAAAGCTATAAGACAACTCATAGTCTCCGAGACAGTGGCGACTATCTCAGAAACTAGAGCGAGCTTAGCGATGATTTTCTCAAGTTTTGTGTGATCCACGTAGCTTCATAATTGCTGGGAATCATCCATAAACGTAGGGGAAACGTTACAAATGGAGAATCCACCCATAACCACATGAATAATGATAATTAAACGTGGTGGGAGCAGTTATGAAACTGATAGAAGCAAGTCATGCTTCCAAGATAGTTATGACTGTCTCGGAAACAGGAGTCCTTCGACATGATTCCTTTTCGACTTGAACCTTCAGTTATAGTCTCTAGGGGTTATAAATAACCCTCTACCACCTATATGCACAAGGACCAATGAGGACGGAGCATTACTGAGTAGAAAAGATAGAATAGAGCAGATATTTGAGCGTTCTAAGCAAGAGAAAGAGAGAGTCTTCATCACATGCAAGCCTTTCAGAGTTCTTGTAATTCCTAGAGATCTAAGCTTTGACTTGATCTTTGGAAGAGTGTTTATCTTACACGATAAGATATTCACTTCCTTTTCTCACTTCTAAAATGAAGCAAGAATACTAAACCTTCTTCATGATTCAACTTGGATCTGTGATTTGATCGTCCACGGGCTAACGCACCCCCGACACAGGCAAAGATAACACGGAAATAGCGATCCAAAAAGATCCTGCATATGTTTCTAGGAAGTTATTTGTTTGTAACAAGAAGTCTTATAAAAAGACTTGTTTCTTTGAATTTATTGTATTCGATAAATGAGTTGTAATGAGTTTAGCAAATAAAATAATTTCCGACGCAAACAAGCATAATCTGAATCCACATATCCAACACAATCCTACCCATTTCTCTCATTCTTCTCAAACACCAAACCAACATTCATGGTACCTTTGATATACCGTAGAATCCACTTTACAACCTCCCAATGATCCTTCCCGGGGTCATACATGTACCTCGACATCATGCTCATGGCCTGTGACAAATCTGGCCTTGTACACACCATAGCATACATCAAGCTACCCACAACTTTGGCATATGGAACTTTAAATATGTATTCACGATTCTTAACTAAAACAGGTGACATCTTAGCTAATAACTTAAAGTGGGGAGCTAATAGAGTACTCACCGTCTTAGCATTACCATCAAAACTAAATTTTTTACCATCTTCTGCAAGTAGCTCATCTGTGGCAACTTCAATTTCCCCTTCATCCTGTCTCTCTCAATTTCCATGATCAATATCTTCTTTGCTTCTTCAAGGTCTTTCATCTTAAATTCAGATGACAACTCCTTTTTTAACTTTTTAATAGCTGAAGAATTCATGGAAGCAATAAGCATATCGTCAACATATAACAACAAATAAATATGCTCATCGTTCTGTAGCTTGTGCATGTACACACACGGGTCATATGAGCTCCTCGTGTACCCTTTGCCAAACATGAAACTGTCAAATCTCGTGTACATTATCGCAGTGATTGCTTCAATCCATAAAGAGATTTCTTCAGTTTGCATACCAAATCTTCCTTGCCTATAGCCCTAAAACCCATCGGTTGTGTCATATAACCCTCCTCTTCTAAATCTTCATGTAGAAAGACTATTTTTACATCCATCTAGACCAAATCAAAATCCAGTTGTGACACTAATGTTAATAAAATCCTTATCGATGAATGCTTCACAACAGGCGAGAATACCTTGTTGTAATCAATGCCCTTAAGTTGGGCATACCATTTGGTAACCAATCTGGCTTTGTATCGAATATCTCCATCAGAAGATCCTTCTTTCTTTGCATATACCCACTTGCATCTAATTGTTTTCTTACTCTTTGGTAATTTTGCAAGTGCCCAAGTGTCATTATTTTGAAGAGAATGCATCTCCTCGTCCATAGCTTTTCTCCACCTAATTGAATCGGAGCTTGACTCTGCTTCCCTATATGCAGAAGGAACCAAATCATCAATGACCTCTACTGACAAAACATATGCAATCATCACATCATCATATCTAGCTGACTGACGAATGATTCTTTTTAGTCTATTAGCTGCAATAGACTCCTGAACATGACCCTGTTCCTGAGTCCCAATATCCACTGTATCCTCCACCTGCCCATCTGTCATATCTCCTCCCAGTGTCACCTCTGTAGGAACCTCAATAGATACAATGCTATCTAAAGTTTATGGAGTCACATCATCCTCCACCTCCTGTGATACCCCACTAGTCTGGCCTTCCTCCACCTGCTGAGGGACCTGAGGCCTCATCATGTGAGTCTCATCAAAAGTAACATCTCTGCTAATGATTATCTTCTTATCTTCTGGATCCCACAACTTGAAGCCTTTAACTCTATCTCTAAAACTCAAAAAGACTTCTTTTCTTGCCCTCGGATTCAACTTCCCATCATTCACATGATAGTAAGCTAGACACCCAAATATCCGAATCAAATCATAATCACTAGCCATTGTACCAGACCATACCCCATGGGAGTCTTTCTATGTATCGCAGTGCATGGCAACTGATTCACGAGATGGCTTTCATAAACCAATGTCTCGACCCAAAAGGATCTAGCTAATCCACTCTGTGAGAGCATACAACGTACCTTCTCCAGCAAGGTACGGCTTAATCTCTCGGCCATCCCGTTTTGTTACGGTGTCTCCTTAATTATGAAATGGCGCCTAATGCCGTGATCCTGACAAAACTGCAAAACTGGATCACTCTTGTACTCACTACCATTATCAGAATGGAGTACTTTTACCTTTCTACATGTTTGCAGCTCCACTTTCTTTTTCCATTCCATAAAGATATCTAGGACCTCATGTTTATGCTTCATGGTATATACCCAATTCCTCCTGGAATAATCATCAATGAAAGTGACAAAATAATTAGCCCCACCAAGAGATGTGTTTTTGGAAGGACACTGATAATAACATTTTATTATAATTTTATACCCTCATTATCTATTTTTTTTTGAACCTGACCCTCATTATCTATTTTATATGAATAAATATGTCATTAATAATTATTTTTATCTTTAAATGTAAGTTAATGAAGAATAAATTCCAAAAAATCCCATCTCTCATTAAAAGCCCTTGATTTAATGAAGAAATGAAGCAAAAGAAAAATCAAGAAGCCCATTGGAAAATTAAATTGCCAATTTATTCAAAAGCCCAAAGCAAAAGAATCAAGCCATGAAGAAATGAAGCTCATGAAGCCAAATAAATTCTTTTAATATTTCATGAATTAATGAAGCCCAAAACGCTAAAGCCCATGAAGCAAAGCCTTACCTGTTGTAGGCATTGTGAACAATCCAAAAATCAAGCCAGAAGCACATGAAGCAAAAGCCCAGAACCAAAACAATGAAGCATGAATCAAAACTCAAAGGAAAATTAAGAAACCCAATGAAAAATCAACAAGCAAAAGACCCAAGAATCCAAGCCCAAAAGCTCAAAGGCTAAAAATGATCCCTTAAGGCTTAAGTCTTCATCCAAGGACTCTCATTCATTGTTGTTTACTATAAATAGGGATAGAGAGTGAGGAGTTAAAGGTGTAAAAATTTTTGTAACTCTATTTGGAGATGAGAGCCACTCTTAATTGAGAAGGCCTTCCAAATTTGTAACTTTTGTTACAATTAATAAAATAATATTTTCACTACTTTAAATATTTCTTCTCTTTGTTAGATGATGAAGATGGAGATAAAGAATTATTTGGAGGTTTTCATTTCTTTTATTTTTCTCTTTTATTTTTTAGTAATTTCTTTATTATTGCTTATTCGTTAGATTTACATTCATGTTTGTAGTGTAGATTTATTTTCTTATATATTTTTTTGTACTTTAATTTGTAGAGTAGATTTATTTTCTTACATTTAATTTTTACAATTTATTTTATAGTTTATATTTTAATTCTTTGTAGTTAGATTTATTTCTTGTTCATAGTTTAGATTTTTCTTTTCTTTTTATTTTTGTAATTAGTTTTTTTTCTTGCTTTTATTTGTTAAGATGTGAAATTAATTCGTGTAGTAATCTTAGAATTGTATGAAACTAGTCTAATTTTCTTTATATTGTATGAATTATTCTCTTACACTTAAAATAATCATATTTAGGATAATCAACTAGAGAACTAATTGATAGAAGAAGAATTTGATAATCTATACTTATCTTAAATAGTTTGATATGTTATACTTATGAATTCTAGGATTACTATCTTGTTGTTGTTCTTATCATGATTTTTATTTTGACTTAGATGATAATTTGATAGGTTATACTTTCCTTAAATGGTTTGATAGTCTATACTTAATAAATCTAAATTAAAATATGATAAAAAGAGAATAGTTTGTATTTAATAATTGAGATTAGCTAGTGGATTTAATTCTAGATTTTTCATATCTTTAATTAAACCCTTCATCTTTTATTTTCTTGATTTTTCTCTTTCTTGCTTTTGATTCTATTCTTTGATTCTTACTTCTCCTCGCTCAAATTCAATTTATTGTTACTTGCATATATTCAAAACAATCACTCTCACTCATCATAACTCTCACACTTATTCTTTAACTCTATTTAGTAATGCACACAACATAAGAACCAATTCTAATATTCTCTTAAAATCACCTTCCTCGTGGGATCGATAACTTTTTATACTATAACTTGATCAATTATGCACTTGTAATTTTGGTATATAATTATGCCGCATCAGACACCAAACATCTATGTGAACGTAATCTAATATACATTTTGTGTTATGAATCGCGGTGCCGAATTTCACTTTTTTCATCTTCCCAAGTATGCAATGTTCACACAACTCCATCTTGTAGGTCTTTGCACCCTTCAATAGCCCCTGCTTTGCCAATGTCTATAGAGACTTATCGCCAGTGTGTCCCAATCTCATGTGTCATAGACAGGTAGTATCCTCCTCTATGGTAATAGAAGCTGTCAGACCCTCTGTTACTATCTTGCCCTTAAAGTAGTAAATATTATTTTCCCTGACATCTCTCATCATCATCATGGACCCCTTGGTGACCTTCAAAGTTGCATTCTCTATGATCACCTTATAACCTGATGCCTCCAAAGTTCTAAGTGAAATGATATTCTTCGTCACTTGAGGAACGAATCTCACTTCCTTCAACTCCCTAGTAACACCGTCACACATCCTAATTCGAACTGTTCTAATACCACAAATGAGACATACATGATCATTTCCCATCAAAATAACATCCTCCCCCTTGTAGGCGTTAAAAATTACCTATAGGTTCTCGCACGCAGCTCGAGACAGAGAAGACGATGAATGTCATAATCCGAGTCAAAGAAGATTATTTAACATCGACAAGCGTATGAAGCGAATCGACGAAATGTACGAGTCAACAGAATGACAAAATACATAAAACAGTGAAACAAGACATGTCCGGACAAGTCAGAAGGTTCAAGACACCTTGGAATGACTCGCATGTGCGGGTCACCTTAAGGTGACCCACACACGAGCAGGTCACCTTAAGGTGACCCGCACAGGGCCGCGTCACCTTAAGGTGACACGTAAGCCAGCGAGTCACATTGACGTGACTCGCACCCGCAACCTCCAAAATGTATTTTCAACTGTTTCTCAGGATTTGTTCATTCTAGAGCCTCCTAACTGCTTGGATATCATCCTTAAACATGGTTAGGCTATTGTTAACTAAAGATACTGCCAAATCCTTTGTTCTTATCCAAAAATACTGCAACTGAAGCCTATAAATACAAGCGTAGGGCCCGTATTCACAGGATCTGAAATTTTATAAAAGAAGGCGAGGTGTTGTCGGTTTAGAGAGTGCAATCCACGAATTTCAGAGGAGGGCTAGTAGATCTTGACAAATTCTAGAAAAGAAGGAGTTGTTCGAAAGATCTGAGGTCTGTGTCAGCATACCTTGAGATAAAACTTGGTTTTGATCTTAAGAAGAGTCGTAATCTCGCTTGATCGAGATTATCAATTTTGTGATTGTTTCCTTTGTGAAACAAGAGCATCAAACTTCTATTCTATCAACCGGATCTGATCCGCGACGGTCCACGGATAAACCTCGACACAGGCAAAGATCCCACACAAGCAGCGGGTGATAAACGTCCTCTGTCTGTGTTTCTAAAGAGTTGTATTTTTCTTATTTTCATTGTGTAAGAAAGTATTATAAAAAAACTAATTTTATTTTGAATCTGTAATCGATAAACTTGTAATGGATTCAGCAATGAAAATAACTTTCGACGCAAACACGCTGACGACCACAATAGGAGCCAACAGCCTTGCTGCCGAGGCTGTCGTGTCGCAACCGTTAATCAAGATCCCGGTTGAAGAAGAGGTCGAGTACGAGTTTGACCAGCTGAAGTATGAGGAGTACATGTCTTCCTTCTCAAGATCCTCCTCTCCTCGCAAGAGCAGGAAGATATCCTCCTCAAGGAAGGTCCGTTGGTCTTCAGATCTGAAGACCCAAGATGATGATCTTCGCCCCGTTGCTGCTATAGTTGCATCTCGCAACGCTCCTCCGGCATCCGAGAAATCCGGATCTTCAGATCTAAGCTCCTTAATCAAGGAGATAATCGTTGGAGTCACACTAACTCTATCAAAGAGGGATCGTTTAAGGCAACGATAACGCCTCGCGCGTCAGTTCGCCAAGGCTTTGGGGCCGGTCGACGGAATCCGTTGTTTGGGTCGGAAATTGTTTTCTTTATTATATAACTCATTACAACTTTAGTCATTACAATAAATCCGAAAAAAGACGATCTTTTTATAAGATCTTACACAATAAAAAATAAAGAAAATTACAATCTCCTTCAAACAACACACAGCAGAGAACGTTTATCGCCTATTGCTGTTTGCGTGAGATCTTTGCTTGTGACGGGATTTATCCATGGACCGCCTACGGATCTGGATCTGGTCGACAGAATAATTGATAAGAGATCTCACTTCACGAAGGAAGCAATCGCTGAAGTATTGATCTCGACCAAGTGAAATCAATACTCTTCTCAAGATTAAGACCAAGCTTAATCTCAAGGAATGAGGGTACGGGGCTTTAGATCTCTCGAACTCTTCTTCTTTATGCCGAAGAACTTGCCAAAATCTCTTCCTCCTCTATGAAATTCGTGGCTCTTGGCTCTGAAGTTCGGCAACACCTCCTCGTCTTGATAATAATTCACCTCCCATGAAAGAAAGTCATAGGCTCATATTTATAGGGCTTCAGATGAAGGGTATTTAGATAAGAATGAATGATTTGACCATATCTTTAGTTCACAATGACCTAATTACTCTTAGATATGATATCAAGTTAGTTAGGAAGCTTAGACACGAAGAAATCTCAAGAAAACGCGTTGAAAAACAACTTTCAGCAGTTTCGGGCGCGCGACAGGCCACGGTGTCCCGTGGGGGAGCGGGACACACAATGGTGTCCCGCGGGGGAGCAGGACACCACGGGGCGTGGGACACCACGGGGGGGCGCGGGACACCAAATGGTGTCCCACGGGGGCGCGGGACACCAAATGGTGTCCCGCGTGGGTGCGGGTCACCTCGGGACTTAGCCACTTCTTGGCCTTCCGGACTTGTATTTTTTATCGTTTTGCGTATATTGTCGTTTGGTTGACTTATACGCTTTACTGACTTGATTAATATGCTCGTTAGCTTCTTTACGATTTTGGATGTTCCTCTTTGACTCGGATAATCCTCTCCGACTTGGATGATGACGTTCATCGTCTTCTCTTCATCTTGAGCTGTATTCGGACACATATAGGTATTTTTAGACGCCTACATCCGTTATGAGGCAGATCTCAAATTTAGGAAGCGTCAACCACCTCAGCAGCGAGCAAATGGCTCTTCCTCCAAACCTTCAACAAATGAGTGTGTCCGCGTCAAAAGGACATGTTCAACCATTGAGAAGCACATTCAGAAGCGTCGCACACTGCTTGTGCATGCACGGATTCTCGTGCAAGAAGCAAAGAAGTTGCAGCAGGAAGAGGTGGACAAAAAATCACCAAAACAATGACAAATTTGGAGACCAAAGTCCAGAATGGCGGTCGAGAAGATTAAGGAATGCGGGTCACATCAAGGTGACCCGGCCAGCTCTGGGTCACATCAATGTGACCTGGCCATTTTCGGGTCACATCAAGGTGACCCGGCCAACTCCGGGTTACATCAATATGACCCGGCCATCTCCGGGTCACGTCAATGTGACCCAGCCA
>NC_033799.1:25726282-25749887 GCF_001876935.1 Asparagus officinalis | reverse complement strand
GCTAGAGCCAAGCCAGTCGAGCCCCCGTAACCATTTCTTCATCTTCGTCAAGTTTCGCTCCTGTCCTGATGGATCCCGTATCTCTAATAGAGCCCCACGACAGCGTGGATTTGTCCCGATTCAAGATGAAGATCACAGATAGTCTTGGTCCTTTACACGAGGATCGAGGCAAAAATCCGGTTAAAGAGTGCTTGGGTCTGGTGAATGAACCTCGAGATTTTCGTCAGAATAGGGGTCGTACGCGTCCTCCCAACAAGTCAAGAACCTCCCATATTGAGAAAGTACCTGCAACCGCTCGCCTCGGATTGCGAGTTGAAGTCCAAGAGCCCGTTGAGGCCCGCGCTCATGAAGGCGTGGTTCCAAACGAGTGACTCTTGAGAACGCCAACAAGGCGTTATGTCCCCAAAAGGAAGCATGTACGTCGAAAGACGATGATGTTATACCTAGAAAGTCATGCCAGTACACGATAGGTTGCTCCGGTAATCATGCCGATAAGTTGTACTATCAGGTTGGGGGTACGAATAAGACTCGGAAGAGAAGTACCCAGGAAACGAATTCTCACTGTCCATGCGCCAAGCTAATCAGGGTAGTATTATCAGAGTATAGCTACCCCAAGATCGCTCAACGGAGGTTCTCGGTATTCGAAAGAATCTCCATCGAAGTGTTCAAATATAAATCAAGACGCTTCTACAAGAAGAAATCTATCGGTCATAATGATAAGCTTCCAGAAGTTACCATCAATACGGCTGATAAAGGAAAATCAACAAGGCGTTACAGTCCTAATCTTTCTCGGAGGCATCTCAGCACATCGCTTGGTTACGGTCAGGAACTAGACAACCTAGACTGGATAGAGGTCACTCCTCGGAGGATGAAATGTCAGACGCCAACTCCGCGATCGCTTCCAACAATACAGTCTCTAGCACAGGACAATCTCGTGAGGCATTCATGATCAACGCTGAACAAATGGCCAAAATCCTCGAAGATGCTCTGGCTAAGCAGAAAGAGAATTTCAAATTTGGAATGGAAATGACTGTGCAACAGATAAGGGAATTACATGATCAACATATTCAATCTTTATCAAATCAGATTGGTGAATCTAGCCGTCATAACGCTGTTAATCAAACAGATAGCGATTCAGATGTGGAGGAGAATTTCAACTCTGATACCCATCCTGTTGACCAAAATGCTGGGGATGGTCCCACCGAGGATGACAACACTGGGGGTGGTCTAGTTATTCCTCCCCGAAATTGCCCGAAGGAAAATGAGGGCGAGGACGAGAAAATGAAAGACCTGGATGTTTGGCTCAGAAATTGCTTTCATTGACGAATTCATTACAACTTTGGGCGTTATAATAAATTCAAAAGAAATAGTCTTTTTATAAGACTCTTACACAATAAAAATTTAAAAGTTACAATCTCCTCAAACAAACACAATGGACGTTTATCTCCCGCTGCACGCGTGGGATCTTGGCCTGTGACAGAGACGTTGATATCCATGGACTACCAAATGATCAGATCAATCTGGAGCTTCATTGATTCACGAAGAAATCAAGAAATCGAAGCAATTATCTCGGCAATAGCAAGATAACCACTCTTCTCGAGAACACTGCAACGGGACAATCTCAAGGAAAAGAATCAGGAACTGTAGATCTGACAAACTCTTCTTCTTTATGCTGAAGAACTCAATCCAATCTCCTCCTCTCTTCTAAAATTTGTGTTCCTTCAGTCTTCAATCCAGAAGGCTTCGCCGACGCTCGAGAATTCTAGCCCCTCCAAATGAAGGCCCTAAGGCTGTATTTATAGGCTTTGGGACCTCCGTTTTCGGATAAGAATGACCGATTCACTCTTATCCTCAATTGTAACTACTTTATCACATTCTTAGATGATATTAGATTAGTTGAAATAAATCCAGGGTGTTAACGGTCGAAAAACGGCTCAAAACTGCGTAAAACAGCTTTTTGGGGTCTGGGACACCACGGTGTCTCGGCCACGGCTGAGACACTTGGGGTGTCTCAACCTTGGTCGAGACACCACGGGTGTCTTATCCTTGGCCAAGACACCACGGGTGTCTCAGCCTTGGCCGAGACACCTCTGGCGTCTTGGCCTCGGCCAAGACACTTGCGGTGTCTCCGCTAAGGTTCGGGGCACTGTTTCGTGCGTCCCGTTCGTTTCTGTCGTATTTTCGCCGTCCGAACTCGGAATTGTGCGATTCAATATGCATTGGAAAGCTGATGAGAAGATCTACAAGATTCTATGGTTGAATCATACATGGAGTAGACAGAACACAAGAGGCGCTTCATCTTTCATAAGCGACGTGTAGCTCCCGATTGGTTCATACCTTCGTTATTCTGTAGTTCCGTTGCTTCACACGGTTCATCGACTTACTTCATGCGCTCATCGATGTTAATGAAACTTTTGTGACTCGGATAGTGGCGTTCATCGTCTTCTCTCTGCTTCGAGCTCCGTGCGGGAACCTATAGGCAATTTTTGGCGCCTATAGATACCCCCTCCAAAGCGTTTCAGTCTCGTTTCTTTTATAGATGAGCCTGAAATACTTTAGATGTGATCGGTCTAACCTTCAGTCGGTGAGAAAGGACCTATAGTTGGCTTTAATTCTTGACTTCTTCAATTTTTGGTCTATTCAATATTTTGATGAATAGCTAAAATTCCTCTGGCGCTGCGTTTATCATCTGGCCGTCGTCGAAGTCTCGAATCAAAATTGGTGAGTTGGTTTTGGCTCGTATCGTTGAGTTGACTTTGAACTGACTATCTTCGTTGTAATGCATTAACTAGCATTGACTCAGAACTACGCGTTGACCGGCGTTTGCATCGATCGGCGTTGACTTTCATGTTGACTGGCGTTGACCTAGGGTTACGTGTTGATCGGCATTGACTTTTATCACAACGCGTTGACTGGCGTCTACACAATTTATGCTCTTAAGGCGTTGGAGCATAGCGATCCCAAATGTTAGGGCTGCAGGATCAACCATTAAAGCTGATTTATCTGCATGAATGGATCTTATCCTGAAGTTGTCGAATCCTTGAGTCACGAGACCAATTAATGGAGTTGGTGCATCAATGACTATGGAATTTATAGAATTTTTGGTAAATTCCCAGCCATCAACGGGTTTGATTAGCCTTTACTAACTACCGTTTGAGTCGGGCTAACATGCAGATTGTTTAAGTCTGTTCTGCATTAACGTTATGCTAAAAGAGTTAACTCTTTTATTGCTACGATATTGAATACGTAGACTTCGTCTTTCTCCCATGAAAATACTAAACGGCAACATGTATTAGACGTAGACTTAGGATTTTTTTGGCAAATCCTCAACCTTTAACAGATTTAGCTTGCCTTTACTGATTACCGTTTGAATCGAGCTTGCATGCGGATTGTTTAAGTCCATTCCGCATGTGACGTTGTGCTAAGAGAATTAACTCTCTTAGTGCTACGATATTGAATACGTAGATTTTATTTTTCTCACGGGAATAGACTACCCGACAACGCGTGTTAGGCGCTAACTTATCCCTACTTAGGATTCGAGATAAAATTCCCCATACGTGTAAGGTACGGATTATGGTGTTATTAATAACAACCTGCCACAATATTGAATATATGGGCTTTTGTCCTATTTACGGTCAAAGACTAACCGGCAACGCGTGTTAGACAATGACTTATCCCTACTTAGGCTTCGGGATAAACTTTCCCAGACTTGGATTCTGGTGTCTTCTTCAATTGGTGAAAGACTAAACTGGCAACGTGCATTAGACGTTGACTTATTCCTACTTAGGATTCGGAATAAAATTCCCCGTGCGTGTAAGGCACGGATTATGGTGTTATTACTAATAATCTGCCACAATGTTGAATATATGGGCTTTTGTCCTTTTTACGGTCAAGGACTAACCGGCAACGCGTGTTAGGCGCTGATTTATCCCTACTTAGGCTTCGGGACAAAATTCCTCAGACTTAGATTCTGATGTCTTCTTCAATCGGTGAAAGACTAAAACGGCAACGTGTATTAGACGTTGACTTATCCCTACTTAGGATTCGGGATAAAATTCCCCGCGCGTGTAAGGTGCGGATTTTGGGAGTTGAAAAGTAGTGTCTTCTCTTGGGAAAAAGACGAACACATTGCTTGAGAGAAAGAATTTTATATTCTATCTTCAGTTACAAAGGAAACTCAAAGTGAGATCTCCACTCCGAGAATCCGGGTAGGTAAAACTAAGAGTGAGATCTCTACTCCGAGAATCGAATAGATTCAGATAACCCTAACTTTTATAGGATTGGTTATTTGATCTAAAAATGAAATCCTGACTCCAGTCCTAACTTTTATAGGTTTGACCGAAGGGAAAAGAGTGAAAGCCTTTCGTTTATCGAAAGGGAATTCTGATTTTGGCCCTAACTGTTTACAGGTTTGACCAAGTGGGGGTTTAAGATAATTCTAACTTTTATAGGTTTGATCACTCAATTTGAAAGTGGACAACTCATTCATGGAAGGAATCGAGAGGGGACTTTGGCTTTGGCCCTAACTGTAGGAAGGTTTGACCGAGTGGACAGTGAGAGTGGGAGTACAAATTACAACGGGAGTGTTGATTCGTACAAATCACTCAAAGGGGGTTCCTGCTATTGTGACGTCTGGTTAGCATTAACAGCAGTTGCAGGGGCGTTCCATTTACCACTAGAGGTGAGGTTCGAGTTTGGAGGGTTAGCTGCTGGTTGGCTTCTCTCGGCTTTCTTCCTTCTGAGGAAGCGTTCGGCCTGTTCTCCGTACACCTTCAACTCTTTTCAGGTATTGGACGGTGCTACTCCCATAACTTTCAAGACGTCCAAAGAGAGGTTGTTGTGACAGGTTTGGAGGATGAAGTCTTCTGTGATCGGATCTCGGTAGTTCATCACCTTATTCCGGAAGCGTTTGACGAAGTCGTCGACCGTCTCTTCGTCTTCCTGTTTCTCCTCAAAGAGTATTTTGATTGATACATCGGTATCATCCTTGAAGAAATTCCTAAGGAACAGGTTCTCCATGTTATCCTAGCTGTTGATACTCCCTGATTTGAGACGGTGGTACCAATCGAAGGCGGGCCCACGAAGGGTGCCAACGAATGACCGAACCATCAGGGCTTTATTGCCGGAGATCATTCCCAAATGGGACTTAAAGTAGATCAGATGCTGAGTGGGCGAGCCCTTCCCGTCGAACGGCGTGAAGTTGGTCAGGTTGGACTTCGTCGGATATGGGATCAAATCCCACTTTCTTGGGTAAGGACACGGAATACCGGTCCTCTTCACCTCTCGAGCAGACATCAGAGCGTTAATTTTGCTCTCGAGGTCTTTCATCTTCTTTTCCTCGTCTGTATCATGCTTTTGACGATTTCTAAGAGGAACAACGCGGCCACCCCGGCATTGTCATCTTCGGCGGGACTACCCCCAGCGTCGTTATCTTTGGTGGGTGTAGGATGAAAATTTGATTCTTCCGAGGAAAGGAGTTTCGTTTGTATTTATAAGAAAGCTTATTACAAACTAACAAATCAAATGTTTACAACAGAAGCAGAGGGAAGGCCCTCTTTGTTTTGTGTGGGGACTTTAGGTGGCTATAGGACGCTTCGCTCGATGCTCGGGTCGAGTCTGCTTCCCTTGGACCGTTTGAATGAGGTTGCTGGAGAGCTTCAGTTCGCAGTAGAAGCTCGGGGTAATAGAGTTCGGGTCTGCTTAGTTCGTCGGTGATCGGAGCTCGGAACTAGGCAGCGGTGCTGTAATGCAAGGATTTGCTAACAGCTTGGTCTCAACTCTTTTTTCTCCAAGTTTTGCGACCTCTCTTCCATCGTGCTGGAAGGGGCTTTTAAATGAAAGAAGGACAGCTCGACTTCTCCTTGAATTGTGGGATGTGACCACATCCTCTTCAGAGACGTCTCGCCGTTCCTCGATACCATGAATGGTCATTCCAGGGATTGTGCTCTATGTCCTGTCACCTACGATGGGAAGGCCCATTCTTGTGTGTGAGGCAACGAACGACTGCTATCCGAGTGGATTTGACCAGCATTAATGAACCGTATTTATGAGTTCGCAGATCGATGAAGTGTCTGTCCGATCACTTGTACTGTGCGTGACCGCCCGGCGTGCTTTGAGCACGGTGCTTTCTCCTTTCCGGTCAGGAGAGGCGGTGAAGTAGGTGTACAGTACTCGAGTGGGTCTAGCCAGCTTGCCGAGTGCCGGCGGATCCAGCTCTTGGCTCAGACATCCGAGGTGAGTCGCATTTATGAATGCTCAGGTTGACTCGACACCTGTCCAGTCCCTTCGCGCTGTGCGCACTGCGAGCGGCCGTTTGACGGTCCTGGGGTACTGTGCTCTCTCTCCCTTCGGGTCGAGAGAGATGGGAAGGTCCATCTCAGCACGTGGGGTAGTGGATACCCAGCTGTACTGACGGTCTTGGGGTTTGCTGGCGGATTCGACTCTGGACTCGGGCAGGCGAGTTGAGTGAAAGGCGAACTTCCGCCATCCTGATCGATCTTGACTCGTGCTGGCGAGCCTACCGTAAGGCGAACCTAGAATCGAACGTATCTGGCGTCTATGCGATTTAGGCCTGTGCCAGAGAACCGAGCGTGCGAGCTCTTCTCGCAGGCGAATTTCCTGTAATCCTATAGAGGTATTTTTTACCGTCTACAAGACCCCCTTCAAAGTTTTCAGACCTAAACCGGCTCGCGTGTGGTCTGGAATACTTTGAATGAAGAAATTTTCGGCGAAGTAAGCGCACTTGATTTCTTTTAGGATTTTTAGCAAATCCTCAGCTATCAACGGGTTTGATGTGCCTTTACCGATCACCGTTTGAATCGGGCTAGCCATACTATTCCCCTCAGTATGATGAGTTGTCGAACAGTCTCTCTTAGGCTTAATGCTAAGATTTCTGCTCTAACCCTTAGCCGTCTGAGGCGTGGGTTTTAACCGTTTAAGCGAGGTCATTCCATTGGCTTTGTTTATGATTTTACCTTTAGTGGCGAGCGAGTTGCCCAGGCGAAATTAGTCTTTGGGAGCCAAATTTCGCGCAGCTCGCGGGGTCATGCCAAGTATTTGCAGGCGAAACCCGCCCTTTTTGAGGTGGGCCCAGATCTGACGGGAGATGAGCCACGTGTCAGCTGATAGGGCCTTGTGCTTCCCAGCTAAGGCGGCGCGGTCCCATTGGG
The DNA here is from genome assembly GCF_001876935.1 of Asparagus officinalis. NCBI lineage: Eukaryota > Viridiplantae > Streptophyta > Magnoliopsida > Asparagales > Asparagaceae > Asparagus > Asparagus officinalis. The sequence goes on along the minus strand of NC_033799.1, from coordinate 25,742,718 downwards.
TCGCGGCGATCGTGGTTTGACAACACGATTTCGTGTGTTTCGCCCCATGACGCATCGTGGCCGTGGTTTTCGGGTTCAACCGTCGGATGTAGCCGCCAACCTCGGTTCTTTCGATATACCGAGGGTGATCTGGGCCGTCGAATTTGATCGTGGCCACGTCTTCTGTCCGTTAGGGTTTTCGCTTTTCGAGGGCAGTCGTGGCCACGTGGACAATTCCGCCCTTCTAATTCAGCCATTTTCCTCCATTGGGAGTTATCGTGCTCTCAAATCTTGAAAGGAACATCCCAGGAAAGAATTCCCGCTTCATCCTACAATGGCTCCGAAATCTAAGAGGTGCAAAGTGAGGGGTGCGGGCCCCGGACGTTATTCCGACCGTCTCTCCGCCGGCATGCCTGCCGGTGCTCTGGAATCGCGCCCAGGTACGTTGATGGGTTCGTTAGATGATCTCTTGTAAGTCTTAGGCGTCGGATTTTAGGAAGATGAGTGTTACTCATTTCCCCGATTTGGGGCAAAGTCTGCCCTATTTTGCCTTTAGAGGATGAGTACTGTCCCTACAGGCGAATCCTTCAGTGGAGAGGAGGCGAACTCCCTGTCTTAGGCGTCGGACTTTAGGGAGATGAGTGTTACTCCTTTCCCCGATTTGGGGCAAAGTTTGCCCTATGTTGCCTTTAGAGGATGAGTACTGTCCCTACAGGCGAATCCTTCAGTAGAGAGGAGGCGAACTCCCTTTTCGTAAGGCGAGTTCGGCCCTTTCCCATTAGAGGTGAGTGCAGTCTGTACGGATAGACCTCGTTCGAAATGGGTTCCCCCTTTCGATAGGTGATTTCGCCCTCCTCTGTTCGATGGGCGATTTCGCCCCCACAGCTGATTTTGTCTCAATTGCCTTTTTATTTCTTGTTGCAGCGACCTTCTCCGATGAGGCTCTCCCGGAGGGTGTGGCGGTTGGCCACGCCGGGGCTACGAATTATACGGCGCCTTCTCGATTTCCTTCTCTGGCTCCAATGCCCGTATTCACCGCTGATAAGCCGCATGGTCTGGTACAGAGGGTCACGGACGGTCATCACTTGACATTACGCGAATTGACGACCAACGCGGTGCTGACAGATGAGGACAGGGCAGAGCTGCCGAAGCCTCAATTTTTGTTCGGCGACGCTATGGCCGACCCCTCCGCCCTGTTGCTCAAAGAGAGCCGGTGGTTCCGCACGGTAGAGGGGGTTCATTATTACCTCCCCAGCATGTCGAGAGGGTTTTCGATCGTCGAGCTGCGGTCCCTCGCCATTCCTCGGACGATGCACTGGGATTTGACCCCTTCTCAGGACGGGGTCACTTGTGGCGTCTTTACGGGCTCCACTGCTGGGTATGGAGTGGAGAGTTCGTGCAAGCGCGTGACGGGCCTGCGCCCTGGCTTAATGTCCGCTGAACCGCCCGTGGGGGAGTCGACAGCGGTGGCGGAGCCCTTCCGTCACCGCTTCTTTCGAGCTGGTGGAAGCTTTCCCCCTAAGGACTTTAGGGCCCCGGGGTGGGTCTATTCTGCACCCGGCAGCGACACGTGGTGGTCCAAGATCACCGACTACATTCTGGCCGAAAATGCTGATCTCAAAGGCACAGAGCTGTATGTGAGCTGGTGGGAGCTTTCCCCCGAAGGACTTTAGAGCCCCGGGGTGGGTCTATTCTGCACCTGGCAGCGACACGTGGTGGTCCAAGATCACTGACTATGTTCTGGCCGAAAATGCTGATCTCAAGGGCACAGAGCTGTATGTGGCCATCGAAGCCACTCGACACGGCTTGCGGATCAACGCTTCTCAGTTCCATAGTATCTTGGAACTGTATTGCGCGGAAAGCGGCACGTTTTTCACCCCCAATGGTGAGCTTGGTATCACCCCTCACGAGATGTACGACGTGTCGGGGCTGCCTCTGGGGGACTTTCCTTACGAGGAGTACGTCCCCGATCAAGATGAAATTGATCAGCTGTCGAGCCATTCCCCTTTGGCGGTTGAAACTCTGTGGGAGTTACTCTGCCACTACCACATATGCCTCAGTACCCTAGGGGCCTCGGATCACAAGGGGAAGAAGAAGAAGACCCCGGGGATCAGCCACAAGAATTGGGCTGATTACCTGTTCCCGGGGAACGATGTCAAGGGGATTCTCGCTCTCCCGTTAGGCGCGTGCGACCAGTCCGAAGTGGAGGCGAGGGCAGCTAAAGAAGGAAGCACTCTGACTCTTGACCGTGACGAGGGCGGGTTTAAGTCTGGTACTATCCTTCACTCATTCCATCATCAGGCGAAGTTTCTCATCTCGGGGAAGGCGCTGCTCGCGGGGTACCTCATGTTATGGCTGAAGAGGTGCGTAATCCCCACTCACTCCTTTGAGGCTCTTCCTGTGGAGGTCGTGTATCCGGCGGTTTGCCTAGCTCACGGGAAGTCTTATTCCCTGGTATCGGCGACGATAGCGTGCATTCACCGAGGGCTCCGCACTCTGACGGCCCAATTCTGTCGTGTGTCGGTCCTTGATGAGGGGGAAGGAGTAGTTATCAAAACTCCCAATCCTAGGGTGGGGCTACCGTACACCTACTTGATGGCGTGGTTCGTATACCACTGCGAATGTTTGATGAGCGCCCCGGCGGCGCTCCAGGGCGATAAGTTTGTCCCCTTCGTCCAGCGCTTGGAGAGGTGCTCTTGGAAATGCAAGGACATCCCTGATGCCAGGAAGACGCTCTCCCACTTCGGGCATTATAATTTCCGCCGCTTCTTCCCTTATTTCAGCGGGGGCGGATATGGAGAATCTCTCAGGGATGCTCCGACAGCGGATCACTACACGGTCCTTACTCGTGGTGCCTTTCGCTGGTTGGTGAATATCCGACCGGGGTATCACATTCTGAGAACGGGCCCTACATGCTATCTCGAGCCATATATCCCCTGCAGGTTTGCCCGCCAGGGACATCTGGAATAGGTCAAATAGTTCAGGGACGTAGGAGTGTGACTATTGACAGAAGTAATAGCACGTCGCATGGTAGGCTATTACTTAGGCTATGCTATTCGTAAGAATAACGGCGCCAACCATCAGAGGTGATCATTAACTTGATGGGATCTTGTCGCGATTGGAGCGACCGTGGGGGGAGGCTACCATTTCTCAGAATAAGAGTGGTAAGCGGATTTTGTCAGAGGTTTGATGTTAACTTGACGGGGAATGTCGTGATTGGAACGACTTTGAGGACCCACCATCCTTTAGAAGAGGATTGGTAAGTTGATTTTGTCAGAGGTTTAATGTTAACTTGACGGGGAATGTCGTGATTGGAACGACTTTGAGGACCCACCATCCTTTAGAAGAGGATTGGTAAGTTGATTTTGTCAGAGGTTTAATGTTAACTTGACGGGGAATGTCGTGATTGGAACGACTTTGAGGACCCACCATCCTTTAGAAGAGGATTGGTAAGTTGATTTTGTCAGAGGTTTAATGTTAACTTGACGGGGAATGTCGTGATTGGAACGACTTTGAGGACCCACCATCCTTTAGAAGAGGATTGGTAAGTTGATTTTGTCAGAGGTTTAATGTTAACTTGACGGGGAATGTCGTGATTGGAACGACTTTGAGGACCCACCATCCTTTAGAAGAGGATTGGTAAGTTGATTTTGTCAGAGGTTTAATGTTAACTTGACGGGGAATGTCGTGATTGGAACGACTTTGAGGACCCACCATCCTTTAGAAGAGGATTGGTAAGTTGATTTTGTCAGAGGTTTAATGTTAACTTGACGGGGGATGTCGTGATTGGAACGACTTTAGTGGATCCGCCATCTCATTGGAGAAGATAGGCGAATTGGATGGATTTGTCGTGATATGAACGACTTTAGTGGATCCGCCATCTCATTGGAGAAGATAGGCGAATTGGATTCCGTCAGAGGCTTTCGCCCGAACGGGTAAAGTAGGAGCAGTTTAGCCTCATGTACCAGTTGGAGGGCGCTGAGGGCCAGTTTAGACTCTTGCACTCGTGGGAGTTTGTGAAGGAGCACTATGGGTAGTACTTCTTCAGATACTTGCCGTTGATGGGCATCATGATTTTATCGCCGTTCGGTTTGACGAGGCGATAGGCGCCGTTCGAGTAGACTGTCTCTACTACGAATGGCCCTTCCCATTTGGACTGGAATTTCCCCTTCTTCTTGGAAGTGAGGATCATTGGTCTACGGACGGATAGGACGAGCTCTCCTTCTTTGAAGGCTCGGCGCTTGACTTTCTTGTCGAAGCTCCTGGCCATCCGAGCTTGGTAAAACTCGATGTGCTGCTGAGCTTCCAGTCGCCTGTCGTCCAGCGCTTCGAGTTCTGCGAGTCGAAGCCGGTGATTCTCCTCGGCTGTCATTCCTGTTGATAAGGCGACGCGGAGGGATGGAATCTGAATCTCTAACGGCAATACAGCTTCGCAGCCGTATACCAACGAGTAGGGCGTAGTGCCAGTCGGTGTGCGAACCGTCGTGCGATATGCCCACAGGCTTTCGCCTAGCTTTTCATTCCAGTCGCGCTTGCTAGTGGAAGTCAGCTTGGTCAAGATCTTGATGATCGTCTTGTTGAAAGCTTCGGCCAAACCATTCGCTGAAGGGTTGTAGGCCGTGGACGAGAGGTTCTGTATCCGGAGTTTGTCGCAGAACCGGGTGAAGGCATGGCTAACGAATTGCGTGCCGTTGTCGTGAATGATACGCCGGGGTACGCCGTATCGGTATATGACATGGTGCTTAATGAACTTAATCACGTCGCTAGTCTTGACTTCTCTTAAGGGGATGGCTTCTGCCCATTTAGAGAAATAGTCGGTGATCGCGAGGATGAAGCGATGGCCTCTCGCCGATGGTGGAGAAATTGGCCCGACTATGTCCATCCCCCATGCCTCGAAGGGCCAAGATGCCCTCGTCGGATGTAGATCCTCAGGAGGCTGGTGCATGTAGTTGGCGTGGATCTGGCATTCGTAACATCGCTTAGCATAAGCGACTGCATCAGTAACCATCCCAGGCCAGAAGTAGCCCATCCTACGTAAGCGATCCCAAAGCTTGGGTCCGGGCTGATGAGCTCCGCACACGCCGTCATGTGCTTCGCGTACGGCTTCTTGCGCCTCTGCTTTTGAAAGGCAGCGAAGTAGCAAGCCGTCATATGACCTGCGATACAACGTTTTAGTGGTTGAATCGTAGTAGAATCGCGAGGCACGTCGCCGGATAGACTCTCGTTCCTTCGAATCCTCAGGCAACATGCCGTATAGGACATAATCGATGATCGGGAGACGCCAGTCTTCCTGATCTGGCTGACCCGAGGCTTGATGAGTGGCGTTTGCCTCTGGGACGTCTCTGGGTCGAAAGAGTTTTCGGCTGGCGACAGCGACCTTTTGGGTCGTTCCAGGAGGCTGGGCTAAGTTAGCTGCCAAGGATGCGAGAGCATCCGCATGGGTGTTCTTTGAACGGAGCACGTGCTCAATACGGAAGCTCTCGAATGACTCCACTAGTCTGACCGCTGCTCGGTGGAGCGGGATAAGATCTTCATTCCTGACTTCGTATTCGCCAGTCATTTGTTTGACAATGAGTTGCGAATCGCCATAAGCCTCCAGATGCTTTATCCCGAGCTCTTTGGCTAACTCGAGCCCTATGAGCAACGCGTTGTACTCGGCTACGTTGTTGGTACATGGTTCCGTCAAGGAAAAGGCCCGGGGAAACACGTGACCATGCGGGGAGGTGAGGGCCACTCCCACTCCTGCAGAAATAGAGCCGCTCGCGCCTGCGCGGGACGCACCGTCGAAGAACATCTGCCACACCTCCGGCGACGAAGTCATATTGGCTTCGGGAGGTTCATCCGGCAGATCTTCGAATAGATCGGTCTTCTCCCCCAGCGGGTGACTAGCCATGAGATCGCAGATGGCTTGTCCCTTGACCGATTTCTGCGGCATGAAATGAATGTCGTATTGAGAGAGCAGAAGTGCCCACCTGGCCAGGCGCCAGTTTAGCGCTGCGGGTTGTGTCATGAAGACCCGAATGGGATTCATCCGGGAGATGACATGGATGGTTTGGCCAACCAAGTAGTGCCGCATCTTTTGGATAGCGAACACCAAGGCTAGGCATTCCTTCTCGACCATTGGGTACCGTTGCTCGGCGCCCTGCAAGGTTCTGCTCAGGTAGTAGATGCCCTGCTCGTGGCCTGCATCATCGTTCTGAGCCAAGAGGGCACCCAGAGAATGTTCCATAGCCCGTATGTATATGAGGAATGGCCTTCCTGAGATTGGCGCCGCAAGGACAGGCGGATTTGAGAGATAAGCTTTGATCTCCTCAAAAGCCTTTTGGCATGGCTCATCCCAGACGAAGGAGGTACCTTTCTTCATCAGCTTAGAGAAGGGTTGGCACTTGCCCGAGAGATTCGAGATGAATCTTCGGATATAAGCCAGTCGTCCTTGAAGGCCTCTCAGCTCTTTAAGATTTCGGGGTGGTTGGAGCTCTTGAATAGCTCGCACCTTGTCTGGATCAATTCGGATCCCTTTCGTCGTGACGACGAAACCGAGGAATTTACCGCTAGACATTCCCAAGAATGACTTGGTAGGATTCATCTTGAGCTGATGAGTCCTCATGAGTTCGAACATAGCCTTCAAGTCTTGGAGGTGATCCTCCTTATGGCGACTCTTCACGACCAAGTCGTCCACATAGCATTCGACCGTCTTTCGCAAATGATCTCGAAAGATCATGCTCATGGCTCGTTGGTAGGTTGCGCCAGCGTTCTTGAGTCCGAACGGCATGACGGTATAGCAGTACACCCCCATGGGGGTCCTGAATGCAGTGTGCTTCTCGTCTTCGGGGTGCATTTTGATTTGGTTGTACCCCGAGAAGCCGTCCATGAAGGACATCCTCTCGAATCCGCACGTATTGTCAATGATGACATCCGTGATGGGCAGAGGGAATTCGTCTTTAGGGCACGCGGCGTTGAGGTTCCTAAAGTCTATGCAGATGCGGATCTTGCCGTTCTTCTTCAAGACTGGAACAATATTCGCCACCCAGTCGGGGTGTTGCTCCTCTCTGATGAAGCCGGATTCGATCAGCTTTTTTACTTCAGATTCGATCGCCTCCATGATTTGGGGGCGAAACCGCCTCTGCTGTTGTTTGACTGGCTTGGCGTCAGGGCTGATGTTGAGGCGATGCGTGGCGACCCGCGGATCCAGGCCAGGCATATCCTCGTAATTCCAGGCGAAGACGTCAATGTATTCCCGTACAAGGGCGATGAGATCCTCTTTTTCTTGAGGAGGCAGACTGCCGCTGATGAATATGGGTTTGGGATTCGCCTCGGTACCCATGTTCACCTGGAGGATTTCGTCTTCAGTTGGTGGTTCGCGCTGTTCGAAGCGACTGTTCCACTGGGCGCTAACATGGCGATCCCATGCCTCGTCGTAAAGTGGAAGTTGTTCGTCCTCTGCCATTCCGGCGGGGTCTACTGTAGCCATGTTGACTGTAAGGCCATCGAACAGATCCCTTACGCTGACGTCGGAGTCCCAGGCCGAGGTTGTTGACGACTGATCTCCTGAACATGCGTAATCGGAATCCTCGTCGACGTAAAAACAACACTCCGATGAGGAGGAGGAGTAGCCTAAGCCTCTCCTAGTCCTGTTGAAGTAATTTGAGGGCTTCCCTTTGGGGACGTAGGATGGTTTGATGACCGTCTTGCGTCCTCGGACGTAATTCAGGCCCTCCAAGCGAGTGAGGTCGTACCCCATGTTGCTCATTATGCGTTTCGCCACTCGACTGTATTGCGAGAACTGGGGCGCTGGGTCTTCGTCCTCAGATTCGTCCCATAGTGTACGTAGGGGACGATCGATTCGTCCGAAGATGATGTCTTTTCGATATCTCTTCCGTGCTGGCACGACGAATACAGCTCGCGATGGCTCGATCGGCCGCGTCTTGAAGACGTATGACGAACATACCGGTAAGTGTAGAGAAGACTCACTGTAGAGTGTCGACCATGAGTTATTAGGTGCGTCATCTTCGGACGAGGAGCAAGACGACAAATAAGCAAGGTCGGATTTCTCATTCATGATAAGCTTCTCTGCCTGAACGGCGTTAGTTACATGGTGACTCTCATAACCAATTACAATCGACTCAAAGTCGTTCAGAATTAAGCTGTCACCGTATTCAGGCTCGCTGTCCGCCTCATTGCCACTCTCCAGTTCTTCCACTGGTGGCTGGTCGGGGTCCTGGTATAGCAGAGAATCCGCGAAGTAGTTCTCGACGCCCTTAAAGGGGTGTTTGTCGGCCACTACCGTTCTTACCCGCTCGTAGTCGTCCACGTACTTCAAACACTGGTGTAGCGTGGATGGAACGATCCGGTTTCCATGAATCCACGGACGCCCCAGGAGTATGTTGTAGGAGGGTTCAGCATCGATAACGTAGCACGTCACCTCCGTCTTCATGTCGCCTATCCGACATTTCAGGCGGATTTTGCCGAGTGGCCGAGTCCCTGTGGCGTTGAAGCCGAAGATGGTAGTCGAGGTCGAGGCTAGGCGCTTCGACGGTATCCCTAAATGTTTGATTAGCTTCAGGGGCACGATGCTCAGTGCGGACCCCGGGTCAACCTGGATCCGATCTACTTTCGCCGAGCCGACGTATCCTGTGAAGTACAGCGGCCGGTCATGGGACGTGTTCTTGATGAGCATGTCCTCGGGGGTGAAAGTGATGCAGGGGATCTGTCTCTCGGAGACTTGGCAGCAAGTTGTACAGCCCTGTTCGATCTCCGTTTCTTTTGAGAAATGGGTCGAGAACGCCTCTGCGTCAGCCAACGCCTCTTGTAGGGCTTCCCGGGTAGGCCTAGACAACCGGAGGAGGTCGTACACGGTGATTCGCGCGGGTATGCTTTTCAATTGCGCGAGCACGTTGAACCGGTAAGGCTGGCGGCTTGAACTTGGCTCCTCTGGATTGGGAGGGACTGCTGCAGCCGGCCTCGCGGGAAGTCCTGCTGGGTTTTCCGCCCTCGCGGGATATTGCTTCGCAAACTCCTTTCCGGCTCTCGTAGCGAAGACGTTGGTGTCTTCTTCAGAGTCGGTTAAGGCAGTCATCGCCGCGTCGTCTGTATCCAGGATGGCGGTGACAACGTTGCAATATTTCCTCTTAGCCTCCTTGGAAGGCTGTGCGGTCCATTGCTCGTCGTCGAGGAGGTCCGGATGGACCCACATCACTTGCCCTGATGGCAGAGTTTGTGGAACCAAACCCTTCTCCCGCTGGTTGTGAGGATCGTCGTTAGTGATCTTCAAAACCGCCTTGGGGATAGGAATTTGCTACGGGGAGGTCCGGAGGCTAAAATGGCATCCTGTCTAGCTCACTTCGGGCGTCAGGAAGCCCTGGAACAGGAAACCCGCTCCAAGGAGATAGCGGATTTGGAGTCTGTGGCTAACTTTTGGGTGAGCCAGCAACGTTTGCTAGAGGAGCAAGTCATTGATCTCAATCATACCATGGCTCGCCTGAGGGCCGAGTTAGGGCAGGCGGAGGCGAAGTGGAAGGCGCTCCAATCTGACGTGGTCAAGGTTAATGAGAACGCTGAGGCAGAGACTCGACGCCTGCTAGCTTTGCGCCAAGCAGATGCTGCCGCTGCGTCGAACCGCGAGGACCGGATCCGGAAGGCTGCTGAAAACAAGGCTCGGGAAGACCACGCGAGCCAGGTTGAGGCGGTCAAAGAGGAGATTTCCACCTTCAGCGTGTTCGACTGAGACTTCTGCCTCAGGACTGTATTAAGATGTTTTGCTTGCTTGTTTTTACATTTGGGACTATGCCATGACTCTTAAAGTCATAACTTTGTTCAAATGTATTGTCTTGAAACGCTGGGTGTATGTTTTGCTTCTTTGAACATGTTATTATGACTTTCGCAATTTGCAGAAAACATAACTTTGTTCAAATGTACTGTCTTAAAGTCCCAATGAGGTTTGTGCCCGCTCATTGCTTGCGTATTGGCGAGACTTAATTTGTTTTCAGGCGAGACTCGATCGCGGCGAGTTCCGCTTGGGTGCTAAACCCAACTGTTGGCGAGTTCAAGCAGATGAGTAAACTCCTTTGCTGGCGAGTTTCGCTTGGGAACGGAACCCAACGGCTGGCGAGTTTATACTACGTGCGAACTCCGTACGATGTTGGGCTTGTGTTGGAAACCTGACCCGATTTGCCCGGCGAGTTTGAACTTCAGGCGAAACTTGAGCAGTCAGCGAATTTGTCCAACAGTCGGAGATCCAACTACGGGCGAAACTCGTGCCACGTGTCAGTCGGCGGGGCCAAGTGCTTGCCAGCCAGGAGTCTGCAGGCGCATTAATGCTTATTTATGGTGAAGCGACCGGTCGCTTCGCCTCTCGTGCCCAATCCGATCTGTCGGTTCGGGGTTTCGAGAGCAGCCTTTAATGGCGTCGAGTTCGAAGCGTCGCAGGGCGTTTGGACCGCTTGATCGCTTGGGGTGATGAATCTCCACCGTTAAATTTTTCGGAATATATACTTGCACTTGCTCTTCTCCAGCAGAGTCCCTACCGCTTCGAGAGAAATCCGCTAGGAAGAGATCTCTGCGAAAAAGAACTCTCTCTCTCATGGCTTCCTCTTCTAATGATAGTGGTGCGGAGGGTGTCGGTTCTTCCTCCACCGTCGTCGACGTTGGTGCTCCGGCTGCCGTCCCCGCGATTCCGGACCCCTTGGCTCATCCCGCCTTCGTGCCCCTCCAGGAATTGGTGGGCTTGGTGCACGGGGTTGCCATCTCAGTCAGCGTTGGCGACGGACGTTACTACGACGCGCTCCCTCATGTGGAAGCGTGTTTGGAGGCGGTTCGCCGTGCGGGTGATGCCTCGCTCACACGGCGATGTGAGCGGGAGCTTGAGCGCATTGAGGGGTGGATGTACCGCCTCGAAGAATTGGCCAACGAAGATTCCTCTGATGAGCCGCCGCCCCCTTCTTTGTGTCATCTACTCGAGCGCAAAGAGCGAGCGAAAAGGATTCAGGCGAAAGAGGCCGAGCTCCAACGTCTGCGGAGGCGTCAACAAGCGGTGCTGGACCGGATGGATGCCTATCTGGACAGGGCCTTCTTCGAGGACGCTGGCTCCCTCCGCGGCGAGGCGAAGTTACGGGAGCGCCAGCTTACGGTGAGGAGGCTCGGCGAAGCTGCCGCGGCGGTGGACCAGGAGCTCCAGCTCCTTCGCCAAGAGGAAGAAGCCAGCGAGGCGGAGTTGGCCCGGCGGCAACCGGAGCGGAAGGAGAAGGCGAGGATCCAGCGGGCTGCGGAGCGTGCGAAGCTCAAAGCGAAGATCGGCTCGTTCAGCCTGCTGAAGTTTTTGTAATGCCGTGTTCAAGTCCATCCTTCTGTCTTCTTGAACTTTTTTTTTTGTGTCAACTTAGTTGGTACTTCGGGCATCACAACTAAACTGAAAACTCATGTAAATTATGGCCCGTAGTGGCCCTTTTGCTTATTCTGTTCACCTTTGCTTTGCGCATACAGTTTTCTCTCTTTGACTGCGCCGTTGGGCATTTGAATTGAACTTGACGATCCACTGATTGTCCTGTTTAGGACTTAGTCGTATTAAGCTCTTGTTTTGCTTTCTGTTGCTCATAGCGTGGGATCGGATTAACTCCGATCTTCGCGTTGTAGCTCCAACGGGATCGAGAGAGTAACCCTTGGATCGCAATAAAGAACAAACATTCGCCTTTACGGCCAACTGATGAACTTGACTTCGACTCGCTTTTCGGCGAGTTGTTGTATGGGGGAACCGACAGACAGGTTGTCTGTCGAACCGTGTTCGACAATTGTCGTCATGTGGGAATGTGACAATTGATTGTGGTAGGAGTCATCGCCTGGTAGACTCTACCTATCAGTTATCCTAAAGCAATGTTAGGACATCTGGAATAGGTCAAATAGTTCAGGGACGTAGGAGTGTGACTATTGACAGAAGTAATAGCACGTCGCATGGTAGGCTATTACTTAGGCTATGCTATTCGTAAGAATAACGGCGCCAACCATCAGAGGTGATCATTAACTTGATGGGATCTTGTCGCGATTGGAGCGACCGTGGGGGGAGGCTACCATTTCTCAGAATAAGAGTGGTAAGCGGATTTTGTCAGAGGTTTGATGTTAACTTGACGGGGAATGTCGTGATTGGAACGACTTTGAGGACCCACCATCCTTTAGAAGAGGATTGGTAAGTTGATTTTGTCAGAGGTTTAATGTTAACTTGACGGGGAATGTCGTGATTGGAACGACTTTGAGGACCCACCATCCTTTAGAAGAGGATTGGTAAGTTGATTTTGTCAGAGGTTTAATGTTAACTTGACGGGGAATGTCGTGATTGGAACGACTTTGAGGACCCACCATCCTTTAGAAGAGGATTGGTAAGTTGATTTTGTCAGAGGTTTAATGTTAACTTGACGGGGAATGTCGTGATTGGAACGACTTTGAGGACCCACCATCCTTTAGAAGAGGATTGGTAAGTTGATTTTGTCAGAGGTTTAATGTTAACTTGACGGGGAATGTCGTGATTGGAACGACTTTGAGGACCCACCATCCTTTAGAAGAGGATTGGTAAGTTGATTTTGTCAGAGGTTTAATGTTAACTTGACGGGGAATGTCGTGATTGGAACGACTTTGAGGACCCACCATCCTTTAGAAGAGGATTGGTAAGTTGATTTTGTCAGAGGTTTAATGTTAACTTGACGGGGGATGTCGTGATTGGAACGACTTTAGTGGATCCGCCATCTCATTGGAGAAGATAGGCGAATTGGATGGATTTGTCGTGATATGAACGACTTTAGTGGATCCGCCATCTCATTGGAGAAGATAGGCGAATTGGATTCCGTCAGAGGCTTTCGCCCGAACGGGTAAAGTAGGAGCAGTTTAGCCTCATGTACCAGTTGGAGGGCGCTGAGGGCCAGTTTAGACTCTTGCACTCGTGGGAGTTTGTGAAGGAGCACTATGGGTAGTACTTCTTCAGATACTTGCCGTTGATGGGCATCATGATTTTATCGCCGTTCGGTTTGACGAGGCGATAGGCGCCGTTCGAGTAGACTGTCTCTACTACGAATGGCCCTTCCCATTTGGACTGGAATTTCCCCTTCTTCTTGGAAGTGAGGATCATTGGTCTACGGACGGATAGGACGAGCTCTCCTTCTTTGAAGGCTCGGCGCTTGACTTTCTTGTCGAAGCTCCTGGCCATCCGAGCTTGGTAAAACTCGATGTGCTGCTGAGCTTCCAGTCGCCTGTCGTCCAGCGCTTCGAGTTCTGCGAGTCGAAGCCGGTGATTCTCCTCGGCTGTCATTCCTGTTGATAAGGCGACGCGGAGGGATGGAATCTGAATCTCTAACGGCAATACAGCTTCGCAGCCGTATACCAACGAGTAGGGCGTAGTGCCAGTCGGTGTGCGAACCGTCGTGCGATATGCCCACAGGCTTTCGCCTAGCTTTTCATTCCAGTCGCGCTTGCTAGTGGAAGTCAGCTTGGTCAAGATCTTGATGATCGTCTTGTTGAAAGCTTCGGCCAAACCATTCGCTGAAGGGTTGTAGGCCGTGGACGAGAGGTTCTGTATCCGGAGTTTGTCGCAGAACCGGGTGAAGGCATGGCTAACGAATTGCGTGCCGTTGTCGTGAATGATACGCCGGGGTACGCCGTATCGGTATATGACATGGTGCTTAATGAACTTAATCACGTCGCTAGTCTTGACTTCTCTTAAGGGGATGGCTTCTGCCCATTTAGAGAAATAGTCGGTGATCGCGAGGATGAAGCGATGGCCTCTCGCCGATGGTGGAGAAATTGGCCCGACTATGTCCATCCCCCATGCCTCGAAGGGCCAAGATGCCCTCGTCGGATGTAGATCCTCAGGAGGCTGGTGCATGTAGTTGGCGTGGATCTGGCATTCGTAACATCGCTTAGCATAAGCGACTGCATCAGTAACCATCCCAGGCCAGAAGTAGCCCATCCTACGTAAGCGATCCCAAAGCTTGGGTCCGGGCTGATGAGCTCCGCACACGCCGTCATGTGCTTCGCGTACGGCTTCTTGCGCCTCTGCTTTTGAAAGGCAGCGAAGTAGCAAGCCGTCATATGACCTGCGATACAACGTTTTAGTGGTTGAATCGTAGTAGAATCGCGAGGCACGTCGCCGGATAGACTCTCGTTCCTTCGAATCCTCAGGCAACATGCCGTATAGGACATAATCGATGATCGGGAGACGCCAGTCTTCCTGATCTGGCTGACCCGAGGCTTGATGAGTGGCGTTTGCCTCTGGGACGTCTCTGGGTCGAAAGAGTTTTCGGCTGGCGACAGCGACCTTTTGGGTCGTTCCAGGAGGCTGGGCTAAGTTAGCTGCCAAGGATGCGAGAGCATCCGCATGGGTGTTCTTTGAACGGAGCACGTGCTCAATACGGAAGCTCTCGAATGACTCCACTAGTCTGACCGCTGCTCGGTGGAGCGGGATAAGATCTTCATTCCTGACTTCGTATTCGCCAGTCATTTGTTTGACAATGAGTTGCGAATCGCCATAAGCCTCCAGATGCTTTATCCCGAGCTCTTTGGCTAACTCGAGCCCTATGAGCAACGCGTTGTACTCGGCTACGTTGTTGGTACATGGTTCCGTCAAGGAAAAGGCCCGGGGAAACACGTGACCATGCGGGGAGGTGAGGGCCACTCCCACTCCTGCAGAAATAGAGCCGCTCGCGCCTGCGCGGGACGCACCGTCGAAGAACATCTGCCACACCTCCGGCGACGAAGTCATATTGGCTTCGGGAGGTTCATCCGGCAGATCTTCGAATAGATCGGTCTTCTCCCCCAGCGGGTGACTAGCCATGAGATCGCAGATGGCTTGTCCCTTGACCGATTTCTGCGGCATGAAATGAATGTCGTATTGAGAGAGCAGAAGTGCCCACCTGGCCAGGCGCCAGTTTAGCGCTGCGGGTTGTGTCATGAAGACCCGAATGGGATTCATCCGGGAGATGACATGGATGGTTTGGCCAACCAAGTAGTGCCGCATCTTTTGGATAGCGAACACCAAGGCTAGGCATTCCTTCTCGACCATTGGGTACCGTTGCTCGGCGCCCTGCAAGGTTCTGCTCAGGTAGTAGATGCCCTGCTCGTGGCCTGCATCATCGTTCTGAGCTAAGAGGGCACCCAGAGAATGTTCCATAGCCCGTATGTATATGAGGAATGGCCTTCCTGAGATTGGCGCCGCAAGGACAGGCGGATTTGAGAGATAAGCTTTGATCTCCTCAAAAGCCTTTTGGCATGGCTCATCCCAGACGAAGGAGGTACCTTTCTTCATCAGCTTAGAGAAGGGTTGGCACTTGCCCGAGAGATTCGAGATGAATCTTCGGATATAAGCCAGTCGTCCTTGAAGGCCTCTCAGCTCTTTAAGATTTCGGGGTGGTTGGAGCTCTTGGATAGCTCGCACCTTGTCTGGATCAATTCGGATCCCTTTCGTCGTGACGACGAAACCGAGGAATTTACCGCTAGACATTCCCAAGAATGACTTGGTAGGATTCATCTTGAGCTGATGAGTCCTCATGAGTTCGAACATAGCCTTCAAGTCTTGGAGGTGATCCTCCTTATGGCGACTCTTCACGACCAAGTCGTCCACATAGCATTCGACCGTCTTTCGCAGATGATCTCGAAAGATCATGCTCATGGCGCGTTGGTAGGTTGCGCCGGCGTTCTTGAGCCCGAAAGGCATGACGGTATAGCAATACACCCCCATGGGAGTTCTGAATGCAGTGTGTTTCTCGTCTTCGGGGTGCATTTTGATTTGGTTGTACCCCGAGAAGCCGTCCATGAAGGACATCCTCTCGAATCCGCACGTATTGTCAATGATGACATCCGTGATGGGCAGAGGGAATTCGTCTTTAGGGCATGCGGCGTTGAGGTTCCTAAAGTCGATGCAGATGCGGATCTTGCCGTTCTTCTTCAAGACTGGAACAATATTCGCCACCCAGTCGGGGTGTTGCTCCTCTCTGATGAAGCCGGATTCGATCAGCTTTTTTACTTCAGATTCGATCGCCTCCATGATTTGGGGGCGGAACCGCCTCTGCTGTTGTTTGACTGGCTTGGCGTCAGGGCTGATGTTGAGGCGATGCGTGGCGACCCGCGGATCCAGACCAGGCATATCCTCGTAATTCCAGGCGAAGACGTCAATGTATTCCCGTATGAGGGCGATGAGATCCTCTTTTTCTTGAGGAGGCAGACTGCCGCTGATGAATATGGGTTTGGGATTCGCCTCAGTACCCATGTTCACCTGGAGGACTTCATCTTCAGTTGGTGGTTCGCGCTGTTCGAAGCGACTGTTCCACTGGGCGCTAACATGGTGATCCCATGTCTCGTCGTAAAGTGGAAGTTGTTCGTCCTCTGCCATTCCGGCGGGGTCTACTGTAGCCATATTGACTGTAAGGCCATCGAACAGATCCCTTACGCTGACGTCGGAGTCCCAGGCCGAGGTTGTTGACGAC
>NC_033799.1:25712287-25725282 GCF_001876935.1 Asparagus officinalis | reverse complement strand
ACTGTCGATCATCCTCTGTCTCAGCCGCTGGACGGTGAGGTGGTACCCACTCTTTATCCCTAGTCTGCCAGGGTAAGGGATGCTGGGTCCTCTTCTTCTTCTTCTTGTTCAGCAGTTGCTCCATCATCTCTCTCAGAGAGTCGATGGTCGCCTGCTGTTCCTCCAGCTTTTGGGCTATTGTTTGCTCGTGGTTGGTATCGGTCATGTGCGCCCTCGCCTGCGCGTCTTGACTTGAGCGCGAGGTCTGGGATGTGGCCGCCGCCGAATGAACCTCATCTTCGCCGCAGGAGGGAGGTATTAGGGTGGAATAGTCAAACCCAATACTTACCCCCCGGCGACTACGGGTTCGCTGGAATATGCCTTCCTGCCGGCGTCGGGCAGACCGGGTGTTAGGTCTTAAGACGGAGTCCGAGTCTGGCGAGTCGGAGAGTACCGCCTTCCCTTTATCCGTCATGTTGACTGTGGCGGATGAGAGTTCCAGGTCGTCAGCAGCGCGTCTTTTCTGGTGACGGCGCCTTCGACGGGAGGGCCTCGGTCGAGAGGCCTGTTGAGAAAGCCTCTCAAATACCGAAGGTTTCGCCGTTCCAACGCATTGGTAGTTGGCGAGGACCGTGTGGATGAGTCTCTCGCAATGACACTGAGGATTCGCCTCGTGAATAGTGCGTTTGCGAGTCAAGAATTCTCTGAGGTCTTCTACGGGTGGTTGGTGACAACCCCCGGCCTCAGAAGAGTCGCTCTGGTGAGCTGACGAGAGATTTTTGGGCGCTCTCTCTGGCGCGTGTTGGGTGGAACGCCTTGGTGTTGGAGTCAGGCGATCTCGCCTCGACTGGCGAGTCTTCGCGTTTGAGCGAATTCCAGTATGTGGGCGAGTTTCGACCCCGTGTTTAGAAGAGCGGGTTCGGGAGGAACCGCCTATTTCCTTTCCTTTACGTTTATCCGCCAAATGATTATGGCGAGGCTCGCCAGCCTTCGAGGATTCGCCTACTTGGGTAGGCTCGTATGCTCGGTGTGGTTTGTTCGCATCAGGGATATGACCTGAGAAGCGAAGTCCTCCTGAGCGGATGGCTCTGCTGTCCTCGGTTGACGCTCCTGATTTGGAGGGCCTTCCGAGGTCGGGCAGCTTGCCTTCCTGTCTAGCGTTTCTCGGGCCTGTGTGATGGTTCAGGCCATTATGAGAAATGAAGGTTTGGACCCCCTGTCTGACGGGTGTTTGCCGTCGCTGTTGGTTAGTTCTCCCAGCGGGGAGAATGTAACCGTGGGTTGTGGCATTGCGGTTTGTGCCAGAGTGAACCGGCGCTTTCTCCGAGGTAGGTGTCTGTGTGGACCGCTTGGCGATCCATCTGGCAGACCCTTGCCCCTTGCGCTCGATCTCTGGCTTGGCCTTGATCGATTGCGAGGGAGTGGGCTCCTCCGATGAGACTCGGTTGGAACCCTCAGGTGCGGAGGCTTTGACCGTCTGAGGTCGGCCTCGGCGCACAGCTCTGTGGCGCTTGCGGGACGCGTTGCCACCCGAGGAGGAGGAGGACAAGTATTCTTCGTACTTGGCCTGGTCGAACTCGATTTCGAGGGACTCTACTGTCGTCCCGATAGTAACCTCATCAAACTGAGCCACCACCATTTCACTCGATGAAACAGCTGCTCCCACTGTGGTCGCCATCTTCTGTAGGGTGAAAATTTGATTCTTCCGAAGAAAGGAGTTTCGTTTGTATTTATAAGAAAGCTTATTACAAACTAACAAATCAAATGTTTACAACAGAAACAGAGGGAAGGCCCTCTTTGTTTTAGTGTGGGGACTTTAGGTGGCTATAGGACGCTTCGCTCGATGCTCGGGTCGAGTCTGCTTCCCTTGGACCGTTTGAATGAGGTTGCTGGAGAGCTTCAGTTCGCAGTAGAAGCTCGGGGCAATGGAGTTCGGGTCTGCTTAGTTCGTCGGCGATCGGAGCTCGGAACTAGGCAGCAGTGCTGTAATGCAAGGATTTGCTAACAGCTTGGTCTCAACTCTTTTTTCTCCAAGTTTTGCGACCTCTCTTCCATCGTGCTGGAAGGGGTTTTTAAATGAAAGAAGGACAGCTTGACTTCTCCTTGAATTGTGGGATGTGACCACATCCTCTTCAGAGACGTCTCGCCGTTCCTCGATACCATGAACGGTCATTCCAGGGATTGTGCTCTATGTCCTGTCACCTACGATGGGAAGGCCCATTCTTGTATGTGAGGCAACAAACGACTGCTATCCGAGTGGATTTGACCAGCATTAATGAACCGCATTTATGAGTTCGCAGATCGATGAAGTGTCTGTCCGATCACTTGTACTGTGCGTGACCGCCCGGCGTGCTTTGAGCACGACGCTTTCTCCTTTCCGGTCAGGAGAGGCGGTGAAGTAGGTGTACAGTACTCGAGTGGGTCTAGCCAGCTTGCCGAGTGCCGGCGGATCCAGCTCTTGGCTCAGACATCCGAGGTGAGTCGCATTTATGAATGCTCAGGTTGACTCGACACCTGTCCAGCTCCTTCGCGCTGTGCGCACTGTGGGCGGCCGTGAAAGGCGAACTTCCGCCATCCTAATCGATCTTAACTCGTGCTGGCGAGCCGAGCGAAAGGCGAACTTCCGCTATCCTAATCGATCTTAACTCGTGCTGGCGAGCCGACCGTAAGGCGAACTTAGAATCGAGCATGTGCGATGTCCATGCGATTTAGGCCCGTGCCAGAGAACCGGGCGTGCGAGCTTTTTTCACAGGCGAATTTCCTGTGAGCCTCTAGAGGTATTTTTTACCGTCTACAGTGGGGTCACCCCTAGTGTTGTTATCTTTAGTAAGACCACCCCCAGTGTTTTGATCAATGGAAGGGTTATTTGCATTGATGTATTCATCCGTGTCTGAATTGATAGTTGTTTGGTCAACATTGTTGCGACGACTGGATTCACCTATCTGATTCGACAAGGCTCGGATATGTTGGTCGTATATTTGTCTCATCTCCTGCACAGCCATTTTCATTTCGATTTTGAATGCTTTTTTCTGCTTGGCTAGATCATCTTCAACCATTTTGGCTACTTCCTCGGTGTTAATCATAAACACTTCGCAGTATTGTCCTGGACTAGATACCATTTTGTCAGAGACGACTGCAGAGTTGGCATTTGATGCTTCATCATCCGAGGATAATTCCCACTATATTCTCTAATAATCTCTTTGTCTAATGGTTCCCGATCGCAACCGGGTTAGACGATGAGATATGAGTGGGTCAGAACTAGAAGGTCGAGCCGAGTTTTCCTTATTAGCCATGTTAATTGTGACTTCTGGAAGTTCGTCACCTTGAACGACCGATCATTTCTCACGGAAATGCTTTGGTTTGGATTTATATGTTCCGTTTGAGATCCTCTCTAATACCAAGACCCTCTGTGGAGCGGTCTTGGGGCAGCTACATGCTGATAATACTACCCTGATAAGTTTGACGTACGGACAATGAAAGTCCGTCTCCCGGGTATCTCTCTTTTGAGATCTGTTTGTACCCCCATCCTGATAGTACAACTCATCGGCATGATGACCGGAGCAATCTATCGTGTGTTGACACGACTTCTCAGGTATAACGTCGTTGTCTGACGAACACGTTTCCTTTTGAGGATTCGTCGCCTTGTTGGCACTCTCAAGAGTCGCACATTTTGAGCTACGCCTTCGTGAGAGTGGGACCTCAATAGGCTCTTGGACTTCGACACACAGTTCGAGATGGTCAGTTATAGGAGTTTTCTCCTTATGAGAAGACTCAGACTTATTGCAAGGGTGAGTACGACCCCCAGCTCGATGAGTTGCTCGGGGTTCATTCACCATGCCCAAGCGTTCTTTGACCACAAATCGGGGTTCATTCACCATGCCCAAGCGTTCTTTGACCACAAATCTGTTTCGATCTTCATGTAGAGGACCTAGGCGATCCTTCAACGAAATTCTGGACTTCTTTGACCACAAATCTGTTTCGATCTTCATGTAGAGGACCTAGGCGATCCTTCAACGAAATTCTGGACTTGGAGAGATCCACGCTGTCGTAGGGATTCACCGGAGCTGCGGGAGCAATAAGAGTGGGGTCTGAAGTTGACGAAGGCTGGGGAATAGCCTCGGATGTGGAATCGAGCGAGAGACACGACTGGTGTCTCTTGTCGGGTAGAGGTGTTGTTTTGGTCTTCAGCACCCAAACCTGCTTAGATCTTGATGGTTTCTTGACCACCTCCTCCTGCTGCAATTTCTGTGTTTCTTGTGCGAGAATCTGTGCGTGCGCAAGTAGTGCACGATGTTTCTGGATACGCTCCTCGAGAGTAGAATGAGTTCGTTTAACACGAACCCATTTGTTAGTTGACATTTGGGAGGAGGACCCTGATGCTTGTTGTGGCGACGGCTTAGCCACTTGGCGCTTTCTGAACTTTAGATCCACTTGGTAGCGGAGTCCGTCCACTTGCTCCAAAACCTTGGCGAACTGACGAGCAAGACGTTGACGACGCATTTGACGAGCCCTTTTCGATAAATTTGGCATGCCTTCAACAATCGACTCCTTAATGGAGGCGATGTCCGGATCTATGGCTTTGGCTTCATCGAACACCGTCGGGTCGTCATGAGGTGCAACTACAGTAGCGGCAGCGGAGAGATCATCTTCTTGGGTCTTCATATCTGAAGACCAGCGGATCTTCCTGGAGGAGAAGGCCTTCCTACACTTGCGAAGAGAGGCGGATTTGGAAGAGGAGGAGGAGAAGTACTCATCGAACTTCTGCTGGTCGAATTCGTATTTGACCTCTTCGTTCATCGGGATCTTGATCGTTGGTTACGGCACGATAGCCTTGGCAGTTAGGCTGTTGGCTCCCACTGTGACCGCCAGCTTGTTTGGTTCAGAAATTGCTTTCATTGACGAATTCATTATAACTTTGGGCGTTACAATAAATTCAAAAGAAATAGTCTTTTTATAAGACTCTTACACAATGAAAATTTAAAAGTTACAATCTCCTCAAACAAACGCAACAGACGTTTATCTCCCGCTGCTTGCGTGAGATCTTGGCCTGTGACGGGAACGTTGATATCCATGGACTGCTAAATGATCAGATTGATCCGGAGCTTCGTTGATTCACGAATGAATCAAGAAACTGAAGCAATTATCTCAGCAATAGCGAGATAACCACTCTTCTGGAGATCACTGCAACAGGGCAATCTCAAGGAAAAGAACCGGGAACTGTAGATCTGAAAAACTCTTCTTCTTTATGCTAAAAAACTCGATCCGATCTT
This sequence comes from Asparagus officinalis, assembly GCF_001876935.1. Classification (NCBI taxonomy): domain Eukaryota; kingdom Viridiplantae; phylum Streptophyta; class Magnoliopsida; order Asparagales; family Asparagaceae; genus Asparagus; species Asparagus officinalis. The sequence continues at coordinate 25,720,033 of NC_033799.1, read as the reverse complement.
CTCCTCTCTTCTAAAATTCGTGCTCCTTCAGTCTTCAATCCAGCAGGGCTTCATCGACGCTCGAGATTTCTAGCCCGTCTAAATGAAGGCCCTAAGGCTGTATTTATAGGCTTTGGGACCTTCGTTTTTAGATAAGAACGACCGATTCACTCTTATCCTCAGTTGTAACCACTTTATCATGTTTTTGGATGATATTAGATCAGTTGAAACAAATCCAGGTGATTAACGATCGAAATACGACTCAAAACTGCATAAAACAGCTTTTTGGGGTCTGGGACACCCGCAGTGTCTCGGCCACGGCTGAGACACTTGGGGTGTCTCGACCTTGGCCGAGACAAGTCTCGGCCAAGACACTTGCGGTGTCTCCGCTAAGGTCCGGGGTACTGTTTCGCGCGTCCCGTCCGTTTCCACCGTATTTTCATCGTCCAAACTCGGAATTGCACGATTCAATATGCGTTGGAAAGCTGACGAGAAGATCTACAATATTCCATAGTTGAATCATACATAGAGTAGATGGAACACGAGAGGCGCTTCATCTTTCATAAGTGATGCGTAGCTCCCGATTGTTTCATACATTCGTTATTCTGTAGTTCTGTTGCTTCACACGGTTCGTCGAATTACTTCATGCGCTCATCGACGTTAATTAAACTTCTGTGACTCGGATAGTGGTATTCATCATCTTCTCTCTACTTCGAGCTACGTGTGAGAACTTATAGGCAATTTTTAACGTCTACACTAGAGAGAAAAATCAACGAACTGATGTCCGCTCAAGAGGTAAAGAAGATTGGTATTTCATGTCCTTACCTAAGGAAGTGGGAGTCAATCTCGTATCTGGTGAAGTTCAATCTAATTAACTTCACGTCATTCGACAAAAAGGACTCACCCACTCAACACCTAATTTACTTCAAGTCCCACCTGAGTGTGATCTCCGGCAATGAACCTTTGATGGTCCGGTCATTCGTTGGCACCCTTCGTAGGGACGCCTTCGATTGCTACTGCCATCTTAAGCCAGGGAGCGTCAACTGCTGGGACGACATGGAAAATCGGTTCCTTAACAACTTCTTCGATGATGACACCGAAGTATCAATCGAAGCTCTGCTGGATGAGAACCAGAAGGACGGGGAGTCACTTGACAGCTTTGTCAAACGTTTCCATAATAAGGCAATGAATTGTAGGGATCTTGTCACAGAGGAATTCATCTTACAGACATGCCATAATAATCTCTCCATTGATGTGCTGGAAGCCCTGGGGGTCGTGTCATCCACAACATGAAAAGAATTAAAATTGCGCGGGGAATAAGCCGAAGGTTTTCTCAAAAGAAAAAAGCTTGAAACAGGTCAACCAATGACTAATCCCTCGAACTCGAATTTTTGTTCTCGTGGTAAGGGAAAGGCACCTGCAGTGGCTGTTGATGCTAATCAGACGTCACAACAGCAATCTCAGAAGCAACGAAGGACTCCAAATCCGAGACTCCAAAAAGAGTACTCCTTCAAGGATGAAGAGGTTCTAGCTATCTTCAAATACCTCCTTGAAAATAACAAAATCAAGTTGCCACCTATTACGAATCAGGAGAAAGCTAATAACACTTCAGATCCAAAGTACTGTGCGTACCACAGAAGGATTCTTCATCCCACCAAGGTTGGCTTCACTCTCAAGAACAGCATTCAAGCATTGGTTGACGCCGGCATCGTAACGCCGAAATGAGCCAAATGAGAATGGTTCACTCCGAAAAGTATATGAGTATAAACTACTCCTTCCGAGACTCCGACAAGTATAAAAGTATAAACTGCTTCTCCCTATCCTCTGATGAGTATAAGAGTTTAAACTGCTTCTCTCACTCCTCCGACGGGTATACGAGGTTAAACTGCTTTCCTTATTTCTAATAACGGGAAGTTTTTGGAGAATATTACTCTTAATATTCTTAAGGATAACCCAACAATATGGCCTAATACAATTAGATTTAGGTTCGCCCAAGAGCTGGGGGTGAGATACCTCAATGCATTCCAAAGGGAAGTTCCGGAAGGATATTACACATGGTATTCTTAAGGATAACCCAAAATCGATTATTCATGGTGAAAACCAGTCATCTGAATAATTCATTCCTAATTATGATTAAGAACCTCCCACTATGGCTATTTAATCATTTCCAAGACGATTAAAACCCACCTACTGCGATTTTTTGAGCACTCTTTTGTCGGGATGAGATTCAATGACTTCATCCAGTCAATCTTCTCTCACGAAACTCCCATAGTATAAATATGGAGTGCTTGATGATTCACGGTCCTCTTTCATAAAGTCCCTCACTAATCAAATTAACTGACAGTGGGTCCACCAAAATTCTTTAGACTAAGTCCATTCAAACTCCCATTGTGTTGGTTCACTTAACACTCCCAATGTTAAAGTCTCAACATGGTATTCAAAAATTTAAGCTGCTGATCTATGGCAATCATCAAACCCCTTCGTGTTAAGTCGTAGCCACTTGACACTAAAAAACCCACTGAGTGATTTGTACGAGTCAACATTATCAGTGTTAGTAGTAGCTTCACTCCCACTGTTTCTTGGTCAAACCTTCCTATAGTTAGGACCAAGACCAAAGCCAAAATCCCCTCTCGATTCCTTTCATGAATGAGAGGTCCACTTTCAAATCGAGCGATCAAACCTTCCTACAGTTAGGGTCATCTCAAACCTCCCACTTGGTCAAACATTCCTATAGTTAGGGCCAAAACTTGAGTTCTCTCTCGATAAACAAGAAATCCACCTTCAGATTGGGTAATCAAACCTTCCGACAGTTAGGGTTATCCGAATCTTTTTTGATTCTCGAAGTGGAGATTCCACTTTGAGTTTCTTTTGCACCTAGAGATAGAATACAAAAAATTTTCTCTCTAGCATCGGGTTTGTCTTTGCCCAAAGAGAAGACACCACCTTCCAACACCAAAATCCATGCCTTACGCGCATGAGGGACTTTATCTCGATCCCTAACTAGAGATAAGTCTGCATCTAACACATGCTGCATGGTGGTCCATTCCTGTAAAAATGATCAAGTCTACGTATTCAACACCGTAGCACCAAAAATCCATGCCTTTCATGCATGTGGAATTTTATCCCGAATCCTAAGCAGGGATAAGTCAGCACCTAACACGCATTGTCGGTTAGTCTTTTACCGTAAAAAAGACAAAATCACATGTATTCAACATCGTGCCAGGCCGTTATTAATAACTGTAGGCTATCTAAAAATCACTACAGATAGCTTATCCCCATCAAACATCGATAATGGAAGTTACAATCTGACGACTTTCAGAAGGTTACAATTTGAAGACTTTCACGTAGATCGATGAATGTTATAATCTGACGACCTTCGTAACAACTGATGAAAGCTATAATCAACAGCCTTCACAATCAACATCGAGAGTTACAATCTGACGACTCTCATATTTTCAAGGAGCCAAAAAAAAGATTACAAGATGACGATCTTTGCAACGCTCTAGCAAAAGAGACTACAAATTGACGGTATCTTCAAAGCAAAACGCAGAGGTCATGCCCACGTTTTAAGTTCAAAACGTAGGTGTTTGTAGGAAATTTGCAGTAAAAAGACAGTGAAAGAAAAATTTGACTTGTATTCCTCTCAAAATCGATTACAATTTGGATTCCGATTACAAAAGAGAGGAGAACGAATTCGATTCTCCCCTTTGTTTAATTCTGGGTTCTTCACGGTGGCGATGAGATGCCTCCCTCGAATGCTCGCGTCGAGTTTGCTTCTCGTTGACGATCCGAACGTCTTGATTCACTGGAACGATGTCATCTCCTCACGATTTGACGCTGTGGAGAACTTGCGTGGCAAGTTTTGAAATAACTCTTGACGAGTTGATAACTCTGAACGAGTTTTAGAAGAACTTGCAGAGCAAGTTTTGAACTCTGATCGAGTTGATAACTCTGAACGAGTTTTAGAAGAACTTGCAGAGCAAGTTTTGAACTCTGATCGAGTTGATAACCCTGAACGAGTTTGAACTCTTGAAAAAGAGTTGATTTGAACCGAAAGTTCGGTTAATAAGCCAAGGAAGAAGCTCCTGTTGCTGGTCTCCAAAACTCCTTGTTGCTGCAGAACGCGGCAAGATGCTCGATCAAGGATCCCCAAAAAGTCAGCTCCCCCCCTCCAAAAAAAAGAGGATCCGAACTCAGTTGAGTTTTGAGGTATTTATAGGGGGTTAAGGGTATAACCGCCCCCTTAAATATCTCCTTAATGAGGGTTTAATGGGGTCTAACTGCTCCCCATAAATCTCTCCATGATAGGGTAGTGATCCCCTAAAATCTTGGGGAGAAAACGGTTCTGGAACCGTTCAAATCGTGCTTGAACGAGTTAAACGCTGAAAACAGCGTTCTGGGCTCGAACTGTGCGTTTCTGGACCTGAAACGCACAGTTGAGGTTGAAAAACGCACAGCTGGGGCTGAAAACGCACAGCTGGAGCTGAAAAACGCACAGCTGGGCTGAAAACGCACAGTTGAGGCTGAAAACGCACAGCTGAGGCTGAAAACGCACAGCTGGGCCTGTAAACGCACAGTTGGCCTGTTTCAGGCTAAAAACGCACAGTTGAGCCCATAAACGCACAGTTGAGCCGTAAACGCACAGTTGGCCTGTTTCAGGCTAAAAACGCACAGTTGAGCCCATAAACGCACAGTTGAGCCGTAAACGCACAGTTGGCCTGTAAACGCACAGTTGGCCTGTTTCAGGCTAAAAACGCACAGTTGAGCCCATAAACGCACAGTTGAGCCGTAAACGCACAGTTGGCCTGTAAACGCACAGTTGGCCTGTTTCAGGCTAAAAACGCACAGTTGAGCCCATAAACGCACAATTGGCCTGTAAACGCACAGTTGGCCTGTTTAAAGGCTGAAAACGCACAGTTGTGCTGTTTTAGCGATTAACTCTGCGTTTTGATGTTGAAAACGCAGAGTTGAGCATGTGCGCTTTGACTCTGTAATGCAGAGGCGAACCTTAGGCGGGCTTGGCGGGCTTCAGGCTAAGTCCAATGTTCTGATGAAGTCCAGTCTTGCAGACGGACCTCAGAACATAATTTGCTGCGAAGAACAGGTCATAACTTTCAAACCGTAAGTCGGAATTAGACGAATTATATATGAAAATCGGCTATCTCGACGAGACGGGGCCATCCGAACCAAGCCGAAGGCTTTGGTTCGCTTCCTCCGTTTTGCCAAATTCCTTACGGTTTGAGAGATATCTGCATTTTAATATGAAGAGACCGTCAATTTGTAGTCTCTTTTGCTAGAGCTTTGCACAGATCGTCCTCTTGTAATCTTCGTCTTGGCTCCTTGAAAATATGAGAGTCGTCAGGTTGTAACTCCCGATGTTGATTGTGAATGCTGTTGAATTGGGGCCTTCATTAGTTGTTGTGAAGGTCGTCAGATTGTAACCTTCTACGTGAAAGTCCTCAAATTGTAACCTTCTGGAAGTCGTCAGATTGTAACTTCCATCATTGGTGTTTGATGGGGGATCAACTATCTATTGTGATTTTTAGACAGCCTACAGTAGGGTTCATCCCCAGCATTCTAGTTGAAAACGCAGAGGTCATCCCTGTGTTAACATTAAAACACAGAGGTCATGTGTCACGCCCCGCTTCCCAAAATACACAGGAACCGGAACGTGAACAAGCCCGCGACGTATTAGATCAAGGAGAATAAATAAAAATAAATGTTTCTCCTCAACCTAATACGCTAAGCGTCTGGAAATAAATACAATACGTAATCACAGGTCCCCGATCACAATCAGCAAGAATATAATAGACAAACTCAGAATAAAGAAATATCATATCACAAATGGGGTAACATCCGGGACATAAAATACGGGTCAACATGCCCTTATACAAAATGATCTGAATGAAATACTGGAAAAGTATAAAATACACTGATCAAACAGAAATGGAAGGTGCTACAAAAGTAAACTAAGGACCAATAGATAATAAAAGAGACTACTAGACTTCGGCTTCTTCTCCTGCTCCGTCTACAAGGCACTCCTGCTGAGAATCCTCTGGCTCTTGCTGAACCTGTTCTTCTCCTAAGTCTGACGTACACCAGAGAAAACAGGTGTACGTCAGGTGCATGGCGCACGGCAAGACCCGACCCCACAAAGAAAATAGAACAAACGAAAATCCAAAGCGAGAAATGATACAATAACAAAAATGACAAAAAAACGTGCAACTGGAAATCCAACAAAATCAACATACAAATTCACTACTAAAACACGATAGACATAAAGCATCCAAAATCGATCAGGTAACGAGATCATGCAGCTAGCGATCAGTCTAATCATCCAATTAACAAGATCATACAATAGATGGAATTAATACTTAAAATCTACAATTCGAGACGTAGTACGTCGAGCGAAATAATCCAAACAAGGAAACCCTCATGTATATACCATATGTCTCAATTTGTAGATAATTAAATATTAATCCCGATCTATGTATGAAAAAAAACAACTGGCCATTACATCTCACAAGAATCATACTTAGCCAAGAATCGAGGTCATGTAACTAGCCATCCTATCTCAACTCACTGGTCCACATCTCACATAGAGTCAACACTCATATCATCGGATAAGTAATCACCTTAAATAACAAGATCAGGTAACTAGCTATTCTATAACGGTTCACTGGTTCTCATCTCACACAGAGTCAACGCTCCTGTCATCAGATAACTGGCTGTTCACAAATCCCCTACGTGTACCCAAGACGCCGCTACACTGGATTGGTCAGAGGGCTACACGCAATCCGATTCCGGCCTGGTTCGAACTCAAGCAAGAATCAGGTGAATATCAAGCTCACGGACCAAAGTGGCTACACTGGCTCCACTTTGACCCAACAAACCAACCCCAAGCTACACTGGATCATGGGGAGGCCTGGAAGATACATCAACAGTCTTATCCGATCACATGAACATGGACTTTCCCATCCCAACTCTCTTAGTATTCTAAACTCAACCATATTCTTCATTGAAACTCGGCGTTCACCACCTAACTCAGCAACACACCCACACATGTCACATAAGATCTGTCATGACGCACGAGGCCACTAAGTCATGAACTGCATAGGGGTCTCAAACACGAATAGTGAAACATAAGTACAACCAATCAATTGCGCCAACAATATCATAACATATCACATAATTAAATTTGAGAATACACCTTTAAACATAACTTTAATAATAAATTTATTTACTTCAACAAATGAATTCCTTATCCAAAATAAATCCTTTTATTTCTTGTTATAATTATCAAAATAATTCATTTTCCAACAATATCTCCTTTTACAATAATTTCTAAAACATTCTTTTTATATATTTCTCTTACAAATATATTTTCTTTTCTTAATTTAAATTAATCTAAATAATTTCCTTTCAAAATAAATTCCTTTTATTTTATTTTATAATTATTCTGAATATTCTTCTTTCCAGATAGGTTTCTTTAAATTATCTTATAATTATCTCAAAATGATTCCGATTCTCAAAATAATTCTTTTTAACATTGCATAATCATCTCAAAATAATTCTTGATACCAAATCAACTTCTATTTAGATTATTAATCATTCTGAAATTGTATATTTATCATGATTTATCTAATATTATTTCCCCAAACACCCACGCAGATAATTATTTCACAATTTCAAAATATGACAGATAATTCTAATATCTAAAAATTAAAGGATTGACAATTGAGCAACGGGATCATCTCTTCTTGGGGG
>NC_033799.1:25698497-25711906 GCF_001876935.1 Asparagus officinalis | reverse complement strand
AGGGATGGGTTTTGGTTACGGGTATATATATATAATATTAGGGTTAGGGTTAGGTATTAAGACAAAAATAATTAAACTAAATAATTACGGTATTTAAAAAATTAAACTAATTACGTAATAATTATCTACAATTAAAAACGTATCTGTTGTGCTAATACAATAGTTGATACGAAATAGTCAAAATAAGGGATGGGTTTTGGTTACGGGTATATATATATAATATTAGGGTTAGGGTTAGGTATTAAGACAAAAATAATTAAACTAAATAATTACGGTATTTAAAAAATTAAACTAATTACGTAATAATTATCTACAATTAAAAACGTATCTGTTGTGCTAATACAATAGTTGATACGAAATAGTCAAAATATAACCATATTATACAATTAAACGAGAATAATTAATAAATAAAATATATTTATTTATATTTAAAATCAAATAATTATGGGATAATTATCCATATAGAAAAACGTACTAGTTATACTAATACGATAGATAATATGTAACAGTAGAAATAATACAATAAATTATACCAAAAACACGTAATTAATAATACAATGTATTATATGAAATAATTTGTAATAATATTAATAATACAATGTATTATTTAAAATATTACGTAATAGTATCGGTAACACAACGGATTAATTCCAGAAATGTTTACCACACAAAATAAATTTATAAATATCAAAATCATTTAAATTAATATATAATCGGATTTTTAAATCATAGAAAATTATGAAAATTCGAGAAAAACATAAATACTCTTTTAAAAATCATAATTAAATATTTTAAAATACTAAAAAATTATTTTAACTAGTATTAAAATTCACGATCCTTACATCATGCCCGCATTTCAGAGTCAAAACGCAGAGACCATCCCCAGCATTCAAGTCCAGACACAAAGTTCGTAGACTCAAAACACAGAGTTCATGCAAAACCTAACTCTGCGTCTCAGGTCCAAAATACAGAGTTCATGCAGAGCCCAACTTTGTGTCTCAGGTCCAAAACGCAGAGTTCATACAGAGCCCAACTCTGCGTCTCAGGTCTAAAACACGGAGTTTATCTCTGCGTCCCAACTCTGCGTTTTAGATTTACAACACAGTGCAACCTGCGCGTTCAGCCACCAAAATAGGCCTAACCCTGCGTTTTAAGTCTAAAACGAAGAGTTCGGGCCCAGAACGCCCAGACTGGCATTTTGACTCATTCAAAGCACGAACTGAACGGTTTCTAAACCGTTTTCCCCACGATTTGGGGAGCTGTTTAAGGGGGGCGGTTACACCCCATTCAGCCCCACTTAGGAGCGAATTAAGGGGCGGTTACACCCCTTAATCTCCTATAAATAGGAGTAAACTCAACTGAGTTCGGATTTTTTTGCTTGGCAGCAAAGAAGAGATCCTTGGCTGGCTTTTTAGGATGGGAATTGCTGCAGCAACAAAGTTCCTTGGAGCCCTCGGTCTTGGCTTGTCAAACCGATTTTTGGTTAAATCAACTCTTTCATAGAGTTTCAAACTCGTTCAGAGTTATCAACTCATCAAGAGTTCTAAAACTTGCTTTGCAAGTTCTAGAGTTTCAAACTCGTTCAGAGTTATCAACTCATCAAGAGTTCTAAAACTTGCTTTGCAAGTTCTCCATAGCATCAAATCGTGAGGAGAAGACCACGTTCCAGAGAAACAAGACGTTCGGATTGTCAACGAGAAGCAAACTCGACGCGAGCATTCGAGGGAGGTATCTCATCGCCACCGTGAAGAACCTAGACTTAAACAAAGGGAAGAATTCAGATCAATTCTCCTTTCTTTTGTAATCAGAATCCAAATTGTAATTAAGATCGAGAGAATACAAGTTAATTTTCTTTTATTTTATTTACTACAAATTTTCCATTAAACAATAGCGCCAAAATTCGTGTCTGACACGCACAGAGAATTTTATCCCGAATCCTAAGTAGGGATAAGTCAGCGCCTAATACGCGTTGTCGGTTAGTCTTTTACCGTAAAAAGACAAAAGCCCACGTATTTAACATCATGGCAGACCGTTATTAATAACGCCAAAATTCGTTCCTTACACGCATGGGGAATTTTATCTCGAATCCTAAGTAGAGATAAGTCAACGTCTAACACGCGTTGCCGGTTAACCTTTCTCCGTGAAAAGAACGTCAGGATTCACGTCTGGGGGATGTTATCTCAATCCTTGAATAGAGATAAGTCTATGCCTAGCATGCGTTACCGGTTAGTCTTTCCCCGTAAAAAGGACAAAGCCTATGTATTCAACATCATAGCACCAAGTCTAAGAGAGTTCATTCTCGTAGCACAACATCACATGTAAAACGGATTTAGATAATTCATATGCAAGCCCGATTCAAACGGTAATCGGTAAAGACATATCAAATTCGTTGATGGCTGAAGGTTTGCCAAAAATCCTAAAGTCTGTGCCTAACATGTGTTGTCGGGTAGTCTATTCCTATGACAAATGACAAAATCTATATATTCAATATCATAGCATCAAGTCTAAGAGAGTTTATTTTTTTTAGTATAACATCACTTGCGGAATGGACTTAAACAATCCGCATGCTAGCCCGACTCAAACGGTAGTCGGTAAATGCTCGTCAAACCCATTTATGCCTGAGGGTTTGCTAAAAATCCTATGAGTGTAATGGTTATTTATTCTAAACAGAATGAATAATCGTAATAAGGTACAAAAGTCACCGACGCACCAACTTCACCAGTTGGTCTCGTGACTCGAACTCCTAGGAGTATACGAGTATAAACTAGTCCTCTCCACTCCAACGCCTTAAGATCCTAAACTATATAGACTCCAGTTAACGTACGAGTATAAACTGTGTTAACGTCGGTCAACGCGTTGCGATGAAGGTTAATGCGTCGACAAACTTCGCCAAAACAAGGCTCAAATCAAGTCCAAGCTTCCAGGCGCGAGTCGACACCTCCTGTGTCGACACGAAAGGTGAAATCAGTCAACACGAAGCTCGACCAGACAAACGACACCCCCTGTGTCAACTCGACATTTCGACTAACCAGACGAGACGACATGTCTTGTGTCGACACGAAAAGCGATCTTAGTCGACACGCCCTGCAGTATCAGTCGACACACCCTCTGATTCTTTAAGATTGTATGATAATCCCAGGGGGTTCAATCGTAATTCAGATACGAATCCCCGATGAAGGTAGTCAGTTCAACGTCGGCTCAACGACACGAGCTAAAATCAGAAATCAACATACCAGTTTCAGTTTGAGACTTCGACAAACGGTCATACGATAAACGTAGCGCCAGAAAGATTTCAGCTATTCGACAAAATACTGAATAGACTGAGAATTAGAGAAGTTAAGAACTAAAGCCAATTACAGGTCTTTTTACACCGACTGAAGGTTGGGCCTATCACATCCAAAGTATTTTAAACTTTTCTATAAAAGAAACGAGATTAAAACACTTTGGACGGGGTATCTGTAGGCGTTAAAAAATGCCTATAGGTTCCCGTACGTAGATCGAGGCAGAGAAGATGATGAATATCATTATCCGAGTCAAAGAAGATTATTTGACGTCGACAAGCGCATAAAGCGAATCGACGAAGCGTACGAGTCAACGGAATGACAAAATACATAAAACAGCGGAACAAGACAAGTCCGGACAAGTCAGAAGGTTCAAGATGCCTTGGAATGACTCACATGTGTGGGTCACCTTAAGGTGATCCGTGCACAAGCGAAGGTGACCCACATAGGGCCGCGTCACCTTAAGGTGACGCGCAAGCCAGCGGGTCACATTGACGTGACTCGCACCCGAAACCTCCAAAACACGTTTTTAAATATTTTCTCAGGATTTGTTCATTCCAGAGCCTCCCAACTACTTGGATATCATTCTTAAATGTGGTTAGACTGTTGTTAACTGAAGATAATGCTAAATCCTTTGTTCTTATCCAAAAACACTATAACCGAAGCCTATAAATACAAGCCTAAGGCCCCTATTCACAGGATCTAAAATTTTATAAAAGAAGGTGAGGTGTTGTTGGTTTAGAGAGTGCAATCCACGAATTTCAGAGGAGGGCTAGCAGATCTTGGCAAATTCCAGCATAAAAAAGGAGTTGTTCAAAAGATCTGAGGTCCGTGTCAGCATACCTTGAGATCAAACTTGGTTTTGATCTTGAGAAGAGTTGTAATCTCGCTTAGTCGAGATTATCACTTCTGCGATTGTTTCCTTTGTGAAACAAGAGCATCAAACTTCCATTCTGTCAACCGGATCTAATTCGCGACGGTCCATGGATAAACTCTGGCACTGGCAAAGATCCTACGAAAGCAACGAGTGATAAACGTTCTCTGCGTGTGTTTCTAGAGAGTTGTATTTTTCTTATTTTCATTGTGTAAGAAAGTCTTATAAAAAGACTAATTTTATTTTGAATCAGAGAGTTGTATTTTTCTTATTTTCATTGTGTAAGAAAGTCTTATAAAAAGACTAATTTTATTTTGAATCTGTAATCGATAAACGTGTAATTCATTGTGTAAGAAAGTCTTATAAAAAGACTAATTTTATTTTGAATCTGTAATCGATAAACGTGTAATGGATTCAGCAATGAAAACAACTTTCGACACAAACACCCCTCTCCATCTTCTCAAAGCTAGAGAACTAATCTCTCCTGGGGCAAATATGGTATGTAGCACCCGAATCCAACATCCACTCTGTAGAGTCTGCATAACAAACTGACGGCAATGCTAGGCATGAGTAGTCTGAAGAATCTGAATCTGAATTGTCACCACTAGCTTTTACAACATTCACCTCTGAAGTCTGTACGGCTTTCCCCTTATTCTTCCCGGCTCTATCCTTCAACTTTGGGCATTCATTCTTCAAATGTTCATCCTCTTTGCAAAAAACACATTGATTCCTACCCACACTTCTATGGTCACTTCTTTGCTTTGATTTTGAGCGATTAAATGGACGGGGTTTGGGACTACGACCTCTCACTGCCAATGCATCTCCCGATACCTTCTCGGAGGGTTCACCATCACTCTTCCCCAACTCATAATTCACCAATGCTGAGGTCACCTCCTTATAACTGACAGTGGTTCTATCATTAATCATTATAAGGACAAAGGTACCATAGTCATCCTCTGGTAATGAACATAGTAACAACATTGCATTGTCTTCATCCTCAACCATGATATCCACATTGGCCATATCTGATAGCAATTTCGTGAAGTTATTGACATGTTCTCTAATGGAAACTCCCCTCTTTATTTTGAATTGGTAAAACCTCTTCTTTAAATTAAGTTGATTCTCAATGCTCTTCGTCAAATACTTGTTATTGAGTATTTCTCACAACCGTTTCGTCGATGTTTCATTCATCACATCATAAATTAAATTCGGCGTCAAACATGATCTAATAACTCCACACGCTCTACCATTAATTTTCTTCCAAACCTTATCCTCCATATCATCGGGTTTCTCTTGTAATTCAAGAGTCTCCTCCAAATTTTGAGCGTCCAATGCATCCATTACTTGACATCTCCACAAACCAAAATTTATCTTTCCATCAAATTTTTGAACATTAATCTTTATATTAGCAATGCTCAAACATTGTATCGCCTTCGTCAGGGACGATCTGGATGCACTTGCTTCGGTCATTGTGACAATCCAATATTCTTCAAATGAGAATCCGCACCAGATCCCTTGTAGAAGCCCTAACTTTCTCCTCCAAAATCGAACTCTAAGCCAACCCGGAGCTCTGATACCACTTGTTGGGCACAACGTACACGGACACACAAGACGAGCGAGTAGAACAAAACAATAACCAAACATAAGCACCACACAACAAGAAACCAAATTTTACGTCCTACGTCCACAGGGCAAGGAGGGGGAAGATCTCACTAATAGAGAGAAAGAGTACAAATAAGGTTTACAATCACTCAATAATCTCACAAAAAACACTCAAACAAAACTCTCAAATCCCTCACAAATTCTCCCTTTCTAAGTGCTCAAAACAATGCTGTTTTTCTCAGTAGTTAACCCTAGAAACGTCATATTTCTATTTATATCAAAACAACAAACCCAAACCAATCAGGAAACTGAACTGGGCCCAAACATCGCGGTCGACCGGACATGTCGCCGCGATCGACCGGCCAGAGGGTCGAAAACTGACCCTGTAAACATAACAGGGTTCAGTCGACCGGGCATGTGCATCCGATCGACCTGCCAGAGAGCTGATTTCTCAGCCTGTAATCCGGTCGACCAGACATGTGCTCGCGATCGACCGACCCTTGATACCAAATTCCCCTGTTCCTATGCATGTTTCCGGTTGACCAGACCTAAGTCCGCGATCGACCAACCAGCACCCAAATTGCCTCCAGCTTTATTTTTCTTGTACTTTTTCGCTGTTTCTACAGCCAGATCATACAATTATTACCCTAGTAATAAATCCACCGCGATGAAAGTCTTTTTTTAAGACCCTATAAATCCCTAGGAGTTTGGGGAGCAGCCAAAAACCCCAACCAACCAAAGAGAACCTGTGTCTCGCTGGAAAGCCCAAAAAGAATGGGTTTGACTTCCAAGACCACCACCATCATCTTCACACTCTCACTCCTCTTCACACTCTCATCTTCAGATTCAGTACCCGTTAACCCGAATCCGAAAGAGCTCCCATCCTTCAAGGTCCAGCAACCCCAGGTGAGCCCAATTATTGGTTTGTTTGATATCTTCTCTTGAAAAGATACCAATAAATTTGACCATTAAAAGGGATGATTTTTTTATTTTTATTTTTTATTTTTTATTTTTTTGGCAGTTGTTGTCGAGGGGATGCTCGTATACAGTGACGATAAAGACGAGCTGCTCTTCACCGAGATACACCAGGGATTATATTAGTATTGCTTTTGGGGATGTTCATCGCAACGAGGTATTTTTGAAATGATGCTAGTCTTTCTAGATCGATGGCTTAGTTTTTGGGTTAATTAGATTTTGATGGATAGCAAATATTTTTGTTTGGCCAAATATCAAAAAAGCCCTTTTAACTTGGACGATTACCTGATAACCGCTCATAACGTATAAAGATATCAGAACCCCGCTTAGGGGGTTATCAACAAACCCCATGTAAACTTTAAGATTTTATTGGAAAACCCACCTAACAGCCGTTTACCGCAGTTTTCATATGAGTGGTAAAATTATGTAGGCAGATCATTCCTTGTGAAAAAAAATATTAAAGCCAAGGAGGGTTTTCTTTAACCCCTAAGCTTAAGAGGGGTTCGCTGATATTTTGAAAAGTTATGAGAGGTTATGTGATAATCATGTAAACTTAAAGGGGGGTTTTCTGATATTTAGCCCTTTTTACTATATCAAGATTTCAACAAAATGTTTGATTGGGTGTGTTTGCAGCACCAAAAATTGTTCGGAAAGCAAATTATTAGGCTAAAAGGGAGGAGTCACTACTGTGGTAAATTGTCAGGAGTTGATTTACAATGTGATTAATACACTTGTTGTTCCCAACTACTTCGAATTAAACACGTCCTTAGATTTTGATGCTAGAGTTCCAATGAAAAAGCTATCTATTTATCTGGAAAATATTTGCTTAGTTTTATAGTTATCGAAAGACTTGTGTTCCAACAAAAAAATATGTATACTTCAGTCAAACTTACAAAATTTCAGCTTGTGTGTTCTATACCCAGTAAGTATTAGATCATTGTTATTCAAACATCTTTTCTATTTACGCTTTTTCCTGTTTAAACTATATAATCTTAGGTTTTTTCCCTTAAAATTTACAGTTACCACAGAATGAGAACATTACAGTTACCACAGAATGAGAACATGTTCAGGTTGTTTTTAAAAAAACAATATAAGAGAGTTAACTTTATTCTCTGATAAAAGTGGAAGTCTTAAATATCTCCCAAATGATTCCTAAAAAGAAAAAAAAACTCTCAAATTAAAGATCTTTTTTATGTCACATGACTTTCAAATTACATAGTCTGAAAATTAGCTCATAGCTCAGACTAAATCATAGTTTTCTGATTATCATTTCATAATCATTTCTTATATCAAAAAGTGAAAAATCTTCTTATACCAAATAACTTAGTTTGTTTGTTAGTTCATTAGGATAATATATTTCGACCAAATTTAATTAGTTGTTGTTGTTGATAACATCATATTGTAGAGAATAATATATCTACAAACAATGAGATGGTAACTTGTAGAGAATAATATATCTACAAACAATGAGATGGTAACGCTTGTACTAGACCAAATATACAACTAATGTATGATCAAGCTGTCATGTTCCATGAACCAACAAACCAATAAAATATACACATGTGGTTCTTGCTAGTTTGTAAAAATGTTTGTATAACTATAAAAATCACACTGTTGTAATTATTAGCTTTTACTATTATACAGTTTTTTTTGAAGTTGTGATGTAAACTGAGTTATAAAACAAGATTAATGATATATACAGCCTTAATTACATAATACTACTCATTATTTTTAGCATTTCGCTCATGACGTCCCAACGCAGCTCTTTTTCTGTTATGTCTTGTATTATAGGGTGTGTATGTTCAATAATGATAAAAAAAAGCTTTTTAAATCAAATATGAGAGGATCTTTGTGCAATATATTGACATCATATAATATCTATATATAAAATATTGATAAGGGAGAAATAACATTGTTTGATCATGAAAGAGTCCAAGACTACAAACACTAATACAAGAACTAGGGGTGCCCAAGGACTTTGTCATTGTATCAAAACTCTAAAATTGTGATGATAATTGAGCATTATAATTTTACACTCTAATAATATGCTCCTGTAGGTGGAGCCCCTTTTTATGAGTTAAAATCTAGATTCTGCGGTATCTATGTTTTCTAGATCCGCTTTGAATTTGTGGTTAGTGAGATTTGAGACTGGGACCTAAGTTATTCTGAAATCATGTCAAAGAACCTTATCGCTACACAAAAATAAGATTGAGGGTTATAATTTTACAGAGAAGGCATGCCTGTAATTAACCTTGACGACTGGACCAGGTACACGTGGCGAGGCTCGACGATCCATCGAGCGGCACATTCGAGCGATGCTCGACGGACACGTTCAAGATGCAGGGGCCATGCGGGCATGGTGTATGTTACATCTACCTCCGCAGGCAGGGAAGGGACGGCTGGATGCCGGAATCTGTGACGATCACCGAAGTCGACTATCACAGGACTAAAACATTCTACTACCGCACGCCTCTCCCGAATTCGGTATGGTACGGGTTCAATAACTGCAACAAATCGATGCCTTAAATGTGGCTGAGGGTGCCGGCGGTGGTCTTATTTCTCGGATGCAGATGTAGATGGACATTGTCGGAGCTTGGTTTGGGGTTGTGTTGTTATCTTATGTTGTTGTGAACGTGTGATCTGTGAGGTTGTATCATGAGTTTATGTTGTTTTGCCTGTTGGATTGAGTGTAATCTAGCATGTTATATTGTTATTGTTGGATGTGTATTAGAAGTACGAAATAAAGATGGCTAGACCAAAACTTCAGCAGGTTGGAGCGGTGGATATTTCTGGCGTCTGATATGCTTGGAGTTGATACAATACGTGACACCATCAACGCGGCGTCTGTAGCTCAGTGGATAGAGCGTCTGTTTCCTAAGCAGAAGGTCGTAGGTTCGACCCCTACCTGACGCGATTTTTAATTTTTTAGTCTGCATTTTTTTTTTTTGGTTTTTTGTGTGTATATTTTACAATATCCAGTTACAATTTACAGCTATTTTTACACTTTACATTTTTGTAATTCAGGAGTAACTTTTTAACAACCATGAGGGACCTTAAAGCGGAAGAAAGCTAAGGAAATCGTGAGATTTTGACAGAATAAGAATTAATCGCAAATTTACGTTTTCCCCCCACATATCACTCGCTGATAATTTAAACCAATTTCCTAAAAGACCCTTTTACTACCAATCTCCGACGAGTGAAGCGGGGAGAAAGAAGAGGGTATTCACGTCAATACAATTACAATGGCATAACCAGTAAATAAATGTAAACCGGCCTGCCTCCCTCATCTTAAAAAAAAATCTCAACTTTTCTCCTCGTCCGCCCTCCTTATCAGCGTGAAATGGCGAGCGCAGTGTGCTCGCCCTTCTCAAATTCCATTTCTACCCTTATCAAGTCACCAAATTCCTCCTCTATCCCCATATTCTCCTCCCCTAGAAACCCTAGCTCCAATCTCAGACTCTCCCCTATCTCCAGCTCAGGCAGTCTCCGTCCTCTCAGGGCCCAGGTTAGCATGTGAAAAAGGTCACAGTTTTAGGGCTAAAGTTTGCATCTTTGAGAAAAATGAAGCAAATTTGGAGTTCTATTATGTTCACTCTGGTTATTTTCTTGTTGTAGAATGTAGAGACTAGCCAGATTACTGAGCCTAGTGGTATTGAATCTCGCGATTGTGAAGCGAACGGTGAGAACTCACAAAATTCGAGTCTTTACAGTATTCTTTGTTTAATTTTTGATATGTTTATTCTCGAATTTTGTAAATTGGCAATTTGCCAAAATTTGCCCAATTAGAGAATTGCTAGGGAACGCGGCTAGTTAAATTGTTATCAGCGAAGTGTCAATATATCATGCAATTGCAAACCGACCTCACCTCAATTGCTTTCATTCCCTACTGTCAGATTTCCATGGAAAATGCAGCGTGCTTCGCTTATGTGAATGCCCATCACTGACCATTGTAAATTGGAACATTCCCAAAATTTTCTTCTAAAAGCCCCCAAGCTCCCACAATCTCTGTCTCTTGCCAATTCGCAATTCGGGCACCTTCAATTTCTAAGATAAATTTACAAAAAACAAGTCTTTTTTTTTTTTTGTAGAACAGACAAGACAACCACCAAAGTGCCAACCTAATACTGTGGGATGGTGATATTCGAAATATTGAACATTTTGCCTGCTTTTGGTGATAACTAAGGTTCAATTATTGGTTTTATCTATTTATTTATTTTTTTGTTGCCGTTAGTATAAACTGTAATCCTCAAACCTCATCAACTTTTGAATTTTGGTGTAGTGGAAGGGAACTTTAACATGGTATTAAAGCAATCAGCTCAGATCCCACATCATGTGACATGCCACACATTTACAGCAGATTATAAGGGGAAAAAAGAAAAAAAAAGAAAGAGATACTATTGTGTGAATCAGGTTTAGGCCCATGAAAGCGTGCTCAGGTAGCAACAAAGTTTGAAAGTTTAAATTCATATCCCTTAACCCTCATCATAGCTTCAGAGTTCGCATGTAGTGAAAGGGACCTTCAACAGTTGCTATCCATTATCAAAGCCCTTGAAATATAGTATGCTGTCATGTTGTACATTTTACTTGTTTTATCCTTGACATATCTTTCTCTAACAGACGTTTCACTAGAAGAATTAGCACATACATGTCTTTTCTACATTCTTTTGTATAATTATCTTAAGTTGAATAAAACCCAGATCCGATCCTAGTCCGGGCTGCTAGAGGAGAGCCGGTTGATCGTCCTCCAGCATGGATGATGAGGCAGGCAGGAAGGTATATGGCTGTTTATCAAAAGCTTGCAGAGAAACATCCATCCTTCAGGGAGAGATCAGAGACAGTAGATCTTATAGTGGAAATTTCTTTGCAGCCTTGGAGAGCCTTTCGTCCAGACGGGGTCATAATTTTCTCAGACATACTCACCCCCTTGCCTGCATTTGGCGTTCCTTTTGATATAGAAGAACTGAGGGGTCCAGTTATTCAATCTCCAATTCGTGACAGGGAGGGGCTCAAGAAATTGCATTCCATTGACTTAGAGAAGGTTAATTTTGTTGGAGAGTCCTTGAGGATCTTGCGTAGAGAGGTATGACATTGATTTCGTTAACCAAGACATTGATGTAACTCATAGGACAAAATCTAGCAAAATGAATGCATCGTGGTTTGCGCTGCTTCGGTGTGTTTTTGTTTATTTGTTATGCATAAATTGTTTAATGCTATTTGAAAGTTCTCTCTTTCTTCGTTCTATAGAACTTTAGTCTTGGCATCATGTTGTTCCTGATAAATGAAAGTTTGTTTAACTGCATAATAAGCACAGAAAGGCATCCTAAAAGTAGTTTTCTCTTGTGTGAATTCTGAGTTGGTAATAGGAGGTTGATTTAAACAAAAAAGAGGGATTGATGTATTAGTTGTCTCTTAGGAATATAATCTGCAAATATCTGACATTTCATTTGCAAAGAATGTTTTCTTTTTCTCGTATCTGACATTATGTATATCATAGATCATCTTTAATCCGACCATTTCGCCCAATGCAAAGAATATTTTTCCTGACAAGTAGCTGGGCATATAAAAATAAGACGTGAATGTTGATGTTGGTAGTGATTTTGAAAGGTTAACAGTGTCTTGAATCAGAGCAATATTTCTGGAGTCTTTTCAGGGTAAAAGAAAGAGGCTATTAGAACCTTCATTTTCTGTCCTTGACAAGGCACTGCAACGTTGGAATTATCTAAGTGCACTGAGAGCAATCATGCTAACAGGCTACAAGTTCACTTTGTTCATTTCTTTGCTCATTCATAATCATAATTTTGTAAGTGTTTAGATAATTCAGCTAGATCACAGATAATATTCCTTCGTCAAACATCTAGTTATCATTCATCTGGAAATTAATGATTATTACTTGTTAGGATTGGGGAGAGGCTTGCAGAAGAGCATATGATTAATGTTTATGCCTACCTATGGCATAGCAGGTCTGATGAAAGTGTCTCATGCCAAGTCATTTAATCCCGAGTGTTAAAAATAATTCATCACCATTATATTGCTAGCATTCTTTCCTGCTTGTTGTCATCAATCTGGTAATCCATGATTAGCAGACCTGCATAGCATAATTGCATATAATTTTCATTTGATCAGGGCACGCAAAAACTTATAAAATAGCATATAATCAATATTTATGCCTCCCTAAAACATGCAGTATAAATTTCTGACAACCGCTTAATCTTTGTTATTATAGGTTGGGGATAAAGCAGCCGTTCTTGGTTTTGTTGGAGCACCATGGACAATTGCAACCTATATTGTTGAAGGAGGTACAACACGTACATATACAACAATAAAAAGCATGTGTTACACTGCACCAGAGGTGCTGAGAGCTCTTCTCTCTCATCTGACCCAAGCGATAGCTGATTATATTATTTACCAAGTAAATTCTGGAGCTCAGTGTATACAAATCTTTGATTCATGGGGTGGGCAGCTACCACCTAATGTTTGGGAGATTTGGTCCAAGCCATACATTGAAGAGGTGCCCTTGTCATTTACGTTTTCTTATTACTTGCCAGATTTCCTTTGATCCAGTGGTTGTTCCTCTTCATTGCAACTATTCAGATTTGGTCCAAGCATTTTTCCTTGCATATGAATTTCATAGTACTTTCAAGTCAACTATTTTTTTCCCCATAACGGTTTCTCCTTTT
>NC_033799.1:25618402-25698487 GCF_001876935.1 Asparagus officinalis | reverse complement strand
AGGTAATCTGACCAGTTTAGTGGACTTAAAATATGGACTATATAGAACCCCCTGACTATTGGAAATTGTTATAAACACCGTTAATGTGAAGGGTAAAATGTCTTAACTGCTCATTAATATCTATTAACCCTAATCTGCGAAACTGCCTCTCCATAAAAGTAAAAAAGTACTCAAGGGAAAAAATTTCAAAGACATGTCACATGCGGATTACATGACAACTTTAATTAGCTGCCATCAACCATAGTATTTTAGAGAACAAGTTCAGGGGGTTTTGTCCAATTTATAGATGTTAGGGTGGTTTTGTGCAAACACCCAAAGGTTCATGGGATTTATGAAGTTTACCCCATTTTAATGTTGTTTTGGTCACTAATCATTCCTTTTCAATCCACAGATAGTGAACACAACGAGGAAAGCATGCCCTCATATACCTTTGGTTTTGTATATAAATGGTAATGGCGGGCTGCTTGAAAGAATGAAGGGAGTTGGAGTTGATGTCATAGGACTTGATTGGACAGTGGACATGGCAGATGGTAGGAAAAGGCTCGGTAGTAACATCAGTGTTCAAGGAAATGTCGATCCTGCATATTTATTTGCCCCACTTCCAGTTTTAACCGATGAAATCCACAGGTTAGTAGTTTATGTGATGTTTTTTGAGTTCCTTTATCTTTTATAGGTTCCCACCATTCATATGTTCTGTTGAGTTGAAAATTATAAATAGCTCATTCATGTGATTGCTCAGTTTGATAATCTAAATTAACATGATGCCTTTGGAGCTTTATAGAGGCAGGGAACAGAGATGATACTGCAGCTTAGTTATGTTATATCTTTAACTTTTAAAAAAAAATTTCTGTTAATCTTGTTGCTTGAAGTCATGCCTTAAAGTTTGAGTTGTTTTGCTATAGTAAAGTTATTCTGTAATCTATTTTCTCGACTCCCTTCTAGTACAAAAAAATCACAAGAACTAGTCTTTGGTGACATGAGTTCGTTCAATTGTTTGTATAAGATACTTTCTCATACTTGCCAGCTGGACTCCTAAAATTCAAAGAAAGTGATAGATGTTTCGCTACGTATCGTAACATTGGTGATTGCATGGATTTTTGTATTGTTTGTACTCATTCACTAGTTTGTTTGCACTGGTATTTTAGCTATTTGCATTGGTTTTCTATAATATTTGCACTGGTTTGGTAGTGTTATGTGTTATTTTTTCTGTAGGGGGCCCTATATTGTTTTCTATAGGGGCCCTATATTGTTTTCTATAGAGATAAAGGAACTTTCCCGAAAATTTATGTCAAGGTGGGGATCACCTTAAGAGGTTGATGTGAGATTGACATTATGTCATTAGAAATTGTCCACATTTACATCTGACCTTATAGTCCACAACCAAATATATTTCTACAATAAGAGAAATTAAGATGATGGACATTGTTGTACTACACGTAGTGTTTTATGAACTACTATTGTTTTCGTATTTCAATCAGGTCACCTTCGTTACTTTTCTCCATCATCCTTTCATCTACAATTTGATTGTTTCTTGAATCATTTTACACTCTTAATCATAATGTCTACTAAATTTGCCAGGGTGGTGAAGAGTGCTGGACCAAGGGGACACATACTTAATCTTGGTCATGGAGTCCTTGTTAAGACACCAGAAGAAGCAGTTGCTCATTTCTTTGACGTTGCAAGGGGGTTAAGCTATAAAACCCTCTTTGAAGATAATGCACCGGAATTGGCTCCTGTTCGTTGATCATCGCCTTATCTTAAGTTGAAAATTTTGAAGTAGGTGATTTTTCGGCTTTCCGCCACCTACCAGCATTCTGATGAATTATATCATTCTGATGAGAGATTTTTCTGTATCAATGTAATCTTCTTTCTCATGTACATACTCGAGAAATGTTTGATAATTACATGCTTGAGTTGTTCGTATGTGATGGCTGCTGTTTTTGTATATTTTCCCAGAGGAAGCGGTTGCTTTCTGATCATTCTCAGGTACTATCAAGAATAACACGGTAGCATATAAGCCTAGATATCATATGTGCAGAAGGATACACGTAAATATGTATGTTATGAAAACTTTGATTGAGAAAAGGAAGCAGGAACATTGGTAGAGTATCTGCCTGGTTAAAAAATTTCAATTCTCAATTTTTAGTTGGTTATGTTGAGTTAATGGAATATTGGTAGGGTATCTGCCTGGCTAAAATTTTTTCAATTCTCAATTTTAGTTGGTTACGTTGAGTTAATGTTTGGTCCATTTTGGCCCGGCACATCATTCTCTGCGTTCTCTGTATTGTTTTTTCTCTTTGCAATTAGGTGACTACTGATCTTTTTCCTTTTTTTTTCTTTTTTTTTAATGTAGAGGAAACTTCTCTATATTGCGTTCTTTCAGAGAAGATGATATCTACTTTGATCACCCAAAGTAGATTTTAGGGACCTAGGAGAACTCACCCCTAAGAGCTATCTTGTAGCGGGAGGGAACCTAAATCCCTTATAAATCCAGTCATTCATATAACCGATGTGAGACTAAAGGGATCCTAACATACCACCACGCTTTCGATCCCGACGCCCATGTGGGTCGGCTTTGCACCAGTCTAATCCTAGTAGAACACTGCAATTCTGATGCTATCCCTTTGGCTTTGCACTAAATTAGTCCCAGGACCACCCGCGTCGCTCGATTGCAATCAGAAGGTGGGATCGGCTCTGATATCATTTGTAGGGGACCCAGGAGAACTCATCCTTAAAAGTAAGCTTGTAAAGGGAGGGAATCCAAATCTCCTATAGACCAATATCAAGTCACACATATAATCAATGTAGGACTAAATGGACCCTAATAGTAGATGTAAATTATATGTACGATTTTTTTCCCCCACAAAAACCACATGTAAAGTAGTGTGAAACTACAAAAACCATTTCTAAAGTTCAGTTTATAAAAAAAATCATTTCTGAAGAGGTTTCTAGTTGCAGTTAACCATTTTGACCTATTTTTTAATGGAATTTCAATTGAAATCCCCAAGATTTCCTTTCTTGCAGGTGATATCTTTATTAACTAAAGTTGACATTTTTTTGGTGTATTTGTCGAGGACATTTTGGAGATTTCAATAAAAATTAAACCAAAAAGATAAGTACATGTGGTCGATTGCAACCAAAACTTCCTTTAAGATGGTTTCTATATAAATTGAACTTGAAAGCTAATTTATATATTTTTATCCTATTTTAAAGTTTTTTTATTTTTTATTTTTGTGCTGAAGCATGATTTGAGTCATACATGAACAGTTCAAATCTAAACTTTGCCGCGGCGAAAAAAACATATTATACGATTCGAAGCATCTAATCTCGAAAATAGCATATTTTTATTTTTATTTAAAAAAAGGGAATAACAAGAAAGTACGAGGCGAACTGAATTTACTCAAACACCCTTTTAAAAATGATCAATATTGGGTTAACTAAAGGGTAAATTTCACAAACCTTGCTCCTTTTGAGGTCATGCCCCCAAACTTTTGGCAATGTGATGTAACCCCCTGAACTTTTGGACCGTTCATAAAGCATCAAAGGGATAAACCCCAATCTTTTTTCAACATCCCTCTTAACTTTCAATATCATTCTCAGAGCACCCCCAAAAACTTTTAAATATCATTTTCAAAAAAAACCCAAAACTTTCAATATTACTTTCGGAAAATCCTCATTACCTTTTGATAAAATTTCAGACACCCCATTACGCTGTTCGGGGGAATGTTAAAATAATTGCCAACATTATGGGTATTTTGCGGACGTCTCAAAATTTGGGGCTTAAGTGACATCTTCATAGGTTTTTGGGTTATCTTATAATGGACCAAAGTTTCGGGGGCATATCTGAAATTTTCCCTAAAGTAAGCAGCAGAGTTTCCCTGCGTCTTTCAATCGATCCTCATCTCCTCTCTCACTCTCTCTCTCTCACCTCAGCTTTCAATGGCGAGCGCATTGTGCTGCTCCGCCTCAAATTCCCTTGGTGCCCCTAACAAATCATCAAATTCCTTCGCTGTCAAGGTTAGCCAACTATATAGATCGTATCTTTAGGAGTAAAGTTTGCATCTTTAAGAAGAAAAACGTCACCTTTTTCTCTTTCTCTTTTTTTTCAGAAGGCAAGCACTAACCAGGGTACGAAGTCCATTATCAGAGGGAACGGTGAGAGGCACAAATTTTGAATCTTTAAATTTAACTCCATAAAATATCATAATATCCGGCCTTTAAGGGAAATTGGGTACTTGGTTTGTTTGGTAAATTTTCATTTGCAGGTGGAAATGTGAGCATTGAGAACTCGCTGTGCAGTAATTCTTTGTATGGGAAGATCTTAACTGGTAAAAAGACTACGTACAGAAATGGAAATCTTTCTACAATTACTTCAATGGTTGGTATAATCATTTCTTTTTGTCATTCATTCCATTCTCTTATTTGTATTACTCTTCACTGTGCTTTAATATAAGGGTAATTTTCACTTAATCCCCCTTATATATTAGCCCATTCTGAGATTCCCTGAACTTTAAAAATGACACTTAACCCCCAGCTTTTGGGTGTGTAACAGAACCATTATTTTAAATATCCCCGACATGGCCAATACATTCGATTTATACTTTTGTAAGCGCCGTGGAATGATATGGTCTCAATATCATTTTTGTTTTTTTGGCAATTTTTCATTGGGCAATATATGATGATTTTCCCCATACTTGAAAGTAACAATTTAACCTCAAAAAAACATCTCAAATGTTGCTATAGCGATTTAGACTTTAGACAAAATTTAAGAAACTTCTTTCTCACATCCTTTCTTTATGATTAACAAAAGAGCCCATGATAAATCCTCTGAAATTGCCTCTTTCTCGCATCCTCTGAAGAAACTTCCTTTTAGCTTCAATTTTTTTCTACTCTACTAGGTCAGAATCCCTGGCAATATATACTATGGAGAAAACATCTTCATATCTTCTGTTGCAAAAACACGTGATGTCATATAGTAAATAGCAGAAAACTAAATTTAAGAAGCAGTTTGATAATTAAAGATACACTCGACATAGTGTAAATTTTAAAATGTAGATTTTACTCTAATTTCTTTTAGCTCAGAAAGAGCAAGCTGAATTGGTGATATTGTTCATTAGGTTGACATGATGTATATTCTTTGTTTTATCTCAGTTTGGGGCTGGAAGAAAGGCCACAAAAAGAGAAGTTATAGTCCCTGAACCAGACTACAGAATTCCAGTTGTTTTACTTGGTTAGTTTTTTAGATTTGTTCATGGTACTTTGAAAACATTTCAAGCCAATTTATTTTCGACTAATTTCGTGCTTCTTGCTGCTGATTTAATTGCATAAAAAGGCATAGCTGGTGGATTTGCATCCCAACATCTTCAATTGATGACTCCTCATGAGATCGAACATCGTCTTCAGGTCCTTGATGTGATCTTCTTTGTTACGACTTTTCACAACCAAATCATCAACGTAGCATTCGACTGTTTTCCTGAGATGTTCTTGGAAAATCTTGGTCATGAAAGTAACAATTTAACCTCAAAAAAACATCTCAAATGTTGCTATAGCGATTTAGACTTTAGACAAAATTTAAGAAACTTCTTTCTCACATCCTTTCTTTATGATTAACAAAAGAGCCCATGATAAATCCTCTGAAATTGCCTCTTTCTCGCATCCTCTGAAGAAACTTCCTTTTAGCTTCAATTTTTTTCTACTCTACTAGGTCAGAATCCCTGGCAATATATACTATGGAGAAAACATCTTCATATCTTCTGTTGCAAAAACACGTGATGTCATATAGTAAATAGCAGAAAACTAAATTTAAGAAGCAGTTTGATAATTAAAGATACACTCGACATAGTGTAAATTTTAAAATGTAGATTTTACTCTAATTTCTTTTAGCTCAGAAAGAGCAAGCTGAATTGGTGATATTGTTCATTAGGTTGACATGATGTATATTCTTTGTTTTATCTCAGTTTGGGGCTGGAAGAAAGGCCACAAAAAGAGAAGTTATAGTCCCTGAACCAGACTACAGAATTCCAGTTGTTTTACTTGGTTAGTTTTTTAGATTTGTTCATGGTACTTTGAAAACATTTCAAGCCAATTTATTTTCGACTAATTTCGTGCTTCTTGCTGCTGATTTAATTGCATAAAAAGGCATAGCTGGTGGATTTGCATCCCAAGACAATCTATTGCCAGCTGCTACCATTGGTCTTCTTGGATTGCTTCTACTATTTCAGGTAAAATATAAAGTCTGAGATGAACTTTCTTTTCTTTTCTTGTCTTTTCTTTTCTTTTCTTTTCTATTTTCTTTTCTTTATCATTTTTGCAGGCCTTTAGGATACCTTTCCTCTCAGTATTGGGGGAAGCATGCTTTAAAATTTCACCCTCATTGTTGCAAATCATATATCATCTACATATACACATACACGTACACATCCATATACCTACACGCACAAATACACGCAAACGCACACACACGCACACGTGTACACGTACACGTACATGAAGGTATATGTATAATGTATATTGATGTGTATGTATGCGTGAATACAGGCACACGCAACACATGTATAACTTTTTATTTTTTACTATGTAGAGAGTAGACCGATTTTCCTCTTCATTTTAAGTTTATGGCACTTTTAATTTGCATTTGATATGGTAGTTCTCTATTGCGGTATGTCCTTATCATGAAATCTTAATTATGGTAGTTTGGTGATCTTCTGTTTGTAGAATACTTCTCTTAGACTTAGTTTTCATGAGCCTATGTGTCATATATTTAGTTTTGAGTTTGTTATGTCTCCTAATCAACCGGCTAATTCATTTTTGAATGTCTTTCAGACAACTAGAGTGAGGTTCGTTTTCGATGAAGAAGCCCTGGTTCGTTTACTTCATCCTGAAAGTATGCATTAGTTTGAACTATCCTCCGATAGTGGAGCAACTATCAGACGTGCATATATGATGATAACTCTGTGGAATAATATGCCATTTAGTTTATGTTTTAAATCTTTACAATTTTAGTTACCTATGATTCTATAATTTGATATATTAGATGTGTAATTGTAGGAGGTAAAAGTTGGGGGTAAACTTCAGGAATCTGGTGAAAATGTTTTCGTGGGTGGCAAGAATCGGTGGAAGTGAGTGAACTTGTTTACTTCAGCTAGTCTTTAGAAAAGCTGGTTCCAAAATATGACTAAGTTAAGTTTTCAACAGGTATTCTAGTTTTGTTAACTGGGAGCTTTGGTGGCCAAATTTTCCAATTTTAGTGTACTTCAAGGAGACACAAACAAAGCCAGAAGGGCAAGTTCACTTCTTTCCAGTAATATTTGTAAGTAGCCATGTTGCAATAAGAAGCTGAAGCTTTATTTCAGATTTGGACTGTAAATATAAGATTTTGTTTTTATTTTTATTTTTTGTGTAGAACGGGAAGCAACTATATGATGTGATGGTCGAGAGAGCAGGCCCATCAAAGACAAGTGCACCCAAATAGTAACGAAAGCTTAATCCTGGTAATTCTACTCTCTCCTGGTGATACCATACATATTCATCTACTCCAAGTTAAAACCATAAC
The DNA here is from genome assembly GCF_001876935.1 of Asparagus officinalis. Lineage (NCBI taxonomy): Eukaryota > Viridiplantae > Streptophyta > Magnoliopsida > Asparagales > Asparagaceae > Asparagus > Asparagus officinalis. Next base: position 25,690,935 of record NC_033799.1, on the reverse strand, counting down.
CTGTGACAAGCCGGCTGTTACTTGTTTGAAACTCCTTTTGGTGTGGAAAAGGTTACGATTTTGAGTAACGTCCGTCAAAATCTGTGCAAGTCGTTAGAAACTTTTTTGATCTGTGCGAGTCGTTAGGAGTTTTTTTGTACCTGCAGTTTGCAACTATATTTATTAGTCGCGGCAGTAACCCAAATTTGCAGTTGCATGCAATTGTAGTTGCAAGTTTTGCAGTTATAGCGAACCAAACAAACTTGTATACTTTAGCCGTAAAAACTCGATACATGTGGAAGGTACTATGCACGGAGGGTTAACTTCAGTCTCTTTATCCTCTTGCAGAGCTGTTACTCTGTCAGCAGATCTTTCCGCTGTCCATACTTGTAACTACTTATGTTCCTTGCATATGTATGTAACGGAAAGGTGATCGGTAGAATGTTTGCCTTTTATATTAACGTCTGTATGTATGGATTCAGATCCTCGCCAATTAAACGGTAATGGGAGAGGGTCCGATTCTTTCAATCCTTAATATCTATCTTAATCTCAATGGATGAGATCATGCCACCTAAAATTTTCACCATCACAAATAGTGATTTTGACTATAGTGGTTTTCGAACTTTCTAGTGGTCTTCAAGGCCACAGTGTTTTCTAAGATAAAAATAAAGTTTAATGTGACATGATCTCACTCGCTGGAAGTGATATAAATAGTGAGAACTTAGAGAATTGGATCATCTCCTATTACCACCTAATTGGAGAGGATCCCGATCTTGCGTGTATATGATGACTTATATTGACGTAATGTAATGTAACATAACTTTGTATGGCTATCATTTAGTTTTCTCCTGTGTTCAGAATATTTGAGGTAAGCAATTGAGAAATGCTTTCATACTTTTGGCATCAGATTTTTATACCCACATCTATTTAGGAATGGTGGATTATATTGATTTATAAATGAGTAAGCCTCAAGTTAAAATTGTTATAGGAATGGTGGTTAATAACTGAAATACTATACATTTATTAACCAAATAGCCCCAAATGGGCTGTCACAAAGTCTAAATTACCGAAAGATATTTTTTTAACCCCTATTAACTAGCTTGGTATTAAGAGTTTCCCAAGTGGCTTTTTGGTATTAAAAGTCCACTAATTCTGCAATCATGCATTTTTCTTTGCCGCAGGTGAAAATTTGGGGACAATTTTGTCAATTCCAAACATATTGACAGCAAAAGAACATGTTCTCATTCAATTAAATATTAATAATCATCGTACATGCAATTTTTCTCTCTGTTTTTTATTTCCGTGAACGAAAAAAGTCTAATTTTACATTTGATATACTTTTAATACGAAAAAGTTATCAGATAATTTTGTAATATCAAATCAGTTAAGGGGGTAACAAAAGATACCAATTTGGTAATTTAGTTCCATACAAAAACTCAAGAAGTTGTCATTTTCTCAACCGTAATTTTCTATCTTTTACAAAAGTTGAACGGTTATCAGGTAACCCCTTGCAACTTTCAAACATAAAAAAAAACCCTTAAGTTCCAGTGTTATCAGATTAGAAAATCCCCCAACAATGTTAACCGTTAGTTCCAAATGGGTGGGTAAAATCGCGCAAGCAGATAATTTTTACTAATGAAAATTAGGGATGCTAAACCGTATCCGTATCCGAGGAAATATTTGTAACTGTATCTAGGATATGGTTACGGATTTGGTTTTGTAGTGAAATATCTGTATCCGTATCCGAAATATTTGAAGACATATTAGTCATACTCTTACGATAGTTTCGATTTTTAGATTATGGATTTGTGTTTAATTTTGATGATCAAGATGTCTAATCTTAACTTTTCAGTTATAATGAACATATTAATAAACTCTTTTGTATCACATGAACTATGTTTTTCTCAATACTATCTAGTTTTCTCATATCCACATATTAATAAACTCTTTTGTATCACATGAACTATGTTTTTCTCAATACTATCTAGTTTTCTCATATCTGTTTTGTATCATCACATGAACTATGTTTTTCTCAATACTATCTAGTTTTCTCATATCTGTTTTGTATCTGTATGCATATATGCTTATATCTGCATGTATATCCGTAACCGTATCTAATTTTAGCGGATATGAATATGAATTTTTCTTACCGATGTATATACGTATCTGTATCCGAGATGGGTAAGCCGATACGGATATGGATATGGTAAGCATCATATCCGAGCCATATGCGGACAGAATACACTCCTAGTGAAAATTATAGTTCACTTTTATGGGGGTTTTCGGACAACTCTTACAGTTAAAAGAGGGTTGTCTGATAACCCCTAGAGTTAAGGGGGCTATCTGATAATCGTCCGAAGGAGGTTTCTGAATTTGGCTTGTGTGTATTTAATTTCAAACCCGATCCAATAATTAATCCGAAGTTCCGAACTAGTCTCTTTTTCTGAGTTCAGTTTCAAATTGGATCCAAGTCGCAGGCCAATAATTAACCCGAACCGACCAATCCCACTCATGCTCCCGCCATAATGAACCGCTGTCTCCTCCCTCTCACTCCCGCCAAATCCCATTTCAAATCCGTACGCCTCTTCTCAACCCACAACCTGTTCGACGAAATTCCACAAAGAACCATCAACTCCAATCTCACCCTCAATCCCACCGCATTCGCTGCCACCGTCAAATCCTCTGTGTTAGAGGTGTGATGTTAACCTAACAGTATTTTATGGACCTATCGCTCTATTGGGGAGAGTCGATAAGTGGATTTTTGTCAGAGGTGTAGTGTTAACGTGACAGGATGTGTGTTACGATTGGAGCAACTTTGTGGACTTATCATCCTATTGGAGAGGATTGATAAGTGAATTTGTCAGAGGTCCCCGACTCCACGCCCTCGCCATCACCTCTGGCCTCTTCGGGTACCGCTCCTTCATCCGGAACTCCCTCATCAACATGTACACCAAATCCAACTCCTTCGACCTCGCCTACAAAATTTTTAGCACGCTCCAAGACCCGGATGTCGTTTCTTGGAACACGATCCTCTCGGGCTTATGGGGGGTCAACGGATTACAGTTTGTATTGGAAATGAATAGGTCAGGCGTCTCTTTTGATGCTGTTAGCTTCACGCTGGCAATCTCATTCTCCGCTGACTTATATGAGGTGGGTTTTGGTCGGCAGATTCATTGTCTTGTGTTTCGATCTGGGTTCGATTCGGATGTCTTTGTGGGGAATTCTCTTATTACAATGTATTTGAGGAATGGGTGCGTTGAGGATGCAAGGAAAGTGTTTGATGAAAAGCCGAACAGAGACTTGGTGTCATGGAATGCTTTGATTTCTGGATTAACCCAAGAAGGGGATTATGGGCACGAGGCAATTAGGGTTTTTATTGAGATGGTGAGCCGAGAAGAGTTTAGGCTCGATCATGTTTCGCTTGCGAGCGTCGTCTCGGCTTGTGGGCAAGAGAGAATGTTTGATCTCGGGTGTCAAGTCCATTGCTTCGCGATGAAGGTTGGGCTCGATGAGCATGTCTCTGTTGCAAATGTTCTCATGTCAATGTACCAAAAAACTGAGTCAAGTGATTGTGCAGTTAGGGTTTTTGACAACATGAGAGAGAGGAATGTTGTTTCTTGGACTACAATGATGTCGATAGATGGGAATAATGCAGCACCGCTCTTTAACAGTATGAAACTTGATAGAGTTCAGCCTAATGAGGTTACGTTTATCGCATTGATCTACTCTGTATCTCCTGAAGATTCTCTTGCAATAGGAAATATGATTCATGGGATCTGCTTCAAAACTGGGATTTTGTCGGAGGTAAATGTTTCGAACAGTCTTATAACCATGTACGCCAAGTTAGGCTACACTGTAGAATCAAGAAAGATTTTCGACGAAATGAGCTATAAAGAAGTAATCTCTTGGAACTCACTCATCTCAGGCTACGCACAAAATGACCAATGCGAAGAAGCCCTACGCGCCTTTTCCTCATTGCTCACTCACTGCATGCCGAATCAATACACATTCGGGAGCATTCTCAGCGTGATAACCGCAGCACAAACCATGTCGTTAACCTATGGCCAGCAATGCCACTGCCGCATCCTCAAGCTCGGTCTCAGCACGAATGAGTACGTCTCTGGCGCTCTCATCGACATGTACTCAAAACACGGGAGCATCCTAGAGTCCCAAAAGGCGTTCCAGGATACTACCCATAGAAGCCTGATAAGTTGGACTGCGATAATCTCTGCACATTCCAAGCACGGTGACTTCCAGGCCGTAATGCGCCTGTTTGAAGAAATGTTGGGGTCCGGGCTAGAGCCCGACAATATCACCTTCCTCGCGGTCCTCATGGCATGTGGAGGCAAAGGGAGGGTTGATATCGGCATAAGCATCTTTGACACGATGGTGTCACAATATAAACTAGAACCATGGCCGGAGCATTATAGTTGTGTTGTTGATATGTTGGGGAGAGCGGGGAGATTGGCAGAGGCCGAGGCTATGGCAAAGAGAATACCACTAGGGTTAGGGTTTTCGGCGATGCAAAGCTTGTTGGGAGCGTGTAGGTTTCACGGGGAGGTGGAGATGGGGGAGAGGGTAGCAGAGGCGTTGATGGCGATGGAGCCAAAGGAATCAGGGGCATACGTGCTCATGTCAAACTTGTACGCGGAGAGGGGGGAGTGGGGGATGGCAGCGAGGGTGAGGAAGGAGATGAGGGAGAGAGGGGTGAAGAAAGAGGTAGGGTTTAGTTGGGTGGATGTAGGGATGAGAGATGAGATACACTGCTACAAGTTTTCATCTGGTGATCGGAGTCATCCTCATGCTGAGGAGATTTGTAGGGTTGCTGAATGTTTAGGGTTAGATATGAGTGAATTGGAGGAAGACAGAAATAGTAGCATGGGTTGGTTATCAGAAGAAGTAGCATGTAAGTGATGAATCTCTAAATGACAATTACAATTACTTTTGAGTACAACAAGCAAAAGGAAAGTTCACTTTCATGAATTGCAGTCTCATTTTCCAATATAGTGAATCTTAACTAGTGCGGAACTCAAGTACAAACATATGCATCATAACAAAATTCAAATACAGCAGGTGCTGCAGCTCTGGATAATGATTCTCGTCAAGAAGAAGGAAGATTTCACACATTTATTACTATGACAGCATAAAAATGGTAATGGTTTAAGGTAAAAAATTAGCCAAAACAAAGTTGGCTATCGTCGTAATCTGATTTTACAGCAATACTACTTGTAGGCAATAATACTTGTAGGGTACCGTACGATCAAGGAGAAAAATATATGTTCAGGAAAATATATTTCAACTGATTCGTCTGAAGACGCAAATGTTAAGAGGTAGAATTCTCTTGGGAGAGAACAGATCCAATCCTTCAAAAAGTCTTAATCCTGGACCAGCTGTAGGATATAAATGATATCTTCTCCACCTTCTGCAAAAGAAAAATCACCAGGAAAGAAGCAAGAAATCAGATTAGTAACCTTTTTGGCAAGCAAAAAGAAAAGTTTACAATTCAGTTTATTCACAGTTCCAATTCATCTTATAGAGGGTGAGACAAAAGGATTATAGAACCAAGAGACGAGCAAATCGAACCTAGCATGTAAGTTTTTTCGATTAAGATTCCTTGGGATGGGAGTTGGTCAAGTATATATAGGATGATAATTGTTAAAATGTACTACGATTCTATATTGCTCTGTTACTACAAGACTCAAGCGTATCGAACTTTTCCTTGTGAATAAACATGTGGAACCTTTCCCTGTAGGCACAACAAAGACAAAAAAAAAAGGCAAAATCCATCCCAAACCAATAATACCAAAAAAGCAAATTCCCAAACAAATCCAATCCTGCTAATACTAAACCAGAAATACCTAAAAAGAAATCTTCAAAAAAGTCCCAGTCACAGAAATCAGTTAAAGCCAAAAACATACTCTGAAATAAATTGTCATGCAAAATGCAGCTCCATAAATGAGTCCACTTACTACTTGTACAAGCATTTCCATGAAATTAGTTTTCACGATTATACCTCAAATAGAGTACTACTTCTAAAACAAAAGAGGAAACTTTTGCATGCTTGTATCCCAAACAATCAAAGAAAAGGCCTCTGATGTATCATCCTTACACCATTAAATAGACTATTCCTGCCAACAGCTTTTGTTAGTTTTTTGACGGGTCTCTGACATTCGAGCCAATTTATCTCCTAATTCATTTTCTTCCACTGACAGTAACTTTATGCTCAGTTCCGGTGATTATTTAATCTTAATACAAATATTCCATAATGGAGACTAATAAGCTTATTTGATATAGCTAATAAAAAGTTCATTGGAATTAAAGTTACTTGTTTACCTATTGCAGGCCATAATTTGTAAACAAGATATTAGCATCTGGAATGAGCTTATCATGCTATACGAGTAAATTGTCTAGTAGGAACTCTTCTTAGCATGATCTATTTTGTTGAAAGGAATAAGAAGAAAAATTATTTGCTGCTGAAGTTGCATGAGCGTCTCTTCCCTAAGACTTGCTTGCAACTACCTGACATTTCAAGTTTGTTATCCAAACTGTCTAGCCTCTGTATTTAGACAACTATTCTTAAAATCTTATGATCGGCTATATGTGTGTCCATATATACAGGGCAATGAATTAGGACATAAACATGACCTGCTGAGGCTTAATATTAGTTAGCTGTTGTGAAGTTATTTTTCGTGAACAACTGAGTTGGTATTCATGGTCTAAAGTGGAATCTTGATGAACCGGATTTCAGCTTAGTAACAGCAAACCCTTTTCATCGACATAATTAACAAATTATTACAAAATTGTCTAAGTAAGGAATTCAAATAGAAGCATTTTCCTGCTTCTACTAATATCCCCTAATAAAGACAAATTTTTTGTCTGCAAGACACAATAGCTCATAACAATCAATAGCTTTCTTTACCAAGAAATGAGTTTCAAAGGTGGGTAGTAGAAGAATGGTTCTTTAGGTAAAGGCAGGGGGGTTAAACTACTTCTAACCCTGAACATTTTACCTAACTGAATTACAGCACTACATGCAAGTCCTCTCAGCATTTCCAGCGGTAAAGTTGTTACGGTGATTTAGGCAATTCAGAACTTCATATCGGTAGACCAATCACAATAGGACTAAACTCAAGGTTGAGTAAGACTTATGGTGTCACTGGGTTCACTAAATGACTTGGCTATCATTCAGGTTGTCAAAAGAGTTTTGGTTTTATCACAAAACACAATACATCGAAGACACATCCAATCATTATGTACAGAATCCAAGAATAAATGATAAGTCAAGAAAGAAAAGGAACCTTAGAACTATGGCAAAGGGATGAGCTCAAAAGAAGCTTGATTATAATCAAAGGTTAAGACAAAATGCAGCATTTCTTACCAAAAATTACTAATTATTGTAGTAGAAACATTTAAATATTCTTATCCTTCCTATATGTTCGAAACAAATATCAATGAATATTTACACAAGTATATTTGGGTTACTCCTGGTCAATAGAAAGATAACACAGTTACAATTTAGTCTATAAGAAACCAAGTTAGATGTCACATTTTACTAACTGCTAGGTTGGGCATTGAACTAAATCATAATACACCGATACGGAAATAAGGTGCACAAAAGGGTAAAAGATGTAAATACCAGTAAAGATAAAACTAAGCTGTTGCCTGATACTTCTCAAGCATGTCACAATGTGGCGTCTCGCGCACCAAACCCCAATGATATCGCTGCATCTCAACCCGACAATTCTGTGAAACAACACCAACATAATCCCTCTCAACACGCCTCTCCAAATCCTTGCGCTGTGAACTATCATAAGGGTACTCTTTTTCGAACTTAGCTAAAGACTTAACAAAATAAGCCACTCCCCTTGGTGTCTCAATCTTATGTACATAAGGATGATTACGAGACAATGTGTATACAGGGTCTGATGACGGGAGGAAGTTCACTAGAATCAAAAGAATAACTGGTAACATTTGAATAATCGCCCGTAGATTTCCATTACCGGAATTGTTCGTTCCATTACCATTTGGGACATTAATGCCGCCTGTTCTAAAGTGGAAAGTACCAAAAGGAGTGGTTGCTCGAGGCCCTCCACCAAAGAAATTCCTGAAGATCTCATCGGGATCGAATTCATCATCATAGAATCCATTAAATCCATTGAATCCATGTGAATGTTGCCTTGAAGGAGCTCTACCGTAATTTGGCTCCTCGGACCCAACAAGATCGTATCTTTTCTTAGTTTCCTCATTGCTAAGGCACTGGAAAGCCTTGGAGACTGCCTTAAAGGCTTCCTCGGCTCCCGGAGCCTTGTTTTTATCAGGATGAACCTTTAAAGAGAGCTTTCGATAGGCTTTTCGAACATCTTCAACTGTACAACTGCGCTCCAATCCTAAGATCTGATAGTAATCCTTCTGCTTCTTGATCTGGTGAACAATAGTCAGTTGCTCCTCAGTGTAATCTTTTGCCGCTGATCCCTTTGAAGAAACCCTAACCCTAGCTGAACTTGATGAAGGTGACGATGAAGATGAACCAGCGGTTGAGCTCTCGGCATCAGTTTTAGGATTGTGAGAGGATTCTTTGGCAGTGGATAAGAGATCGTCAATGGGGAGAGAGGGATCGAGGCGGCGAGCTTTGTTGAGGAATTTTAGGGCTCGGGTTCTGTCTCCCGATTGAAGTGCTTCTTTTCCAACCCGCAGGCATTTTAATGCGTCGTCTTTGTTGCCGTCCATCGATGGAGTTTTATTAAGGTTAAGGTTTGGGATCTAGAATCGTAATCTGCCCTAATTACAAGGGGGGAAATTAGGTCATTTATATATATAAAAAAAGAAAGATTGAAACTTTAGAATCAATATCAGATTTTGAAAATAGAATCACTTACAAGCAATAAGGATTAGGGTTTGAGATCTATAAATCGTAATCTGACCTAATTACAAGGGGGGAAATTAGTTCTCTTCTAAAAAATAAGAGACAGATCGAAACATTAGAATCAAGATCAGCTTTTCAAGTAAAAATCGCTTACCAGGTGATCAAAATCATCGACGGAGCGCTGGGGTCAGGATCGAGAAATCGTAATCTGACCCAATTGCAAGGGGCAAAATTAGGTCTTTCCTCAATAGAAACAACAAAGATCAAAACTTCAGAATCGAGAACAGACATTGCATAGAAAGTCACATACCTGGCGATTAAAATTGATAAAAATAGGGTAAAACCCCCATGATCGAAAAGGGGGTGTTTTGTAGGAAAAAAGCAGCAGAAAGTTCAGGTGAAAGTGCGATAGCTGCAACGAAATGGAGTTTGGGCGCAACGTGGCGGCCATCGGTGGTGCTAAATGAAGGATTTACTATCCTGGCCGTTCGTTATGGAAGGAGTGACGTGTGACGGTATACATCGACGGTTGGTTATGATATTTGACCTTTCTGGGTTTTTTTTCCACAGAAAAAGCAACTTTAAAATAGCGTTTGCCCATAGAAACCAACTTTTATTTTTAATTTATAAATAAACTAGTTTTAAAGTATTTTTCTTATTGTAATTAATTATTTGGACCTATTTTTTAATTAATTTTTTTTGATAATTGAACCTACTACTGAACTTAATTAAGGATAATCTCTCAAATGCACTTAGTATTATCTGACAACTAATTATTACAGCAAAACCGAAAAAACTTCACATAAAAGTGAGTCAGGTGGTTGATTACAACATAAAATACTTTAAATATGATATATGTATAAATTTAAAATTAAATATGATTTTTATAGAATGACCCTATTTTAAGGGTGATATATATGAAATAAATTGTTTCCTTTTTCTTAGGGCTTGTTTGGATTGAGGGGAATAAGGGTGAATGGAAGTTAGGGGAACCATTCACCTTGTTTGGGAACATTTAGGAGGTGAAGTTATTCAGCTTAGTTCTCCTTGGTTCACCCCCTAATAGTATAAAATTTGTTACCCCCTGGGGTGTAACCAAGGGGAAGAGAACTCTCTTCCCTTCCCTTCCCTTTCATTCTCTCAACTAGTTTTCCTTAACTTCCCTTAAACCCCATTGAAATCCAAACACACCATTAATCATGCTTGATTATGCGTGCATTCTCAAATGATGATTCATGGTTGAGCTACTAACTCACGCATTTTCCCCCTTTCTTTAGGATAATTTTTATGTGGAATAAGTCAATTTTCTCCTGCTTATTTTTTGAAAAGTAAACAATAATGATGTTTGGTGAAAAAAATCATGCTTAATTGAAATTGTTTCCGCTTTAAAAATGGTGCTTTTATAAACAACCTCAGGATATTTTTAAAACCAGCATCCTTTTCTTATTTATTTTATAGTTTATATACCCCACATGGCCATTATCTTTTGACGGTGATCTTTAGGCACAATTTTACCAAACATTTTACCTGGAAGCAGCTTTTAATCTATAAATTATAAGATGAATATTTTGAGCCGCATTCATAACGTGTTTTTATAAGCTAGTGATATAAGTAACTTATTATAAGCTCTAGTATCACCAGATTGACTCTTAGAATGTCGGATGCTGCACACACACACACAGATAAAACATGTTTTATTAGAAATTTAAAATTTATACAATATGGTTTACAAAAATCCCTCTGCCCACATCATGCTTTATATTAAAAGAAGAAAAGAATTGGTCACACTTTATTTCATCAGGAATCCCCTATATATAGGGTGTCAAATATAGGGTTTCATAAATACATGAAGAATTAAATTATCCTTTATCAATTACATTGACGAAGGTACACTAATTGTGTTTTTTCTTTAACAGTGCCAAGTTAAAGAGTAAAATGGTGCATGAGTTGTTGCCTCGTTAAAAACCTTGCCAAGTAACAAAACCCAGTGGGAAAAATAAAACTTGGTCGAAGGGAAAAAGAACACAACACACCTAATACAAAGGATGATAATATGTGTGTGTTGAGACTCCCCCTAAAGTCTACACCTCTCCCCTAATCTGTATAATCAAGGTAGTTTAGAAAATCTCTGCATCCCTATGTTTCTCACATGTTTCTCAAAAGATGGCCTTAGGTAATAACTTGGTAAACAAATCTGCCGCATTTCTTCAGAGCTTACTTGATTCGCTTGAATCTTGAGGAAAGTCTGTTGTTGCTGGTTATAGAAAAACTTTGGTGATATATGCTTTGTATTATTACCTTTGAATAACCTAGCTTCATCTGTTCAATACAAGCTGCATTGTCTTCATAAATACAAGTGGTCTCTTCAGTGGTAGAACTCAAAACACTAGTCCCTCAAATATGTGTGATGATAGACCTTAACCATATACACTAGCGAACTGCTTCATGTAGGGCAATGATCTCTGAATGGTTCGAGGAGGTAACTATAAGAGTTTGCTTGGTAGATCTCCAGGATATCGTCATGTTCCCCATGGTAAATACATAACCAGTTTAGGAGCGTTCTTTATGTGGGTCAGATATGTACCCAGCATCTGCAAAACCAACCAACACATTTTTGATGTTTTGGTGTAGGGGGTGGCGCTCTTGCCCTTAACATTTCCTTTAGGGGTTATCGTATCATCTGTGATCCCTCTTGTCTCTCTATAGGGGAAGAACATACCCATGTCAATGGTTCCTTTTAGGTATCGAAATATGTTCTTGATGCCATTCTAGTGATGTTGCGTTGGTCCTAAGCTAAATCTAGCTAACAAGTTCACTGAGAAAGCAATATCTGGTCGAGTGCTTTGAGCTAAGTACAATAATGTGACTATTGCACTCAGGTAGGGAATTTCAGCTCCCAACAGCTCTTCGTCATCTTCCCTTGGACAAAATGGATCTTTCTTTATATCCAAACTTTGACCGATCATGGGAGTTCTAACAGGGTGCACTTTATACATGTTAAATCGCTGGAGCATCTTTTGGACGTATGCAGACTGGTGAATTAGTATTCCACAAGCTCATTGTTCTAGTTCAAGGCCTAGACAGAACCGAGTTTTCCCAAGATCCTTCATCTCAAATTTGGATTTCAAATAGCTCACGGTTTATCTTATTTCATTAAGAGTACCTATTATGTTCATATCATCAATATATACAGCTACAATTGCAAATGCGGAACTTGTTTTCTTTATAAATACACAGGAGCATAGTTCATCATTCTTATATCCCTTCCCAATAAAGTAGTCACTCAAACGGGTATACCACATTCGTCCAGATTATTTCAATCCGTAAAGTGAGCGTTTCAATCTAATTGCAAATGCACTCCGTGGTTTAGAGTCACTTGACTTGGGCAATGGAAGGCCATCAGGCACTTTCATATATATCTCTGGCACTCCGTGGTTTAGAGTCACTTGACTTGGGCAATGGAAGGCCATCAGGCACTTTCATATATATCTCTGAATCAAGATCCCCATAGAGATATGTACTTGGGCAATGGAAGGCCATCAGGCACTTTCATATATATCTCTGAATCAAGATCCCCATAGAGATATGTTGTAACCACATCCATAAGCTGCATTTTCAATCCTTCGGATGCTAAGCTCACTAAGTAGCGGAACGTTATCACATCCATTACTGGAGAGTATGTCTCCTAGTAGTCAATTGCAGGGCGTTGTGAGAAACCTTGTGCTACAAGGCGAGCCTTGTATCTCAGGACTTCATTTTTCTCATTACGCTTTTCTGATGAAAACCCATTTATGTCCTACATGCTTTACATTTAGTGGGGCTAGTACTACTGGACCAAATACTTGTCTTTTTGCCAGAGAATCAAGTTCTGTCTGGATTTCTTCTTTCCATTTAGGCCAATCTACTCTTTGTTGACATTCTGCAATAGAGCATGGTTCGATATCATCGTGCTCTATGATCTCTTGAGCAACAACATATGCAAATATATCATCAATGTGTGTGGAAGATCTTTCCATCAACTCATACGCACTCTCATAATCCATTAAGATTTCTTTGTTCTTTGTGATCATATCAAACATCAGAGCATCCTCAAGTAATGATTCATGGACATGACTATAATCAGAGATAATCTCATGAGAGGGATTCTCTTCATTGACGATTAATGGATCAGGTTGTGCCGCATCCGCCCTCTTTTTCCTTGGGCGGGTGTCGATCAAACCAGGTGGCCTCCCCCTCTTCCTTTTGAGAGCCACGCCCTCAACCACATCTCCACCATGTGTGGTTGCAGTGCCTCTATCTACGGCGATGTGCCCCTTACTGGGGACTTCTAACCTTACAGGCACATTTGCAGCTGATATATGTGATCTTGTCACTTTAGCAATATCAGCAAACGCATCAGGCATCGAATCTGCTACGTTCTGAAGATTGATTATTCTTTTTACTTCACTTTCACATTGTGAAGTGCGGGGATCAAAATGAGATAGTGTAGGGACAAACCACGACAATTCCTTTCGTTCCCCTAGAAAATCCTTTTTCTTATCTTCCCCGAAGACTATCTCATCAAAGTGACAATCCTCAAATCTAGACGTAAATAGATCTGCTGTCAAATGTTCCAAATAGCGGATAATTGTTGGAGTTTTATATCCAACATAAATACCCAATCATCTCTGAGGACCCATTTTGGTGCGCTGTGGGGACGCAATGGGCACATACACTGCATAACCAAATATGCGTAAGTGTGAAATGTTAGGCTCATATCCAGTTACCAACTGGTACGCGAAAAATGGTTGTCCAGCTGTGGGTCTGAAATGAATAAGTAGAGCTGTTTGCAATATAGCATAACCCCATGCAGAGATAAGCATGTTGGTGCGCATAACCAGTGCCATAGCCACCATATGTAGCCTTTTGATGGTGGCTTCTGCAAGACCATTTTGTGTATGCACATGGGCTACATGAGGCTCTACATTGATCCTGATAGACATGCAATAATCATCAAATGCTTTTGATGTAAATTCTCCAGTATTATTAAGCCTTATAGACTTGATAGGGTGATCAGGGTGGTGAGCCCTTAAATGTATAATCTATGCTAGAAGTTTTGCAAATGCAGCATTTCTTGTGAATAATAATGCAACATATGGCCAGCCTGTCGAAGCATCTACCAGAACCATAAAATACCCGAATGGTCAGCATTCTAGATGGATAGGCCCACAAATATCACCTTGTATCCTTTGTAAGAATGGGATATTTTGCTTTGTATCTTTAGCATAGGAAGGTCTCGATCATGTTTTTGCTAAAGAACAGGCTTTGCAAAAAGAGTGATGTGCCTTTGAGATAGTTAATGAGGCAGAGTGGGATGTAGATAGTGCATCTGGTGCTTCATAAGTCACTGGCCGCAATGGAGCAGCACTATGACCGACACTGTGCAGTGTATCGGATTTTTGTCCCATTTTGTGTGTCACTCGAAAGAAAGGATGTCCATGTGAGTTTTTTAAAATACAGATCATCATGTCACGACCAGGATGTCCAAGGCGGTCGTGCTAAAGCCTATATGAGTCAGTGTCCCATAGTTCATTGTTGGTGACAACATAGGATTCAAGAATCCAAATTGTAGTGAGGTACAATCCACTAGATTTACTCATTAGTTTTTCTAAAATGCACTTATGTATTCAGTCCCATTCTCACAGTGAGTTTCCAAATAATAACTGTTGGCACAAATATCTTTAAAATTTAACAAGGTTCGATTAGCTCTTGGTGCATACAGAGCTTCTGTGACTTTAATTAGTGTGCCATTAGGCATTAAGAATTTGGTGGTTCCTCGCCCTTTTATTAATTGTGATGATCCAATCATTGTAGTCACAGATGAAGTATAAAGAATTAGTTCAATGAATAATTGTCTATTTCGTAAAATTGTGTGGGTAGTCCTACTATTATCTAAGCACTCAATTTCTCCTCGAGACATTCCTACAAGTAATGGGATGGTGTTATTAGATAAGTCGAAAAATATTCCTCATATTCTTTAGAGTGTTTCAATTTAAGTAGAATGACATACTTTTCATTCTAATATTTTTTTCTTCATGTGCTAGATGTATTGTTGTACATCTTACTAGTGCTATTCTTGAACCATGTACGTTGATGTATAGTAAATAAACTCAAATACATGCAATGCTTTAGAACAAAATCCAAAATTTATTAATAAGCTAACAATAATCAAATTAAGGTCTCATCCGCATAAATCTAATTAAAAAATATTATTTGAAATAAACTTTAAGGCCAAAAACAATAGTCTAATTGGAATGAGGCATTATGCCTTCACAATTTTCTTGAAAAGTAAAGCAGCAGATCAGTCAAAATCGGAGACATCCATTGACTGAGCAAAGCCCTTGTTGCTATTGAAGTCTACAATTGTAAGGTTGACATCAGTGTCATGACCTCCGTCTGCCGTATAATGAGTCTCTTGTTCTTTAGACTCCATATACCTCTTGTAGTTGGTTCCTACTTTGTTGCTTGCCTGGCAGGTTTGGTACCAATGCCCAGTATCTCCACACCTATAGCAAGGTTCATTGCTAAATCGGAGGGTTCTTAGGTGTCTTTTGTGCCTTGGTGTCATAACCACTAGGTCAACCACCACCATCTCTGTGCCATACATAGGAAGAACCTCCACGGCCCCTACCACGGCCTCTCCCACGGCCCCCATGTATCCTACCTTGTGGTGCATTGTTCCCATGTTGGGAGGGATCATCACGTCCTGTCCCCTTTACTCTGGGGTTCTTTCCACTATTCATTTTACCATAGTTAGCTTCATGAATTTTCTTTGTCTCAGCAGGTCTGGCATTGTTGTTTAGAAGAACCTGATCATGCCTCTCAGCTACTTGCAACATGTTGATCAACTTATTGAATGTCGTAATTTGTTTGTTGTCATACTCTAGCTAGCCTGTACTAGTTTGCTAGTATAAGTGCTGAAGTAGGAAAAGTGGAGAGAGTTTTTGTATCATATCAGCTTCTGTGATTTCCTTTCCACAGAAGGTGAGACGTGCTTTTAAGCGCAACATGTCCATGTTAAAGTCATTGACCCTTTTGTAGTCAAGCAAGCGGATTTCATTCCACTGGATAGTCAGTTCTAAAAGCAAAATGTCATGAAAATTCCCAAAACGTCCCTTTAGGGCATCCCATAGTTCTTTGGGTGTCTTCAACTGAAGGTACTTCCATCGTAAGCTAGGGTCAATATGCCGCCGCAGAAACATTAGAGCGTTTGCTTTGACTTTGTCACACGGTTCTTCGTCATTAGGTCAGCGGATGGTATGATTGTGGAAATGTAGTCCTTTCCCGTGAAAGTAGTTTCCACATCAGAAACCCAACGATGGTACTCAAGTCCTTCTGAGTCCAATATTTCAAATTCGGGTTGAGTTGGTTCAGCCATCTGCTATAAATTACAACGCAAAGTTAAACCAATGTTGAGTTAATCTAATATTGCCCCCAAAGCCAACTTTATGTGCTGCAACTTTATATGTGATGTCATATACAAAAAATAATATTCATAAATAATCAACGATTTGTGACTTGCGGGAAACAAATTTATTTTTGAATTGCAGCAACTAATTCTTCACAAAATTCCTTAACAAAATCTAGTACTTTTGTCTTATGTGCAAAGCATTAAATAATAGATAGTGATAGGTAATGCCAATTCACCTCATGGAAAATATACATATAGACCCTTTTGTTGTTTTCTGTGATTAAATACCAAAGTCCTCAAAATAGATTCCTTTAACAAATTCATATATTCATAAAACCCGATGAAAACCTTACGCAAATTTAAGTGCATTTGTGGCCATAATATTTACTCCATGCAAATCGGATCCATCGATCACAATTTCATTCATGAATTTGCACATAAATATCGAAACAAAATTGTCCTAATTCTTTCGAATCAAAACTATGATCAAGTATTTGAATGAAAACCCATGAATCTGAAAATCAATTACATAGAATATTATAACCCAAAATAAATGATATTGAAAGTACCTTGCAGGAAAGACACGATTCTTTCGTAGGGCATTTCTCAAACGCTACAGATGATAGATCATGCTGATAACTGTTTGGTGGGAAATCGATTTCTTTATTGTATAACTTATTACAACTTCAGTCGTTACAACAAGTTCAAAAAAGATTGGTCTTTTTATAAGACCTTTACACAATGAAATTAAAATTATAATCTCCTTCAAACAAACGTAACGGGTGTTTATTGCCCGCTGCTTGCGTGTGATCTTTGCCTGTGACGGGGACGTTGATATCCGTGGACCACCAAACGATCAGATCAGATCCGGAGTTTCATTGATTCGTGAAGAAATCAAGAAACCGAAGTAATTATTTCGGCAACAGTGAGATAATCACTCTTCTCAAGATCACCGCAACGGGACAATCTCAAGGGAAGGAACCGGGCTGCAGATCTGACGAACTCCTCTTCTTTATGCTGAAGAATTCGCTAATATCTCCTCCTCCTCTCTGAAATTCGTGGCTCTTCAGTCCTCAGTTCGGCAGGACTTCACCAACACTCGAGAATTCCATATCTGAAAAAATAAAGGCTCTGGGCTATATTTATAGGCTTTGGGACCTCTGTTTTCGGATAAGAACGATTGATTCACTCTTATCTTCAGTTGTAACCACTTAACCACGATCTTAGATAGATTCAGATCAGTTAGAATAAATCCATATGGTTAACGTCAAAAAACAGCTTAAAACTACCAAAAATCGATTTTCGGGGCTGCGGACACCCGTGGGTGTCTCGGCCTGGCCGAGATACCAGTGAGTGTCTCGGCTATTTTGGTTCTAACTTTCTCATATGACCTCCAAATAATATGATTCAAGATGCATTAGAAATATGACGAAGATATCTACAACTTTTGTCTTTTGAGGTTTTTCATATTCGAATCGAATCATGGCCAAAATCTCCATTCTTCTCCGAGACACCAACACTGTCTCGGAATTCTGAGACATTTGGTATTTTGGCTTTATCTCTCGTATACGATCTCAGAATGAGTTAATACAGATGCGTTAGAAAGATAACAAGGAGATCTACAACTTTTATATTTTGAGATTCTTCAGATTCAAAGCGAATCACAGTAAAAATAGCTCTACAAGGTCCGAGACACCTATGGGTGTCTCGCTGAGGCCTGGAGCACTGTTCTGCGTGTTCTGTCCGTTTTCACCGTATCTTCGTCATCCGAACTCGGAATCATGCTATTCAAGATGCGTCAGAAAGCCGTCGAGAAGATATACAAGCTTCCTTGATTGAATCATCTGTGGAGTGGATGGGACACGGGGGGTGTTTCGTCTTTCCTAAGTGACACAGAGCTCCCGATCAGTTCGTGTTTTCGTTATTCTGAAGTTCCGTTGCTTCGCATGATTTGTTGTCTCACTTCATGCGCTTGTCAATGTCGATTAAGATTCTGTGACTCGGATAGTAACATTCATCATCTTCTCTGTGCCTCGAGCTACGTGTGAGGGCACATATGTAATTTTAGACGCCTACAGATACTCCCTCCAAAGTGTTTCAGCCTCATTCTTTTATAAAGGAGGCTGGAATACGTTGGATGTGATCGGTCCAACCTTCAGCCGGTATAAAAAGTCCTGTAGTTAGCTTTGATTCTTGACTCTTTTGATTTTTAGTCTATTCGATATTTTGATGAATAGCTGAAGTTCTCCCGGCGCTGCGTTTATCGTCTGGCCGTTGTTAAAGTCTTGAATCAAAACTGGTGAGTTGATTTTGGCTCGTGCTGTCGAGTTGACTTTGAACCGACTACCTCTGCCATAATATATTGGCTTAGGGCTACGCGTTGAACGATGTTGTTTTGGATCGCCCGACGTTGACTTTTCGTCACAACGCGTTGACCTGTATTGACCTAGGTTTACGCGTTGACCTGTATTGACCTAGGTTTACGCGTTGACCGGCGTTGACCTAGAGTTTCGGATCGCCCGGTGTTGGCTTTTTAATGCAACGTGTTGACTGACGTTGACCTAGGGTTACGCGTCGCCCGGCGTTGACTTTTTAATGCAACGCGTTGGCTAGCGTTGACCTAGGGTTATGCGTTGATCGACGTTGACCTAGGGTTTCGGATCGCTCGGTGTTGACTTTTCATTGCAACGCGTTGACTAGTGTTGACCTAGGGTTACATGTTGACCGACGTTAACTTAGGGTTTCGGATCACCCGGTGTTGACTTTTCATCGTAACGCGTTGACTGGCGTTGATCTAGGGTTACGCGTTGACTAGCGTTGACCTAGGATTTCGGATCGTTCGCCGTTAACGTAGTTTATACTCGTACGTTTGTTGAAGTATACATAGTTTAAGCTCTTAAAGTATTGGAGCATTGCGGTTCCAACAGTTGGGACTGCAGGACCAACTGTTAAAGCTGATTCGTCTGTAGATATGAATCTTATCCCAATGTTGTTGGATGCTTGAGTCGCGAGACCAACTAATGAGGCTGATGTGTTAATGACTCTCACATTCATAGGAATTTTAGCAAACCCTCAGCCATCAACGGGTTTGATGAGCCTTTACCGACTACCGTTTGAGTTGGGCTAGCATGCGAATTGTTTAAGTCCGTTCCGCATGTAACGTTGTGCTAAAAGAGTTAACTCTTTTAGTGCTACGATATTGAATACGTAGACTTCGTCTTTCTCAGGGGAATAGACTACCCGGCCGCATGTATCAGATGCAGACTCATGATTTTTGGCAAATCCTCAGCCATCAACGGATTTGACGTACCTTTACCGATTACTGTTTGAATCAGGCTTACATGCGGATTGTTTAAGTCCGTTCCACATATAACGTTGTGCTAAAAGAGTTAACTCTTTTTAGTGCTATGATATTGAATACGTAGATTTCGTCTTTCTCACGGGAATAGACTACCCGGCAATGCGTGTTAGGCGTTGACTTATCCATTCTTAGGATTCGGGATAAAAGTCCCCAGACTCGAATTCTGTTGTCTTTTCTACTCGGTGAAAGACTAAACCGGCAACGCGTGTTAGACGTTGACTTATCTCTATTTAGGAGTCGAGATAAAGTTCCCAATGCATGTAAGGTACGGATTATGGTGTTATTAATAACAACCTGTCACAATGTCGAATATGTGGGTTTTTATTTTTTTTACGGTCAAAGGCTAACCGACAATGCGTGTTAGGCGTTGACTTATCCCTACTTAGGCTTCAGGATAAAATTCCCTAGATTTGGATTCTGGTGTCTTCTTCAATCGGTGAAAGACTAAACTGACAACGCGTGTTAGGCATTGGCTTATCCCTACTTAGGATTCGGGATAAAATTCCCCACGCGTGTAAGGCACGAATTACGGTGTTATTAATAATAACCTGCCATAATGTCGAATATGTGACTTTTGTTCTTTTTACGGTGAAGAACTAACCGGCAACGCGTGTTAGACACTGACTTATCCCTACTCAGGCTGACGTAACGGGTGTTTATTGCCCGCTGCTTGCGTGGGATCTTTGCCTGTGACGAGGACGTTGATATCCGTGGACCACTAAACGATCAAATCAGATCCGGAGCTTCTTTGATTCGCGAAGAAATCAAGAAACCGAAGTAATTATCTCGGCAACAGCGAGATAATCACTCTTCTCGAGATCACCGCAATGGGACAATCTCAAGGGAAGGAACCGGACTACAGATCTGACGAACTCCTCTTCTTTATGCTGAAGAATTAGCTGATATCTCCTCCTCTTCTCTGAAATTCGTGGCTCTTTAGTCCTCAGTTCGTCAGGGCTTTGCCAACACTCAAGAATTCTAGATCTGAAAAATAAAAGGCCCTGGGGCTATATTTATAGGCTTTGGGAATTCTGTTTTTAGATAAGAAGGATCGATTCACTCTTATCTTCAGTTGTAACCACTTAACCATGTTCTTGGATAGATTCAGATCAGTTGGAACAAATCCAGGTGGTTAACATCGAAAAATAGCTTAAAACTGCTAAAAATCGATTTTCGGGGCTGCGGACACCCGTGGGTGTCTCGGCCTGGCCGAGAGAGACACCAGTGGGTGTCTCGGTTTGGCCGAGGCACCTCTGGGTGTCTCGGCCTGGCCAAGACACCAGTGAGTGTCTTGGGTATTTTGACTTTAACTTTCTCATATGACCTCTAAATAATATGATTCAATGCGTTGAAAAGATGACGAATTTATATACAACTTTTGTCTTTTGAGATTTTTCATATTCGAATCGAATTATGGCCAAAATCTCTATTCTTCTCCGAGACACCAACACTGTCTCAGAATTCTAAGGCAGTTGGTATTTTGGCTTTATCTCTAGTAAACGATCTCGGAATGAGTTAATCCAAGATGCGTTAGAAAGCTAACAAGGAGTTCTACAACTTTCATATTTTGAGCTTCTTCAGATTCAAAACAAATCATAGTCAAAACAGCTCTACAAAGTCCGAGACACCTATGGGTGTCTCGCTTAGGCCTGGAGCACTGTTCCGCGCGTTCTGTCCGTTTTCTCCGTAACTTCATCATCCGAACTCGGAATCGTGCTATTCAAGATGCATCGGAAAGTCGTTGAGAAGATATACAAGCTCCCATAATTGAATAATTTGTGGGGTGGACGGGACACGGGAGGTGTTTCGTCTTTCCTAAGTGACGCAGAGCTCCCGATCAGTTCGTGTTTCCGTTATTCCGAAGTTCCGTTGCTTCGCCTGGTTTGTTGACTCACTTCATGCGCTTGTCAATGTCGATTAAGCTTCTGTGACTCGGATAGTAACGTTCATCATCTTCTCTGTGGCTCGAGCTACGTGTGAGGGCCCGTAGGCAATTTTAGACGCCTACAATAACGTATTAAAAGAAGAATAGAATTGGTCACACTTTATTTCATCAGGAACCCCTTTTATATAGAGTGTCAAATATAGGGTTTCATAAATACATGAAGAGTTAAATTACCCTTTATCAATTACTTTGACGAAGGCACACTAATTGTGTTTTTCCTTTAACACTTTACTTATTATTTATCCTATGTAGGCTCCAATAGCGTAAGCAATAAGCACTTTGATACGTTATAGTGGATTCTTCATCATCTTGCCAGCTGATCTCGTATCTCATTTCTGCTCTTTTATGTCAACTCCTCACTTCATTCCCTCACACTGAATCGTGCAACTTATACTTTGAACTTATCATATTGCGTTGATCTCTTTAATATCTTATTCAGCTTGTCTCAGTCGAGCTTTATTCGCCATGGCATTATATCAGCCTCTTTAATCATGAGATTTAAGTCATGACATTGTTTTATATTGGAGAAACATCTCATAAGATAATTAACCATAAAAAACGTATATATTTTTAGTTCTTGCATAGCCAGTTCAAAATTTTGTGGACTCGTATCAATATTTACTTCCAAAAAAATATCATATCCGTAGGATGATGCTGGCAAGTTTTTTCATACATATCAACACGCACATGTTATATATTCCATAAACTATAAACATTTATTTCTCCATTTTTTTAATTAATAATAGGAGCCAGTGGAGGACAGCAAGGTCAGCTTATCATTAAGTATAGGTTAATGAGAGTTAGACTTGTGTTAAGAGAGGGATCAGAAGAGGGATGTGCTGATTAACAAAATATTAATGTTCCATTGAAAACTGCAATTGGGTTGGTGGCTTATCGTTTCATAGATGGGTTGATATGCATGTATGGTCAATATGATGATGGAGTCCTGATCATCACTACAAAGATTTATGCTCACTTCAACCTTAGTTATATGCTCTATGAGGGTCTAACAACTAAGTTTTGCGGTGATGAAGCCATATGCCTTGTGTGAAAAATTTTTGGAGGTTAAGTAGCATTTCAAACTTTCTAGGGCTTATCTCAAAATGGGCCAAACTTGTTGGTGATTTTGTGAAATTACCATGTATCTTCTTATCCTACGGTTCAAGTAATTAAATATCACAGTATTCGTAGCCGAAGTATGAAGAAACCGCGAAGAATTTTGGAGAAGAACAGACTTTTGGGACACTTGGAACTGTTTTGGAGCTGCACGGTCGACCGCGACGCAAGGCCGGTCGACCGCGAACGTGCACGGGCTCAGGCATGAGCCTGGACTTGGTGCGGTCGACCGCGACCCTGTAGGAGATTTTTAGGCTCTGTCGTTTGTCGTAGTCGACCGCCAGACCCTGTAACGCATTTATAGGCTCTGTCGTTGGGCGCGATCGACCGTGGCGGTCGACCGCGTATCGAGTCAGGCCTAGTTTGAGTTTCCTGTTCTGATTTGGATTTTGGTGTTTGTATAAATACCAATATACGTTCTAGGGTTTCTTAAGGCAAGAGTTTGGGATATTTGGAGCATAGAAAAGAGGTATTTTCTGAGCTATTTGATTAGGGTTTATTTGGAGAGATTAAGAGCTTTGTTGGTGAGATTAGTTTGTTCCTTCGAGTGATTTGTAATCTCAAGTTGTACTCTTCTTCTCTATTAGTGAAAACATCATCCCCTTCTTGCCCCGTGGACGTAGGCAATTGCCGAACCACGTTAAAATTGATGTTTTGTTTGTGCATTGATTTTGGTTGGTTTTGACCCTCTTTGATCTGCGTTTGGTTTGGTTCCTCGACACGGGTTTTGCCCAACAAAGTAGACAGAAAACCATAGACTGATGAAAAATCGACAGTTTTAAATATATGATGATAAACGAGAAAACAATGACCACGCTTGCTTTCAGGCACTTAAGATGTGAACAGTGAACTCAGTAGTTTCTGTATTCAATTTATGTATGTAATCCTGATACAAGGTGTACATCATGAGGTGCGTAATAACCTCGTACTTATTAGAGTCGAGAGCATTTATTTCTAACGTGATCTTGCTTCTGACCAATTCAGTGAGTTACATTAGGCTTATAATACAATGCCAGCAATCAATCACTTTGCAACGTACATCCTTCTTCGTCAACCTGACAAATTCTTGCAGAGGCTGCATCAAATCCTGCAGGAATAAAACTTTAGCCGTCAGATATCCAGAAGCTGATATATCTGATATATATTATCAGATACCCAACGTGTTTTCTTGAAAACACTACATTCTGCAACAAAAACACATTACTTACTCAATATACTCGACATTGATCCTCTCATTGGAATTGCTTGAAATCACGCTAAAAGCATTCCTTGACAAGAGAAGACTCGCAGGGCAAGGATTGTCACGGCACAGATCAACGACCTGAACATCAATGGTGCCTGATTTGCACGGCCTACTGGATCCGCTCAAGCACGTGACACGATACTTTCTTCCACAGGCTGCGCCGTTATCCCATAGGCTTAGGGATACTGCAGCAAACATGTTGCCTGGTGGGAATTGGTCTTGGCTGTTCCCATTGCATTTTGTTGCTGTAATCGGACAGTGAAAACTAACATATTCAGCATTTGATATGTATTTACGATGACAATCATATGCATACAGGTTTAACGAGGTTCACAGCAGGTCTACATATCACTCATGTATTCTGATTCTTCTTTGTACTTCATATTTTATGCAGTTGTGATAACGTTTAATTATAATGTTATGAGTTAATTGCAGGTAGACTCATGTACTATCCCTGTAGTTTTATTGTTGCACATAGACTGCTTGAGCGAAATTTTTTGACTCTTTGCAGATAGACCCTCTAAGGGCACAAAAGTGAAAATTTTCACTTAGGAGGTCCATCTGCAACAATATAAATACACGGAGTGTATCCGCAATTGAATTATAATATCATTAAAGAACGCTATATAACGCGACAATAATTAAGACTTACGAGTATATGGAGGACCATAAGGAATTGCAGCGCCAACATTTGCACGAACAGTCATCGTTTGCGCAAAGAATTGTAACACTAAAAGGGGAAGGATGACAAAAGCTCTCATGGTGATATTTGAAGAGATAAAGAGCAATGCCTTATGTTGCTGAGCTTGTTGGGGGTTATAGGGAACTATTTTTGGTTTCGCCTAGCTTGTAAGAAACATCGACCCCTTAACCTATCTCATTGCCGATGACCACAAGAAACAACTTATATAGCAACACAAAAGCAGGCTTTATGTGCACTATAATAGAAAAATCCAACCATCAAGCAACTATTAGGAGTTTTGTTGAGGTAATTAACCACCATTTAAGCTAATGATAATCTAAATAAACAACAAATGAAGGTGAGGCCAGCGAAGCCCAATTGGACGGCTGGGAATTGAACTGTGAGATGGATACATATGAATACGATCAAATAATTAACAGAGTATTGTTATTGGTTAATATGAGTCATATAATTTTGAGGGTTGTCAGTGTGCGTCGGCTAGTGCTCCTCTTCTCATTTGCGTGCTTAATACATCTCCATCTACTTACTATTATAATATCAAGCTTTTTGAGAGATGTCCAATATGCAATTGAACTCTGTTTGATATCTGCCCCCATGGTTTTTTGTTTAGATTTGGTGTGCAATTGAAGTTGTTTAAATTGATCTTTTCAAGAGAGTGAATAATATTATTTGCGGAAAATTATCTGAGAAACGACCAAACTTAAGGGTATTTTGCGAAATTTACCCAGAAAACTAGTATTCAAACATTTCAAGTTTTAGTGATATTGTTGACATATTAGTAATAGATAGGGTGTTATGTGTAAGTTGTGTTGTAAGGGCCTATATAAGCCCATCTTATGGAGTAATAACATTAGGGTTTTCATATTCAATTTGGTATCAGAGCCTCCACCAAAAACCCTAGCCCCCCCTCCCACCTCCCCTCCTCCCTCACCCGTCTGCCCTCCCCCTCACCCGACACCCCCCACCACCACCTTTGAAACAACCCCCCTCTTCCCCGATCAGCCCCCCCCCCCCCCGATCAACCCGACCCAGCCCCCCGTGCCCTCTGTTCGCCTCCAAGCTCGCCCGACCCCCCCCTATGTTTCGCACAACCAGGACCCCCCCCGCCCCTCTGTATTGACAACCAGACCCAACCCCTCTCCCCCGATCAGCCCCCCCCCCCCCCCCCCGCATCAAACCCGACCCCTTGATTCAGCCCCCTCGCTGCTACCGAACCCCCCCCCCCCCCCCACTCTTTGACCCCCCCTTGCTGCGCTATGCCGAACCTAGAGTTTGGCATGGGTTCCCTCGATTCAGTCCTCAAACTGATGACAGGAAGAGTATATATCTCACATCGATGAGATATATAACTGTTTTTGGTTCTTGTTTCCTCTGAGAAACGAGAATTTGTTTGCGATCCTACTCTTGTTGTGCAGCAGAGGTGCTGCCGAAATTTTCACTGCACACAACAAGGGTCGGAAGAATAGGTGACCAGGTGTTGGGTCTGAAGCCTGTTCGATGGAGGAGATCATCAAGAAGTTGAACCCTGCGGAGGTGTCAACTTTGATGAAGCTGATGAAGTTGTCGGCTGGTGAGAGCGCGACAAAATCATCGAAGAAGTTGGAGCTTCCGACCATCGATTTAAAGCTTGATGGACCGAGTACGTACCTGAGCTGGTCACGACGGGTGAGATACACCCTTGCAGGGAGGAACCTGGAGGGTTACTTGACAGGAGAGGCAACAGAGCCGGATGAGGACTAGGAGGGAAGAGATGAGTGGAAGTCCACTCATATGTTGGTGTACATCTGGCTCCTCAACTCGTTGGTCCAGTCGATCGTCATCACAGTGGATGGCATTGAGAAGGTGAAGGACGTCTGGGAAAAGTTGAGGAGGACCTATGATGGAGTGGGGAATAACCTGAGGGTGTTCCATATTAAGGGAGAGATCGAAGCCACAGTACAGGGAGAGAGGACTGTACAGGAGTATGCCACAGAGCTGGAGCGTCTGTGGCTAGATTATGATCACTTCTCACCATGGGCGAGCTGCAAGGACCCGGGATGTAAAGAGCGGGAGGCCTTTCTATAGGAGAGGACTATGGTGTTTCTCAAGGGGTTGATATCAGAGTTCGCTCAGCGAATTGCATTGCTGCTAGCTCATCCGAAGATTCCCACGCTTGAGGAGGCTGTCTCTGCTATGATTCAGGAGGAGACTCACATTAGGCTGCAGGCGGGGACAGGAGCACTGCCAGCCTCTAGCAACACTAGATCCAGGGGAGAGACTCGGCAGTGCTACAACTGCGGTGCGGTGGGTCATCTACGGCATGCTTGCACCAAGCCACCCAAGGAAGGAGATTCGGGTGGACATGGACAGTTCGGAGGTCGTGGTCGTGACTGTGGGGGTCGACGAGGTGGAAGAGGAGCAGGCAACCTGGCGAATTTGATGGTAGCAGAGGAAGAAGAAGAAGCTAAGGTGGTCTTTACTGAGGAGGATCGTGCTCTTCTGGCGATACTTAGGAGGAAGCAGAAAGTAGCAGGGGATGGAGACTTGAGGAGTGGGACAGAGGAGGCATCCACCTCGTTCTTCGCCAGAGGCAACACTGCTACCTATGCTCATCCGATCAAAGGTACTGATGACATACATGCTCTTGCTTCTATATCTCCCGATAGATCATCAGAATGGATAGTTGACTCCGGTGCGTCTCGACATGTGACAGGTAATGCTAGTGAGTTCTCATCATATACTCACCTAGCATCGCCTGATAGTATTCAAACAGCTGATGGTACATTTCAGCCGGTGGTTGGTAAGGGTACAGTCGATTGTACTGGTTCTGTAACTTTGTCTAATGTTTTGTATGCTCCTTCCTTTCCAGTCAATCTTTTGTCCATTAGTTCTATCATTCTCCAACTAAAATGCATTGTCTCTTTTGATATTCCCAAGGTAATTTTCCAGGAGAAGGGGACAGGGCGGAGACTTGGGACTGGCACATGACGTAGTGGACTATGGTATCTGGATCGTGAAGGGCTGGATTCAGCGTTGGTGTCAGTCATAGAGAAAGTAGGAATAGGATCTAAAATGAGTGCTGAGAGTGAGTTAATGCTTCATCACCAGCGTTTGGGACACTCATCCTTTAGCGTTTTAGGCAGATTGTATCCTTATTTATTTGAGAAAGTAAATAAACAGAAACTTGTGTGTGATGCATGTGAGTTGGAAAGCTTACTAGAAGCTCTTATGTTAGTTCTGGTCATAGAAGTTCTCATGCATTTGACTTGGTATATTCAGATGTTTGGGGGCCTTGTTCCACAAGTTCTATGAATGGATACAAGTATTTTATTACATTTAGTGATTGTTTCTCTCGTGTTACTTGGTTATACCTAATGAAGAATAAGAGTGAAGTGTTTGGGTGCTTCCAAAACTTTCATAGGAATGTTCAAACTCAATACGGAGCAGTGGTGAAGGTATTGAGGTCGGATAATGGGACAGAGTATACCAACAGAGCGCTTGAAGAATACTTGTTAACTCAGGGAATACAGCACCAGACAACATGTCCATACACACCAGCTCAGAATGGGGTAGTGGAAAGAAAGAACAGACATCTTTTAGAGGTTGCTAAAAGCATGATGATCTCTATGAATGTCCCAGAAACATTATGGGGGCAGGCAGTATTTACAGCAGCAGCGCTGATCAACAGAATACCCTCGAAAGTGCTGGATTGGAAGTCTCCGTGTGAGATGTTGAAGGGAGATAATGGTAGGATTCTCCCACTTAAAGTGTTTGGCTGTGTGTGCTTTGTGAAGGATAACAGGCCATCTGTCGGGAAACTTGCCCCTAGAGCTGTGAAGTACATCTTTGTGGGATACTCTGCTACTCAGAAGGGATATGTTTGCTGGAGCCCGGTGGAGAAAAGGTTGTTTGTGAGCATGGATGTGCACTTTCGAGAACTCGAGCCATATTACACCCGGAAGGTAAATTCATCTGTTGGTAACTCTCCCAATACTAGAAGAATGAGGCGAGAGGAGGAGAATGGTGATAGATCGGTGAACAATGATGTGGAGAAATCGATTTCTGTATCGATTCCTTAGGAGGGAGAATTGGTTGAGGAGGAGCAGGAGAATGAAGAAGAAAAGAAAAATGAGACAAGAGGTGTTAGGCCCACGGTTCAGGGGGAGCTACTAACCTATAGTAGGAAGGGGAAGCAAATTGCAGGAACAGTACCTACAGTACCACTAGTGCTGCCAAGTCTCTTGCCAACACCTGTCCCGACTCCTGAGACACCTACACCACCACCATCCCCTTCCCAAGGTGATAACATTCCTCTCCCTACTCCTCCCACACCAATACCAGTACGGAGGACTACTCGTAGTAATGCGGGAAATCCTCCCGATAGATATGGTTGGGATCTTGCCCAGTTTGTATCATATTCTAACATCCACCCTGCACATGGGGGCATTCATTGCATCATTGGACTCTGTTACTGTACCTAACAATTGGCAGGTTGCTAAGAAGGACCCAAAATAGAAAGCGGCTATGCACGAGGAGCTAGGGGCTCTTGAGAAGAACCGCACTTGGGAGCTAGTAAAACTACCAGAAGAGAAGAGAGCAGTTGGATGCAAGTGGGTCTTCACTGTGAAGCAGAATCCAGATGGGCAAGTTGAACGCTACAAGGCTCGTCTGGTGGCAAAAGGGTATAGTCAGACATATGGCATCGATTATGATGAGACTTTTGCACCTGTGGCAAAGATGAGCATTGTTTGGACCTTAATCTCTCTGGCAGTAAATGGTGGATGGAAGCTACACCAACTAGATGTGAAGAATGCATAATCTCTCTGGCAGTAAATGGTGGATGGAAGCTACACCAACTAGATGTGAAGAATGCATTTCTTCATGAAGATCTAGTGGAGGAGGTATACATGGAGATACCACCAGGATTCGATACAGATCAGACAGTAGGTAAGGTCTGCAGATTGAAGAAGTCTCTCTATGAGCTGAAGCAGTCTCCTCGTGCTTGGTTTGACAGATTCAAGAGGGTTATGATTGGTATGGGGTACCAGCAGATCAACGCCGACCATACCATGTTCTTTCGACGAAGTGGAGGCCACATTACCATGCTGGCGATATATGTGGATGATATGATTATTACAGGAGATGACGAGAAGGAGATTGCTCAACTCAAAGAGAGACTGGATAAGGAATTCGAGGTAAAAGATCTTGGCTTGCTTCGATATTTTCTTGGGATAGAGATATCTCGAGGAGCTGAGGGGATTATTCTCTCCCAAAGAAAGTATGCACTGGATCTTCTCAAAGAGACAGGGATGTTAGGGTGCAAACTTGCAACTACACCGATTGACCAGAAGTTCAAGCTGGGTGCTGAAGCTGGAGAACCAGTTGATCGTGACAGATACCAAAGGCTGGTGGGCAGGTTGATCTATCTGAGTCACACACGTCCTGATATCTCTTTTGCAATGAGCGTGGTGAGTCACTACATGCACGATCCAAGGAAAGGTCATATGGACGCAGTATACCAGATTCTGAGGTATTTGAAGAGTGCCCCCGGAAAAGAGTTGATATTAAGGAAAAATAAACATATGAGTATTGAGGGTTACTGTGACTCGGATTGGGCTAGCTGTGCTGATGACAGGAGGTCCACCTCAGGGTACTGCATCTTCATAGGAGGTAACTTGGTCTCGTGGAAGAGCAAGAAGTAATCAGTGGTGGCGAGATCAACAACTAAAGTAGAGTATAGAGCCATGACCTTGGGGGTTGCAGAGTTGTTATGGTTGAAGAGTATGCTGGTGGAGCTGAAGCTAGATAAAGGAGCCAAAATGAAGCTGTGGTGTGATAACAAGTCAGCCATCAGTATCGCCAACAACCCAGTGCAGCATGATAGAACCAAACACATCAAAATCGATAGGTTCTTCATCAAAGAGAAGTTGGACAATGGACTACTGGAGTTAAGTCATGTTCCAACTAAGGATCAGGCTGCAGATTGTCTGACTAAAGGACTTAGCTCATTAGACATGATTAGAGGATGTGACAAGATGGGCTTAGTGGATATCTTTCGCCCATCTTGAGGAGGAGTGTTGAAATATTATTAAGTTTAGGGGTTTATGTGTAAGTTGTAGGGGCCTATATAAGCCCATGTTATCTCATGAATAAGATTAGGGTTTCTATTCTAATTGCGTAATAATGGTTTTGGTATATTTTATTTTCCTATAACTCCCTCATGAGATGTGTTGTATTGCATTACTCTACCACCATTTTTTTGTATCAAATGGATTTAGTACTTCCAAGAAGCTTCTTTCTTTTTTAATGATTGATCATCCAGGTCCAACGAAACTCACTGGGAGAGCAGTATATGCTTTCTGATAAGTTGGAATTCATGCAGACAGAAATAATGAATGTGAAAAATAAACTGCGGTCTATACGGGCTAAATTGGCTATACAACGAGGCAAGAAGACACATGCAATAATGTATACGCTTAATTTTCAAATTTTGAATCTTATTGCACTCACATCTTAACATTATTTTCCTGATTCTTTTTCCCTTTTATTTGTTTCGTTCGGTAGTAAAGCGGAGAACACGGACATGGCAAAGAAGAAGCTTGATGCTTCTGTAAAAGCTTTGCATATTCTTCGATCTACGTGCATAGTCTGGTCTACATCTGCTTCAGAAGTTCTTTTGGCTGGGTCTTTCGATGGTTGGACTAATCAGGTTACTTATTCTTGTCGTGTTCACTCTTAAAGCATTTGTTTCTTCGAGATTGAACATATTTTTATTTATTGGCTTTTGTAAATAGTTTGTTAGTGTTAGGGGTACCTAATTGTGTTCTTATGCATGATAACAAGAATGCACTAAGTCGCTACTCGCTAGTTACTAATATATTTTTCTTTAAG
Source organism: Asparagus officinalis (assembly GCF_001876935.1). Classification (NCBI taxonomy): domain Eukaryota; kingdom Viridiplantae; phylum Streptophyta; class Magnoliopsida; order Asparagales; family Asparagaceae; genus Asparagus; species Asparagus officinalis. The sequence goes on along the minus strand of NC_033799.1, from coordinate 25,659,405 downwards.
GTGCTGACTGGACAGAGGAATAATGACATTTCTATTGTTCCTTTAAATCATTCATGCAATTGTGGCTTGACTGATTTAATGCATTTTTAGGTTATCAATTCTAGAAAATATTCAGTAGGTAATCGGGAAACTGTTCCCAATATGACTGATTGGCATATTTTGTTCTGTCAGGTGGTGTACGTGAATATAAATATATATCTACAAAATATATATCATCTGACAAGAAAGCCGAATGCGTTTTTTTTTATTTTTCGCGTGAAGAGAAGCAAGGCCCACCCGAGATTTCCAAGCTTTATATATAGCCTAGGGTTTTGAGCGTGAAAAGTGGGCAGGTGCAAAGAATTTTGTGGCTACAGAGAAAAAAACAGTGCAAAGGGTTTTTGAGCATGAATTTTGTTGGCAGCTACAGGGGAAAAAAACCACTGCGGGAGAAAAAGTTTTTGTGACTTTTGAGAGAGATATTTGTGTGAGCAATTTGAGAGCTTGGTTGAGGGTTTAAGTTATGTGATTGTAAACCCTAGTTGTATTCTCTTCCTCTAATAGTAGATCTCCCCCCTCCTTTCCCCGTGGACGTAGGTAATTTGCCGAATTACGTAAAATTGGTTGTCTCGCTATTTGTGTGATTTGTAATAGCTTATTTAAGTTCCCTCAATAGGTCAGTCCTAGAACTAATGAGAGGAAGAGCTGGTATCTCACTTGGTTGAGATATTTTGCTTAAGGTTCTTATTTTCTTTGTGAAAAAAGATTTTCTATTGCGACCTGATTCTCTTGTTATGCTACCGAGGTGCTATCAAAATTTTCACTGCGCGCAACAAAAGTGGTATCAGAGCCCATATTTCATATCTAGGATTTTGGAATTAGGTGAAGGAAGATTCTTGTGTGAAGTTTAGTTCTTGGAGTTCTAGGCTTCGGTGGAGATAGTATTAGGAGTTGCCGTTGGAGATTTCACTTTCCTCGTGTGGACAGAAGATCTATTTGGAATCCGATCTAGGGTTCAGTTAGGTAATTATTAATTTCTATCAAAGTTTGATTTTTCCCCCTATAACTTGGAATTAGTTTGCAATGGGAGCAGAAGGTGAAAGCAGTAAGTCGATGGCGAGTACAGTTCAAGTTGGTTTTCAGAACACTAAAATTAGTGTGGTGAAGTATGACGGTAAAATTAACTTTGGTTTGTGGATGAGCGATGTACATGATGCGCTCAATGCTCAGAACTTGGAGGAGACCATCATGGTCTACGAGAGACCACTAAAATATGAAGAGGCGATATGGGAAAAGATGAATAGGAACGCTTGTGGGGTGATCATGTCCTGTTTGGGACAGGAGTTGAAGTATGATGTGATTGAGATGACGTCTGTGATAAAGATATAGAAAATTCTCAACAATAAGTAGCTTACGAAGAATGTTGAGAACAGGTTGCATTTGCTGCATAGGTTATTCAGATTCCAGATGTCCAGAGGCATCTCGCTTGTGGCTCATGTGAACAACTATACGAGGTTGTTATCGGACTTGGCGAATGTTGATGAGAAGATATCGGATGAGTACAAGGCTATTATCTTATTGGGCTCCTGAAGATATCGGATGAGTACAAGGCTATTATCTTATTGGGCTCCTTACCGGATGAGGAGTATGACACATTTGTGCTCACAAGGCTATTATCTTATTGGGCTCCTTACCGGATGAGGAGTATGACACATTTGTGCTCACTTTGTTGAACAAGAGATCTTTTATCAGCTATAGTGAAGTTACTAATGCATTGACGAATTATGATTTGAGGAGGAAGGATAAGAAGACTTTCCGTGCTAGTACTTCAGGTGAGGTCTTGTCGACGAGAGGTAGAAGCCCATATTCGAAAGGTGGTAATAGAGGAAGGTCAAAGTCAAGAGGTCGTCACCATCTAGGAAAGAACCAATGTACATTCTGCAAGGAGTAGAGACATTGAAAAAGATGTTGTCCAAAGATCAAAGAGAAGGAGAATAGCAAGAAAAAGGGCTCGAAGGCTAATGAGGTGAATATTGTGAAAGGCGATGATTCTGATGATTCAAGCTTTTCTCTACTTATAACTCCGAAGGTGAACCACTTAGATGCATCAGATTGGATGCTTGATTCTGGTGCTACCTATCATGTGACCCCTAGGCGAGATTGGTTTGTATCTTTTGAGAAGCTCGATGGGGGAATTGTAGTCATAGGAAATGATCAATCCTGTGGTATTTGTGGGATAGGTATCGTGCAGATTCGGATGCACGATGGAGTAGTCTGTGAATTAAAGGAGGTGAGATTTATTACTCAGCTGAAGAAGAATCTTATCTCAGTTGGAGCTTTGGAGACAAAGAGATTCAAGGTGACCTTTGAGGATGCTGTAACAAATATTACTAATGGATCTTTAGTGATGATAAAGGGAGTCCACAGTCAGAACTTATATTATCTGAAGGGGAGCACCAAGATTGGCCAGGTTGCTTCAGTTATTTCAGAGGCGGATATGAGCAGACTTTGGCATTATAGGTTGGGGCACACAGGTGAGAAGTCACTGCAGGCGCTGTGCAAGCAGAGACTACTGAAAGGAACCAAATGTAGAAAAGTGGATTTCTGTGAGTACTGTGTTCTTGGTAAGAAAATGAAGGTGAAGTTCGGGACTGCTATTCATAGGACGAGGGGCATCCTGGACTATGTGCACACAGATGTTTGGGGTCCCACCAAGACGGTATCACTTTGTGATCGACATTGGTTCGTCACGTTCGTTGATGACTATTCTAGGCGATGTTGGGTATACACCATGAAGTATAAGAATGACGTCGTCCTACATTTATTTGTGGAGTGGAAGAAAAGATTGGAACTGCAGATTAAGAGAAAGATCAAGACGTTACGATCCGATAACGGTGGTGAATATACTTCAGACCCCTTTCAGCAGCTATGTCGAGATGAGAGCATAGAGAGATACTTCACGGTTAGTCATACACCGCAGTAGAATGGGGTGGCAGAGAGGTTAAATCGGTCTTTACTAGAGAATATCCGATGTTTATTATCGCAAAGTGGTTTGGAGAAGATTTTTTGGGCTGAGGCACTTACATATGCGAGCCACATCATTAATAGTCTACCTTCATTTGCGATTGAGGGGAAGACCCCTATAGAGAAGTGGTCGGGAGAGCCAGCACACGACTATAGAGAAGTGGTCGGTGAATTATTATTCTACCCCTTACTTATCCTTAGAAAGGTAGAGAACAATCCTTTCGCATGTGAAAGATTCTTATAGAATATGAACTCTGTTATTTTCTGCCCCATATTTGTTTTGAGGAATCCCAGACTAGGAGTGCCACTAGAGCACAACTAATTTTGTTTCTCCTTTGTAGCCTTTTTAGAACTCTGATATTTATAAGAAATATTTTTTTGAAATTCTAATGTTATCTTAATACGAATGTTTATTGTCTAATAGTATGATCATGACTATGGCCATCTTTATTAAATCATTCTTGGAAGATCCTTCTTTTTTAAATTTTATTTTTAATTTTTTTTGAATCTATAAAAAAACGATAAAAGCTTATGTCCCATATCTTTTAGTTTGATATCCTTCTTCAATCACTTTTATGATCATAATAAAGGATGGGCGGATTTGTAAACCCTCTTGTTATAGATTGTTTGTTTTCATGGATCCGGCTAGAAATGGCTAGAAGGCAAATTTGGTCCGTGTAGTTAGACTTCATATTGGTCCCCACATTGTTTTTCTCTAACTTAATTCTTTACCCCATCTCATATATAAATTTAATCTTTTTTTCAACTGTTCGTTAAAAGTTTCGTTTAATAAAAATTGAAAAGACAAAACTATCCTAATTCAAAAATATTAAAAATAAGATAATAATAAATTACCAATCAATTTCAATTACACAGAAACCGGTTCCTAAATGAGAAGGCATCCCTACTTTCAAAACGATTATCGATCACAACAAAACTTTAAAAAAAAACTATTGTTTTGTCGTAAATATCAAAAGGGAAAACATCGTGATACTTTGGGGGGGGCACCACGTGACGCGGTTCCGCGTGAAGAGAAGAAAGTCGAACACGTTTTTTTCATTTTCCGCGTGGAGAGAAGCAAGGCCCACCCGAGATTTCCAAGCTTTATATATAGCCTAGGGTTTTGTACGTGAAAAGTGGGCAGGTGCAAAGAATTTTGCGGCTACGGAGAAAAAAACAGTGCAAAGGGTTTTTGAGCACGAATTTTGTTGGCGGCTACAGGGGAAAAAAAACCGCTGCGGGAGAAAAAGTGTTTGTGTCTTTTGAGAGAGATATTTCTGTGAGTGATTTGAGAGCTTAGTTGAGGGTTTAAGTTGTGTGATTGTAAACCCTGGTTGTATTCTCTCCCTCTAATAGTAAATCTCCCTCCTTGTCCCATGGACGTAGGTAATTTGTCGAACCACGTAAAATTGGTTGTCTCGCTATTTGTGTGATTTGTAATAACTTATTTAGGTTCCCTCGACAGGTCAGTCCTAGAACTGATGAGAGGAAGAGCTGATATCTCACTTGATTGAGATATTTTGCTTAAAGTTATTGTTTTCTTTGTGAAACATAATTTACTATTGCGACCTGACTCTCTTGTTGTGCTGCCGAGGTGCTGCCGAAATTTTTGCTGTGCGCAACATACTCATGATCAATGTTGTCATATAAATTCATCAATATAACGTCCATACGGTGATCGCTAGCTTCAACAGTGTCGAAGCAGCCGTCAACCATCGTCATTGTCAAATTCATGATATCTTGCACGAATCTGACTACATTATTTTTCAAGAAATGTTTGCTGACAACAGTAGATGCATCTGCTTCAAGATTGTTACGCAGCAAAGGTTCATATAGCAAATATCTCAAAGCCATAGAGGTTACTTAGATCAAGATTATCACTGAACATGTACCTGATATGAACTTATGTCTAAGTAACTCCGGGACTGCGGGTTTGTCCCTTGAGAAGTTCACAAACGCATCAGAATTTCGCTTTAAGAAAGAATGACAATCATTTGTCAATAGTTTTAGAAAATTATTACAGACGCAAAAGTCTTTAATTTATTATGTTGTGTAGATTGGAAACAATTTTGAAGAGACTTAGCAAACACAGATTGATTTTTAATGGGGTTTAAGAGAGGTGTTCTAAATCAAAAGTACATGGACCTTTATTTGCCATGTCATTGAGGATAATGTGATCATTAATGCAAATTAACACCACTTAGTGTTAGAACGTTGTTCGAATTCGTGCAGAATGTTGTTCGTGCAATATCTCTTGTTTGATTAATAACAAGCTCTCATTTGCTACTAATATGTTTGTGAATGATATATTTTAGGTATAAACATATACGAACAATTTGTGGTTCAAAACGATGCAAAAATCAACATGAATGTTTATTTCAGCCTTTGAATCATTGATGGTCAAGTGACACCATCGATGGCCAAGCAAGTCATCGATGGATTACAGGAAACAACTGGAGAATATAAAAACTAGAAATCGAACCATTGATGGTCTATAGTCGACCATCAGTGATTGCAAGGACCATCAATGGTCTGCAGTCAGCAATCAGAGAAATTTAGAAACAAGAATTCGCACAATCGATGGACTACAATCAATCATTGATGATCATCGATGGATCATTGATAATTGTGATCCATCATTGATGGTTATAACGCGTTTTGGCAAATTTTTAAATTTAATCTCAGTCATTCGTTGATTGATTTGATCTCCTATTGAGACTCTCACGAGAATATCTCTTTCCTATTTTATTAACGCCTATATAAGAGGAATTAGAGATCATATCTGAAGAGAGATAATAACGGGTTTTTCTTTTGATATTTTTTTGGGGTGATTGAATTTGTTTGGGTTCTGGGGATGACAGAAGAGAGTGAGCACACAGCGGGCGAACTGCATCAATCAAGAGAAGGAATGCTGTTGCTGTTGCGTGCTCACTGCTCTCTCTGTCATCTCTCCTTTCACGACTCGGACTCATCATCATATCACGTTATTGTTTGTTTGATAATATTGAACTATGCACCCCTGCCAGCATTTTTTTTAAAGTTTTTTTTTTTTTTGCCATTAACTGTAATTTTCCTTTTTTTTTCACTTTTGCATAAAACTCCGATCCTGGTTCTATCAATTTGGGCTCGGATATCAAAGTGCATGATTCTGGTATGGCACTGTTCTCCTCTTTTTACCCATTATAGTTGGTTTCTATTTCCTTCTTGATGATTATTTTAATTAATTATTTTTTTTCTGGGGAGTCAAGATAGAGGATTGAGATGGGATTATGTTTGATTAAGAAGAAGAATTTAGTAATCTATGTTTACTTGAATAATTTGATAGGTTATGCTTATGAATTCTAGAATTAATATCTAGTTGTTATTCTTTTCATAAATATTAGTTTTACTTAGATGATAATTTGATATGTTATACTTTCCTTAAGTGGTTTGATAGTCTATGCTTAATAAATCTAAAGTAAAATGTGATAAAAAGAGAATAACCCATAAATTCTAAGTAAAATTGACAAGTGGATTCAATTCTAGATCACTCATTTCTTTACTTATTTTCTTCATCTTTTACTTGTGATTTTCTTTTTTATTCTTGATTCTTCTTTAATTATTTTTAAATTTATTTTCTTCATCTTTCTTTCTCCCCTCTTAATCTAGTTTTGTTTTATTTGCATATAATCACACTCACTCTCTTCATCTCTCCACATTATCGCTCTTAATTGTCCACCCAACACACAAATTAGAAACCAATTTTGATTATCTCCTACAATAGCTTTCTTAAGGGATCGGCATCTTTTATATTATAACTTGATAGTTGTGCACTTGCAACTTAGGTTTTATTTACCCCTATCAGCCCCACCAAAATATTTTTGGTTTAACTTAATCGGCGTTGCAGCACTAAAAACCCAGCGCTGCAGCGCCCCAAATTTTCTTAAAAAACGATTTATAGTCTGAAATCTTTCTTTTGATGACCCTTTAATCCAAATTTAAACTCAAATAATCATGAATACATAATGAAAACTAAATCAATACATCCGAATTTCTCAAAAGTTCATGCATATCATGACATGATGATCAAACCCTAGTTTTCAATCAAACATGAATTCTTCTAAATCGGATTCATAAAATTCAAAACATAATAATCATTTTGAATCCAGAATCATGACGAATATACATAAGGAAGAACAACCAAATTTTGTTTTCAAATTAAACAATTCAAAAGGATGAATTGTTACATTTGAGAACATATAAGAGAATCACATTAAAAATTAAAATCGATTCTCTATAGTTTAACATGAGCACTGCTCTGATACCAATTGTTTAATAAAAACTTTTATTTTAAGAGATGAAACCATAATCAAACTCAATATTGTTCATGTCAAATTACCGAGAGAATAAAGAAGATGTGGAGCCATACCTGAATCCATGTAGTAGATGCAATTCTTGAGTTTAGAGATGTAAATCTTCTAGATCTATATGTATGCCCTCCTTAGAGAAACTAATTTATTTTCTTTGTAACTTTCTGAAGATTAGATATCAGAAAGCAACTGTACGTAGGGATTTGGGGAACCACGGCCCTTTTAGTAACTGACTTCTTCAGTTATTCATAAATATCAATTTAGCCCATCATAAAATTAATAATTATATTTTTGTCTCTACACATAGGAAAAACATACTTTAATAATGCATATTAAAAGTCCAAAGCCCACATTAGATCACTTTAATGGGCCGACATTAATTGACAGCACATAATACATATTTATTTAATATATTGACTCATATATTGGATTTAAACCTAACATTTCAATCTCTCACCTATTAAATCTCTTGCTGATCAAAGGCATTTCAATCTCTCACATATATCCACGTGACAATGGAAGCAAAAGGAGCTAAGGGACTCTTAGCTCTTCATTGTGCTCTACTTTTGCTAATTTTCTTACACAAGAAAGAGGTGAGGATCCCCTAGCTGCTTTTGCTCAGAGATTGAATTTGCCCCCTGCTTCTAGCCATGTTACAAGATTGCTTGTATTTGTGGAAGCTTTTATTTAGTTTGATAATCCTTAGAATCTCATTTCAGTTGCAGCCATGTACAACTTGCTTCAAGCGCATTGGCCATCAAAGAAAGCATGTAAGTGTAGCTTGAGAACTTTCAGTTCTCCATTCTTCTGTATCTTTTTGTATAAATTTCACAAAACTACCATGCATTTTGGGGCGTCCCGCACAATACTTAGAGCATCTCCAATGGTACGTCATTCCGCTAAAAATGATGTACCATTGGCTCCAATGGGGGAACTGTAGCACCCTATAGCAAGGGGTGCTACAGTAACCCTCTATATCTGAAGGGTTTGGTCTCATATAGAGGGATCCATCTAAAACACTATTCGTATATTTTGATTCCAGTTTTGCCCTCCCATCTCATTTATAACTTTTCATAAATACTAATTGTATCATTGACTATAATTAAACTGATTATTTAACTTAATATAATTTTAAATTTACTCGTCTATTTTAAATAAAAATTATATCATTGAAATTATCTTGCCGAAACCTTTAAAATGAGACTAATATTTAATACTTACATATTAATTTCAAATTTATCATTATGAAATGTTGAAGTACAGAGAATTTAAAATACATCAAGCTTTAAAAAAATTATATTATTCCATTACCATGCATCTGCCATAAATGTTCAATGAGTGCATTCTGAAGTTCAAAGTGAGCCTCCCGATCTTGGAGTTTCCTATGTCGAGCGAGGAATTGTCTTAATCTTGGGGCCCGTCTGGGTATCAGTACGGTACCGATAGCTATGAAAATGACCTACCGGAATTTTAGATTGTTATTACCGTATTTTACTTATATAATGTAATTTCTGTATTTCTGAATGTAGTTCCTTTGGGGCGGGTTATATAGATCCCCACATATTTGTTTTATTAATGAATATTTTTAATTTATTATATTAAAATAAACTAATTTAAAAATGACTCTAAAAAAATTCAATATTAATCTCATTTAAAAGGTTTCGGCGAGACGGTTCTAAAGGTATAATTTTTGTAAAAAAATATTAAGTTTTAATTATTTTATTTACATCATTAGTTTGTAAATGATAGATTAATTAATATAAATATAGAGGGCACTATTAGAGCACAACTTTTGTAAACCCTCTATATTTAAGGAATCTTAAAGAATATTCTCTTCAAACCCTCTAAATATAGAGTATATATACCATTGAAGATGCTCTTACATGTTTCTTATGAGGGAAAACCACCATGAATTTTTTAGATACGATGTTTGACATCAGGTAGTGTAAGCTGTAATGTGTTTTGCATGTAACATATTTTAGAAAATTTTTCCTTCCTGTACTTTGTATATCCCCTGATAAATATAAACAAGGATAGTTTAAACTTTTTATCTAAATAGCAATGATTTCCAAATGCTCAGGGTATTTTTATGCAGTTCCCTTTCATAACAGTTTCTTTTAATTAATCAAAATTTAAAATTTTAATTCCTTTAGTTTTCCACCCCAAAAAAGGAAAAAAAAACAAATCCAAATCCTTGTTTCACGCTTTTTATGGAGCATTGGATGAAGACTACCATATTTACCTTTTGATTTTTCTGTTGGATGTGCAGTTGCTTCATGTTGTAGAAGGTAAATCAATGGATTCATGAGGGAAGCAGCAAACTGACAAAATGGCCGCAATGGATATGCTTGACATCGACAAGGCATGTTTTTGCCGATTCCCTTATTTTAAACTTCAATTTTCAGGTGTTTTATTTTCACCAACATATAAGTTATATACAATGTCAGAGCAGAGAGAAAAAGGAACGTCAAATATCTTCTAAATCGAGCAAATTCAATTCCAAGAGGTAACTGTAAGACTTAATCGTGATTAAATCATAGAGAATAAACATTAAGAGCGGAAGTTTATACCTGAATCCATAACTTAAATCTGAGTTAGGGTTTTGATAATCTTCTAATCTTAGGGTTTCTCCCTTTTGACTCTCTTTAGATGAGGATAAAAGAATGAGAGTGGCTAACCCTAAATTAAGGACCATAACCCCATATATATAGGTGTTGTACATTTGTAATTTGGCCTCTCATCAAATTATAATTACAACCGGGTATCTGCACATATAACCCCATAATTTATTTAAATACCTATTAACCCAAATTGATTGATCACTTTAAGTGGGTTATCCTTAAAGATAGCAATACACATTGATTAATCATATGTGTCCACAATTAGATTTAATTAGATTTAAATCCAATAATCTTCCACTTGGGCACCATATGATTCCTTAAATTGTGTATAACCTTATGAGCTCATAATTGCTATCACTGAAAAGGTATTTCCAAACAATCTCATTCATTGACTATATCAATATAGGATCAAAGCGGCTTTCGTCACATTTATCGTGACTCGACCCATCAATGGTCACATATACCAATACAATCAAACGACATAGATCAATCATGGATGTACAGCATGAAAATTACATGCAATGTGATCAGTACATGTCTATTTTTAACTGGTCCTACTTTAGTGAGGTCAAAACCAAACATAATGTAACAGAGTGTTTTAACTGAATACTTTATTCTGATCAGACAATACAACCAACACAAAGCACCAAAAATTACAAACTCCCACTAAATCACTATATCCTCGAATAACACCACACTCATATGAGCAGTGTGCTTATGAAAGACCTTGAGTGGTAATCCCTTAGTAAGAGGATCTGCTATCATGGAATTTGTCCCAATATGCTCTATGGATATCTGTCCACTCTGTACCCTTTCTTTTATAATCAGGAACTTAATGTTAATATATTTTGACTTAGTTGAGCTCTTGTTGTTATTAGAATACATTAATGTAGATTTATTGTCACAATATAACCTTAGTGGTCTTTTCATATTTTCCAAAATGTGCAGTCCAGTGACAAAATTTCACAACCATATTCCCTGATTGGATGGCTCATAGCAAGCTACAAATTCTGCTGTCATAGTGGAGGAAGCTACAAGTGTCTGTTTGATATTTTTCCATGATATAGCTCCTCCTGCTAACATATAAATATATCCTGATGTAGACTTTCTGCTATCTTGACATCCAGCAAAATCAGAATCAAAGTACTCAATGACCTCCAGCAGTTCTGATTTTCTGTATGTGAGCATATAATATTTTGTTTTCTGAAGATACCTCATAACCCTTTTGACTGCTATCCAATGATCCATATCAGGGTTGCTTAAGTATCTGCCTAACATCCCAATAATGTACGCAATATCCGGACGCGTACATACCTGAGCATACATTAGACTTCCTACAGCTAAGCATAAGGAATATTCTGCATTTCCTAAATTTTAAGGTTGCCTTTAGGGCACTGATTGAGATTAAACTTGTCTCCTTTAGCCACAGGGGTGTCTCCTGGTTTGTAGTCTTGCATGTCAAACCTTTTAAGTACTTTATCGATATAGCTCTTTTGTGATAATCTAAGAATACCCCGAGAACGATTTCGATGTATTTGGATTCCTAATATAAAAGAGGCGTCCCCAAGATCTTTCATCTTAAAATTCTTTGATAGAAAAAGAGGCGTCCCCAAGATCTTTCATCTTAAAATTCTTTGATAGAAATCTCTTGGTTTCGTACAACATGCCTATATCATTAGTGGCAAGCAATATTGGTTTCGTACAACATGCCTATATCATTAGTGGCAAGCAATATGTCATCGACATACAGAACCAGAAAAGTATACTTACTCTCACTAAACTTGTGATATACACAGTCATCAACAATGTTCATCTCAAAACCGAACGAGATAATTATTTATTGAAACTTGTAATACCATTGACGAGGAGCTTGCTTGAGTTCATAGATGGATTTTCTTAATTTGCAAACCATATTCTTTGGGTCTCCTGACACAAAGTTTTCTGGTTGCACCATATAAATCATCTCATTAATGTCGCCCTTAAGAAATACAGTCTTAACATCCATCTGATATAACTCAAGATCATAATGAGTAACAAGTGCCATGATGTCTTTCGATGAAACCGGAGAGAAAGTCTCTGTATAATCAATGCCTTCCTTTTGAGTAAAGCGTTTAGCTACAAGACGTTCATTATACCTCTCCACATTACCATTTGCATCCCGCTTGGTTTTAAATATCCATTTACAACCAATTGATTTTGCACCTTCTAGCAATGAGACAAGTTCCCAAACCTTATTGTCTTACATAGACTTGTACTCTTTATTCATGGCATCAATCCACTATTGAGAGTTAGAACTTTTCATGGCCTGAGAGAAGTTGATTGGATCATCTTTCAACATTCCATTACTTTCCTCATGTTCTTAGAGAAATACAATATAATCATCCGAAATAATATTTCTTCTTTCTCTCGTGGATCTCCTTAATGGCACTGGTTCTTGAGGTTGTTGAGTATGTTCTTCTGGAACAGGGAGTTGTTCAACATAGTCATCTTGAGGTTCCAGATTTACTTCTTGAGCAACAACATGTATAGTAACCTGAATATTATCAAAAGTAACTGTATGCATTGGATCTGAAGCCAATTCCTCCTCAAAAGCAATGTCTCTAACCTTATTTCTCCCCCAAACTCAACATCCCCAAAGAATGTTATTGTTCCCATCTCAAAAATATTTCTGAGTGTGGGATCATAAAACTTATAGCCCCTAGAGCGTTCAGAGTACCCAATAAAGTAGCTGCTAACTGTTTTGGAGTCTAATTTCTTTTTATTTGGCCTATAAGGCCTTGTCTTAGCTGGACATCCCTAAATATATAAGTGCTTTAAACTGGGCTTTCGACCAGTCCAAAGCTCATAAGGTATTTTAGCAACTACTTTACTTGGTACTCTATTCAGAATGTAAGCTGTTGTCTTTAGTGCTTCTCCCCAGAGTGACTCTGTTAAAGAAGAATGAGCAATCATACTTCTTACCATATCCTTAAGAGTTGCTTCTCCCCAGAGTGACTCTGTTAAAGAAGAATGAGCAATCATACTTCTTACCATATCCTTAAGAGTTCTGTTTCGTCTTTCAGCTACACCATTCATGCTAGGTGAATCCGACATTGTGTACTGTAGGACTATACCGTATTTCTTTAGGTATCTAGCAAATGGTCCTGGACGTTGTTCACCTGAACTATCATATCTGCCGTAGTACTCATCACCACAATCAGATCTGACGGTTTTAATTCTTTTGTTGAGTTGATTCTCAACTTCAGCTTTATAGGCTTTGAACATATCCAGAGACTCAGATTTCTCATGAATGAGATATAGGTACCCATAACGTGAGTAATCGTCTATGAATGATATAAAATATTATTGACCATTCCAAGATACCATAAGGAATGGTCCACAAATATCTGTATGTATCAATTCTAAGACGTCTGAAGATCTTTTGGCGCCTAATATCTTAAATTTGGTCTGTTTTCCCTTGATACATACAACACATACGTTGAAATCTGAAAAGTCGAGGGAATCCAAAATGCCGTTAGACATAAGACGCTCAACTCTACCTTTTGAGATATGACCCAAGCGCTTATGTCATAATGTCGCCGAATTTTCCTTATTTAATTTACGCTTAGTACCACGTGATTCCACATGCAAGGATTCATTATAAGAAGCAATTGTATCGAGCAAATATAGGTTGTCATAAATACTCAAGTAACCAGTTCCCACAATATTTGAATTAAAAGATAAACTAAATTGATTATTTCCAAATGAATAAGAATAACCCGATTTGTCCAATACAGAAACTGAAATCAAATTTTGTCTAAAAGATGGTACTACAAAAATCTCTTTTAAATCCAAATATGAACCAGTTCCTAGTAGCAACCTGAAGTGCCCAATTGCTTTCACATCTACCGATTGACCGCCATCCACAAAGATGTGTCTTTTAATATCACTTGGCTTTCGGTAGCTCAGGCAACCCTGCATAGAAACACTTATGCGAGTAGTAGCATCAGAGTCCAACCACCAAGTGTTTATAGGTACTGAAGCTAAATTAAACTCAGAACAGACCAAAGTAAGGAACGTACCCTTATTAGCACGCCAGGAGTGATATTTGATACAATCCTTATTTACGTGTCCAGGCTTGTTACAGAAAAAACAACCCTGATTATCCTTATGTTGTTTTTTCTGAACTGGACCCTTAGCAGCTTCATTATCATTCTTTTTTTTTTTGCCCTTATCCTTAGATGCATAAGCCAAATGAGCACTTTCTGTCTTATCTTGCTTCAACGTGTCTTCTTCTTGCACACAGTATGAAATAAGCTTATTTAGAGTCCATTTCTCCTTTTGGCAGTTATAACTGACCTTGAACTGACTGAACTATGCAGGAAGAGACAACAAAACCAGATACACTAATAACTCATCACAGAGATCGAGTTTAAGTATCTTAAGTTTTGAAGCAATATGAGACAATTCTATAATGTACTCCCTGATATTTCCTTTGCCCTTATACTTCATTGAAATCAAGCGAGCTAAAAGTGTGCTTGTTTCTACCTTATCGTTTTTCGCAAAACGTTTCTCAATTTCGGCAAGAAAATCTTTGATATTAGTAATCCCTTCGGATTCTATATCCCTGAAGGCTTTCGGAACGCCGCGCTTAATGATCATAAGACTCATGCGATTTGAACGCTCCCATTTCTCATACTCCTTCTTTGCATCAGGAGTGCTATCCACATTGAGATGTTGATGTTGTTCAGATCTTAATGCAGGGTCTAGATCCATGCAGCCAAGAACAATTAATATGTTCTCTTTCCAAACCTTGAAATTAATCCCATTAAGCATGTGAATTGGGTTGATATTAGCAGAAATTATTGCAGCAGATGCATTAGCTGAAATAAACAAAAGATACTCACATTACTAACCATAATTAGTAATCAATAAAATTCAAATAATGACAAATCCCATCTTAAGATATCTGACACAACATTAATATCAAGTCTTTGGACAGTAATATTAATTACAAGTGATACCTTGTTGCAATGATCAAACATTGACAACAACTCATGTCAAATAATGAAACTATCTTTGGATCGATTCATTATTCACATGTAAACCTTATAATTGTCACACATTTATCATCACAGATGTGTATGCAGTCTAAATAATTTTAATATTCCTTTGGGCCGATTAAATATTTACACGAAAAGATACACACAACCATCTAATACCCCTCATGATCAATCTATACAAGAGATGTCACTTTGACAACATCTTGTTTCAATTAATCATTTGGAATGAGAGACAAAATTTAATATCTTAGTGTCATATTATTTGAATTAAATAATTGATTAACTACCAAATTCAATTTAAATTAAACAATTTAAATAAAATTTTCATAACTTAATGAGGGCTCAAAACAAATTAAGGCCCACAACTTAGGTTAGACCATGCTTATATTAAGTGTAGGCCCATAACCAAATAGACTTAATTCGAAAAATTCAAGTCCAGGCCTAACACCATAAGAAGCTTAAGTGGGCTTGGCCTGAAACAAATTAATTCAGGTCCATAAGTTGAATTTAATAGAAAAAATTCAATTAATTCCTAAGTTTAGATTGATAGCCCATAACCTTCCCAAAACTGAATGTTTTAAGTGGGTTGTGCCCTAACTCAAAAAAGTCTCCATTGCAGCTCTCTTCTTTCACTCGACGGGAAAGAGAGAGTGTGCCCAAAATCAAAGCCAGACCTTTCGTTCCTTAGCCGACAAGACAAAGAAAATACTCAGCCTCGCCTTCGAAGGAACCAAAGCCGAAGCTCCACTTGAAGACGAGCACGAAGTTCGCCCTCGAAGTTCGCCTAAGAATGAGCACGAGGCTCGCCTGAACTTCGAAGGATCGAGGCTCTCTTGAGATCCGAGCGTCGAGCTCGCTGAATTGAGCACAAGGCTCACATGAGAACGAGCACGAGGCTCTCTTGAGCTTCCCAAATGAGCCGACGAAGGTCGAATAGATCTGAGTCTTGATTTCGAATCCGAGGTTTGCCTAAGATCCGAACGTCGAGCTTGCCTACAACGAGGTTCGAGCTCACTTGAGTTGAACCCGAGGTTCACTGAATTCGAACACGAGGTTCGGTAAAATTGTTCGAACGCGAGGTTCGCTGAAATTTAAACATGAGGTTCACTGAAATTTGTTCGAACGTGAGGTTCGCTGAAACCAACCGAAGTTCGCCTGAGAACTGGTAAGTCCTCAAGCCCTAAGTCTTCTTTCACCCGTTAGGGTTCAGAACTGAAGCGCCGCCGCTTGGGCTGTAGCTAACGAACACCCCTTAGGGTTTCGTTCTGAAAAACCGCCGCCACCACTGACTGTGGGGCCGCCGTCGATATAACTCCGACGAGCAGTTGGAGAAAGTCGACGAACCAAAACAAAAAACCCAATTTTTCTGTCGATTTTGAACTCAATCATTCAGATCCAAGCTTCAAAATGGAATCAAACCAAAAAAAATATGAACTTTACAGTTCATGAGTGCTATAGATCCCAAAATTCGATAGAAAAAACCAACAAAATCGAATCTTTTACTGTTCATTCGTGAACAATTCTGAAAAATAGAGATTTAAGATCAAAAAACCCAATTTTTAGAAACTTAAACCCCTAAGAATTAATCATGGGTGGCTCTGATACCACTTGTAAGACTTAATCGTGATTAAATCATAGAGAATAAACATTAAGAGCGGAAGCTTATACCTGAACCCATAACTTAAATCTGAGTTAGAGTTTTGATGATCTTCTAATCTTAGGGTTTCTCCCTTTTGACTCTCTTTAGATGGGGATAAGAGAATGAAAGTGGCTAACCCTAGATTAGGGACCATAACCCCATATATATAGGTGTTGTACATTTGTAATTTGACCCCTCATCAAATTATAATTACAACCTGGTATCTGCACATATAACCCCATGATTTATTTAAATACCCATTAACCCAAATTGATTGATCACTTTAAGTGGGTTATCCTTAAAGATAGCAATATACATTAAATAATCATATGTATCCATAATTAGATTTAATTAGATTTAAATCCAACAGTAACAAGGTAAGAGATAGGGTTCGTCTTCAGCATCAAGCAAGTTGAAGACCAACAAGACAGATACCTGTAATTTTATTCTAATTTTGTACTTTTGGGGGGCAAAAAAGGGAATGCGTATGTCTTCTTTTATTAACTTCTATTGAGAAATCTACACTGTTTAACTAAATGAATGGTTTCTCTTATGATCATTATAACTTTGTGTGATCGAGGATGTGGTTTATTTGTGCATTATAGGTTTGCGTCGTTTATTTGTTAAGTTTTGAGTGAATAATATTCAGAAGACATCTCATGAGGATGAAGACAACAGGTCAACCAGCAGCCACACAACTGAATATACTCTTGAGACCTTACTTTATCCTCTCAAGGGATTTTGCAAATTATTGGTTTTATGTAGAATTTGTGGTCCAATTCAAGGAGATGACCTCCATTTTTTTTCAATTTTTATTTATTTATCCATTTATTTATTTTTGTAGAAAAGGAGACGACCCTTGATGGAACTGGATGGGGGGGAAAAGGGTAAAGGATTTTGTTCTTTGTTGTTGAGGATTGAGACATAGTCAATGTCTCCAAAGATGTAGGTTTGGTTGTTTGTGGTTGACGCACGCAAGTAACATCAACCTCATCCTCTTGATTAGCTACCAAGAAAATTTCATCATAGACATATGTTCAACTTTTTTCTGAGCAGACATATCTCTTTTTGTCATTTCTTTGTTCTTAATGCTGAAGATTTTAGATGCAAAACTTCCTTTTAGTGGTAAAGGCCCATAACTTGGTATGGGTAGATTCAATACTTAATGTCCCTTCAGTGCAGGAAGAAAATTCTAGTCAAAAAATTATCAAGAAAAAAAAATGCTATATCAGCTAGATAAAGCTCATTGGATAAATCTAAATCCTTCATTATTGATGTTTGACTCACAATGCCTTCAGTTAGGTTGCGTGATTATTTATATGTTTGAATAAAATACATAATTATCATAATAAAGGGTTGACTCATTATGTGTAACTATTGTTGTGCGCCGCGGAAGCTCGATTAGACAAATACAAAAGCACACACAAGAACCACAGTAGATCACAATTGAACACAAGCCAACCAATCACAACAAGAACTCAAGATATACGTGGTTCGGCAATGTGTCTACGTCCACAGGGCAAGGATGGAGAAGCTTTACTAATGAAAATCAAGGGAAATACAAATTAGGGTTACAAATCTTACCCAAAACCCTCTTACAAGACCACTTGATCTCTCCAATAGACTCCAACAATAGAAGCCCTAGAAATCCCCTTTCAGCAACCAAAATCACCCTTGCTTAACCCTAACAAATCAGGTTTAGGGATATATATAACTTACAAAACAAATCGGGTCAAAAAACTGAAGCCCAGCCCAGAAACATCAACGGTCGACCGCGGCGGTCGACCGAATCTCAGTCCCGAGAGTTAAATCCATTACAGTCGCCCGCGGTCGACCGCGGCGGTCGACCGTCACCAGCTCCGATTCCCAGTAGGCTTTGTGCACGTTGGCGGTCGACCGTGGCGGTCGACCGCTGATCTGTCTGGCTTCTACCTACTGATTCCTTTGCTGATTTCCTGTAATTCTTTAATTCTCCACCTCGACGAATGTTTCCACAAAAAAAAACTGAGCCGATACCAAATCATCCAATAGTCCCTCAACAAGTCAGGGAACCAATCTAGAGCTGAAACGCGATCTCTCCCTCCCATCTGAATCAACTGATCATACCGGCTGCATCTGAAAGACTGCCTACGTATCCTCTTGCCCAAGGAATCAAGCCGAACGTAGTTCACCCAAATGGCCTCCAAAGGCCTCCGCACTGAAGGATGTTCAAAAGCTTCAAACAATGACCAAATTTTACTCCTAAAACAACTTTGGTCAACATATCTGCAGGGTTGTCATTCGTGTGGACCTTCTCTAATATGACGTCTCCATCATCCAAAACGTCCCGTACAAAGTGGAATCTGGCATCTATGTGCTTCGTGCGCGCATGATAAACCTGGTTCTTCGCCAAATAGATAGCCGACATGCTATCACAATATATCCGAATAGTCTCCTGAGCGATCCCCAAGTCCTCCAATAATCCACGTAACCATAGAGCTTCCTTAATAGCTTCAGTAACTGCCATATACTCTGCCTCTGTAGTAGAGAGAGCCACTGTGGACTGAAGCGTGCAACGCCAACATACAGGTGCACCTGCTAATGTAAAAGCATAACCTGAAGTAGACCGGCGTTTGTCAAGATCTCCAGCATAATCTGAATCCACATATCCAATACAATCATGTCCATCATTCTCATCCTTCTGGAGCACTAAACCAACATCCACGGTGCCTCAAACATACCGTAGAATCCACTTCACGGCCTCCCAATGACCCTTCCCGGGGTCTTGCATGTATCTCGATACCATGCTCACGGCCTGTGACAAATCTGGCCTCGTACACACCATCGCATACATCAAGCTACCTACTACACTGGCGTATGGGACCTTCGACATATAATCTCTGTCCTCAACTGAAACATGTGACATCAACGCTGAAAGCTTGAAGTGGGGAGCCAATGGTGTGCTAACTGCTTTTGTATTGCCATCAAAGCTGAATTTCTTCAACATCTTCTGTAAGTAGCTCTTCTGTGTAAGTTTCAAACTCCCTTTCACACTGTCTCTCTCGATCTCCATACCCAATATCTTCTTTGATTCTTCAAGATCCTTCATCTCAAACTCAGATGACAGCTCATCTTTCAACTTTCGAATAGCCGAAGAATTCCTAGAAGCAATAAGCATATCGTCAACATATAAAAGAAAATATATGTGCTCACCATCATGTAGCTTGTGCATATAAATGCACGGGTCATAAAGGCTCCTTGTGTACCCTCGGCCAATCATAAAGCTATCAAATCTCTTGTACCACTGTCACGGTGATTGCTTCAGTCCGTAAAGAGATTTCATCAATTTGCACACTAAATTTTCCCTTCCTGCAGCTTTAAACCCCATAGGTTGTGTCATGTAGATCTCCTCATCTAAGTCTTTATGTAGAAAGACCGTCTTCACGTCCATTTGGACCAAATCTAAGTCCAGCTGTGCCACAAATGCCAATAGTATCCGAATCGACGAATGCTTCACAACGGGTGAAAACACCTCGTTGTAATCAACGCCCTCAAGCTGTGCATATCCCTTGGCAACCAATCTGGCCTTGAACCGAATGTCCCCAATAGAAGATCCCTCCTTCTTAGCATACACCAACTTGCAACCAATAGCTTTTTTACCCTTAGGTAGCTGTGCAAGTTACCAAGTGTCGTTCTTCTGAAGAGATTGCATCTCCTCCTCCATAGCATTCCTCCACCTAACGGAATCAGAGCTGGACTCTGCCTCCCTGAATGTGGCAGGAATAAAATCATCAACGACCTCCACAGATAAAGCATATGCCACCATGACATCATCGTATCTAGCTGGCCGATGAATCTCTCTCCTCGGTCTGTCTGCTACAATGGACCCCTGAGCATGACCCTGCTCCTGAGCCTCACCATCAACTGTATCCTCCAAATGCCCGACTGTCATCTCATCTCCTTCCAGTGCCACCTCTGTAGGAGTCTCAATGGACACAGTGCTGACTGGAGTGGGTGGAGTCACATCATCCTCCACCTGCTGCGATATCATTCCTGTCTGATCTTCCTCCACCTGCTGAGGAACTCGAGGTTTCATCATATACGCCTCATCAAATGTGACATCTCTACTAATGACCATCTTCTTGTCTTGTGGATCTCATAATTTAAAGCCTTTGACACATTCTCTGAATCCCACAAAGATAGCCTTCCTCGCTCTCGGATTCAACTTCCCATCACTAACATGGAAATAAGCTGGACACCCAAATATCCGAAGAGTCTCATAATCATTAGCCACAGAATCAGACCAACACTCACTAGGGGTCTTCCCCTCTATCACAGTGCACGGCAACCTGTTAACGAGATGGTTCGCATAAACTAACGCCTCGACCCAAAAGATCTAGCCAATTCACTCTGCGTCATCATACATCACACCTTCTCCAGCAAGGTACGGTTCAACCTCTCTGCCACCTCATTCTGTTGCGGTGTCTCTCTAACTATGAAGTGTCTTCTAATGCCGTGATCCCGGCAAAACTGCAGAAATAGATCACTCTTATACTCTCCACCATTGTCTGAACGAAGAGTCTTCACCTTTCTACCTGTCTGCAGCTCCACTTTCTTCTTCCACTCCACAAATATATCCAGGACCTCATGTTTATGCTTCATGGTATATACCCAATTCCTCCTGGAAT
Organism: Asparagus officinalis; assembly: GCF_001876935.1. NCBI lineage: Eukaryota > Viridiplantae > Streptophyta > Magnoliopsida > Asparagales > Asparagaceae > Asparagus > Asparagus officinalis. The sequence continues at coordinate 25,638,084 of NC_033799.1, read as the reverse complement.
AGTCATTAATGAAAGTAACAAAATAATTTTCCCCACCAAGCGATGTGTGCTTAGAAGGGCCCCAAACATCTGTGTGAATGTAGTCTAATATACCTTGGGTGTTGTGAATTACGGTGCCAAACGTCACTTTAGTCTTCTTCCCAAGAATGCAATGCTCACACAACTCCATCTTGCAGGTCTTTACACCTTTTAATAGCCCCTGTTTTGCCAATGACTGTAGGGACTTTTCACCTGTGTGTCCAAGCCTCATGTGCCATAGTGTGGTAGTGTCCTCCTTTGTGGTGATAGAAGCAGCCAGACCCCCTGTAACTGTCTTGCCCTTCAAGTAGTATAGGTTATTTTCTCTGACACCTCGCATCACCACCATGGACCCCTTCATGACCTTCAAACTAGCATCTTCTAAGATCACTCTATAGCCGGATGCCTCCAAAGTCCCAAGAGAAATGATGTTCTTCGTCAACTGCGGCACAAACCTCACTTATTTCAATTCCCTAGTCACCCCGTCATGCATTCTGATTCTGACTGAGCCAATCCCACTAATAGCACAAACGTGATCGTTCCCCATGAGCACCATGTCTCCTCTCTCCAACTCCTCAAAGTTGGTAAACCAATCCCTCTTAGGGCAAATGTAAAATGTAGCTCCCGAATCAAGCATCCACTCCGTAGAGTTGGCATAACAAACAGACGGCAGTGCGGGACAAGAATAACCGGAAGAATCCGAATCTGAAGTGTCGCCAACAACCTTGGCAACATTCACCTCTGAAGCTTGTACAGCTTTCCCCCTTTGCTTCCCGGCTCTATCCTTTAACTTTGGGCATTCATTCTTCCAATGTCCCTCTTCTTTGCAAAAGGCACATTGATTTCTACCAACACTTTTATGGCCACCCCTATTCTTTGATTTTGAGCGGTTGAACCTTTGACGGTTTGGACTACGGCCACGAACTGCTAATGCATCACCCGATGCCTTCTCGAAGGGCTCATAATCATTCTTCCTCAGCTCATAATTCACCAATGCCGAGGTCACCTCCTTGTAGCTAACTGTAGTTCACCCATTTATCATAGTGAGAACAAAAGTACTAAATTCATCATCCGATAACGAACACAATAATAACATCACCTTATCTTCATCCTCCACTATGATATCTTCATTGGCCATATCTGAAATTAGCTTTGTGAAGTTCTTAACATGCTCCCGAATGGAAACTCCCCTCTTCATCTTGAATTGGTAGAACATTTTCTTCAAGTGAAGCCGATTCTCAATGCTCTTCGTCAAATATTTTTCATTGAGCATTTCCCACAATCTCTTTGCTGACGTCTCATTCATCACATCATAGATAAGATCCGGCGTTAAGTATGGCCGAATAACCCCACAAGCCCTACTGTGTATTTTCTTCCAAACCCTATCATCAATCTCCTCGGGTTTCTCTTGAAACTCAAGAGTATCCTCTAAATTTTGTTCATCTAAGGCGTCCATTACTTGACACCTCCATAAACCGAAGTTAATCTTGCCGTCGAACTTTGGGACATCAATTTTAGTGTTATTGATGCTCAAATTTTGGATCGCCTTTGTCAACGCCGACCCCGATGTACTAGTAGCACTTGAACTAGCATTGCTTAAGAATCCAACAGTGAATCCTTCGAACAAAACTCCCAAATCCAACCCGGAGCTCTGATACCACTTGTTGTGCGCCGCGGAAGCCCGATTAGACAAATACAAAAGCACACACAAGAACTACAATAGATCACAATTGAACACAAGCTAACCAATCACAGCAAGAACTCAAGATATACGTGGTTCGGCAATGTGCCTACGTCCACGGGGCAATGAGGGGGAAGCTTTACTAATGAAAATCAAGGGGAATGCAAATTAGGGTTACAAATCTTACCCAAAACCCTCTTACAAGACCACTTGATCTCTCCAATAGACTCCAACAATAGAAGCCCTAGAAATCCCCTTTCAGCAGCTCAAAATCATCCTTGCTTAACCCTAACAAATCAGGTTTAGGGATATATATAACTTACAAAACGAATCGGGTCAAAAAACTAAAGCCCAGCCTAGAAATATCGACGGTCGACCGGGGCGGGCGGACACGCAGGTCTCGCGGTCGACCGCGGTGGTCGACCGAATCTCAGTCCCGAGAGTTAAATCCATTACAGTCGCCCCACCAGCTCCGATTCCCAGTAGGCTTTGTGCACGTTGGCGGTCGACCACGGCGGTCGACCGCTGATCTGTCTGGCTTCTACCTGCTGATTCCTTTACTGATTTCCTGTAATTCTTCAACTATGTGATTCTGAAGAAAAAAATGATGGCGCGTCTTCCGTGAATATTTTTAATTGTGTAGATAAACTATCTAGAAATCTCCTAGAATTACGCATTGAAAAAAAAATTATAAATGGCTGTAGAAGAACTCACCTGAACAAGATGGCGAAGTGGTTCAGGCAAGGTTGAACAGGCGACGAGGGTTTGAAGGCGAGGATGGAACTCGCCTATTGGGTCGCGGGTCGTATGCTTCGAGCTCGCCTGCTGGCGGGTTGAAGGCGAGTGGAAGAAGGCGAGATTCTTGCTCGCCTGTATGATCACGAGTTCGCCGCTCGTGATTGGACGCCAGCTGGAGGAGAACTCGCCTGTCACCTGCGGTGCTCGCCTGAAGAGGAACTCACATGTTTGAGTTGTGGGATCCAGCTGGAGACAACTGGATCTTGCTGTTTGACCTAGGATTTCCCTATAAAAGGGAAACCCTATTCTCGTGCAGAGATTGAGCGGCAGAGCGGAGTTGAAAACCCCAGAGCGCGAGAGCAGAGAAAGAAGAAGAGATTGGCGACGGGAATTTCCCGTGCTTCCGTTCTCTACAATTTGAGGACTTTCGATTTTTGTTCTCATCTGTCCCTGTTCTCATTTATTGCTGAGAAGGGGTTAGTGAATATTAATTGGGGATTTGAGTTAATAGAGAGAGTGTGTGTTTGAGCATTGATTTTAGATTAAAATCAATTGCTATTTGTTTGAGAGATCTCAAGTTTGAGATCCTCTCTCTTATTTGTAATTTATTGTTATTAATAAAAAATTATTGTGCTGCTCCCGTGAACATAGGCAGATTTACCGAACCACGTAAAATCTGGTGTCTTGCATTTGTGATACTTGTTTTGGTTGTTGATTTAGGCAGATTTACCGAACCACGTAAAATCTGGTGTCTTGCATTTGTGATACTTGTTTTGGTTGTTGATTAGTGTTCCAATCTTGTTTGTAATTGTGTGCCTACGGTTCCGCTGCGCACAACAATTGGTATCAGAACTCCTGGCTACGCTTGGGCTATTTGGAGGAGTAGATACCTTTGGAAGTTCGTCTAGGATTTCGTTTGATGATAAATATGGGATTTTTACTATTGGTGATCTTGTCTACCATCGTGTGGAAGTGAGATCTTTTGGAGGCTCTTGTTAGAGTTTTAGTTGGAGGTAAAAATTTCTCTTTATCAGTTTGGATCTATTCTTCGTTTGTTCCGCATTGGTTGTTGGTGCCTTGAGATAGATGTTTGAGAAAGAAGGAGTTATGGAGGGTTCTTCCGGTGTATAAAGATCATCCAAAGTTTGAATATCCACTCTATAAAGATAGATGTGGAGAAGTTTAATGGCACTAACAATTTTGAACTTTGGCGATGCGAAGTCTTGGATGCACTCAACGCGCAAAATTTGGAAGATACGTTGGAGTCGGACGGGAAACCGGACGACATTGATGAGAGGGTTTGGAAGAAGATGAATAGAACGGCGTGTGGTGTGATTAGGTTTTGTCTCACTCAAGATCTAAAATATGATGTGATGAATGAGACTTCGGCTAAAAAGATTTGGGAGGTCCTAGAGAGAAAGTATTTAACGAAGATCGTTAAAAATCGCTTGCATTTGAAGATGAGGCTTTATCGCTTTCAATTGAAGAATGAGACCTCTATTAGTGATCACATGAACCACTACACGAAGCTTCTAACGGATTTGGCGAATGTAGATATGATGATTGAAGATGAGGATAAGACGTTGATGTTGTTGAGTTCCTTGCCTGACATGGAATATGAGCCATTCGTTCTTACTCTTATTAATGGGAAGGTATCTCTTTCGTATAGTGAGGTCACCGCTGCACTTGTGAATTTTCGTTCTTACTCTTATTAATGGGAAGGTATCTCTTTCGTATAGTGAGGTCACCGCTGCACTTGTGAATTATCAGCTTCGAAAGAAATAATGGGAAGGTATCTCTTTCGTATAGTGAGGTCACCGCTGCACTTGTGAATTATCAGCTTCGAAAGAAAGATAAGGAGACTTCTGTTGAGTCTGTAGCGGGGGCATTGGTCGTAAGAGCAAAGAGTCCAAACCGTGGTAGGAGGTCACAGTCTAAAGGGGCACATTCTAGAGTTTGTAGGAATCAGTATGCCTTTTGTAAAGAGGATGAACATTGGAAAGCCGAATGCCCAAAGTTGACAGATCGAGCCGGGAAGAATAGGGAAAAAGCTTTCCAAGCTTTAGAGGTGAATGTTGCTAGGGTTAGGGGCAACAATTCAGATTTGGATTATTCGGGCTACTCGTTATCTGCACTACCATCAGTTTGTGTTGCCAACTTCACTGAGTGGATGTTGGATTCTGGTGCTTCTTACCATATTTGCCCTAGAAGGGATTGGTTCTCCAGCTTTCAGGAGTTAGAAAGAGGGGATATCGTGCTTATGAGTAATGATTACGAATACCCTATTGGTGGTATTGGTACCATTCATATTCGGATAAGTGACGGGGTGATTCAGAAATCGGATGAAGTGAGGTTCATTCCTCAGTTGAAGAAGAACATCATTTCAATTGGAGCTTTGGAGGCAACAGGCTATAGAGTGACCTTGGTGGATGCACGTTTGAAGGTCATATTGGGGTTCATGATTGTGATAAAGGGCGTTAGAAGGAGCAATTTGTATTATTTGCTTGGGAGCACAGTGATTGACAGAGAGATGACGACTTCTTTGGGGGCTAGACTGTGGCATTGTTTGATGCTGGGGTATTTGATTGGCTATGTCATGCATAGATTGTTGAGGAGTGTTTTGACCTACAGATTGAAGTCCTTTGAGTACGTTGGTATGACCAAGAAGACCGAGGTAGAGTTTGACACTTCTATCCATCGATCGAGGGGTCTTGTAGGTGGTATTCATTTAGGCATTTGAGGGCTTTCTAAGGAAGCATCATTGGGAGGTAATCGATATTTGGTTTTCTATGTTGGGGATTATACTAGGCATTTGTGGTTGCAATCAAGTCCCGTTGGTTTGAAATCCTAGTAGTCAACAACAGTTTAAGGAAGTGTATTGGTAAAAAGGCAATCTGTTGTTCTTTTCTGCATTTGTACCGAGCTCATAGCAATTTGAAATACTTCATTAGAGAGGAAACATTGGGACGATGAGATGAGATGACAGATTTAGTGAGCTGTTTCTTTCTGGAGGAGAATCGGCGTTTGATGTCGAGTATTAGCTTTGGTGTTCGGGCTACGACATGTTTGGGCCATCTTATGCATATGTTGCCAACTGCTGCGTTTAGAGATTTTGGATCTGGTGGAGCTGCTTCAGATTTTGGGTTACGTCGGATGTTTGGTTACCCAGCATTTTGTCACATCGTGGATGTGAAATTTGATCCGATTGCACATTTGGGATTCAGAGGCTCGTTTGGCTATCAGTTGGGAGCTTCTGATTTTTGTTCTGAGCAGGTACGTCACATTTGACTCTCGACAGGTGAAGAGTGTTGATCAGATCGTTGGGACATCGTAGTAGGTAGAGAGTGATGCTACTCTATATTGGGTGGAGATTACTCCACATACTCCAAATCATACTGCATCGTTTGGGATTCCAGTTGAAGTGACACATGTTGGGGATCATTTGGATTTGGATGCAGATGATGAGTTGGTTGATTCGAGTTCAGTTGGTAGACGTAGGTTGAATATGGCCATTGGTTCACCTCAGGTGGAGGTGTTTGGTTCATTACAATTTGGGGCCATTTGGAGTTCTATCAGCCGCAGATTTGTTGGTGAAGAGTTGAGAACTCTTCTAGTTGATTGAGGGCCTTTGGAGGCCGTTGGATGAACTAGACTTGATTCCTTGAGCAAGAGGATATGTAGGTAGTCATTTATGATGCAGCCGATTTGGTGAGTAGATACCGACGTTTGGAGAGTGGTCTCATTCTCATTTGGGTTCGTGACTTGTTATGGATTGAGTCCGTTGTCGTGAATTATTTCACTTTGTACTGAATGCAACAAGTGGGACATTTAGTTTGGTTGGTGTCGGCTCAGTTTTAGGAAAACTTCACTGAGGTGGAGATTTGTAGAAGAACTCACCTGAACAAGAGGGCGAAGTAGTTCAGGCGAGGTTGAACATGCGACGAGGGTTTGAAGGCGAGGATGGAACTCGCCTGTTAGGTCGTGGGTCGTCTGCGTGCCTGATAGCGAGGTCGGGTCGCCGCCGATTCGAGTTCGCCTGCTGGCGGGTTGAAGGCGAGTGGAAGAAGGCGAGATTCATGCTCGCCTGTATGATCACGAGTTCGCCGCTCGTGAGTGGACGCCAGCTGGAGGAGAACTCGCCTGTCGCCTATGGTGCTCGCCTAAAGAGGAGCTCGCCTGTTTGAGTTGTGGGATCCAGCTGGAGACAACTGGATCTCGCTGTTTGACCTAGGGTTTCCCTATAAAAGGGAAACCCTATTCTCGTGCAGAGGTTGAGCGGCATAGCGGAGTTGAAAACCCTAGAGCGCGAGAGCAGAGAAAGAAGAAGAGATTGGCGGCGGGAATTTCCTGTGCTTCCGTTCTCGCAATTTGGGAACTTCTGATTTTTGTTCTCATTTGTCCCTGTTCTCATTTATTGCTGAGAAGGGGTTAATGAATATTAATTGGGGATTTGAGTTAATAGAGAGAGAGTGTGTTTGAGCATTGATTTTAGATTAAAATCAATTGCTAAAATCAATTGCTATTTGTTTGAGAGATCTCAAGTTTGAGATCCTCTCTTTTATTTATAATTTTTTGTTATTAATAAGAAATTATTGTGCCGCTCCCATAGACGTAGGCAGATTTACCGAACCACGTAAAATCTGGTGTCTTGCATTTGTGATACTTGTTTTGGTTGTTGATTAGTGTTCCAATCTTGTTTGTAATTGTGTGCCTATGGTTCCGCTGCGCACAACAATGGTTTGCAAATTCTAGACTGTAGAATTTGTATAATTATTAATTTGAATTTTACACCTTTTTGTAAATAGACAAATAATGAATATCAAGACTCTTAATGAAGATTCATGTTGGTTAATGAACGTCAAGACCCATTAACCAAGAATTTAGCCTATGGAGGTTTACTATCAAATTAGATTTCTCATTTCATTCAACAAAGTGCTGCTGCTTGTCAATGAGAGGTCAAACTTGTATGCTTCTTATGTTTAACGCATTAAACAATGATGACAAATAAGTTATAAATTGCATTAATTTGTTCACAAATAAAAAAAAACAACATTATGAGCAAAAAGGCATCACATTCACGTACGTGCACCGACAACATATTCGTGTTGGTCAACAGGTTGAATTCCCTCGACCGATTATGTATCTCTAACGCACCAAAAGCTTATTCTACGCAACCCCCCCACAAGGGAATAATGTTTTTATTTAATCTCCTCTTGCATCATCGATCTCCATAAAAGGTGGCAAACGTTGACCAGATTTGCATGGGACCCCCCCTGGATCTAAAAATTCAGGGTAATTTGTGCCAATGACCCCAAAGTTCGTGGGGGCTTTGTGAAGTTTATCCAAAAACAAAATAAATTATAAAACCCTATCCCCATCCCCCAAGCCTAACACACATCAATTTAACCCTTTGGCTCACCAACCGGCAGACGCATGGGTTGTGCTCAGGATCTTAATAAAAAGACAAGTATACCCTTTCACTTAAACTTTGTTAACGAAAACCAAGCTCTAAAAGCCCTAATTGTATGGGGGCATTATAGTAAAGCTAAATATCTCAATTTCGTTCCTAAAGACCCATCGGAATTCTGAAAAATTCTGGGGAGAGCAGAACAAAGAGAGGGGGTTGCAGTCCCCGCCTTTATTCCATTGTTTATTACTCGATTAAACCTAGCAATCTCCTCCCTTTTGTTTCCGAATCCCTTAAAAAATCCAATCTTTATCAACCCCGCATCTAAAGGACAAGCGAGGTAATATTTTTCTTCAATCATCTCCACATTCATCCTCTCAAAAAAACAGTTTTTTTTTTGGGTACCCATCTCGTCTGATTTCTTATTATTCACCAAAACATTAGAAAGATCAAATTTTTTTATTATTATCTTATTCCAAACCTTCCAGTTATACGTTTTCTTCAATCCATCTTCTCAAAATCACATCTTTGAAGCCTTGTCAACGGTAACGCTTATTTGCTCCTGTGGTTCCAATCACTGGATTCTTGGAAACCCTAGAAGCCCATGGGAAAGATGAGCTTTGAAGCAATTGAAACCCAAAAAGATGGGGTTTTCTCATTTCAAGGATTAGGGTTTCATTGGAATAACCAAGAGGATTTTTACCCAGCTGGAGGTCTCTTTGCAAGTGTTGGGCAAATGGGAATAGGGGGTTTTGGCCTCTCTCCCAGTTCCCCAAACCCTAGAGACAACTCTGTTAGCAACGCTAGCACTGATCTTTTGACAAAGTATGTGTCGCCGGAGATTGGGTATCGGGCTGTTGGGATTCCAATGGAAACAGTGGAGGAAGCATCTAGGGTTTTGAGCGGTGAAATTTTGGAGAAGAAGAAAAAAGTTGGAGTTAAGATTAGAATTGGGAATCCTTCTTTTAGGAGACTGATCAGTGGAGCTTTCGCCGGAGCGGTTTCTAGGACTGCGGTTGCTCCGTTGGAGACAATAAGGACACATTTGATGGTAGGTAGTAGTGGGGATTCGTCGACCGAAGTTTTTCAGAATATTATGAAGGACGACGGATGGAAAGGATTGTTTCGGGGTAATCTTGTTAATGTTATTCGAGTTGCTCCGAGCAAGGCTATAGAGGTGAGGAGTCGGTAGTTATTTGATTCAATGATTACCGTAAGTATTTGAATTCATTAATTTTTAGTTGATATATGTTTCTTTTACTTGCTTCAGGGTTGGTGGTTAATTTCTTGAATTGCATTTTCTATTGATTGCTATTGTTAAGTTAGTGGAAGTGTTAAGCAGTTGTATCATGCCAATTCTGCTAGAGTGATATAGCCTTTAGATTTTGTTTAATCTCGAAGGAAGAACAAAGTGCATATATGTTTCTGTTTTTTTGAGTTTCTGATTATTTTAGATGTATAGTTTTGTTGGAAGTATATGTCTGTGTGCAGACTGTATCTTTGTTTTTAAAATTTTGTTGACAGGTCAGTCATTGCGCTTACACTGTACTCATTGTTTTGATGTCTTTTAGATTTTTACATTAGCTGCTTCTACTACTTTAATCATCATTGTCTATGCAACAAAGTCATTGCTGACATCCATCGTAATTGACAATATCAAAATTCTGATCCAATTGTTGATGTGCACATCTAATTGAAGAATGAATAAGAGCAAGTTGTTGGACCTTTTGTTAGTGCTAGACTATAACATGGGTCAGATATGGGATTTAAAAAGATTAAAGTAGTTTACTTACTATTACCTAAGCTTCAAACATGTTTCAGGTGCAGTATACTTTTTCTTTGGTCTGCCTTTACAGATTTGCATGGTTGTAAGCTTGCGTTTATCAACCGGAAGTTTGATTCCTACATAACATGGAATTTTCGTAAAGATCGTCTTTCAAGATGTTATAGGCTTGTGGCGTAACAGTTCTCTTGGATATTAAAACCAATAGAAACCATTTGAAGGGATTTCAGGGTTGCTTTGATGCATGACTATTTCTCATGGACGTCTATTTACTAGGTTGATCTCTACTTATTGCCTTTTTAATAATTCAAACACCTTGACAATCTAAATTATTTGAAGAATGTGAGCTAGTTGTATTGTTTGTATTACTAGTCCTCCTTGGTCTTGATTTCTTTTTGGACTTTTTTGGGAGCTAAGCGCCGATGTTCTAGTAATCCTTTCAATTGCATAAAGATCTTAAATGTAAGTCCACTATGGATCTGGAACAGACATATAGCCTCAAATTTTATTTAAAGCGTATGTGAAATATAGGACGCGTGCTTTGCTTCTGTTGGAGGTGTATAGGTCCTTTTGAGATTGGCACGGCTTGAAGATATCCATGTTTTCATAACTGGTATCATGCAGCTTGCAGAATTTTGATGAGGCTAATTTTCTTTTCTTCATAGATTTTTAAAGTGTGTCCATTTGATTAAGACTGTCTAAATACCTAGAGCGAGTTACAGATTGATGGGATATCATTGTTGTGTTTGTTATAATTGGTCCTGCTCAACCCAAAGGGCAGATGAATTCTAGTTCCAGGATTTTTGAAGGCAGTTGCAAACTATTGCATGGCTAAAGTATCATGAACTTAGATTCAAAATGCAAGCAACCAGGTAGAAAGAATAAAAACTCAATCGGACTAAGCATCTTCATTTTGATTCACCAAATAGCAAGAATTATATTTTTTTATCTTTTTATTCTCAACTTTAAGAGATCCAAAAACACTATTCAATTATTGAAAATCAAATTGACCCTAAAATAGTCTAACCATTAGGGGTCTAAAGAACAAAATGCAGAAGAAGTTTGTTAGTGGTTTCAACTGTGATGAGGCAGGAGACCTGATTTATTTGAGATGACAATATTCCCCGGTCAACATCGCAGAAGTTAAGGGAGCTGGTACATGGAAATTTAAGGGAAAGAAAGAAACACATTGAAAATGTGTATTTTTCTCTTTACATCAATTGTTAGGCTTACTTTAAGGAGCAATGTAAGTTGCCATGAGTAAAAAGGCTGACATATATTAATGATACATCTAAGTTTGTATTCAACTACTAGTTCCTTTTTCTGACTAATAAACAAATAGTATGTCCTGATGCCACTGATAGAACTGCAGTGTTGTTTCTTGTATCTTATACGGTGGACTTGTTGACTCAAGTTACTGCTTTTGAACAATAATGTTGCAAACTTATCCTTCAATATGATATATTATAGCTTGTTTTGGATTAAGTCATCTAGGATATTGCCATGCCATTGTTAGTACAAATAAAATTTCTTGAATTAATAAGTTCTCTTACATCTTCCGTTGATTGCCTTCAATAAGTTCATATCCGATCAGAATCAGATCTACATTATCGGGTTAATATTGCACCTACATTAAATATGCGCAACATCGCATCAAATTCATCTTTGATAGTCGTTCAAGAACTCTTTGCTCCGGTCCTTCTATAAATCAATCCGTGTCTTCTATAGATTGGGCGCCACTTCGATCACTTAAGCACAAATCTTCAACATTCCCTTATGACCTACTGGATTACTCACCTAAGGTTTCTACTGGCCAGCGGCCTAGGTTTACTAATGGCTTACCCGTCTAGCGTTTCTACTGGCCGACCACCTAGGGTTTTTACTGACTTACCCGCCTAGGGTTTCTTTTCGCCTTGATATGTTCCTATTATTGAGGGTCTTCTATTTTTGTTTGGCTGATTACCTATTTATCACAAAAATGAGGATTTGGTTGTGATCTTTGTCTAACACCATTTTGGCTCTTGGTTTATGCTCAAGTTATATCTGGCTATAATTATACTTTTTGGGTTGCTACTTCGTGAGATCTATTTCATGTTTGATGGCTACTTCAAATGAAGCAAACAAATATATGATGTTCTTCAACTGCTCCAAACAGAGTTAACTTGATGAAAGCTCTTTTAAGTTGTTTTGTTCTCATATGTAACAAGCTGGTCATATATAATATATATGGTCCAGCTTGAGGGGGAGTGTTAGATGATATTATGTGTTTAACTATTGAAATATTTGGGTAATTTGGCCAATATCCATATCTGCTTATGTAACCCTCCTAATCTCTATTTAAGAGAGTAGGTTTAGATGAAATGATAATTTTTGCTTCTCTATTTGTCTATACTCCTATTCTTATACCTCAAGATATATATTTTGTTTGTATTGTTCACTATAAAATTGAGTCTGTTTTTTATGCCCACTTTTCTATTACCTCCTTGTTTCAGTTTCAAAAGGATCCTTTAGTATTTTTCCTTTACCATATTTCCTGTGCTAAATTTGTGAACCTTACTTGGAGTATGTTGTTTGTACTTTCAAATACAATCTTATGATTAACCCGCATCTTGTTTTTTAATGCTACTTATTTTCTTACTTTTACAGTAAAAAACTGCAACTACTTATTTACATAATGCTAGTTCATTTGCGCAATGCAAACAATCTAATGGCCTTGCATGTTCCGGTATAAGAGCATGTTTGGGAACGTTAGATTGTAATCCACTTGGATTACAATCCAATGGATTATAATGCAAGTGGACCATCAACTAGAGTGTTTGGTCAATTTAGTGGATTAAAGTCCATTTGCAATTGCAGAGTGTCTGGCAGATGAGTGAGTTATAATCCATCATTGTTGTTGAAATAACCAAAAAGGACATGATGTAGTTGGTGAGTTATTAAATGAGCCCTTGGATTTAGTGTAATCGTAAGTGGTATAATTGTTTTTTACTTGGTCAACCCTCATGGCTTATAACCCACCAAAAAAATAAGCTAGAGTATCTTAACTTATTTTTTAGCAGATTATAAGCCGAAATAAGCGACTTGCTAAACATCTTAAAATGGCTTATAAGCCACTTTGACCATTTGCCAAACATGCTCTAAGTCCAACAATTGCTTTGGAAAGTCCTTTCTTTCCCCAGTTTTGTTATCATTTATGTTTTTGTCTCAAGCAAGTGAAGTAAAGGTTTCTACTACAAGATTGCGTTTTACATTCCCACATCTGTTTTATAGTCACTTTATTTGCTAATGATATTTTTCTGCAGTTATTTGCCTTTGATACGGTCAAGAAGGTCTTAACCCCGAAGAACGGCGAACAACCTAAGCTGCCCATCCCTCCATCACTAATTGCTGGAGCATGTGCTGGGGTTAGCTCAACACTATGCACATATCCTCTAGAATTGCTCAAGACCCGGTTGACTATAGAGGTACCTGCTACACAAATATTTATATATCATTGAGCTAGACTACTATTGATAGTATCTAAGATGTAGATTCTATAGATCCAATCCAAATTTAAACTTTGGATTTGCAAATCGAAAATCTGCACTGTTGGATGTGTAGTACATGGACTACCTTGACAGAATTTACAATGATTTTGTTGTGTTTTTAAATGGGGTTAGTTGCGGATAGAACCTCTTTATCATTCCCAGTCGTGGACAGACCCTTTGTAATTCTATTGGTGCGGATTGACCCCCTTTACGCTTTGCCCAAGTGCGAGGATAGACTCCTGAGTGATTTTTTTCTATTAAAAGAGTCACTCAGGGGCCTATGCACACAAATAGAACTACATAGGGCCTATCCGCACTTGGGCTATGGTACAGGGTGCCTGTCCGCATGTAACCCTTTTAAATATGAGATATTATTCTATATCTAAAACGTTGATTTTGAAAACATAAGGTGTGTGATTGGGAATTTGAAATCATCCAAAATTTTATTTCTAAACAGTTAAATTGTAGTAGATAATATCCAACATTAAAGATCTCAATTTAGAAATCCAAATTTTATATTTGTCTGTCATTCACGTCTGAGATACTATTAATAGCATTCTAGCTCAACTTAAGCATATGGTGATCCCTATTCTCATTATACAAACTGCTGATTACAGAAAGATGTGTATGAAAACCTCATGCACGCCTTCTTCAAAATAGTTCGAGAAGAAGGCCCAACAGAACTCTACCGAGGTCTCACACCAAGTCTAATAGGAGTAGTACCATATGCTGCCACAAATTACTTCGCTTATGATACCCTTAAAAAAGCATACAAGAAGGCATTCAAGACCGACGATATTGGCAGTTCCCTCTTGAGGTGGCTCGAAAACAAATGCAGGTGGGAGCCGTTGGAGGAAGGCAAGTGTATAAGAACATGCTCCATGCTCTTATAAGCATACTTGAGAAAGAAGGGGTTGGTGGGCTTTATAGAGGTTTGGGTCCAAGTTGTATGAAGTTGGTTCCTGCTGCAGGAATTTCGTTTATGTGTTATGAGGCTTGCAAGAAGATACTGATCGATAAAGAGGACGATCAGTGAGATTCAGTGATGCATAAGGTAATAACTTGGCAATCCTTGGCTTCTGCTATCGGTGCCTAAAGAGCCTTTCTCTTTTTGCCTCCCGGTTTTCCTTATTGTTGTTTTTTCCTCTTGACTTATGAAAACCCATTCTTATAGATTTCTTTTCAAGACTGTTGCTGATACCAGCTGAGAGTTTTGGGTTTAAACTTGACTGAAGAATAAGGATAATTAACAGTTATGGGGGTTTTAGTTTGGTACGGTTGTTTTTTTAATGTTGACTGAGTGTTGTTTTTGCAAGAATTAAATGTTCTTGCTTGAGATAGTCTCGTTAGATTTGATTGCTCTCTAGTTCAAATATGGCGTATTATGTTGCTGAGCTGATGCATCGGTTAAAGGTAACAAATTTGTTGAGCTGATGATCTGATGTGCATGGAATACACATTCGGGGTCATATTCATGTGTGTCATTGAATGAGACGTTTGCAAAGATGTTTCCAAAGGTTGATACTGCTCCGTATGGTTCTACACTAAGTGTTGTATTTTATGTGGCTTTCAAGTGTTGTAGCTGATCTCCTTTGCCCCCGTGAGTGTCGTATGAGTAAACGATGGCTGGTGTTTTCCTCCGCGCTCTTGGTTGGTATAGTGGTATGTCATTGACATGACGCAACCAACTATTCACAACTTTTAGCTGGCTGGTATGTCGTAATGACAACTTCTTGTTATCTATAAAATCCTTGATGAAACGTTAAGCGTCAATGTTTCCACCTGTATTTTGCCCTCCATATGGAGATATCATCAGTAGTTAACTTAATGGAGAATATATCTAATATAGAACTGAATTGGTTCTCTTAAACAAAAGAGAGAACCCAATAACTAATAACTGAATCGAAGAACATGATTCATGCGGCTAATCCCAATAGAAGGTGACGGTATTGTTGTTGTTGCATGGAAATAGTAGTCACAGGTGGTTTGTTCCCCACTCCCATATCAATCCTCCAATTCTTTTGTACTATAAGATAATGTCTTCAAAACACAGTTTAATCTTATCTCGTATGTTCTAATGACAATCTTTCCTAATCCGACCCAACCCTGGTAACCTGCAACAACTGCTGATCACCACAGACATCCTTCACCCATCTCCGGTGGCCTCTAGCCACCCACTCTGGCAATCTCTAACCACCATTGTCGACGGGCACCACTTATCACCTTTTGCAGTCCGAAGACAAGAGTTAGTTTGGGGGAAATTTGATTTTAGTTCATACCGGAATTTAACATGGATCTATGTTGTAGGTTGAAGGATTTGAACAACCTTTGCAAAATATTGGTGTTTTAATATGCTTATTCTAAACTTATTTTAAAGTGCAGTCTATTACATGAAAAACCCTAACATACCTAGCCAAAATATACTGCACCATGAAAGCTCAAAAACACCTGCCTTGCTAGAATGACCTGGTCAAGATCGCACTGACTGTGGAGAAATGTCAAAACATTATTAAACCAATATTAGCTCACAGCTAATGCATGATATTTAATCTCAGTCCAAAAAAAAAAAAAATCATAAATGCAGGAGTTTTACCACGAATCAAATCGAATCTATCATTAACACCCACAGTTTAATTAAATGAAAGAACCTTAGAATGAGAACTTATAAATCGTTATGTAAGTTAACTACACTTGCTAAGTTTATATCACAGCCTAGAAAAGAAACTGATGCTGACAAAACCAGTTCTTTGACAAATAAACATCTCCAATTGCATCAAAACAAACTCAATAAAAAGCCAAGGAGAAAATAACAGGACAAATATGAGACTTTGGTCCTTTTTTAACTCTGCTCGTCACCACCTGCTGCTTCCCTTTCTTCTGCTGCTGCTGCCATCAGCTCATCGAAATTCTCTGACTTACCCAGTAATATCTCAATCTGAATAAGAACAAATTCACGTTTAATGAATTAAATATAAATTGTCACTGTGCCGCTACAATTTCATCTCACCTTTGCCTTTTGGATAGGCCTTCCCCTTGATTCGTCCTTCACATCTACTGTGGATGTCGTGATCTCTGCAGATCGAGTTTAAGACAGAACTTTATGGCTTTATGTACAAAAATAAGAGACAATGCAACACAGGGTTAAAACTAGGAAAATGGAGCATGAAGAAAGAATCTCACTCTTCTCTACAGCAAGACCATTGTTTTTGAGAATCTCTGCGATGGTAACAACGGTTGCAATGGCTGGAAAATTTATCATAGATGAGAAAATTAGGACATTAGAAGAGTTAAAGGTGGAGAAAACAAGGATAAGAGAACAATTTAATTCGGGAAACATGGTCAAAGCCCGAGGAAAAACGTAAGTGTAAAGAGAAATGAGAACAGTTAATATAAGCATCTGGGGTCAAAGAACTCACTGTGGTAGTGCAAACGAGAATACTAGATTAATAGCTCCTTCTATTATAGAAACAATTTCGGGTACAATGCATGGTTTGAAATAAAATGCAAACCAAGAAAAGACAGATAAAACACTGTTTTACTAAATGCGCCTACTAATCAAAAAGCTAACTGTGAATACTATTGGATCACAAGGTTTGCCAAAAAAAAAAGGAAGAAGAAGAAGAAAAATATGATGGAGATTATGTAATGGATATTCTTCAGCAATTCCAACTTGTAGCAAAACATAACTTGGAAAATTTGTACTTAAAAAGGCGGAAGCATTCAGAACATTACAGTTATTAAAAAAAACAACGAAGCAATCACAAGTTGAAAATTTATCTGTCTATCCAAATGCCACAATTAAACTGAGATTCCATTATATAGTACCTACACCAACAAGAGAATTTGAAACCAGAACTATTCAATGATGCAGAATGTTATCTTCCAAGGACATGAAGAAACCTAGATCCTCTAAGAAATACCTGGAAATGCAAAATTTTCACTCAACTAAAAACTTAACTGTTACTAAGAAAAATAAAAGTACTGGAAGCACGGATTCTTTTCTTCCGCTAAGGGTCATTTCATTTCCTCTTAAATTAACTAGAGCCATAGGCTTCAAAGCCAAAACTATCATCGTTAATATAATCATCTTCTATAACTGCCTTCTTTACTAGACCTTATTGATTCATATCCTATGGTCCTTGCATCTGGTTAACACGCACACCACATGTCCAAATCATCTCAATCTGTTCTTTTCGCTTTATCCTAAATAGAAATAGTACTAGATAGAAATAGCCAACTTCTTAAATGAATCATTTCTTATCATATCTATTAGTGTATTGCTCCTCATCCATTTCAACATCTTCATTTCCATTTAAGCTATGCACTTTTTTTTTTTGAAATGTTTCTTAAATGCCCAACATTCTAATCCATAAAGTATTGTTGGTCCATAACAACGTGAAATTTGTCCTAAGCAAACAGAAGATAAACTCTTATTTGAAGTCCCTTCAGGTATCTTTTGAGGAAATGAACGCGTAAAATAATGGTCCACAATGATAATACTTAGAAACATACATCTCTTAAAACTTCTATTAAATGTTCAATAGGACTTCCCAATCTGAGTTTGTGGTAGTATCATTCAAGAGCTAGGAGCACCATTGAATACCTTGAAAATGAGGTTTCACAACCAAATTTGGCTCAAACTTGAGAAGAAAAGCGTCATATACCATAATGTTAAGTGCTTCCTTACCATAGAGCAGGTACAAGTTTAGGTTGAGATCACTATGTCTATTCTCTATCAGAGAGTATATAGACCTGCAATTTTTCTTAACTAACTATCCTTGTTATATGATCCTAACAAAGGTTTTTGGTTAAGGCAGGCATCAAAGATGCAATGCCCTCGATACATACAAACCGTCATGACAAATTTGCAATATTGCAGTATTAGGTAAGAGGATCCAAACATCACTTCACCCTCCAAACTAGTCTTTATGTCTTAAAGAGAGTAGAAAGAAAAGAAGGTTCTTGATGGTTTACTTCTATATAAGCAAAACATAAAGTAGACGATGGTAATTGTCCTTCAAAAAACTTTCAAACACAGGTTGAATAATATTGGCATCAAGGCAATAATCATAATTGCTAAAGTCAATGTGCATTACTCTGTCAAAAAGTTTTGTATCTCATGGGTGCACAAGCTATGGTCAACATGAAATAAATCTGACAATCAGACATACATCAATGGCGTATTTGTTATTAACTCAAGATAGACAGTTATAATCATCGCACAAACTGTACTCCTTTTGTGTTCCGTGTGATCTCAGCACAGCCTATACCATTATCATGAAAAGGTAAGCAAATAATAAAATCATCCTTATGTAAAATTTATAATTGACCTTGTCATGTTATATTAAAGTTTTATCAGCGTTAATCCCTCCATTAATCTACCCTTACTGGAGGAAAGTAGGAAGTCAAGATAATTATCCTAACCATGGAGGTACCAAATTCAACGCACAGAATGTAGAATATATTTTGGCAAAAAATGCATCAACATAAGCTCAAATTACAAATGAATAAACAAATAAAAGGTATTTTTTAAATATACATATCCCCCAGATCTCATCTATTAGAAAGAAGTCCCTCAAGTTTGATATTAAAAAATAAATCCTCTGGAACCCGTTAGCTACCCAACTAGTCCCTTTACTTCAGATCTGTTAGTGTAACCCCAAAATAAAATAACAGCAACTAGTTTCTCCCCTAACTTCTACCCCACTTCCAACAGTCATGAAGGGAACAGTTCGTTCAAAACCCGTCAAAATTTGCACCTTGCACATACAACTTGCACCTAAAAGTATACAACGTGAGGTGAATTTAATTGAGTTTAGAATTCCAAATTAGTCACCTTAGAAGTGAAAACAGGAAGAAAAAAAACTGCCATAAACTAAATGATTTGAAGTAGAGCGACTAATTTGCGGTAACCCATGTATCTTGCATCGCTTATTTTATATACAAGTTTCCGGGGACTTCTTTACGAATACATGAGACTCCAGTACTAAAACACCCAAAACGAAAATATCAAATCTCATATTTATGCAGATATAAATTCGACGCCGCTGCACAAACAACCATCGGTCCCCAACTTAGCTTGTTCATTAACAAATTCACCATCACAGCACAATCATCCCATGATATTAAACAAAAAAATAATAATAGTAAGTTTGGTGCATACCCATCCCGAGGGCAGAAAGCTCGACTTCGCTGTGCTGCTGCATATACCTCTGCACAAAGAAATTCCAAATCAATACAAAACCCAACCAATCAGAACCCTTAACCAGGCGAAAAGAGGAGATCTAGGGTTAGGGTTTTGGTGGACCTTGGCGAGATTGACGTAGAAGAAGAGGGGTTTCTTGGTGTTGGAAACCTGGATGCGGTTCTTCTTGTGCGGTTCGTTGATGGTGAGGCTGTTAACGGCTTCAGTGACATCCTCCATTGCTAAGATCGAGGAAACCCTAACCCTAACCCTAACCTTAACCCAAGATTTTTGAGAGCAGAGGTTCGTGAAGAAGAGGAACAACTTGCGGACGCACGTGACTT
>NC_033799.1:25601648-25618378 GCF_001876935.1 Asparagus officinalis | reverse complement strand
GTCGCATGGTGGGCCTGGGCCTAATCGGTGGATAAGACCAACCACCCATCTCATCAGTAATAATAAGAAGTTTTCTTCATTAGGTCTCGTACTTAAATACTAAGTGGATGGTCGAATATCTTGATGTTGTATTTTATTTTTATTTATTTACTGTACCATTTTTTACTAGGGTATACATTAAGGGCCTGTTCGTTTGCCTAAAAAAAAGAGGGAAATCAAAGAAATGGAAAACTATTAAAATGAAGAATTGTTTTTGGAGTGTTTGGTTGGCTAAAAAAGAAGGAAATCAAAGAAATGAAATTGAAATGATGTTAGTTGTCACCTTATTATTGGATGATGTTTGTGATTTTTTAAGAAAACTAGTTTTGGAGTGTTCGGTTGGCGAAAAAAAATAAGGAAATGAATTATAAGAAACCTATTTCCTGTAGTTTCTTGTTTTCTTTTGTTCGGTTCATTCTTAAAAATAAGAAATGAAATGAGATGAGATGAGTTGTCATTGTATTATTGGGTGATGTGAAGAAAGATTAAGAAAAGTGTTTTCATAACTTTTTGGGATGAAAATGAAGAAATGAAATGTTAATGAGATGAGGTGAATTGTTATAATATTTTATTGGATGATGTGAGTGATTTGAAATGATGAGAAGAGATGAGTTGAGTGATGTTTGGATGAAAATAATATTTTATTAGATGTGATGGATGAGTGGTTAGATAAAAATCATATTTTATTAGATGATGTGGATGAGTTGTTGGATGGAAATAATATTTTATTGGATGTTGTGGGTGAGTTTTAGGGATGGAAATGGAGGAAATGGTGAGTTTTGAGATTTTCACCATTTCTATTTCCATTTCTTGGTTTTTAGAAAACAAACGAACAAGCCCTAAAGCAAAACCAAAAAGTTTAAAAACTCACCAGAGGATGACACCTCATCTTCCTCCTTCTGTAAATTTTTTGATGTGTCTTATCATCTATTTCGTCCATTTAAATTGCTATTATATCTCAACTTTTAATTTAACTACACACTCACACAAGGTTTTATACACGTGCAATGCGTGTTGTTAAATATTATGGTTAGCTATTTTTGTTTATTTCCTTACTCAAATTTATTTCTCGCTTCCGCTTTGATAGTTTTTGCTCACTTATATCTCTAAACTTTAACATGTGATTGTTTATTTTCTCTGATATTCATTTAAATGAGCTACACCCAATTTAAATTTTCATGTTGATGATTGAATTGACATGAAACAAATGTAATCCAAAGCCAAATTGAATTATCATATTATTTGGACTTAAAATCAAACTTGACATGCGAAAGTATAGTTATTGTAAAAGTGAAAAATGCTTTAAAAATAGCGTTATAAAAAAAAGATGAATAATTAGAGCTAATAAGACAAGATGATCGGTTAAAAGAGAGCTAAAATGACACAAAAGAGAATATGGAGTTTTTTCTCAGTCCTTGATAGACTTTAAAAAAAGTCATCAGTAAAAATTAATACTAACTCTAATGCACTTTTATATGGTAACATCATCCATATAATGTTATAGCTGTTTTAGTGCTAAAAAGTAATCTCTAATCAATAGCAGACAAGTGTCCTACATTATGCATAATCGAGCTAGCTCTTCACTTCAAAATACTCGAAGGCCCAGCTAGAACGACTCGACATCCCAACATCTCGTGACGGTGACTCAAAAGGCGTGATACATTGACACATAGCTAGGTCGACTTCTTGATCAACCTACTTGACCGACCATTCAGCCAACATCTTGCGAAGGCGACTCAAAAGACGGTACTTCTCGACATTCCACCGTACGAGTGGAATGACGATGACTACCTCGAGCCTCGAGCCCCCTCCTACGCTCTAATAGCTGATCACCCCACAATAAATATCATTAAATGCATGATGAGCGCCATCATTTTTCTGCTCCCAATAGTTTTTATGACACATCAGACCACATCGGCATCGCACGTCCCCATTTACTTCACATTAAATACCGAAGTGACCTCTTCTCCACTCGTCGAACGACACCTGTAAAGTAGATGCTGACTTGGCCGCCAGCCCATACTCCGTCGAAAGTTACCATTCTACCCCTCTAGTACCACTATAAATATGATTACTATTTTTAGCATAAAGGTAGGATCTTCATTTCTACCCATAGTGCTTAAGAACTTCTACAGTTCATTTACTTCTCCACTCAAGCAAATTATTGACTTGATCGTCAGAGGAACAACCTGGGAGCCCAACCCCGCCCTCTTATAATTTTCTAGATGTGCAGGAAAGAACATCACACTTTAAAACCGGACATTCGGAGGGTTAGAGAACCTCTGTCAACTAGATAACTTCTCCCATTGGCTGTTTGATATCAGCCATTAACACAAAGCATATAAAAGTACTAAATAAAGTTCATGGAAATCCTTTCTAAATATTCCTAATTTACTTAGAAAAATAAACTATTCTGTAAAATATTTAGAAAATAGCGTCTTTCATTCCTTTTGTTTCATTTTTATTGAGCCGACAACAATCCTTCTCCACCTTTATATTTTTCAATAAATTAGACTATATTTAGATACAAAAAATGGAAAATAAACCTTAAATTGGAAGTTAAATTTATATATCTTAATAATAGAATATCAAACAACTACTCTTTTCTTTGCTAAGTTTTGAAATTTTAGTATTTTTTTGTGATTTTGAATTTTGAGGGCGTGTTTTGAAAATTCTAAAACTTTGAGATTATTTTTTGAAAATTTTAAACTTTAAGTTGGGTGCTTGTAATTTTCATGTTTCATGTATTCGTGGTAAGCTTTTAAATGTCAGGGTATTTCTTGCAACTATGAAATTTAGTGGTGTTTTTTACAATTATTAAAATGTTAAATTATTTTTTATAAAATTTAGATTTTACCAGTCTACTAATAATTTTTAGATTTGATATGTACTTTTTATAGGTTTTGAAAATTTAGGGATTTTTAAAATTTTTAACTTTTAAAGAATTTTTTTTATAATTTTTATAATATTAATGTTCTTTTTGCAAATTTTTAAATTTTTAGGTGCTTAATAGTAATCTCTTGAATTCATCTTTGTTGCTTACAAGTTTTAAAATTTTAGAATTTTAGAGTGCTTTTTTATTATTTGAACTTTTGTGGGTGCTACTACAAATTTTAAAACGTCGAAGGTGCCAGATTTAAATTCTTTAAAGGTTGTTGTGAATTTTCAGATTTCATATTTGTTATTTTAGTTTTAAAATATCAGGATGGTTTGTGTAATTTTAAACTTTTCAATGTATTTTGTGTAATTTTTAAAACTTTTTGGGTTATATTGTAATACTTTATATATTATAGCATGTTACTTCATATATTATAGCATGTTAGTTCTTTGCGTTACGAAATAATACTTTAGAGCTATTTCATGTATTTTATTAATCTTATTTTTTAAAATTATTGAGATATAGGTACTTCACATGGGATTAGGATGAAATATAATTATGATTAAGATAAATTATGAGTTAAATAAAATATTCAAAATAGTGAAGGGTAATATTATATATATATATATATATATTGTTATGGTAATTTACCATCTAAAGATAAAAATGTCGAAAGATTGACTGCATAGGTCTACAAAGCCATGGTCCAAACCAGCTCAAGAAATTCAGAAGCCCAGCCGAGGTCAAGTCTATTGACCAGTCAAGCAGACGAGCCCTCTCTCGACCGAGAGTCGTCATAACCGACTCGAAGCGTGGGACCAGTCTGTCCCCCGCAATTTAGATGACTCCCCGAGCAGACGTCTCGATGGTGCTCTTGTCCCAAAACTCACTCGTTTGTCGGTCGGCAAATCATAATGATGACTCACGGATCAACCCGTCTCGACTAAAGGGATAAGATCCAACCAAGTTCACTTCAAATGTCACTTGACGTTACAGCATTGACCAGTCCCTTCAAGATCTACGCTCTAACAAGGATTCCCTACATAAGCCGCTTATTCTACTCACAAATCGCATCCCAGAGATCGCCATGATGCTCTCATAGCCTCGAATAACTTCCCCTCTACTTACCGGCCGTCCTCTGGAGAAGGAAGAATGACCAAGTAGCTGGTCTATCCACTGTCACGCCTCACCTGTCAGGTCCAGGACACTGAGAATATGTTTCTCCCCTAACACTGATATCCACTGTCACGCCTCACCTGTCAGGTCCAGGACACTGAGAATATGTTTCTCCCCTAACACTGAATGACTTCCCTTCCAGTTGCCTGCCGATACCTGGAAAGTGAAAGATGACTCAGCAACCTGCCTGTTCACCTTTCAAACCGCCTCCTGTGTGTTAGACCCTAGAGGGGGGAGGGGGGGGGTTGATTAGGGTCTTAAGCTAATCTAATCCCTATTTTATGCCAAATAAAAGTGAATTGATTAATTTGTTCTTGCAAGAGATATATAAGATAGATATGAACAAGAATAAGCACAAGTAAAAAAATACGCTAAGCAAACACAAACACACGATATATTTACGAGGTCCGGTCCCCACGACCTACATCTCCACTCCTCACCTCGAGGAGATCTTCACTATCACAATCCAGTTTGGAAGCCGGAACTTCTACACACTCGGTTTACAAGTTTACTGAAAACTCTCACACAACAAATACTATGCAATCATACTTTACACACTAAGTGTAGGATTCTAGCCCGTGTCCTCCTCCTCAAGTCCTTGGATACAACCTCTCCCTAGGTTTGTCAACCGACGCCACTCCTATTGGATTCGACCCCGTCTCACGCCTCACACTTCTCTCGGTGTACAAGTGTATTACAAGTGATACTCACAATAAGGGTTTTAAATACAATGATTTGTTCTCGATAGTAAATGAGAACACAATGAAGCTCACTCTCACTAAATCACACACCATTACCCAATAATATATTATATGGAAATATTATAAGCTCAATACAGTGTGTGTGATAAAAGTGAAATGAAAATATGTAACTCAAATAATATAGCTAAGATATGAAAATAAAATAACAAGCTATATGAAAATGAGTTTAGGAAACTTCTCAATAAATAGGAAGAACTGTAGAATGATGAGGATAAGATCCTCAGTTGGAATTGAAAGCCACTTCTTGCTGTAGAAAACTTCTTTTGAAACATACCAACAAAACCAGCTTAAACACTTGCTAATCTTTTGATAAAACTCACTGTAAACAAAACTCTTAGATTATTTTGAAAGAGGAAGGCACCGGGGTATTTATACCCACTCAAGACATCAGCTAAAACCACATTAAAAAGACCAAAATACCCCTAGAGAATCAAATCAGAAAATAACCGTTGCAACACAACGGTCAATTCGGCGGTCGATCGTGAAAATCTGGCGGTTGACCGCGAAGAGCAAAAAGCAGGAGAATTATTCTGAAAAGCAGGCGGTCGACCGTGAAAGTCTCTGGATGTGCTACAGTCGACCGTCACGGTCAACGACGAGTCATTAAAAAGCAAATTTGGATTTTGAATTACAGGCGGTCGACCGTGGTGGTCGACCGCAAACTGACACAGAAGTTTTTACAGGTTTTAAACCTGTTTTGACTGACTTTGAAAATACAATAAAAATATTAAATCATTTCCAAAAATAGTAAAACTTTAGAAAAAGTTTCTAAATAATAAAATAAACATGTTTGAAAAAGAAATTTTGGAAATGCAATTTTCGTTTGTAAACTTGTGTATATATATCACTGTTTTTGAAAAGTGTACATAAGACCTGTTTTTCGTGAACACAAAAATTGAACTATGACTTGTAAACTTGTGTATATATATCTTGCATATATTATATATATATTATGAAGTATGAGAGAGATGTAAACATGAAATAAAAACTATTGTAACAAAGTTTGATAAAAAATCATTTGTATGATAGAAAAAGTCAAACTTGTGTTGTGTTTACATATTGAGCTTAAATATAGTCATACGATATATGTAAGTAAACTTCTCTTATACGAGGAGAAAGCGCACACATGAACTTGAATCTTTAACTCTTGATCGCCATGTGTTGAATTCCTGTAAAGAGGGAAACAAACCACAAAAACTAGAAACCAGATTAGCTATAAATTATTTGTCAAATCATCATCAAAACCATAGGACCAACAATCTCTGTCTTTTTGATGATGACAAACAATTTAGTAAAAGAGATGAAATTCATATGAATAAACCAAACATCAACATGAATAAACCAATAAACCAAACATCAACATGTAGTTTTTACATCAATATGAATAAACCAACATCAACATGAATAATCAATAAACATATAGTTTTTCTCCCCCTTTGACAACATCAAAAAGGGAAAAAATAGGAGCAACGCTTCTCCTGCATTCATGCACAGATGTTAAGCAAATGTATAGTCAATACTCCCCCTGTCAATTTGCATAAATGACATAACAACAAAAGAAAGAACATATATAGGAGCTTAAACATCCATAAACATTTTAACAAGCTATGAAGATCATTAACATATAAAATTAGAAGCCAAACCAAACTTTTAACAAAAAACATCCTTAACAGCATGTTTTCAAAATACATTGTTCAAAGGATATAAGAACCATAAAAAGTCAGTCATAAGCCATCATAACCACAAGAAACATAAATAGTTCCACAAGATCACACAGTATTCAGACATAAACCATAATAGTTATTACAACTTTAAAACAAAAGAGAAATATCTAGATTTTCTTCAAAACATAAATCCATAAAATCCAGCATCAATCACCACCATCATCAGATTCAGATGCAGAGCCAGATCCAGAACCAGAGCCAGAGGCAGATCCTTCTTCAGAACCCTCTTCAGATCTAGTGTCAGAGTCGGGAGAGGGATCCTGAATCCCAAGAGACTGACGCTGAAGACTTAGGAGAGTCCTAACATCCTTCTGAATGCTCGAGACCTGAGTCTCAAGACGATCCAGACGGTCAAAGACCTCAGAAGCAGAAATGGTAGAAGCTCTAGAACGAGATCGAGAGGATGATGGTTCAGTAGGAGCAGAAGATAAGGAATCTGAAAGTTGCATTCGATAGAGGGAACCCTATCGAAATACTCCTTGCTTAGATCAACTTTGGAAGGATAATAGTGATGAAGGAACCAAAGGGGAGGAACTTAAAATGCTTGCATGCCATATTTTTAAGAAAAACATTTGCCCAATTCACTTTTATCTTGGCAAAAATAGCATACACATCATTTACTTTGTCAGGAGCAAAGTGATCAAAGCTACCGGTTTTAGGAATGAGGTTTTGAGCAACAATTCATGCGATAATTTTGCCTGTGGGATTAAGTGACTTGTTGTTCATAGGATAAGAGCAACCGGGCTTAAACAGAAGATTGTTCACATTCTGATCAGTGTGTTCAATGGACATAAGCTCAACGTTACTTGACGGGATCTTTAGGATTCCCGCAAGCTCATCAGCAGAAAATGACATCTGAACATTTTTAACAAATATATGTATGGTTTGAAGACCATCAGCTGAAGAGGTGACAGATAAGTATGCATAAAACAGATAGACAAGAAATGGGTAATAAGGAACCTTGTGTTCCTCATCTAACAGATTATGCAACCCAACATCAGATAGAATCTCATGAATGTTATAAATGGCTAATTCCTTATATTTGATGTATCTACCTGATAAGATTTTCAACTTACAAAGATCCCTATACTTCTTAACTAGGGATTTGAAAAGTAGAAAATCCTCATAATTTGTGGCACTGGAAGAAAAACCAATATCTTGTTTTGATTTCTTTCTAGGAGGCATGATATCAAGATAAGATCAACAATAGGGTTTGACAGATAAATCTAAGCAGAAACCCTAGAATTTAGAGAATGAAATTCTAGAACAGTGAAAGAAATCAGGAGTGATGAGAAGAATTACCCAACTATTTCCCAACAGAAAACGATGAAGAAGATATCCGCGGTCGATCGAAGGAGAGCGACGGGCGACCGTGGGAGGAATCGACAGATTAGGGGAAATTTTTGAATGAAGGAAATAGAAAGGGTCGGATCATATGAGAAGAAGAATGAACAGCCTGGATCGACTCAAAAGTAAGATCAAAGGTGGTGGATCATTCGGGTTTAGAAAAGTTATCAAATAAAAACCAAGACCCGATAAAAAAATTCCCTCGCGGTCGACCGTGACAGTCACAGAGACTATTCTCTGAGGCAGAAACATTTACGCTCGATCGTGACGGTCGACCGCGAGAAAAATAACAGAAAAAGTTTGGTTAAACCTGGATTTTGAGGAAAATTTCATTTTGGACCTTAAAAAAATTTGTTTTATAAGATATATATATATATATATATACTATATATATATATAAGGCTTTTAGCTAGTAAACCATGAAAATATTTTATTTTACCTTAATAACAAAAAGATCAACATTTAAGCTCAAAACTAATTATTCAAAAACAAAACAAAGATGTGAAATAGAGCTCATTTTGGTACCCAAATCTTTTTGATACCAATAAAATTTGGGACATGACCCCCATCATGTAAATCCAAGGCCCTAGGGTTATGAACCCATTTAGGCGTATTTTGTGCACCGATACGGTCAAAACAAAAATCGTAAACATGACCTATACGATTACAATTTGTGCAATGTAAAGGTTTGAATGGCTTGTGTTGACTGAAATGATGTGCACGTGGTTCATTTACAAAAATTGGTTTTTCTTTGTAATTATTTTGCAAACGAGAATTTCTTTTCAAATCAAAACAAAACATGGCCAAATGACCAAAACGACCACAATATTCACATTTGTACACATGAGTATGTTTATGATTTACACTATGTGTGTGTACATGTGTATGTCAATATTCACATTTGTACACATGAGTATGTTTATGATTTACACTATGTGTGTGTACATGTGTATGAGATAAAGAAGCTTGATGGGATGTACAATCATGAATAGGCTTGTCAAACTTTTGTGCATTATGACAAAATTTGGCTAAATGGCCTTTAAGATCGCAAATAGAAAATTTGTGAATTTTGTCATACATGTGTGCATAGTGAATAGGTTTCTTAGAAGAATTATCATAGTACTTTGCACACAAGTCCATAAGCTTTTTGTTATTTGCAATATAAGTGTTTAGTGTTGAATCTAAGGTTGATATGCGTTTTTTTCATTTGATTCAACTCATCATTATGCATACAAGCATTGCTACTAGAAGTAGGATTAACATGATCATTTATCATAGAGTTAAATTTATTTTTACTAATCTCTACTTCTAACATGGCATCACATTTTTTATGAAGCAACCTAGCATTTTCTAATCTCAAATTTTCATAGCATTCTTTAAGAATTATATTTTTATTTGCAATAAAATCAAACTTAGTGACTAGTGTTTCATGAGTGGATTTTATATTAACATGCTTACTTTTTAAATCAATATAGCTATTGTATAATTTTTCAAATTCAAGCGCAAGCTCATCAAAAGTAATATCATCATCATTGTTAAGCTCGCATACCTCACTAGGGTTATCACCTAGTGGTCGTGTACATGGAGATGATGCTTCTTTAGAACTCGAAGAGGAATTTTCCAACGCTTGTTGCATAGCCTCCAAGTTCCCTTGATGTGCTTCAATAAATTTCCATAAGGTGTAAGCACTATCAAAATGAACAAATTTGTTAGAAAAGGATGAGTGAAAAGTACTAAGCAAATAATCTAACAAAAGCTTGTTCATATTAAACATTCTTTTATCATCTTTATTCCACTTGGATTTTTCCGAAGTGGGAACAATATAAGCATCTTCAATAATTTCTTATAAATCGAATTGTTTAGATTGAACAAAAAGTTTGAGTCTAACACACCATTGAGCATAGGGAAAAGTATCTAAACGATGAGCAATATTAATAGCATAACCTAGACTAGATGCATCGTGCATATCCATAGTGATTATAAACAAGTAAGACAAATACAATCAAAGCTAGATTAGCAAAAAAAGATAACTTGGATCTTTAACTCAATGCGATTAGTCCTTAAATCAAAGAGCACCAAGCTCCGATACCAATTGTTAGACCCTAGAGGGGGGTGATTAGGGTCTTATGCTAATCTAATCCCTATTTTATGCCAATTAAAAGTGAATTGATTAATTTGTTCTTGCAGGAGATATATGAGATAGATATGAACAACAATAAGCACAAGTAAAAAAATACGCTAAGCAAACACAAACACATGATATGTTTACGAGGTTCGGTCCCCACGACCTACGTCCCCGCTCCTCACCTCGAGGAGATCTCCACTATCACAATCCGGTTTGGAAGCCGAAACTTTTACACACTCAGTTTACAAGTTTACCGAAAACTCTCACACAACAAACACTATGCAAACACACTTTACACACTAAGTGTAGGATTCTAGCCCGTGTCCTCCTCCTCAAATGCTCAGATACAACCTCTCCCTAGGTTTGTCAACCGACGCCACTCCTATTGGATTCGACCCCGTCTCACGCCTCACATTTCTCTTGATGTACAAGTGTATTACAAGTGATACTCACAATAAGGATTTTAAATACAATGATGTGTTCTCGATAGTAAATGAGAACACAATGAAGCTCACTCTCACTAAATCACACACCATTACCCAATAATATATTATATGGAAATATTATAAGCTCAATACAGTGTGTGTGATAAAAGTGAAATGAAAATATGTAACTCAAATAATATAGCTAAGATATGAAAATAAAATAACAAGCTATATGAAAATGAGTTTAGGAAACTTCTCAATAAATAGGAAGAACTGTAGAATGATGAGGATAAGATCCTCAGTTGGAATTGAAAGCCACTTCTTGCTGTAGAAAACTTCTTTTGAAACATACCAACAAAACTAGCTTAAACACTTGCTAATCTTTTGATAAAACTCACTGTAAACAAAACTCTTAGATTATTTTGAAAGAGGAAGGCACTGGGGTATTTATACCCACTCAAGACATCAGCTAAAACCATATTAAAAAGACCAAAATACCCCTAGAGAATTAAATCAGAAAATAACAGTTGCAACACAACGGTCAATTCGGCGGTCGATCGTGAAAATCTGGCGGTCGACCGCGAAGAGCAAAAAGCAGGAGAATTATTCTGAAAAGCAGGCGGTCGACCGTGAAAGTCTCTGGATGTGCTACAGTCGACCGTCACGGTCAACGACGACTCATTAAAAAGCAAATTTGGATTTTGAATTACAGGCGGTCGACCGTGGCGGTCGACCGCAAACTGACACAGAAGTTTTTACAGGTTTTAAACCTGTTTTGACTGACTTTGAAAATACAATAAAAATATTAAATCATTTCCAAAAATAGTAAAACTTTAGAAAAAGTTTCTAAATAATAAAATAAACATGTTTGAAAAAGAAATTTTGGAAATGCAATTTTTGTTTGTGAAAACTCACTGTTTTTGAAAACTGTACATAAAACCTGTTTTTCGTGAACACAAAAATTGAACTATGACTTATAAACTTGTGTATATATATCATGCATACATTATATATATATATATATATTATGAAGTATGAGAGAGATGTAAACATGAAATAAAAACTATTATAACAAAGTTTGATAAAAAATCATTTGTATCATAGAAAAAGTCAAACTTGTGTTGTGTTTACATATTGAGCTTAAATATAGTCATACGATATATGTAAGTAAACTTCTCTTATACGAGGAGAAAACACACACATGAACTTGAATCTTTAACTCTTGATCTCCATGTGTTGAATTCCTGTAAAGAGAAAAACAAACCACAAAAACTAGAAACCAGATTAGCTATAAATTATTTGACAAATCATCTTCAAAACCATAGGGCCAACACTGTGCGTAGTCAACAAAAGCCGAGGGTCAAACTCCCAGAGGCGGGGGGCTATAAAGGGAGGTAAGGAAGGTAAGAGCAAATAGGAGAAGGGGATCTCTGCTTATTCTTACACCCGAACTTGATTTCCACTTCTTAATAATCCGCCAACCCTAAAATAGAAACGCCCTGCTAGGACCTCAATATCCAGGGACCTCTCAAAAAACCCTTCTCAAGTTCACCAACTGACTTGACCGTCGGAGGTACCACGGGGGAAACTAGCCCCGTATTCCTACAATTCTTGCACGTGTAGGCCATCAGTACACCCCGTGCGCTCAGGATCGGGCATAAAGTTGGAGGAGGAGTCGGCCCCAACATTCATGCTCTCATTCTTCCCCACCGTCGCCAGTATCGAAACTGCATCCGACAGCGGGAAACCCCCATCGACTGTTTGTTCACGAGCATCAATAGTTTGGCACCCACCGTGGGGCCCACTTTCTTCTCTGAGAAGAAATGCCTAATTCTAAGTCGGGGCCTGATGTTTTTCGTCCTTGAAGAGCACTGGAATTACACCGTTCAAGCTAAACAAAGCCTGGAATCTTATCATTCAAACTAAGAAGGATTAGCCTATGGCTATGAGGAGCCAATGTGGGTGTAGCCCTTGGAGGCTCTAGCAGCTTTCTGCGGGGTATTTGCTAAGTAGAACCCCAAAAGCCCTCCTAAGAAAAGACACACCACTATGGTGCTTGTCTGGCTTGAGAATGAAGCACAGGCTTCTAATCGCCACCACAGATGAAAAACCCACCGCCAGGACAGCCAAGAGGTATAGGGTTGGATCGCAAATGAAACTCCCAGGGGTAATGATCAGATCCAGTATCGCTCAAGCTCCTGTCGATAATAGCTCCCCCGAACAAGGAGCAATGATCAAGTCTGTGGCAAGCTCCTCGGACCATCACCACCTCTAAAGGAGAGTCCTTCCTCACCAAGGATGAGAGTGCAGGGAAAACTCAAGGGTTCGCCATCTGGTCTTCTCAGGAAGATTAACAACCCTGACACCCCAGCAAATGCTCAGAACCGCCAGAGTCGAAGTAAAACCTGGTGGTCGAAGCATGTGACTTGTACTCCCCCTGCAAGAAGACTCCTCCATTTATAGGATGGTCCGGTCGTCACTATCCCTAGAAACCCCAAGGGGAAGGTATGATCCCATTAAATTCCAGGGAACAAAGCCTCGGCGCACGGGGTTCTCGCAAACAAGAAGCCCCAATTACAAAAGTTGCATGGGCCTCCTCCGTCGAGCAACATCTTCCAAAAGCTCAAACAACGGAATATCAGGCCTAACAGAGCAACCGACGGTAGACAAGCAAGATCTGTTGAAAATCATCATGTCCACCATCGACACGCAAGGACCTCAGCAAAAACTCTTAACTTCAGAAAGGTCCTTGGCTGATGAAATGGTAAATATGTCGACAGCTCAATGACATCTGAAGCCCAACAGCTCACCATCGAGAGAAAGAGCAACCCCCGATTCCGGGTGTACCTCAGTTTGGCAACAAAGATGGCCGATGAAGCAACAACTCACTCTCATCAAAACTAGAATGATCACCAGCGAAAAGAAACAGCCAAGGAAGCTCCGTCTCGGGGACATTGTCTCCAGCCAAGAAGCCATCTTCAAACACACATGGACGAGAAACACGAATTCGACGTTGCCCGATGGAATAAATGTGAATGAGTTGTACTCTCATGTATAAATTTCAAAACAATCAATGAAAATGTCAAATGAAAAGAAAGACATCAAAAGACCTGGTCATCTGGGCAAACGATTTCTCAATCGGTATCAAGACCTTTGGTACCTAATCTGGGTAAAACCAAGGCAAAACTACTCCTTAGTCGGTCACAAGACCCTGGTGCCACCTCAGGATAGGCCCACGTCGTAATGAGCACTCAGTCAGGCCCTAGCGCCACCTCGGGATATGCCCAAGGCAAAACGATTTCTCAGTCGGTATCAAGACCTTGATACCTAATCTGGGTAAAACCAAGGCAAAATGACTTCTCAGTCGGTATCAAGACCTTGGTACCGAATCTGGATAAACCAAGGCAAAACGACTTCTCGGTCGGTATCAAGACCTTGGTACCTAATCTGGGTAAAACCAAGGCAAAATGACTTCTCAGTCGGTATCAAAACCTTGGTACCTAATCTGGGTAAAACCAAGGTAAAACGACTTCTCAGTCGGTACTAAGACCTTGGTACCTAATTTGGGTAAAACCAAGGCAAAACAACTTCTCAGTCGGTATTAAGACCTTGGTACCTAATTTGGTTAAAACCAAGGTAAAATAACTTTTCAGTCGGTATCAAGATCTTGGTACCTAATCTGGGTAAAACCAACGCAAAACGACTTCTCAGTCGGAATAAAGCTCTTGGCTCTTTCTAAAAGATAAGTCCAAGGCAAAAATGACTTCTCAATCGGTATCAAGACCTTGGTACCTAATCTGGGTAAAACCAAGGCACAACGACTTCTTAGTGGGGATAAAGCCCTTGGCTCTTCCTAAAAGATAAGTCCAAGGCAAAAATGACTTCTCAGTTGGTATCAAGACCTTGGTACCTAATCTGGATAAAACCAATGCACAATGACTTCTCAGTTAGGATAAAGCCCTTAGCTCTTCCTAATCTGGATAAAACCAAGGTAAAACGACTTCTCAGTCGGAAAAAAGTCCTTGGCTCTTCATCTAAGAACCGAACAAGGCACAACGACTTCTTAGTATGTTCCAAAACCGTTGATTCCGCCTCAAAAGTAGCCCAAGGTACAAAGACTCCTCAACTCGGTGCTACATCTATGGTTCCCTACTTAGATGAACCTAAGACAAGGCCCCAAGGGACCGACATTATTCTGGGGAAAAAGCAGAGTTTCAATATGTTCAAATCATTTCAACAACTCTCAAGCAAAAGACAGGAGAAACCACTCTCATTCAAAAAGGAGTCTTGTACATCTTTTTTTTTACAAAAAAGGGGCCAACAGAGCTTGCAAAAAAAAATAATAAAGAAAGAGAAAGGGGGGAGGGGAGAACGACATCTATTCTTAAAGCTCTTTCCTAAGGCTGAGGGTCATCACCCTCAGAATCCCTCTTCATCTTCTTCAAAGGCCTTCTGGAAGAACTCGGCTCCTCCGAGTCAGCACCTCTTTTATAGACCTCCAATGGTAGAGGAAGAACTGTCGCTTCGGAACCAGAGGAGGATGAGGAGGACCCTCCCATCTATGGGAATTCTTCTTTGTCTAGTTGAAGACCGAGAAGACCCCGAAGCTTCTTGAGATCTTTGGCCTCAGGGTCACTAAGAGCCCTTGGCTCCAGTACATTCTCCTGCACCTCGGGCCAACCCGAGCAGGATAATATATTATCGGTGTCGAACACCCAGACGAAGAGCCTCTTCTATTCTTTGTTTAGCTCTGGGAGGTCGGCATCCAAGAAGAAATCGCCTCGATAGCAGAAGAATAGTGGGGGTCCCCCTCAGCGAACCCCACGCTAACCATGTGCCCCAACAAGCTAATACTAGGCACCACATCTGCCTCAGAGAAGACGTCTATAAATGCCATCAAAGTGCATATGGCGTGCGGGTGGAATTGGCAGGGGAAACCCAAGAGCTGCAAAAACCTCCCTAACGAAGGGATGCAGTGGCAGGCGTGGCCCACACTGCAGATGCGCCAGATAAAGAGGCACTCGGTCCTCGCCATGCATATGCACCGGAGTGAAGCTATCCGGTGCCCCTATGGTCATTGCATGAGAGATGTCGTTCCTATCGTGCAACCATGCCACGTCATCCACAGACATTCTCAACCGAGATAAGTACAGAACCCTAAGCTTCCTCTCACGGTCATTCTGGGGAAAAGCCATGTGTAAAATTCCTAAGGAGACGGGGATCCAACAAGAAGAAGAATGTTCCCGATGAAGAATGTACTCCTAAAGCTGTGTCAGGGATTATTTATAAGTCTCTGAAGAAGCATGCAGAACTCAAGAGGCATGATCTTGAAGCCACCAAAGAATATTAAAGATCTGTTTTGAGAAACAAAAATGACTCGTTGGGAATATCAACCGTCCCGTATAACTGCTGCCCACTCTGACCACGACGCCTTGTTCCCCCACGGAGCAGTTTCCAATATCGGTAACATTAATTTGAAGGGGAACCGACGACTAGCAAGCCTAATACTATCTCTCCAGCCACGACTGACTGGCTAAAGATCATTGGCATCAGAAGCCGAATCATACCTATTTCACTCGGACCCGACCAAAGTCAGATCCGAATAAAAGGGGCCAACTGTTATGGGAAGGGGAACCGATGGCTAGCAAGCCTAATACTATCTCTCCAGCCACGACTGACTGGCTAAAGATCATTGGCATCAGAAGCCGAATCATACCTATTTCACTCGGACCCGACCAAAGTCAGATCCGAATAAAAGGGGCCAACTGTTATGGTAATTTACCATCTAAAGATAAAAATGTCAAAAGATTGACTGCATAGGTCTACAAAGTCATGGTCCAAACCAGCTCAAGAAACTCAGAAGCCCAGCCGAGATCAAGTATGTTGACTAGTCAAGCAGACGATCCCTCTCTCGACCGAGAGTCGTCATAACCGACTCAAAGCGTGGGACCAGTCGGTCCCCCACAATTAAGATGACTCCCCGAGCAGACGTCTCGATGGTGCTCTCGTCCCAAAACTCACTCGGTTGTTGCTCGGCAAATCATAATGATGACTCACGGATCAACCCGCCTCGACTAAAAGGTTAAGATCCGACCAAGTTCACTTCAAATGTCACTCGACGCTACAACATTGACCAGTCCCATCAAGATCTACGCTATGACAAGGATTCCCTATATAAACCGCTTATTCTAGTCACAAGTCGCATCCCAGAGATCGCCATGATGCTCTCATAGCCTCGAATAACTTACCCTCCAC
>NC_033799.1:25598771-25601612 GCF_001876935.1 Asparagus officinalis | reverse complement strand
TATCACCCTCACTTGTCATGTCCAAGACACTGAGAAGATGTTTCCCCCTGACACTGAATGACTTCCCTTCCAATCACCTGTCGACACCTGAAAGATGAAAGATGACTCAGAAGCCTGCCTGTTCACCTTTCAAACCGCCTTCTGTGCGTAGTCAACAAAAGCTGAGGGTCAAACTCCCAGAGGCGGGGGGCTATAAAGGGAGGTAAGGAAGGTAAGAGCAAAGGGGAGAAGGGGATCTCTGTTTATTGTTACACCCGAACTTGATTTCCACTTCTTAATAATCCGCCAACCCTAAAAGAGGAACGCCCTGCTAGGACCTCAATGTCCCAGGGACCTCTCAAAAAACCCTCCTCAAGCTCACCAACTGACTTGATCGTCGGAGGTACCACGAGAAAAACTAGCCCCGTATTCCTACGATTCTTGCATGTGCAGGCCATCAGTACACCCCCCGCGCTTAGGATCGGGCATAAAGTCGGAGGAGGAGTCGGCCCCAACATTCATCCTCTCCTTCTTCCCTACCGTCACCAGGATCGAAACTGCATTGGTTTGTTGGGGTAATTGGGGGACAAATACTCCACTTTCTCCTAAATTACACCAACTATATAAAGATTCCCTCCACCCATTCCTCATAATTACCCCAAATTTGCCTCATCATCCATATTGGAACAATGTTGTTCCACTTTGAAGACAATTGAGATAATTTTAAAATATTTTTGTATTACTTAACTAATGCATGTAATTATATTATAAATATATGATATGATATATAAAATATAACATATATTAATATTTTAATAACATAATTTAATAGTATTATGTAATATATTATTATATAATATTAATTAGTAATTATAGTATAACGTATTTATTATACTATTATATAATATTTTAATAACATATATTATTATATAATATTTTAATAATATATATTATTATATAATATAT
This sequence comes from Asparagus officinalis, assembly GCF_001876935.1. Classification (NCBI taxonomy): domain Eukaryota; kingdom Viridiplantae; phylum Streptophyta; class Magnoliopsida; order Asparagales; family Asparagaceae; genus Asparagus; species Asparagus officinalis. The sequence goes on along the minus strand of NC_033799.1, from coordinate 25,600,667 downwards.
TATTATATAATTAATTTATAAAATATTTGTATAAATAAAATAATGTATTATATTAAATATTATATTATTAAAATATTATATTAAATATATTGATATTATATTATATTAATTATTATATATAGTATAGCATGCTAATATAATATAATACAATACAATATAATAATTAATAATAGTAATTTGTAAGTATAGTATAATATATTATATTTTAATATAAAGTAAAATAATATTTATATTATAATAATATACTAAATAATATACTAAACCAATTGGATAAGTTAATTTAGAAGTAATTAATAGATAAAATTATATTTTAATAAGGTGCCACATCATCAATTATCCCACATGAATTGTCAAATCAAATGCTGAAATTATCCCATTATCCCACTTTATCCCACTCAAAATATCCCAAAGGGGTAAAATTGTTCCATAGGAACACTTTTCCCCCTTGGTCCCAATTTGTCCCAACCAATAATCCCCCCTTAGAGTATCTTTGGTACTATTTTAGTAACTAATTCAAATCACAAATAAAATCAAATCCCCTCATTTTAGTAACTAATTCAAATCACAAATATATACATTTTAGTTTTCTTGAAAAACCAAAAAAATCTATTTAGCTCAAACTTCAATTTTATTTTTCCCGTCATTTTTCTAGTCTTAATCTTTTTACATTTGTGTTTTCTCATCATCTCAATTTTTATAGGACTCTGAATTATTATTCCTATCTCCAATAAATACATTAGGCAATTAACCTAGCACCCTCCAATATTTATGTTATTTTAATTTATGTATTTTTCTAATTTTAATTGTTTTCAAATTTTTTATTTCTTAGATTGTCTGTTTCTAATTCCTACTCCAAATTCTTATTCCGATCTTGAAAAAAATACATCATGTAATTAATTTAGCACTATCTAATATTTATGTTATTTTAATTTGTGTATTGTTTTTAGCGATTTTAATTGTTTTCAATTTTTTTGTTTTTTAGATTATCGGTTTTTAATTCCTATGTTATTCCTATTTTAATTGTCTTCAACTCATGGTTCGTTAAATGCTTGGAGGAAAATAATTTAGGTATTTCATCTGCCCCCATCCAATATAATTTTTATTTAAATTTGTGTAGTATTTTTCATTTTTAATTGTTATCAAATAATATTAATGTTTTAGATCTTTAGTTTTAATTTCGAGAAATAACTCCTTGATATTTTATCTATTGTTATAGCCATTATTTTAGTAATGAAAAATAATCTTCAATCAATGGCGGACAAGTGTCCCATATTATGCGTACTCGAGTCAGCGCTTCAAGATAACCAAAGGCACAATTCGGTCCACTCGACACGCCAACATCTTGTGAGGACGACTCGAAAGGCATTATGTGTCGACATCTGGCTAAGTCGACTACTTAATCACCCCACTCGTCCGACTAATCGCCCGACATCTTGCGAAGGCGACTCAAAAGGCGGTACTTATCGTCCACCGGACGATAGAAAGGCGACGAAATGCCTCGAGCCCCGTCCCACGCATTGGTGACCAATCACCTCCTAATAAATACCATTAAATGGATTATAGACGCCATTATTCCTTTACTCCCAATAGTCTTTATGACACATCGGACCACGTCGGCACCGCACACCCCAAATCACTTCGTGTTAAATACCAAAGTGACATCTCCTCCACTCGTTAGCCAACACCTCTAAAGGAGAGGCTGACGTGACCGCCATTTTATACTCAACCGAAGTTACCATTCTACCCTTCTACCACTACTATAAATAGTGATACTATTTTTAATAATAAGGAAATATCTTTTTTTCCACCCACTATGCCTAAGAACGTCTATAGTTCAATTACTTCTCCACTCAAGCTTATTAATGACTTGATCATTGGAGGAATAACCGGGGAACC
>NC_033799.1:25559091-25598761 GCF_001876935.1 Asparagus officinalis | reverse complement strand
CGATTTTCTACTTGTGCAGGAAAGAATAGCTTACTCTAGAACCAGACATTCAGAGGGTTAGAGGATCCCCGTCAACTTAATCACTTCTTTTACTGACTATTTGATATCAGCCATCAACAGTTTGACGCTCACCGTAGGGCCTTCGTTCTTCTCCAAGCAGTCATGTCTTATTTTGAGTGCATGCCTAGTCAATCCGTTCTCGGAGAGTCACATCCAATCTATGTCATGCAAGTCCAGCTTGAGGAATCCACCCAGCGGATCGCCCAAGCCTTCCAGCAGCAGTTCACTGCCTTCACCACCGAACTCTTCTAGCGGATTCCTCCGCCTTAGCCCGCTTACTCTGTTGCTCCTGATGGAGTCCAGCTTAAGGCTCATCCTCTGCCTCTGCATGCTGCCTATGTCGGTCAGCAGAGAAGCTGCATTGAATATGAGTCTACTCCTCCATGCCAGCCAACCCACCGAGCAAATCCTCACTAGTGCTACCCTCCATACATGGAGGTGACTAGGAAAAGTCCCAACCCCAGTCGTGACAGAAGGGAGCATACCACCATAAGAGCTCAACGAGATCCTTGGTGTTATTGCGCCTTTCTAGGCCCCTCAGCTACCTACATGGCCTCCGGTTATGATCGGACTTACCGACCAATTACAGAAGCCATTGGGGGGAACACTCCTCTCACCGATGACATTATGAATACTACATATGAGAAATTCAAGATGCCCCAAGTAGAGAAGTACAATGGCAAGGGAGACCCTGCGGAGCATGTCCAGAATTACTATGACATGATGAGCATGTTGCAGGCGCCCGGAGCCATTATCTGTAGGTACTTTTCTATCACTTTATCATGAAGCACCAAGCTCTGGTGGAAGTCCCTGGAAAAGAAGTCTATCAGTAGTTTCGAGCAACCCAGTCAGAAGTTTGTGTACCACTTTTTGGCTGACACCAAGCAGAAGTTACCAGTTTATATGCTGATACAGATGAAGCATGAGCCTGGAGAGAGCCGCTGAAGCTATTTCAAGAGGTTCCAAGCAAAGTGGTAGGAGGTTGACGCCTAGGGAGCACGATCGCCATGTCGGCCATTGTGGCCAACCTGTCAAACAATGAATTGGCCGACTCACTCACTAAGAAGCGATGCTCCACCTACGAGAAGTTGATGGTCAAGGCTCATGGATATATGGACATGGAGGATGCCCGAGCCTACAAGAATGCGACCAAAGCAACTAAAGTAGTAATTGCGATAGTGATGACACCAACAACCCTAGTGGTAGCAGCAGTTCTAGTTTTAGCGACTCCTGTTACACCAGACCGATGACCGCTGTAACAGCCCAGGCAGCATAGCTAGTGTGGGAGTCAGCTAGGGATCTTCTTCCAAGACTTGAGTTGGCAAGACATCCCCCTAGAGCTGACTACTACCCAAATCGGTCCGACAGGAGGGACCAAAAAAGGGAACCACCAACCAAACCAATCTTTACAGCCCTTAACAACTCTCTCATTGATGTCCTCTATATGGTTCAGTAGGAGAGGTATCTCAATTCTACCCCTCCTCGAATGAAATCAGATCCTCGCAACCGGAACATTCGTCAATACTGTCAATATCACAAGGATCATGGCCATCTCACCAACGATTGTCGAATCCTTCAGAGGGATATTGAGGACCTGATACAGAGAAGGTACCTCAAGAAGCTTATCTCCCTGAGGGACCGGAAGGAAGCTGCCCTAGCAGGAATTGACAGGAGGTCTCGCTCCCGGTCACCTCGCCCTCAACTGCCGTCTAATAGTAAAACCGCCGAGCCCAACCATAAGGGGGTCATTAACACTATTAGCGACGGTCCTACCGTTAGAGGTTTATCTAACAATGCTCGGAAGAGATATACCAAGTGAACATTATGGGTGAATGTATGTGACAAGAGGCCTAGAGCAGAAGAGCCCATATCCTTTAGCGATGCTGATTTGAAGGACATGAAGACGCCTCATGGTGATCCCATTGTCATTACGGCTAACATTGATGGCTTCCAAGTCAAGAGGATCATGGTCGATAGGGTAAGCTCTGTCGATGTCCTGTATATCGATGCCTTCAACCAGATGAGCATTGACAAGTCCCGATTGTAGCCTTGTCCGGGGCCGCTCATCGGCTTTACAGGGCATGCACTCCAACCGGAGGGAATGATCACACTCCCCCTAACGGTGGGTGAGACAGTCCACCATCCAGGTCCAGTTTGTGGTGATGGACATCAAGTCAGCCCACAATGTCATACTGGGGCAGAACTACCCTCCATCTCTTGATGGTCGTCCCCTTCACATATCATCAGATGATAAAATTTTTGACCCCAGAGGGAGTCGGCATGGCTAGAAGCAATCAACGAGAGGCCAGATCCTGCTATCTTCTCTCGACAAAGGGAAAGGGAGTACAAGAGACCCTGCCCATCGAAAAAGCTTGCTTTCAGATGGAGAAAGAATTTGAGCAAGAGAGCATGACTCCTACTGAGGAGCTTCAGGAGATACCAATCGACCAAGAAGGATTGAAGAAGGTCAAGATCGGATGCGGCCTCGTTGAGCCTCAATGAGAGGAGATGATTGCGTTCCTATTGGTGAACACTGACGTATTCGCTTGGGGATTAAAAGATATGTTGGGGATTCCTCCCAAAGTGATAAGCCATGAGCTTGTACTCGATGGGCACACTAGACCGGTTCGATAGAAGAAGTGATATCTTGGCCCCGAGAGGCAGAAGGCGGCCGCCAATGAAGTCGACTGACTCCTAAGAATAGCTATCTAATTTGTGAGGTGCAATACTCTGAATGGCTATCTAATTTGGTGTTGGTGAAGAAGGCTCTCAATAAGTGAAGGATGTGTGTAGACTTCATTGATCTCAACAAGGCATGCCCAAAGGATAGCTACTCCCTCCCTCAGATCGATCAACTAGTTGACGAGAGTGCAGGACATGAACTACTCAGCCATGGACACCTTCTCTAGCTATAATCAAATCCATATGACAGAGCATGGCCAAGAGAAGACCTCATTCATTACAGACCAAGGGACCTATTGCTATAAGATAATGCCCTTCAGTCTCAAGAATGTCGGCGCCACCTACGAGCGGTTCGTTAACAATATCTTCATGCCCCAGATTGACCAGAATGTGGAAGCCTATATGGACGACATCCTGGTGAAGTCGAATCGGCGTCAACCTACATAGCTAACCTTAATGAAACCTTCTCCGTCCTTTGACACTACCATATGAAGCTCAACCCAGCCAAATGTTCTTTCAGAGTGCAATCGAGAAAGTTTCTTGGGTTCATGATTATGTAAAGAGGTATTGAGATAAACCCCGAGAAGATAGCTGCCTTAAAGTAGCTACCCGAGCCCCGCACATTGAAGGACATCTAGAGGTTGAACAGAAAGATAGCCGCACTGGGTTGCTTCCTCTCCAAATCAGGCAAGAGGAGCCTCCCATTTTTCAAAATTTTGAGAGGAAGCAAGGAGCTGAAGGAAAGCAAGAGCTGAACGGCCGAGTGCAGCGTAGCCTTTAGAGATCTCAATACATACTTGAGTCACTGCTAAGTCAATCTAGGGAAGGGGAGACCTTGTATTTATACTTGACCGTCTCTCTTGAAGCCGTCAGTCTATTCTAGTTTGAGAAGAGGAGAACACCCAGAAGCCAGTCTACTATGTCAGCATTTATACGTAAAGAGAGACTTGGAGTCTGAAACAACAATGGCAACAACTTTACATTTGTCTTACAGTTTATAGTTAAAATGAGGCACTATGTTATTCACTATGACAGACCTCTTTCTTTACAATCTCTCAGCCGAGGAGGGCTCCAATATGAGTATAAAATTTGTAAGTGTCGGAATGCCTTACGTGTATATTTTGTAAAAAAAATTCAAAGTGGTACTAGTATCCATCAGAGGAGAAATAATATTTGGGTAGACTAATCTCTTCTTGACCTAGCCATATCATCAATCTCAAGGAGAATAGAACAATCTCTAAATATTTACTCCTTAAATACATATTAGTATCACTTTGTTTGTAAAAAAAAGTTGTGAGGTGCATGCTTCCAGAAATTTATTTCTTTCTATTAATTACTCTTATAAAAAGAAACCCCTGATTAATAGAAAACAAAGAATTAAATAGACATTAGAAATCAAATACAGAGAGATATTGATTTTATTATCTTTCTAATATATTACAAAATTTAAGAGAAAGAAGATGAGATCTTGAGTCTCCAGACAATGTTCTGGAGCATTCCTTGCTTTCAAAATGAAAAATTTTACCCTCTTGATAGAAATCAAAAGCTGAAACAACAACTCCAAGTTTATACTCATATTGGAGCCCTCCTCGGCTTGACCACTGTTTTTTTATTTATATTTGAGATTAGATGTTTTATTTCATAGCAAATAGATATTCAATATAAACAATATTTTAAGATTTCATACTTGCATTTGTTACAATCCTTTCTCAATAAAGATGAAGTCATCACTGAATATACAAGAGTTTTTTTCACTGAACTCTGATGGACAAGCTTGTGGGCATGAAATTTACTTATAGTTTATCCTCCAAGAGTTTGAAGGCTATTGAAGATTTTTTTAATGAGATGATGGAAGTGCACTGATTCCCATTTATATTTTCGGTCTGCCTTGGACTGCACATAGGTCCACATTTGTTTTTGCCATAACTTTGTCCAGAAGACTCCAAATGACCTCATGTCTGAAATGATAGATTAGATTTTGAGTCTAGTTTTGTATAAACATGACTTTACTTGAATTGAAGCTCTCTGATAGGTTTACTCATAGTTTATCCTTACTCTTAGTTTATACTCTTAAAAGTTAAAGCATCTTATAGTTTATACTCATAAAATTTTGGAGTTTTTTTTTTCAGTTGATACTCTTATTAGTTAGAGTATCTTACAGTTTATACTCATAAAAGTTTGGAGTGTCTTACAATTTATACTCATGAAAGTTTGGAGCGTCTAATAATTTATACTCATAAAAGTTTGGAGTATCTTATAGTTTATACTCATGATAGTTTGGAGTGTTATGCCTCATTTAGGCATAAAATCATTTTAAAAATTTTGCTTTTATTGGGGGAGGAGAGTACTCTTCATCAGGTGAAATTATTTTATAAGCACCATTGGAGTAAACCTCTTTCACTATGAAAGAGCCTTCCCATTTTGGTTCAAGCTTACTTTTTGTTTGCCTTGTGATGATCATAGGACGAATAACAACCAATACTAAATCACCAACCTTGAAGGATCTATTATGAACTTTTTGTCAAAAGCTCGTGAAATACGAGCGTGATACATCTCCAAAATTTATTTTGCTTTTAAGCACTTATCCTCTAAGCCATCCAATTCTTCTAGCCGAGCTTTTAGTGCTTCATCCTTTGAAAGTTCTTCATGGATTGCAACTCTATAAGATGAAATTTGTACTTCAAGTGGCAGTACGGCCTCACCTCCAAATACCAATGAATAAGGCGTTGACCCTGTAGGTGTTCGAATAGTAGTATGATATGCTCATAAACTCTCCATAAGCCTCTCATGCCATTCTCGTTTATTATGGGAGACCACTTTCTTCAATAATTTGAATAATATCTTATTGAATGTCTTGGCTTGACCATTGGCCGTTGTATTATAGGCTGATAAAAAGTAATGTTTAATATTAGTTGAGATTTTTAGCGACCACAGTGGGCTAATAGTACCCCTAGCGAATGACCTTCTAGGCGAGAGTTCTAGCCCCAGCTTACAATTGTCTTACAGTTTACAGTTGAAATGAGGCACTATGTTACTCACTATGACAACCCTCTTTCTTTTCAATCTCTCAGCCGAGGAGGGCTCCAATATGAGTATAAAATTTGTAAGTGTGGGAATGCCCGACTTGTATATTTTGTAAAAAAATTCAAAGTGATGCTAGTATCCATCAGAGGAGAAATATATTTAGGTACGCTAATTTCTTCTTGACCAAGTCGTATCACCAATCCCAAGGAGAATAGAGCAATCCCTAAATATTTACTCCTTAGATACATATTAGTATAACTTTGTTTATAAAAAAGAATTGTGAGGTGCATGCTTTCAGAAATTTATTTCTTTCTATTAATTACTCTTATTAAAAGAAACTCATGATTAATAGAAAGCAAAGAATTAAATAGACATTAAAAATTAAATGCAGAGAGATATTGATTTTATTATCTTTCTAATGTATTACAAAATCTAAGAGAAAAAGATGGGATCTTGGGTCTCCAAACAATGTTCCAGAGCCCTCCTCCCTTTCAAAATGAAAAATGTTATTGAACTGGGGCAGACACTATCCTACTTAGTGTTCTTAAAGCATTTTTATGACGCCCCTAGTTTCAACAAGGCTGCAGTCCAAGGTGAAACTAAGAATGTCAAACATGTCAAGCACCAAACACCATGCTACGACATGTTTTACCATCACAGTCACTACCTATCTAATAGAATCAACAACAGGTGTAGGTACAAAACAGGCAAAAGAGAGTATTCAGAAAGGAAACTAAACAACAGATACTCAGAAGAATAATCACTACCACTGATATAAATGAATAAGTCTCTAAAAAGATAATATCTGAACTGAATACAAATGTCTCGATATATGAATCAAATGAAATGATATTAAGGCACATTGCATATACAAAACTAGAATAAAAACTCAAATATTTCATAAATACATCTATTGTGGAGTTCTGACATAAACTACTTTCATAAATACATCTATTGTGGAGTTCTGACATAAACTACTAGCAAAAATTAAAAATGATAACTAGAACAACTCCATCAAGATTGTGGAGTTCTGACATAAACTACTAGCAAAAATTAAAAATGATAACTAGAACAACTCCATCAAGCTATGGCTCTCCGTGCACCTGGCTCGTTACCTGAAATGGGGGGAAACAACAAGCGTCAAAGCGCTATAGTGAGTAACATCTCAAGCAACCCTAAGGGAAAGGGCTAGAAGGATAAGAAAATATCTGATAATACATATAGATAGCCAAACATCGACTATAAAAATAAAATAGAGGTTTGATGTTTAGAAATTTACAACACGGGCATATGTGCGCCTCCCTTAGCTCAAATTGTAAATAGCTAAATACCAAGTTCAAAAGCTACAACATGGAGTAATAACTATCTCCAACCAAAATATCAATGACCTATCATATGTCAATTACAAACCCAACTACTGGTCTGCAATAAATAAATATCCAAAGTATGATCTGTAATAGCTTAAAGTCCAACACAAGGACTGTAGTGGATTATAGTCCAACATGAGGATTTTGATGATTATAGTCCAACACGAGGACTTTGATAGCTTATAGTCCAACACGAGGACTTTGATAGTTTATAGTCCAAGACGAGGACTTGATAGCTTATAGTCCAACACGAGGACTGTAATATGCAAATAGTGTCAGAAATCACATATATACCATTCACCTTCATGCTCCGGTGAATAAATCTAAGACACATGTCTGAAGTCAACTCATGTATACCAATCTCAATGTATAACAAACCCATATAACCCATATATTTTTCCAGCCACACAAACCTAAGCATAATAGGACAAAAGTAGAAAAATGCCCCAGCGGTCGACCATGACTGGAGCAGAAGCTTACTGCTTCTGTGCATGACACGCGGTCGACCGCCACGGTCAACCGTGTAAAAGCAGAAACCCTAGTTCAGGTTTCTATTCTATGTGGTTTGATCCAAAAACTTTCGTGCAATGTTTAAATACATTATCAATCCTTCATAAGTGATTTAGCATAACCATAACATGTGAATTTTAGTCTAATCACTACAGATAAAACGAATCAAATTTTAAACATGTAAATTTCATGTCGAAAGCTCCAAAACAAATATCTCTCTTACAAAACTCTTGTTAGAAATAAACTCAGATCTAGATCTGTATTAAGAATTTCGTGGGTGAGCTTTATTAACTGAAAACTCGTTCTCTTTACAAAATACAACATATAGATCTATTTTTATACATAATCTAGTATGTTAGGCTCACAAATCACATGAAAAACATTATTAAAACATTTAAAAACATGGATATAGGGTTGGGCGAGATGAAACTTGTCTGAGGGATGATGAACAACTCTAAAAAATGCTGGAAAAATATCCTCCTACGCCGAAATCCGCTGGATCCCGTTCAAACTCTTCGAAATCCACCGAAATCACTAAGAAGAAGGGGTTAGGGTTTGCAAGAGGGAAGGAGGAGGCTGCTAGGATTTTCTATGGTGAAGAAGAAGCTCTCACGAATATAATATTATATATATATGACCCACAAACCCGACCCAAAACCCAAAAAGACTCGAACTGGGAAAACTGGCAAAACTGTGTACGGTCGACAGCGCAAGAGATAGAAGTTTTCTGTTTCTACTGTCGCCCGGCGGTCGACTGCCACGGTCGACCACGCAGGAAATTTCCTGTTGGTGCATGTTGTTTGTGTGCTGGTCTTTTCACTCGATCTTTCTCATATAAATACACTTGTTTGATCCCCAAACAATTGTTATCACATTCATCTATGATATAAATATATATATTTCATAATAAAAAAATTCATTCACTGTATTTTACGATGTTTTACATTCTTCCCCCATAAAATTAATTTCATCCTCGAAATTCCGAAATCGTATCTTAAAAATTAATAATACGAGAAAAACACATAGGGAGTAGTCATTCCCACATACACCTCTCATAGCATTAATTTTCAGATATGAACATAGTAATATCTAAAGTTAATAGTCTAAAATGTGAATATTCATGCCTTAATCCTAAAGTTAATAGTCTAAAATGTGAATATTCATGCCTTAATCCCTAACAAAATGGAATTAGTACGTCGGGCAAAAAATCCAAACAAGGAACCCCCATATATATACCATGTATCCCAAATGATTAAGGATTAAGTGACAATACCCCCATTCTAGTGTTAAAGATAAATATGACTATCCAAAATTATTATAAAATAAAAACATAATCCAAACAATTTACCTGCTCAAACAGGTGTGGGTAGTTGCGACGCATATCCTCCTCGCGCTCTCAAGAAATCTCCTCAGATCCTCTCCGGTTCCATTGAACTTTCACCAAAAGAATCACCTTGTTTCTAAGTTTCTTGTTTTCTCTAGAAAGTATACAAACTGGGATCTCTATCATAGCCAAATCATCCTAAAGCTCAATCTCCGGAGCATCCAATACTCGCTGTCTCTCCTCGTCATGTAAGTGCTTCTTGAGCATAGAAATATAAAACACGTCGTGCACACCAGACATCGATGCTAGAAGGTCTAGTCTATATGAAACAGCCCCAATACGCTCCATAATCTGAAAAGGACCAATATATCTCAGAGCAAGTTTCCCCCGCCTACCAAATCGCTGTACCCCATTCATCGGCGATACCTTCAGCATGACAAAATCTCCCACCTAAAACTCCAAAGGTCATCGTCTGTGATCCGCGTAACTCTTCTGTTGACTCTGAGTGGTTAAAATATGCTCCCTAATTAATGCTATCTTTTCGATAGTCTGTCTCATAAGATATGGTCCAAGCAACAAGCTATCTTCTGGCTCTGCCTAACATATAGGGGATCTATAGGGCCTCCCGTACAAAGCCTCATACGGAGCCATACATATCGTTGCTTGATAACTATTGTTATAAACAAACTCTATCAATGGAATATGATCCTCCCAGCTCCCTTGAAAGTCAATGATACAAGCTCGCAACACGTCCTCCAACACCTGGTTCACTCTCTCTATCTGACCATCTGTTTGAGGTTGAAAAACACTACTATGTAATAATTTGCTGCCAAATGAATCCTAGAAACTTCTCCAAAAGTGCGAGGTAAAAACTGAGCCTCAATATGATATAATCGTGTCTGGAACCCATTGAAGTTGAACTATCTCCCGGATGAATATCCTCACATATGTCTCGGCGGTGTAAGTAGTCCTTATTAGAATAAAATGTGCCGACTTCGTCAACCGATCCACGATCACCCAAACTGAGTCATTCCCCCTCTTCAACTTCAATCAGTAGCCCTACAATGAAGTCTATAGAAATATCTGCCCACTTCCATTCTAGAATGGGTAGAGGCTGAAGTGTCCCTGCTGGTCTTTGATGTTCTGTCTTCACTTGCTGGCAGGTAAAACACTTAGCCATATATTCTGCAATCTCTCTACACATACCACTCCACCAAAAGTGTCTTCTCAAGTTCTTGTACATCTTAGTGGTTCCTGGATGCACTGTATATTGAGTATAATGTGCTTTATCAAACAACTCCCTCTTCAGCTCCCCACTAGCTGGCATAACCAATCGGTCCTTCATCCGAAGGCCTCCATCTGCCCCAATGGTCTAATCGTCCTTAGGCTCTTTGGAAATCTCCTCCTTTCAGATTTAAATCCAAGAGTCCTCTAACTGAGCTCTGACTACTCTGTCTCTCCAAGGTGGCTGCACTGATATAGCTCCTAAGTATACGCTGGTCCCGCCAATCTCTGGCCTAAAATCGAACTGGCTAAGAGTGAGAATATCTCTATACAATGAGCACCTTAAAGCCATGACCTGGTGTCGACGCTTCCTACTCAAAGCATCTGCTACGACGTTCGCCTTCCCCGGGTGATACTGAATTACAAACTTGTAGTCCTTGATGAACTCAATCCATCGCCGCTGCCTCTGATTAAGTTCCTTATGGGAGAAAATGTACTTCTGACTCTGGTGGTCTGTGAAAAGCTTGAACTGAACTCCATATAAGTAGTGTCTCCACGCCTTCAGCGCGAATACTACTACTGCTAACTCCAAATCATGAGTGGGGTAGTTCTGCTTATGCACCCTCAACTACCGTGAAATATATACTACTACCCTCTAAGTCTGCATCAAGATACCTCCCAAACCTGCTAATGACGCATCCGTAAATACAAATGTCCTGTCATTGCTCGAAATAGTAAGAACTGGCGCTGTAGTCAACTTAGCCTTCAAGGTATCAAAGGCTTTCTGACACTCCATGCTCCAAGTGAACTGTACACCCTTCTTCGTAAGGCATGTAAGTGGTACTGTATTCTTCGAGAAGTCCTGAATGAACTTTCTGTAATAGCCGGCTAACCCCAAAAAAACTACGAATTTCGGTAACCGTCTTTGGCGGTTCCTAATCAAGAACTGCTGAAACTTTAGCTGGGTCTACTACTATGCCTTCTCTGCTGACAACATGGCCAACAAATCTGACCTTAGAAATCCAAAACCCGCACTTGCTAAACTTAGCATATAGCTGATGCTCCCTCAAAGTCTGCAAAGCCAAATGTAGATGCTGCTCGTGCTCCGACTCCGATCTTGAATAGATAAGAATATCATCGATGAATACAATCACGAACTGGTTCAAGTATGGACGGAAGATCCGGTTCATCAGATCCATGAATACCGTGGGTGCATTGGTCAACCCAAATGGCATGACCAAAATCTCGAAGGACCTATATCGAGTCAGAAAGACGGTCTTAGAAATATCCATCTCCCGAACTCGCAACCGATGATAACCAGAACAAAGATCAATCTTCGAAAAATACTACGCTCCCTGTAGCTGATCGAACAAGTCATCAATCCGAGGCAAAGGATATCTATTCCTGATAGTGACTTTGTTCAACTCACGGTAGTCGATACATAATCACATACTACCATCATTCTTCTTCACTGATACGAGTCACCGTGCGAGCACCCTTTGATCATGGAATTACCAAAAGATGGGTTGAGAAGAAGACAACTAAAACACAAGAACAATTTAGTATGACGAAGGAAAATACCTTCTCTAGATTATGAAGAATTAATTATTACAAATCTCTCCCTCACAATCTCACTAGAATCGAGAACAACCTCTCAATCCTCTCTAAACCCTAATACAATGATTAGAATTTCTCTCTGATCTAAGATCTCTAAGATGATGTTTAGAAACCCTAAACAACCCTTTATATAGGTGTACAAACGTGGATGGTAATTTGGTAAATAACCAAGCCCAAAACCAACAGGAATTTGTGTGAACAGAAACCAAACCAAACCAGGAAACCATCGATGAGTCGACTCATGACTGAGATGAGTCGACTCATGACATATGGGTCGACTCATAAAATTAATGAGTCGACCGAGCAGAAACTTTTGACAAAACGACTGGGTTTCGTGAGTCGACTCATGACAGTCATGAGTCGACTCAACCTGATGAGTCGACTCATGTTCATGTATGAGTCGACTCACGAGCTGAAAACCGAATTCTTCGAATCTGCTGCTCGTCGTCTCGTTCCACGTTTCTACCTGTGTTCCACTGTACTGTTTTACACCTCTATTCTCATGCTATCATGAGAATCATCTATCCTCAAGCTCTCATGGTTCCACTGTACTGTTTTACACCTCTATTCTCATGCTATCATGAGAATCATCTATCCTCAAGCTCTCATGAGGATCGCTAAGCTCCCTCATCTATCCTCAAGCTCTCATGAGGATCGCTAAGCTCCCGAAGAGAAGATACACCCGTATCATGGGTCCTCTCTTTAGGAATTTGAAGTCTCATTTAAGTTAGAACTTTTACTGAGGAAACTCTCGAGCTCCTCCATCTTTTCTGCACCATCTGGCCCTGCTAGGAACCTAGTCTCGACGTCCAATCGGAAACATCTCATCCATCCCACGTCTCGTCGTAGTCACATTTCGCCCCAAGTTGCAATCCTTTATCGATGGCTTTTCTGGAAGTCTAATGCATAGCGAGACAAACTTCTTGCTTGCACTCACTAGTCTCTTCACTCGCGTCACCATCCCTAAGTTTGTCTCCCTCGGAAGAGATGCCGAACGAAATATGAACTTTACACCATCCTTAGTGAATGTGTACTTCTGAGCCCGCCTCTCATAGATCATATATCTATCCCATAAGTACGGATTGTCCAGTATAATCTGACAAACATCCAATGGAACGACGTCGCACGTGACCTCGTCAATATATGACTCGTGGAGCGTAAATCTGATAGTACATTGATCAACTACACTCAGTTTCTCCTCCTTCTGAATCCACCATAATGGATAGGGCTTCGGATGCTTGACCGTCTTCAGACCCAGCTTCTGAACCAATGCCTCGGATATCAAATTCTTCTCACTGCCCAAATCAACAATGGCATCAACCAAACTGGTCTTCACTTGCAACTTAAGAACAAAGAGTTGCTCTCTCGGGTCGTCGTCCTCTTTTGTGGTCTGCTTTCCCACCATAACGTTGAGACTGCTGTTGGGCTCTGTCATTCCCGGGACTTCTTTCGGACCTTGAGCTATCATGTATGCCTTTTTCTCCTCCTTCTTCTTCAACTCTCTTGGCTTGAGATGAGGATACTTCTCCTAGCACCGATTAGCTGTGTGCCCTGTCTTTTCGCAGTGACTACAAATCAACCCTGCTTTCCCTGAATCACCCTTCTTCTTCTCCTCCTTAGATTGAGAACCACTAGACTCGCCTCCCGTCTGTTTGGAGTCTCCCTTAGCCTCGTTGCTCTTCTTTTGCTTGCCCTCGAGGGCAATAGCCTTCACGCTCGCCTCTGTAATTGATTCCACCGTGAATAGCTTCATCTCTTTTCGGATGTAATCGCTCAATCCCGCCATATACTTCATAAACACGGAATATTCCTCTATCGAAATATTAAGGACCATCGCCTGCTGCTGGAACTCCGTAGTGTATTCTTAAACGGTTTGATTGACCCTTTGGCGCAAGCCGTACCACTTGTACTAACGCTCTTCAAGGAATCCCACCGGGTAGAACTGCTTCCTCAGTAACTCCTTGAACTTATTCCACGACACCGCCTTCTTCTTCTGCTTGCAGTAGGATTTTCATAATGTCAACGCGTGCCCTGAAAGCTTCAAAGTCGCGAACACAATCTTCTCTTTTGACGAATAGTCATAAAGAGTAAAATACGTCTCCATCCGCTCGATCCAGTCATCAAGTCTCTCGACGTCAACACTCCCATCATAAACATGAATCTCCACCTTGAAGTCAATCTTCAGGTTCTGATAAGAATTCTTACCCCCTTGATGCAATGCAGATTTAACGGTCTCCTCCTCCTCGTCGGAATCTGAATCTACTCTCTTCACATTGGACTCAACAATTTTCTTCAAAGAATATTCACCTTGTTTGCCACCTCCATGGATAAGACTGACGAGTTGTGTGAGAGTCGAACCTATCGTCTTGATCTGTTTCTCCAATGCATCAATCCTCGCTAAATTGTCTCCTTCAGCCATCTTCTCCTTCCTTATCTTCTGGACTTCTTCCAAGAAAATAAGGATCTCGCCAAGCTTCTTATACTGTGATCGAGTAAGGACCATACACAAGATACCCCTTCATCGGATCTGATTGCTCTGATACCAACTTGATACGAGTCGCCGTGCGAGCACCCTTTGGTCGTGGAATTACCAAAAGGTGGGTTGAGAAGAAGACAACTAAAGCATAAGAATAATTCAGTATGGCGAAGGAAAATACCTTCTCTAGATTATAAAGAATCAATTATTATAAATCTCTCCTTCACAATCTCACTAGAATCGAGAACAACCTCTCAATCCTCTCTAAACCCTAATACAATGATTAGAATTTCTCTCTGATCTAAGATCTCTAAGATGATGTTTAGAAACCCTAAACAGCCCTTTATATAGGTGTACAAACATGGATGATAATCTGGTAAATAACCAAGCCCAAAACTAACAGGAATTCATGTGAACAGAAACCAAATCAAACCAGGAAACCATCGATGAGTCGACTCATTACTGAGATGAGTCGACTCATGACATATGGGTCGACTCATAAAACTGATGAGTCGACCGAGCAGAAACTTTTGACAAAACGGCTAGGTTTCGTGAGTCGACTCATGACAGTCATGAGTCGACTCAACCTGATGAGTCGACTCATGTTCATGTATGAGTCGACTCACGAGCTAAAAACTGGATTCCTCAAATCTGCTGCTCGTCATCTCGTTCCACGCTTCCACCTGCGTTCCACTGTACTGTTTTACACCTCTATTCTCATGCTATCATGAGAATCATCTATCCTCAAGCTCTCATGAGGATCGCTAAGCTCCCAAAGAGAAGATACACCCGTATCATTCACGAAGAGGATCGGTGCTCCCCACAGAGAATGACTCCGACGAATAAAGTCTTGAGCTAACAACTCATCCAACTGGGTCTGTAGCTCCCTCATCTCAGCATGTGCCATATGATAGGGTGTTCGGGATATCGGGCAGTGCCCGACCGCAATTCAATACAGAACTCAACTTCTCTCATAGGAGGCAACCCAGGTATATCCTGAAAAACATCCTAATAATCTGAGACAACTCTAGTCTCGCATATATCCGTACTCTGATCCCAAAGCATCACCTCCTCAATGTACACCAGTAATGACTCCGCAAACTAGTTCCCCTGAGAGGTTGCTACAACTAACTCGGACCCATCGGACGATCGCAAACTGACTATTTTTGTAAAATAGTCGCGGACGATCGCAAACTGACTATTTTTGTAAAATAGTCGATACTGACGTGGTTGGAAGATAGCCAATCCATACCAAGAATGTCATCAAATTCTGACATGCTCAACACTATCAGATCAACAACGAACTCAGACTTGTCTAAACTGATAACATACCTCCTACGAATGCTCTTCAAGAGCGACATCTCACCTAGAGGGGTGGAAACTGACAAAGGAACGTCTAGAGGCTGAGCTACGAGCTGAAGTCTAATCATAAAAGCATAAGATATGAAATAATGTGAGGCTCCTGAATCGAAAAGAATACGGGCTGGAAAAGAGTTCACAGAGAACGTACCCTCCACTATAGCCCCGCTCCCACCATCATCACGAGGGACTACTGTATACACTCTGCATGTGGCTGAAAGCTGCTCTGCTGCTGGAGGTGGGGCATATGGGACTACTCGCCCCTGAGGAACCTCCTGAATTGCACGAACTTGTCCCTCAATCTGCGGAACTACCGGTAGTGCCTCAAGTCTCGTCTACTGGCTCTGACCTCGGCCTTGGAATCTGTTCTGCTGCTGATTCTACCCTCTCCCTTGCTGGGCTACTGCTGGTGCACTGTGACACTCTGATGTTTTGTGGCCAATCTTGTGATACTTAAAACAAGTATCCTGGAATTTGCGCTGCTGAGGCACTCTTTGATCCTGCTGGGGTCCTCTCCTATGAGGGCCTTGCTGCTGCTGCTGCTGCTGGGGTCCCAAAAAAGGCCTCTTATTCTTACCCTTATCCTTAGTATTCATTTCCTTATCCTTCTAGAACATAGCTGACTCATTCTCCTGTGATGTGGCAGCATTCGCTACCTCTCGCACTGAATAGAACCTCCTAGAAACGAGGTATCAACGAAGGTTAGGGCGAAGTCCTACTAAAAATATCTGTGCCTGGCATTCTCCCGTCTGCCACATGCCCGTGAAGTGAAGCAAGCTCATAAACTTTCTCTCGAAATTAGCTACTGACATGTCTTCCTGAGACAATCTGGACAACTCGAGCTCTTTCTCGGCCCGTGTCGTGGAAGAGATATACTGCTCATCAAAGAAGTAGGTGAAATCCTCCTAGGTGAGGGTCATCCTCTGATCTGGAGTAAACTAGAGCCGATACCATCTCCCTACATCCCCTTTGAGACTGTAAGATGCCAGCCTCTGCTTTTGAACTGAATTCACATTTAGTATCTCAAGAATGTTACTCACATCCTCCTTCCATTTATGTGTTGCAAGAGAATCTGTTGATCCCTGAAACTTTGGTGCCCTCATCTTCTGATATCTCTCTACTAAGCGGAGCTAAGCCTCCTGCTCTGTGGTTTTATCAGCAACTGCCTGTGGGGTGGGCATCCGTGTGCCCTCTGGAAAATCCTCTGTAATGTGAGTAGCTGGTACAACCGATGGTAGAACTACTGGTGGTGGTGGTGTGACATGATTCGTCACGAGCTCCTTAAGTGCTGCCATCCTAGCAGCTATGGGAGCCATCAAATCCATCAAGTACTGGGGAGCCTGCTACGGCTCCGGGGGGGGCCGCTGCGGCTCTGCCTGATCAGCTCTCCGGGTACGAGGTCTATCACTTCCAGCTATCTGATCATATAGAAGAAGGTTTATAAGTCCTCGAACAAAACATATAAGAATTTCATATCATATATCAATCACTCAAATACTTTTAATATCACACAAAAAAATATTTGTAATTTTTGAATACGCGTATATAACGTCTTCACTCATTCTAGAATTTCTAGCGGACTCTATACACGAATCTTAAGAAACTCTACTCTAACTCCACGACTCAACACAAGATGATCATAAGGATACTAGAACTAGAGCTTTGATACCAACTGTGATGCCCCTAGTTTCAACAAGGCTGCAGTCTAAGGTGAAACTAAGAATGTTAAACCTGTCAAGCACCAAACGCCATGCTACAATATGTTTCACCATTACAGTCACTACCTATCTAGTAGAATCAACAACAGGTGTAGGTACAAAACAGGCAAAAGAGAGTATACAGAAAGGAAACTAAACAACAGATACTCAGAAGAATAATCACTACCACTGATATAAATGGATAAGTCTCTAAAAAGGTAATATCTGAACTGAATACAAATGTCTCAATATAAGAATCAAATGAAATGATATTAAGGCACATTGCTTATACAAAACTAGAATAAAAACTCAAATATTTCATAAATACATCTATTGTGGAGTTCTGACATAAACTACTAGCAAAAATTAAAAATTGTAACTAGAATAACTCCATCAAGCTACGACTCTCCGTGCACCTGGCTCGTTACCTGAAAGTGAGGAAACAACGAGCGTCAAAGCGCTATAGCGAGTAACATCTCAACCAACCCCAAGGAAAAGGGCTAGAAGGATAAGAAAATATCTGATAATACATATAGATAGCCAAACATCAACTGTAAAAATAAAATAGAGGTTTGATGTTTAGAAATTTACAACACGAGCATAGGTACGCCTCCCTTAGCTCAAATTGTAAATAGCTAAATACCAAGTTCAAAAGCTACAATATAGAGTAATAACTCTATCTCCAGCCGAAATATCAATGACCTGTCATATGTCAATTACATACCCAACTCGTGGTCTGCAATAAATAAATGTCTAAAGTATGATTTGCAATAGCTTAAAGTCCAACATGAGGACTGTAGTGGATTATAGTCCAACACGAGGACTTTGAAGATTATAGTCCAACACGAGGAGTTTGATAGCTTATAGTTCAACACGAGGACTTTGATAGTTTATAGTCCAAGACGAGGACTTGATAGCTTATAGTCCAACACGAGGACTGTAATATGCAAATAGTGTTAGAAATCACATATATACTGTTCACCCTCATGCTCCGGTGAATAAATCTAAGACTCATGTCTGAAGTCAACTCATATATACCAATCTCAGTGTATAACAAACCCATATAACCCAGATATTTTGTCAGCCACACAAACCTAAGCACAACAGGACAAAAGCAGAAAATTCCCCCAGCGGTCGACCGCCCGCGGTCAACCGTGACTGGAGCAAAAGCTTACTGCTTCTGTGCACGACACACGGTCGACCGCCATGGTCGACCGCGTAAAAGTAGAAACCCTAGTTCAGGTTTCTGTTCTACATGGTTTGATCCAAAAACTTTCGTGCGATGTTTAAATACATTATCAATCATTCATAAGTGATTTAGCATAACCAGAACATGTGAATTTTAGTCTAATCACTATAGATAAAACAAATCAAATTTTAAACATGTAAATTTCATGTCGAAAGCTTCAAAAACAAATATCTTTCTTACAAAACTCTTGTTAGAAATAAACTCAGATCTAGATCTGTATTAAGAATTTTGTGGGTGAGCTTTATTAACTAAAAGCTCGTTCTCTTTGCAAAATACAACATATAGATCTATTTTTATATATAATCTAGTATGTTAGGCTCACAATTCACATGAAAAATATTATTAAAACATTTAAAAACATGGGTATAGGGTTGGGCGAGATGAAACTCGCCTGAGGGATGATGAACAACTCTAAAAAAATACTGGAATAATATCCTCCTACGCCGTAATCCACCGGATCCCGCTCAAACTCTTCGAAATCCACCGAAATCACCAAGGAGAAGGGGTTAGGGTTTGCAAGAGGGAAGGAGGAGGCTGCTAGGGTTTTCTGTGGTGAAGAAGAAGCTCTCGCGAATATAATATTATATATATGAGCCCACAAACCTGACCAAAAACCCAAAAAGACTCGAACTAGGAAAAACTGACAAAACTACATACGATCGACCACCACGGTCGACCGCGCAAGAGATAAAAGCTTTTTGCTTCTGCTGCGCGCTCGACGGTCCGATCGACCACCACGGTCGACCGCGCAAGAGATAAAAGCTTTTTGCTTCTGCTGCGCGCTCGACGGTCTACCGCCACGGTCGACCGCGCAGGAAATTTCCTGTTGGTGCATCTTGTTTGTGTGCTGGTCTTTTCACTTGATTTTTCTCATATAAATACACTTGTTTGATCCTCCAAACCTTTGTTATCACATTCAACTATGATATAAACATATATTTCACAATAAAAAAAATTCATTCACTATATTTTATGGGGTTTTACAATTTTAGTTGTTGAGGGTTGGGTAATTGAAGAGGAGGGAACTCCCTATCATAAAAATTTGCTCCAAATTCCTCCATGTTTTAAGAGCATCCAATATAAGAGAAACACCTTTGAGCAACATAGTGCCTTATTTCAACTCGAGAAGTAGTTCGGAGCCAGTGTACAGTGATACCCTCGAGTGCCCAAGCATCATCAAGGCATCAGAGGCTATCATGCAAGCCGAGACACCCGTTGAGCCGTGTTGGATCAATCCTATCATCCAGTATCTAACACGGGGGACCGTACCGAGAATGCTGCTAAAGCTAGGAGTATACAAAGGAACACTCGCCGCTATCTCATGTTTGATAGTCAACTCTATCACCTGTCATACTCCAGCAATGGTGTAGGGATCTATCTCCAGTGTCTTCAGCTTGCTAAGGCCGATTATGTTCTCTAAGAGATTCGCGAAGGGACTTGTGAGAATTACCTTGGGGCTAGAACTCTCACCCAGAAGGTCATTCGCCAGGGGTACCATTGGCCCACCATACTAGCCGAATCCAAAAAGCTTGTCTCTCTGCGTAAGAAGTGCCAATTCTTTTCAGCCATTCTGTGAGCAACAACCACTGAGCTCACCTCCATTCTGAGCCCAATTCCTTTTGCCCAGTAAGGGTTAGATTTGATGGGCCGTCTCCCTATAGCTTCTGGGCAGTGAAAGTTCTTGATTGTTGCTATCGACTACTTGACTAAGTAGATCGAGGCTGAATCCTTAGCTAAGATTGGTAAAAGTAACATCATAAATTTTATTTGGAAGTCCTTAGTCTGCCGATTTGGTGTACCTCTCTCATTTGTGATGGACAACGGTACTCAGTTTGACAGCGGGGGCTTCCGAAGCTTTTGTGAAGAGTGGAACATTCGACTCAAGTTCTTCTCAGTCGCTCACCCCAAGTACAATGGACTTACTAAAGCCGCCAACAAATACATCCTCCAACCCTGAAGAAGAAGGTAGACACAACGGTGGGAAATTGAGTTGAAGAGTTGCATGGGATTCTATGGTCTTACCACACCACTCACAAGAACTCAACAAAAGAAACCCCCTTCAAGTTGGCCTATGGAGCTGAAGCAGTCACTGTTAGACATAGGTGCCCTGCAAACAATAATTGTATATTATAACATGACCTATATGAATATAACATCCTTGTTCAAAATGATAGTATGCTATTTTGGTCAGTATTTATCTGGTATTTTTAAATACAGATATAGTCCTTAGAATGATACTAGACTATCAGACATTTCGGATATAATCGTAATGAAGAGATCTGATTTGTCGTTAACGTATATTCTTAAATGTTCCTAGTCGATGAAGTGTTGAAATGAGATATCATCACTTTGGGAAGACTAGTGTATACTCTATTTCTCCTTTGGTAGGATGATGATCCATCTCTTGGATTATTGATGTGAGACATCATGATATAGTATACAGGTGACTCATTAGTGAATGAGTTAACTGAACGACTCACCGAGAACATCTAGTTGGTAATTATACTTAACTGTCAAATACAAGTTCTCAAGTGATATAGTACATAAGTCTCTTGACCTGAGGCATGAGTGTAATATCTTACATGTCAGTATAGGTGCACTTAGACTTTTACCTAACCACAGTTCTCAATGAGTTGTGCATAACGGTTCTTGTTGGGTGCATCCCGAGACATAAGTAGATATTGAGATGCCAAGATGGGATTCGTCTCTCCCAGTATAGGAGGTTGATGTCATAAGATTGTTTGATATAACTATAGCCAGGAAATCCTTGACCGAGGTAAATAAGATAAACTGAGTGTCAGTTTGATCTTATAGGTTATGAGTTTAATATCAACAAACACTAATCGAGCTATTAGGGTTTGACAGTTTTCTATACCCTAGGCTCGATAGTTTGACATGGTTTGATGAAGAGACCGGACTGTACAATATTATCACTGAGTGGTCCTGATAAAATTATGTTAGCATTTTACAGATATTTATCACAACTTATACCTGGGTAGTCTTCATGTGTAGCTAGCACCTCTGTTGTACTTGTGGATATCATCCACTACCGAGTTCTTAAGTTGGGCCCTAGAGTCACACCAAGCGCGTACTTGAATCCTATGAAACACAATTTATAGAGTGATGCGTATGATTGATACGCATATATGATTTTACCGGATACACATAAACGGTTATGCATATCGGTAAAATCAGAATGCTATGTGCTTAGAAAATGAATTCCAGTATTTTTCCTATAAAATTAACTTTTAGTCAACTAGTTGACTTTTTGGTCAATAGTTAACTTTTTGGTCAACAGTTGACTTTTGGTCAACCCATTGATTTTTTGGTCATATGATGACTTATTAATCAATGATTGGAAAATTACGAAATGTCGTATTTATAAAATACTGTATTGATGTGGTATTTTCATTTATGAAATACACACTTTACTATACCTTGATTAATGAGTCATGAGATGAGTTATTAAGGTGGTATGGTTTGGGAACATGGTTTTAGCACATAGTTTTGATTCTTCATGACTCTTTGCATGACTCATGAGATGAGTCATTGCATGACTCATGAAAGGAATCATTATATTTATATGACTCATGGCATGACTCATGAGATGAGTCATGACATATTTCACTCTATATATATGAGCTCTCTTTCTTATGGAAAGGTTAATGAAAAATTGGCTAAGTGGTTTTTTCCATAAGAGAATAAAAGAGAGCTATCCTCTTACTAAACTCTAGCAATCTTTGAGCAAGAGGAAGTAGTAGGATTTTAAAGTACCCCGGAGTGGATATCTTGCCTTGTGTCTCAAGAAGACTCTGATTTTATCAAGCTCACTTGAAGACTTAGAGATCCATCTTGCCTTGTGTCTCAAGAAGACTCTGATTTTATCAAGCTCACTTGAAGACTTAGAGATCCACTACGAGGAGATTTACTACTACAAGGAGCAAGAGCTAGGGGTTATTCGATCTTCCATCGAATCACGCTTCAAAAGTATAACTTTCTAACTCTTGTGTGCTCTCTTTAATATAGGGATAATGTTAGATTTAATTAGGATTGTCCTATTTTGTATTTCATGCTTTCTACATGCTTAGTATAATTATACATATAGTCTTCCGTTGCATAATTTGCATGTAATTAGCATGAATTTCCTTCAGTCACCCCAGTTGAAGTCAGCATGAGTCCGACTATGACATTTTGATGAATTCTTGAATGCAAAGTGTCTTTGAATCAGACTCGACCTCATTGATGAAGTCTGAGAGAAAGCCCTTCGATCCTAAGTCATCAATCAGCAGCACATTGCCTGACACTACAATAGCAAAGTCCGCCCCCGTAGGTTCAATGTCGGTGATCTCGTCCTCTGAAAGCAGCTTTCAATAAGGACACCAAGCGTGGCAAATTGGCTCCCAACTGAGAAGGACCCTACACCGTCCTTAAAGAATTGTGCCCAGACATATACCAACGGAGAAACCCTAATGGGAGAATCTTGCAACATCCCTGGAACGTCGAGCATCTTAAAAAATACTTTCAATAATTATAAATGTAAATTTATAAAATCTTTTGAGTATTGACTTTTATCCTGTACTCTCACAGTATCTTATTGTTATAGCATTAAAAAGACCTTGGTGCCCTCATTATGTCCAAGACCCAATAAAATACCTCGGTGCTCTCATTAAGTCCAACGCAATTAACCAAAGACCTTGGTACCTCTTTAGGGTGAAACTGAGGCACTCCAACCATTCGGTCGTCTTCGACAAAAAAGACCTTGGCGTCCTCATTTAGTCTAAGGCACTCAACCAAAGACCGTGGTACCTCTTCAGGGTAAAACTAAGGCAATCCAACCTTTCGGTCATCTTCGTCAAAAAGACCTTGGCACCTTCATTAAGTCCAAGGCACTCAACCAAAGACCTTGGTACATCTTCAGGGTAAAACCAAGGCAATCTAACCTTTCGGTCATCTTCGATAAAAAGACCTCGATGCCCTAATTAAGTCAAAGGCACTCAACCAAAGACCTTGGAACCTCTTTAGGGTAAAATAAAGGCACTCCAACCATTCGGTCGTCTTCGACAAAAAAGACCTTAGCACCCTCATTAAGTCTAAAGCACCCACAAAAGACCTTGGTGCCCTCATTAAGTCCAATGCACTCAACTAAAGACCTTGATACCTCTTCAGGGTAAAACCAAGGCAATCCAACCTTTTAGTCATCTTTGACAAAAAGACCTTGGTGCCCACATTAAGTCCAAGGTATTTAACTAAAGACCTTGGTACCTCTTCAGGGTAAAACTAAGGCAATCTAACCTTTCGGTCATCTTTGATAAAAAGACCTTACTACCCTCATTAAGTCCAAAGCACTCAACCAAAGACCTTTGTATCTCTTCAGGATAAAACCAAGGCAATCCAACATTTCCGTCGTCCTCAACAAAATATCTTAGCACTCTCATTAAGTCCAAGGCACTCAACCAAAGACCTTGGTACCTCTTCAGGGTAAAATCAAGGCAATCCAACCTTTCAGTTGTCTTCAACAAAAAGATCTCGGCGCCCTCATTAAGTCCAAGGCACTCAACCAAAGACCTTGGTACCTCTTCAGAGTAAAACCAAGACAATCCAACCTTTCGGTCGTCTTCAACAAAAAGACCTTGGTACCCTCATTAAGTCCAAGGCATGCAACCAAAGACCTTGGTACCTCTTTAGGGTAAAACCAAAGCAATCCAATTTTTTGATCATCTCCAACAAAAGACCTTGGCACCCTCATTTAAGTCCAAGGCACACGCCCAAGTCACTTCAACAATATAGTTGACTCATCTCAAATTACCCATCTAGACAAACAGAGCAAAACTATGTACAAAAGTATTTGAACGAAAATGGAATGAAGACAAGAAAAAATTGGAAAGGCCAATAAGCTTAAATTTTTATTCCATATTTCAAGATATTTACATCATCACTTACATCCATATTTAAAAAAATAAGATATAAAGAGAGAGAGAGAAGGTGCGAGTCCTCAGGTGTCTCGGCTCGGGTCAGGAGTAGGTCTAGGGAGAGAGGCACTCTGTTTGGGAGCTAGGGCATGCTGAGTGGCAGGAGGGGTGACCTCTAGGGCATGCTGAGTGGGAGGGATATCCTCTTCTTGGTCATCCTTGAACTCATCTTCGTCGTTGCCATCATCCCCCTCCAACATTATCCCACATCCCTTCGTCTCTAGTTCCTTCAAAAAATCAAGGCAGCTAGCGACTTGAGGAGGATAGAGGGTGTCGGGAGTAGGTCGAGACTCCAGAGGAAGCAAGGCCACGAGATAGTCGAAGCCTTCCTTGCAGATCAATGACACCTCGACTTTGCCCAGAGGGTCTTAGCGATACTCCTCTATGATCTCTGACTTATGAGTCTCAAAGTCCAAGAAAGTGAGTCGAGCCTCCAAGATCTGGATAGTCACCCGAGTCACCTCATGAGCCGACTGCTCCTCCTCAAGGTCCAACCTTAGTTTTGGGTAGCTAAGCGGTCCGACATAGCACCTTCTTGCGCATCGAGATGGGCACGCTTCTTAGCCTTAACCTCCTCCGCCAAGAATCTGATCCGGCCATCCCACTCGATAATTTTGTGCTGATAGTGGCCAATCTCTTCCTTCGGCTTGGTGATGATGGCTGACTACTTAGTGTGGTGCCTCTGAAGCCCCCTAATCATATCCTCCCTCATCTCTACCTCCAGGTGCAGTTTGCCTTCATTCTGGCCCCAAGTCACACACTCGGCCTCTAGAGCAGCGACTTTCCTCTCGGCAGTCTCCCTAGCCACCCTTTCGGCTACTATAGCCACCTCAAATTTGGTAGGGAGCCTCTGCGTGAAAGTAAGTTAAGAGTACAATTCCTGCTCAATTAAAGTCCCCCGCAAAAGATAGCCCCTAAGGGCCAGGGGCAGACCAGCGGTCGGCATCTCCTACAAAATCTCCATGTCCTTTGGGAGCGAGAACTGGTCCAAGGCCCGGACCTGATCCAAACCTGAAGTGAGGATAGAGCTCTCCCTGTCAAGAAGCCTGTTGGGGATGAACTTGTCATCCTACGAAAGCTCCTCCCGATGATTGGATGGGCTCCCCAGCTCGCCAAGCAACTTGGCCCACAGCTCGCCCTACACTTGGCCATCGACCTCTGAGATGCGGTGGCAGAATGACCAGTGGAAGCTCCCCTCTGGCACTGGGGCAGCATCAGTCTTAGGTAGATCCCTTGACGGTTGGAGTAGAGCCGCCCTCTCCCACAACCCTCGACGCCTTTACAGGCTCTTTACCCGGCATGTGCATAGGCTTAGGTAAAGGAGCCAGAATTACTGACTCCCTAACTAGGATTTTGCCTACGGCCTGCTTAGTGCCTTGATTGCTGTTCGATTGCTCAGCACCTTGATTGCTGCCTGATTGTTTAGGAGGAGAAGTCGCATTAAGGATGATAACCTCTGGCGGTTAGAGAGGAAGGTTGCTCGACTGCGGGTCCTCCTTTGGATTTGCCCCAGAAACCTCCACCTTCAATGTCGAGTTGGCTTGGGACCGCCTGACCGCCACGACATAACCCTTGGCCCCTACTTAACCTCCTCCTCTTCTTATCCAGCTTCTCCACTTGGGAGGATGCACTAGGTCCGGCCAGCTTTACAGCAATCTTAGCCATCCTCAATCGCAAGCTGTTTAGCTCCTCGAGAACTAGCTCATCCCTCAGCCGCTTTTAGGTTTCATGACCAAGGCTGGATTCCCCAAAGACGAGTCCTCCCCCTTCAAATTCTTTAATGGGTTCTTCTTCAGAGGGAGGGCTAGGAAAGCCGCTCGTGCCTTATCGGGCTCGATGGAGGGAACCCTAGATATGCCAGCCACTCGGAGTGAGGACGACTTGAAGAGATTGCTCATCTCCCGCGATACACCATAGGAGCGGATCTTCTCCAACTGTTGCCCCTCTTCGGTCGAGAGTATGCACGGCCTTAGCACATTCTTCTTGATCTCTAGCCATGTGGGGAAAGATAGGATTGGGTCGGCATTGAAAACCCATACGAACCCCTCCTTCCAGTCCCTGTTGCATTCCGGAGTATCCGACACCAACTTGTTGCCGCTTATGTTGTGGAGGAAATAGTAGGCATCCTTCTTCGTCATTTTAACGCTGACGATGTTACCCAGCAAGCGCATACTTGGCTCTATCTGAATTCGGTGATAGATCACTAAGAATCCCATCATAGTGGCCATGGTGTTAGGGATGAACTGCGAAGGGGATATCCCTAGGGCACCGCATACCTCTCGAAGAAAAGGGTGGAGCAGCAACCAGAGCCCATCCTCTAAATGGGCCAGGTAGAGCGACGATATATCCTGGCGGTGATGATACATCAACTCACCCCTTTGCGGCGCTGACAAGGAGAAGGCCCTAGGGAGATCGTAGAGCTCGTAAAAGACTTCGAGCTCTTGGGTGCATATTTGAGAGTGGTAGGGCCAGAGAAGGTTGATCCTTATCTCATTATGGCAGGTGGTGGAAATATGAGAGGCAATGGAAGATCATCAGTAATTGGAGCAACAAGTGTTGAAAAGAGAAGAGTTAGAAGACTATCCTTAGTTAGAACAATAGAAACCTTCTACCTCAGCAATAAGTTCCTTATACCCATGCTCTACACTTTCTCAAACATCGAAACTAGTTGACAACAGAAACCTCTCATACGAGCTTTCCAATATGTGTAGTTGGTACCGTTAAAAAGTAAGGGACAATTGATAGCATGTCCTTTAGGAAAGATTAAAACAGTGGTAAGACTTGACATCTCTACCCTAAACTGTGATAAGTAAGTACGTGTAATGGGGTGCTGATACCACTTGTTGGATCTGAGGCGCAAGCTTAGAGGGGATGAATAAGGTTGCTACAATTTTTCAACAAGACTTAGAAAATACAGTGAAAATATAATTAGCGAAAAATAAAAAAGCAAACTAACACAAGAATACATAAAATTTTTATAGTGATTCAGTTCAAAATCCTACGTTCACTCTTCTTTCTTGCGAAAGGTCTTCCTCACTATGACTAGAGTTCACCTAAATCACAACCCAATTCAGTAGGCTTTAAAGACTGCACTCTAAAATCTACCCGAAACCAGTCGTCTAACCTAATTTTTTATAATGACTCGAAGAACTCTAACCCTAACTAGCCCAACATTCAATTACTTAGGCTTGAGTATGTTGTCAAACTCACAAGTTTGATACACAACCAACCAAAATAAATAAAGTGCAAAAAGAACAATCATACAGCTTTTTATCAAACCGTTCTTCAAATCGATGAAGATGAAGATCCATAAAGAAGCAATGTAGCGGTGTAAGCGTAGGACACTCCTTCTCACTGAATCAAACTCCGATAAAAAGTACGCTGAGAAGAAGCTGAACGAGGCTCTGGGGATTTGATCATCTCTCTCTCTCTCTCTCTCTCTCTCTCTCTCTCTCTCTCTCTCTTTCTCTCTCTCTCTCTCTCTCACACACACAAACCCTAAAACAAAGTTCTCTTTTTTTTTTTTTGTATATCTGCATCCTTTTTCTTCATTTAATTATGATCTCCAACTCTCCTTAAATAGACTTTGATTGAACACGAAAGAGATACATAAATCTGAGTGCAAATAGGAGATCAAACGGTTAGATGAACGACTGAGATTAAATCCTGAAAACTGTCAAATTTTGTTATAACCATCGATGGTGGATCACGACCATCAATGGTCCCTTGGTGATCATTGATGGTTCAACTATAGCCATCGATGGTGCTAATTCTAGTATCTGGATTTTTTTGACTCTCATGTAACCATCGATGATTCTCTATGACCATTGATGGGTCACTGTTGACCATTGATGATGCTAATTCCTGTTTCTGTTTTTCTCCGATTGGCTCCTGTAACCATCTATGAGATGCTTGACCATTGATGGGTGTCTCTTAATCATCGATGGTTCGAAGGCTGAAATCAATGTTCATGTTGTTTTTTTCATCGTTTAGAACCATATCTTGCTTGTACATATTTATACTTAAAATATACTACCTCACAAAATATATCAGTAGTAAATAAGAGTTTTTTATTAATCAAATAAGAGATATTGTACGAACAAAGTTCTAACAATATCGTATGAACAACAATCTCATACGAACAATGTTCTAACAAAATCATCGTTTCTTGAATGAACAATCCAAACATAGGCCCTTCACAAGACCTTTGGGCTAACTCCTACAACAACCCAAAAACTAATCTCAAAATAACTCAACAGAGTAGACAAATTTGAAATCACAATCAACGATTATTAGCTTCATGCATTTAGTAATTTACCATAGATTCCACTCTCGTTACATCTAATCTCATAATCAACCAAACTCGTGAGTATCTTAAGCTTGAACCATATGTGGCCTACTCACAACATAGCTAAGGGGGTGAAATATTGGGTGGCGTGGAAAATGTGCACAAATTAAATTCCTTTTATAGACAATATTTTTCTCGGCTCTTTCGATCTCATCCCACAATCAACTGCCTATCCGAAGATTTTGGTGAAGTCAAACCAAAGCATCCAAGATGTCCTCACCCGGATACGGGTACGCTCACCCTCCTTAAACTCACTTCTCTCAGATGCTAAACAATTGGTTTGTATAATAAGTATTTATCTAAAATTCAATAATAAAGTTATTCTTGGCAACTCGAGTATATATATATTTTTGGTATTTATACATTAAACAATCAAACATAAATATTAATATATTATTCATTTGTGTATCTGACCATTCTATCCCATATTCCATGTTGTATCATGGAGTGCAAATTTTATATTTAGTTAAAGACATTTAGTACGTCTATTTCTATCGTCTTTCTTAATATGAAAGAATCTCAAACAAATATTTTAATCATATATTTAAATTATGAATTCATATATCATAATATTAGTAGATACTTCAAAAATCATGTCTAATTCAAATTATGTTTCCAATTTGAAATTTACCTATGAATAAAATAATATCATATTTAGGAAAAATCTCACATAACCACAAAACTTTGATGTGCTGTCCACGAAAGCCCTCCGAACTTTATTTTGTTACTAAACCCCTTTTTTAACTAATTCCAAAACCTCCAAAGATTTGCAGGTAACATCCCAAAACTTTTAGCTTCACCGCCAAGGCGCCAACCATTCCGCACAAAAGAAAGAGTAAAGAAAAGAATAATTCTAGGTAAAATATATTATTCAAAGTACTCCTACACTATTACTCGCCAAAGTGTGAGGTCCTTCCTACTTGGATTGTTTTCAAAATTGAGGAGTGATCAAGGACGCCACGATTTTAGGTAAAATAGTTTAAGAAGGTGTAGCCTAGTTATCACTACTCGAAAGACAAAAGAGAGCCCTAGAGAAAATAAGGAAAGAACAAAACCAAATAGATAATAAGATTCTTGGAGTCACTTCTTTAAGGTGTTATAAGAGAAGTGAAATCTTTTGAGAAATTGTTTGATAGTTTTGGGAGTTTTGCAGGAAAATTTTTGAGGGTTTAGTGCTAAACATCCCCAAGTCACTTGGGAGTTTTGGGAAATTTAGTTAATTCTCCTATGTTCACCGGAGGTAACCACACATGAGTTTCCTTCTAAAGACGAAAGGCGACGATTCCCTTTATTAAAGTCAAGAAACGAATTTTGTTACGACTTATAATTAGCAAGCATTCACTAAAAAAGATCCCCCCAAAAATCAAAGCGAGATTGGATTTTGCGACGTGGGTATTTGAAAAGATCTCATCTTGTAGCTGGGTTCTCAATTTGTTGAGGATCTTTGAAGGGGAGCTGATAATGTCAGGAGGGACTCCGACCGTCCGACCGCCGGTGGCGGCCTCATGAGGCTGAGATTCAATCAGGCGTATAATTCGAGCGGAGAGGATCTCGAAGATGACGCTTGTTCGAGGACGCCGACGGCGGCGGCGGCCGAGGTGTCGCTTCCGGTGGTGCGGCGGGCTCGGACTTGGCCGGAGTTGGCGGAGAACTTGGTTTGGGTTTTGTCTGCGGTGTTCATTATTTATTTTGGTGATTGGGAGGTCAACATGATCTCTCTCTTGTGGGCTGATGCAAGAATTAGAAGGTATGGAGTTCTCTGATTACTGTTTAGATGCATTCTCTTCATAGTAGCCCATGATTTGAATTTTCTTTTTAATGAATGATATACTTGTTCATAGATCTTTATGGGTCAATGGATAAGTAGGAGTTTCTTGTTAAGTTTGTTATACTTAGCTTTCCCTCTTCTATAATTATGGGGGTTAGGATAATAAATCTTTATTTGATACTGTTTGGTGTCCAACTCCTAGGAGAGAAATGAGTGCATTGAAGAAGTTTGAGTTTACCTTCCCAAGTCAAGAAAAAAAAAGAGAGATTTGGTTGAGATTGTCTTGGCCATGTGCAATGAAGGCGATAAGTGTGTCCAGGAAAGTGATAGGATTGTAATTAATGGTGTGCAGCAACGACACAAAGTCTTTATCACAAAATTTTGTCATTCAGTTCTGTTAAAGGCTATCTCGTTCATTAAGTTGATCGAATCTTTCTTAATTTCTTCCGACCAGGTTCTCTCAAGTCTGCGTCTAGTCCTCCTTACTGCATTAATTATAATCTTATCAATTTTCCTAATTGATGTATTTCGCAACCTATCAAGTTGAATTTGTATCATTTATCCTCAGTAGGAGATGTCCAAAATCTAAACTCCTGTGTGCGATGTAACAAGAACTGATGTAAGATCTAATAAGGATTCAGAAAGTGAAAAGATATGCTACTTGGTAATGTAAACAAGGAGATGGTTTGTAGTGAAGCTGCATAGATTAGGACTCGTGTAGCCAGCCCTAATGATTAGTTTTGTGTGAGTAACTTTTTCTTTAACTAATGAGAACCTTGTTTGAAAGATTTTCTGTAATTGATTTGTAAACCTCTTTGTTCCTTCCATGAAGTTGCACGTGGGATGGAGACAAGAACTTCATGTTATTTCATTGTAAAGGGGTTTAAACTATGAGTCGACAATGCCATGATCAAGAAAATAAGTAGTAAGAAAATTATCAAAATTTTTGGTTTAGCTGTGATTCCAGCTGACAATGTTATATTAAACGCTGAGCGCTTCTACGCGTCGGACTAAGCGCCCAACGCTTAGTCGCCTAGGCGGGCGCCTAAGCGGTTTCTGGGCGTTTTTTTCTTTTTTCTTTTTTTAATTGTGATACTTATATATATATATATATATATATATATATATATATATATATATATATATATATATATATATATATATATATATATATATATATATATATATATATATATATATATATATATATATATATATATATATATATATATATATATATATATATATATATATATATATATATATATATATATATATATATATATATATATATATATATATATATATATATATATATATATATATATATATATATATATATATATATATATATATATATATATATATATACTCAATCAAAGATGCATAAATACTAATATACCAATACTATTAACTAAATTGCTTGGTTTACCAATTACAATAGCTCTTTGTATGTTTATACTCCGTGCGCCTAGGCGTTTGACTATTTTTAAATTATTTAATTATAATAATTGATAAAAATATGTATTAAATTCATATAAATTTTTAAAAAAAGATAGCAATCTTAGTTCCACAATAAATCATGCATACTTAGATACTAAATAGCCAAAATAATAATTAACAAGGCTAGAGCCTATGATGTTTTTATTTTTATTTTTAATTATAATAATTGATAGTGAATGCCAATGTTATAGAAAGCTTAGATGCTGGACTGGTGTCTAGGCGGATTTCTTTCTTCATTTAAGTGATGGTCGATGAGGTTTTGCTGAAGATCGGAGGAAGTAGTGAATGTGTTCATATTTGGAGGTTAATGGAGTTTGGAGGACGTATAGACTACAACACATAAAATCACAACCAATGCCTACAGGGTGCAATCCACGTAAGCAGACAATGCTCCCCTAAACGCTCGTAAAATCTATGTGGGTAGCCTAAATACCGCCTAAGCACTAGGCGTTAGTTAGGCGGCCTAGGTACCTCCTAGGCCTAGACGTACGTCTAAGCGGACTAGGCGGAAGTTTTTTAAAACAGTGCCAGCTGATATAAGATAACTTAGGGATGGTAGTTGAAAGAAGTGGCTACAAAATATCATCATAGAGACGCAATGGTGGAGGGTAATCGGATATGGAAGCTCTTTATTGATTTTAGAAAGCTAAGTATAACAAACGTCTATAATTTTGCTAAACCCTTGATAGCAAACAAGGCCTTGAAAGTAGTAAGAAATCACATCTTAATTTAATTTGATAGCCATCCCGTTACTCTCCAATCCACCTTGACTTTTCCTTCATGCTTTAAAACCATGGCACAAACCCAACAATATTTATTGCTAAATTTTATCTTCTGTCACTATCAAATTCTCTAGTAAATATTGATAAAAAGAACCACCTGCTATACCTGTTTAGATGCTCCTTGATATTCCTTAATGAGAATGTGGTTTTCTAAGTGTGCATATAGTTAGTATTCTTCTTGAGGAGTTTTGTCTCTTAAAATCTACTGCATCAAAACTCCGCAGTTTTGATGAAGGTTTGACAGGTATAGATTTATTCTTGAATACACAACTGCCAATTTGGCATCTTTCTCATAGGTCGAAACTTGAGTTATATTATGCAACGGTGCTTCTTTTAGATTCCACTTTGTCTAATAGAATTTGAACTCGGACAATTCTGATACCATATTAAAGCCGCATCTAATATATCAGAACTTTGATGTCGTTATCATAGCATAGAAGGGACTTAAAGCTAAGATATGAGCAACCCATGTTCAAATCCCACCAGACACTAGCCACATAATAAAAGCAGATTTAAAGGATTCTGGGCCCATAGGATACTCAACTTGCAGTGGGATATTAGAGAATGAAATAACCCTCAATCTTAACAACTTAGGATTTTTTTGTGTCAGAGTATCTTTAGAAGTGTCACATGTTACTTCCAAAAGAGGAAAAAGTAATTTTGCCAGTTTGTTGTATTTTTCTAATTTGTTCTTCATTTGTATTCTTATATTTGTCTGCAGGGCTGCTCTGCACCTTGGTTTAGCAAGTGCTATTCTCAATGTAGGCGTTGTTGTATATACAACATATTTCTTATCGTCATGCCCACCAAAATCTTCTGAGAAATCAGAAGTCTTATCTTCTGCTGCACCGTTGCTTATTGTTCTTGGATTCATCTCATTTTGCTTGTAAGTAGAACACATTAATCCTGTTCTCTTTCTATTCATTTTGTATTTTACTGATGCTCGAATCTCAATTTGTTAACATGTTACTTTCAGGTTATCGTATGCTCTGTGGCCTATCTGGAATGTTTTAACCATCCCACTTTTGGTAACATTTTCTTTGATGCTTCTCTTTCTTTAAGGTAAATTTCACTAAACCCCCAATAAGTTTGGGTCTTTGGCACTTAATCCCCAAAAAGTATAAGACTCTCATTAGCCCTCACCAAGACCCCCACCCCCCAATAAGTTTGGATATTAAAAAAAAAAACCCGAAACATTTTGATTTTTTTCACATAAATCCTAACTATCACTTTGTGATGCTTATGTGATATTTTCTGTTTTGGATATGGGCTTATGCCATTACCAGAGTTAGGTGAGAGAGATCTGAATGTTTTAGGGGTTTCGGAAATCCCAAGCTTATTGGGGGTTTAGTAAAAAAATTCTTTCCTTTTAGCTTTAAGTGTCAAATGCCCAAAGTTATCGGGGGTTTAGTGAAATTTATCCTTTTCTAACAAAGTTATGCGAGGCTGATTATCATTATATATTTACATGTTGTTAATGCAAATTCTGTTTTTTGCAGTTTACCTTATTTATGGCCTCCATCGTTGTATCACCATATTTGCTTATTGGACCGTTGAGGCCTCAAACCGTTGTGGTTCGCGCTGATTGAAATTTTAACTGTTTTAGGAGAGAAACTATAGAGAAGCAGTTCTGAGAAATCACTGCATTAAAAGAGGGATTGTTTTATGCCCCTAAAAAAATAGTTGCATATAGATGCCTTATATCGCTCAAAAACTAAACCACCAATTGTATAGGTTTGGTGCGTGGATAGGACATTATGTAGAATCTATTGTAAGACATTTCGACAAGCTTTACTTACTGCTAAAAATTGAAACTTTTGGTTTCTGACAAGAATCCGAGTACATCTTCATCATGTTTGTTCCCTAAATTGTTTGCTGCAATATTTTTTGTGTTTTCCATAGTGAACGTTATGCCTTTGGATAAAAAAAATTCCTTTTCCTTGCGTAAAATTATTTTTCTTGTGATTAAAAGATTATAACATCCTACAGATTTCGTTCAATGGCAGAGGTAGGCTGTCAATGGCTGGTAAGCTTGTTGCGAGCTTAACAAAGGTGAACAAAATTTCATAATTCTATGTCGTTTATTTTTGTGGCATGAAGATTTATATAGAGCTGATAGAAGTAAGGTTGGAGGTTATACTTCTTGAGAATAATTGTATAGATATTCATATAATTTAGTTTGATGTACATATAGTGTTGAAAAAAATTCATTATTAAATTTCTTGTAATTTTGACACAGTGAGTTTTGGAAAAAAGCTTTTGAATTACTATAATACTTGGTCCCCGTCAGTAAACAAGAGGTGGAAGTGGTTTTTTTAATAACTAAGTAAAATTCAATAAAACCTATGATTTTTCCTTGAAGAATTGAAGAATTTAATTTTTTTATTAATAATAAGAATTTTTTTGTTATTGGTTTCTTATGTCATTAATATTTTAAAATTAGTCCTTCAAATCATTGAAATTGCTCTGAAATCATTAACAATTTAAGACTTTAAACTCCACTATTCCTCTGGAAGGTAAAATGTTGAAGCCAACAAGGTTTCACACATGGAAGTATCTAATTTTTTTTAAATATATTATGATAATTATAAACTTTTTTAACAACCACTAGTGTTTTAGCCTGTGTTAAGCACGGTCTTATCACAATTCATCTATATCTCGTTGCATTTCAATCACTCTTATCCAAATATAATTTTAAAGATCTAACAACTTAACCCTCTTCGAAACACGTAAATCCCATTCTCACCCAATGTCATTAAGGTTACATAATATGTACCCGCCTGGAAGTAATGATATTAAACAACTTATATAAAGCTATAATATTAAAATTAAGATCATTTAAACTAATTTTTCATAATAAATGAATAAAATGAAGATAATCAAAATATCCTAAATACAACTTGAATAAAATTAAGATATAAGACAGTTTAATGTTTAAAAATATTATTCGCAAATGACGTATCACTAAAAAAGTTCTTAATTAATCAACCAGTCATATGACGTAATAAGCAAAACATTAAGAAAACTTGTAATAATTACTAATTATTTTTCTCTATTTAATCCTCTTCTTAAAAGTTGAAAGAGCTGGTTCTTTGTCTAGTTCTGCAAAATAAAAAATATATTTATTTAGCAAATTTAATATTAAAAAATTATATATCAAAATTAATGGCTAAATACCCATATTGGTATTTTATTTCAACCCCATTTGCCAAGAAGGTATTTTAATTAGGAAATTCGGCGTTAAGGCATTTTAATTGAATAAAATTACCAATTAGGTCCTTTTTCTCGTAGGCGACTACTTTTCCGGCGAGAACTCGTCACGTGCGTTGCATGCAATGGATTAATCTTTGTTTAAGCTGCTGATGTGGCACTGTTTTCTGACTTCACCATCACCGAGCTCTGACGACAGCAACCCCATTCTCCTCCCCCTTCTGTCCACGGCGAGCCCGACTTCAACACCTCCATCTCCTCCTCTTCCCTCCACTCCCCGCCTTCATCCCCCAGACCCTCCCTCTTCCTCTCTCTGTCGAGCTTCCCCACGCCGAACTTGCTGCTGCTCAAGTTCCCGCCGACCAGCCCAACTCCGAGCTTCCCTTCGCCCTCAACTTGAGACCCGACCACCTCCTACCACCGCCAGTCGTCGCCGTCCTCTCTTCCCCGTCGGAGACCACAGACGCTACGCCGCCGCTCCAAGCTCCGCTACCCCTATTTCCTTTCAAGCTCAGCCCGCCCTAAAGAACTCACCGCCGTCGCCGAGTTCACCCCGAGTCCCAGCTCAGATCCGCATTGGTCAGAAAACAGTGCCACATCAGCCGCCGTCGCCGAGTTCACCCCGAGTCCCAGCTCAGATCCGCATTGGTCAGAAAACAGTGCCACATCAGCAGCTTAAACAAAGATTAAGCCACCGCGTGCAACGCACGTGACGAGTTCTCGCCGGAAAAGTGGTCGCCTACGAGAAAAAGGACCTAATTGGTAATTTTATTCAATTAAAATGTCTTAACGCTGAATTTCCTAATTAAAATACCTTCTTGGCAAATGAGGTTGAAATAAAATACCAATATGGGTATTTAGCCCAAAATTAATTAATGTATAAATAAGTCGACGTAATTGTATCCTTATTTTTTCATTGATAGTAGGTGAGGTTTTAAATGTAGAAGAGTCAAGTATAGCAATAGGCGAAACATCTAAATCTTCTTATTGCCTTTGTTATTAGTGGTGGATATCGTTGTGGACAAGTCCGGAGTTAATTCAACAGATTGATTATCAATGGAATTATCCTGATTTAATTCAATTGGTTTCTCATCCTGAGATAATAATACATTCGTCTTAGAATAACATGTCAATGATTTAATTTTTGAAATAATGAAACTAATATTAAATTTAGCAAACACCTTCTTCTTCGAATTTTTATCAGAACTATTTCCAAAGTGTCGCGAAGTATGGTGCATATTGAATTGATTGACTGTCATCGCCATCAACCAGCGTCATATCGAGTGACTTTTCATCCTTTAATAAAAATAAATTTTGTATTAGAAAAATGAATACATTATATATAATTGAGAAATATAATTTTATTAATAAGATTATGGAAATGTTGCCTTTCCATTAGTTAGAAGTAATAGCTCCTTGAGTTTTTCATCGTCCACATTATCATCAACGATTTTCATATAATTTTTATATAATTTACCAAACCTAGCGAAGATGTAAATTTTGAAGGACTAATTTTCATTAAACGAAGAACGTCGTGATGGAATATTACAAATGTAGTGATGCATGTTCTACCCGTCACTTGTAAGATAAGTTTGTACCTAAAGTTAAATACATATTTGCATAATATATTGATTATTCAATTTAATTTTTATAAAATATAAATAATTTGTATTTATATAAATTATAATATTATGCTTACATTTCTTCTACAAATTTGATTTTTTATGACGATTGCAGTAAAGAACCCCATTAATATCTTTCAGCTTGTTATTGTAATTAGCATGAGAAGGATGCTGCCAACCCGACACCTCCTCAATTCCCATGATTTGAGCGTTGTAAAAGAAACATTTCTCCTAAAATAGTATAGATAAATAATATATTCATCATCAATTGAGTTATAAAAAACCAATAAAATAATAAAGTGCATGATAAATCAATTCAAGTATTAATCTTTCAACGTCTATGCAATATATTTGTATAGCCGTTGTATTATATTTTAAGTTTAATTTGAATTTTGTATACGTCATTTGAGCAATTTAAATGAAATGTATCAAGTATATTGTGTAATAATAAGACAACTTTTATCATTATATCATGTTTTTTATATTGATATAGTGTTAAAAGCTATAATTGAATATATATAAAGTTTAGATAATAATTCAATACTAAAATAAATTAAAATTAACTTACATCACCATCATTCAATTCCTTTACTTTAAAAATACCATCAATTGTACCATCGTCTATTTCAAATTTGACTTGTGTGCTTAGTGATATTGTTCCAGTCTCCAAATTTTGGTATTGAATTAGCGCATAAATATAACTGAGAAAAAAGATAAGTAAAATAATTACTTATAATACTCATAATTGTGAATAAATTTTATGAAAAAGGAAATATATTATTTCACAAAAAGTTAGAAAATACTCTTGAGTTTGAACAGCATCCTTATTATCACTCAGATTTATATAGAACTTTGTGGCATATGTGGACAAAAGGCTTGTCAATCCTTTAACTTAGGGTGAGCATAGTTCGGTTCAAACCAAAGAAACCGACCGAACCGACCGAAATTTGACAGTTCGATTCAGTTTTAACTAGAGTTCAGTTTGGGTCCGGTTAAAGTTTTTTCAATCCGAACCGACCGAATCGTATTACCCATTCTAATTATTATCTGCATCCACTTAAACCCGACCCATTATAGTCCATATAAAGCTACTTCGCTATAGCTTGATATTTTTTCTTTACGCGACCTGATAGTAATAAATTATCCCAACAATAGTGTTCTCTCCAATTCTAGGTTTTTTTTTATCATCCCTAGTTCGATCTCTACCTCTCTCTATTATCTGTTCACTTCTTCTACTTTGGACCAATTCACTTTAGAGGTAAGAAACTTAAATCATAATGTTGATTCTAATCTTTTCTTGATTTTTCTCCTCGATTGATACACGTAATGCAAGAGAATCTTTGGATCATACTTCTCTTTGGATCAAACTTATAATTTTATAGAAACTATCTCAACATCCAAATTATCACATATTTTTTATTTACTTTGTCTATTAGATTGAGATCACTTTAATTATTTATGTAAGCTTTCTCAAAAAAATATTTATGTAAGCTTTGGCAGGAATAAGATTTTGATGTCTACATCTAATATTTAGGAGCATTCGATAGTTTATGAATTTCAATAATTTAAAGGATAAGAGACTTCTTTCTTCGTCAACATATTAGAGGTGAAATTGAATTTGGACATAACATTTGTACCCAAGTGAAAACCGAACAAACCGACCCGATCCGACTTGAATCGATTCGGTTCGGTTTTGAATGATAGGCAATTCGGTTCGGTTTGGCCAAATTTGGCCAAAAACCGAACCGACAGATTGCATAACCCTATTTTCACTGTGAAAAGAAAATAATCAGAAATATAATGTAATATTATGTATATATTTAATTATTGCAAGGTTATAATTAGACATACAATATATATATATATATATATATATATA
>NC_033799.1:25543169-25558691 GCF_001876935.1 Asparagus officinalis | reverse complement strand
CAACAAATTGGTCATAATAATAACCATTAAGCTTTGATTCTCCTATTTCAAATTTTCCTCTAGAGCACATGCTAAATCTTCCCACAAAGTGATAGATACGGTGTTGAACATGATAAAAGAATAAAATATATATCTAATAGTTATGTTATAAAATATATTTATGTATATTTCATATAAACAGTAATAAAATCGTAACTTACTCATTATCATGCATTGCAAAAGCTTCTAAACAATTTTTTTCATTCCTATCCATGCTATCAATTGCATAAATTTCATCACATATTCCAATCACATCAATATAACGAAATATAATTGAAATTTAGTATAATTTGACAAACATGATAATCTACGAGGAACATAAATTTGATACAAATACATAAGAAATTCTTTTGAATTGATTCCTGATTCATTCTCTCTGTAAGGAAGAAATTCGAATTTGTATTTTCCTACATCATCGTCATCCTCCTATAAAACCTTGATGTTTGTACGATAAACATAAATAAATAGATACATGAGTGCTTACTAGTTTGTACATCTTGCTTGCAGTAACAATCTTTATGTTTGAGAAAATGTAAAAATATCCTTCTTATATTAATTTTCTCAGTCGTAATGCGTCATTCTTACTGCAAAAACAATGTACATGAATGTTATGTTTAAAATTGGATAGAACACGTCATAATTAAAGTAAATCTATATTATTTAAAATTACAATTATAAGCATATATAAAAATTTAAATGTAATTCATTATCAAGGAGAATAAAGTTAATTCTAGATGAGATTCTAGTGTTTGCGTTTTGTCCTTCTCATATTCGAATGATTTTTCCTTCCAAGATGACATCATTTTCATCTACTTGAAGCTCATTTAATGGCTTGTATGTTGCAGCTTTATTATTTTGTCTAGACATCCTCATAAGAAAAATATCCACAAATTAATTTAATATGAATACAATTATCACTATATTTATTAAATTTACAAATTTGGAAACTAATTTACTTAAAAAAAATTTAATTACAGAAATATTTTAGAAAATAAAAATATGTTTTAATTTCTATAATATTTTAAAAATTAAAAATATAATATAAAAATATATTTTAATTACTGTAATATTTTATAAAATCTAATTAAATTTGCTATAATAATTAAAAATTATGTTTTAATTTTATCAATAAAAAAAATATATTTTAATTGTTATAATAATTTAAAAATGTATTCTAGTCCATATAATATTTTAAAATTTTATTTAAACTTGCAAAACTATAATCTAATATCTGTAATATTTTAATAAATCTAAAAATATATATTTTACAAAACTAAAAATACATATTTTTATAAAATATAGTAATATCTATAATATTTAAAAATATCAAATATGTTTTCCAAATTTGTAATTGCTATAATATTTTGAAAAACTAAAATATATTTTCAAAAAATTTAATAGCTATAATATTTTAAAAATCTTTAAAATATATTCAATTCGAAAATTTTAATAGCTATAATATTTTAAAAACTATTTTTCTAATATTTTAATTACAAAATTATTTTCAAAAACTAAAATAATATATTTAAAATAAAATAGCTACTATAACATTTTATAAATAGAAAATATTTTTTCAAAATTTTATTATAATTGCTATAATGTTTGTAAAAATAAAAAAATTTAAAAATAGTTTTTAACCACTGTAATATGTTTTAATCTGATTTGTATATAGCACCAAAGATATTCTAATTGATTATAAATTGATATATCTAAATATCTGATTTGAAAAGAAATACCCAAAGGAGTGGATTTTATTTTATTTGTGATTTCAATTAGTTATAAAGATATTTCTATAAATATTGTAATTGATTATAAATTAATTTTTTTTCATATCTGAATATCTGATAATAAATTAATTTTTTCTATATGTGAATATTTGATTTGAATTTGTTACTAATGATATTACCAAAGATATTCTAAAAATTAGAAAATACCTGAATATACTTTTAAGAGTTTATTATAATTTCCATAATATTTTTAAAAACTAAAAATATTTTTTTATTTGTAATTTTTAAATACTATAAGAATTTAAAAACCTAAAAATATATTTTAAAATATTATAATTCAAATTTTTTGATTTTAGAAATTTCCAAAAATTTTAAAAAATATAGTTTTAAAATTTTATTATAATTTTTATAATGTTTTCAAAAAATTTAAATTTTTTTAAAAAGATATTTTTTAATCACAATAATATTTTTTAATCTGATTTAGATCTATTACCAAAGAAATTCTAATTGATTATAAATTGATTATATCCAAATATCATATTTGAAAGGAAACACCTAAATGAAGGGATTTGATTTTATTTATAATTTAAATTAGTTACTAAAGATATTCTAATTGATTATAAATTAATTTTTTCTATATCCGAATATCTGATTGTAAATTAATTTTTTATATA
This sequence comes from Asparagus officinalis, assembly GCF_001876935.1. Lineage (NCBI taxonomy): Eukaryota > Viridiplantae > Streptophyta > Magnoliopsida > Asparagales > Asparagaceae > Asparagus > Asparagus officinalis. The sequence continues at coordinate 25,556,251 of NC_033799.1, read as the reverse complement.
TTTGAATATTTGATTTGAGCTAGTTTACTGAAGATATTGCCAAAGTTATTCTAAAATTTTGAAAACGCCTAAATACATTTTTAAAATTTTATTATAATTGATGTAATATTTTTATAAACTAAAAGTATTTTTTATTTGTAATTTTTAATTATTGTACTAACTTAAAAACCGAAAAATATATTTTAAAATAATATAATACAAAAATTTTAAATTTCTAAAATTTTTAGAAAATTTAGAAAAGAAAATATAATTTTAGCAAATTATTATAATTGCTATAATATTTTTAAAAATTGAAAATATTTTAAAAACTATTTTTTAATCACTGTAATATTTTAAATCTAAAATTTTGATCTAGCATCAAAGATATTCTAATTGATTATAAGTTGATTATATCTAAATATCTAATTTAAAAAGGAACGCCTAAATGAGGGGATTTGATTATATTTGTGATTTGAATTAGTTACTAAAGATATTTTCAAAGATATTCTAATTAATTATAAATTAATTTTCTATATCTGAACATCTTATTCTAAATTAATTATTTCTATATCTAGATATATCCGATTTGAATTAGTTATTAAAAATATTACCTAAGATATTCTAAAATTTGAAAATGGCTAAATATATTTTTAAAAATTTATTATAATTACTATAATATTTTTAAAAATGGAAATATTTTTTATTTGTTTATTTAAACATTGTAAGAATTTAAAAACCTAAAAATATATTTTAAAATAATATAATTCAAAATTTCAAATTTTAGAAAAGTTGAAAAAATATATTGTCAAAAATTGATTAAAATTGCTGTATTGCTTTTGAAAATCAAAATATTTTTTAAACTATTTTTTAATCACAGTTATATTTTTTAATCTGATTTAGATCTAGCACCAAAGATATTCTAATTAATTATGAATTGATTATATCAAAATGTTTGATTTGAATGGAAATACCTAAATGAGGGGATTTGGTTTTATTTGTGATTTGAATTAGTTACTAAAAATATTGTCAAAGATGTTCTAATTGATTATAAACTATTTTTTTTCTATATCTAAATATCTGATTATAAAGCGATTTTTTTTATATCTGAATATCTGATTTGAATTAGTTAGTAAAGATATTGCCAAAGATATTCTAAAAATTGAAAAATACCTAAATATATTTTCAAAATTTTATTATAATTAATATAATATTTTTAAAAGTAAAAAATATTTTTTATTTGTAATTTTTAATTGCTGTAATAATTTAAAATTTTAAAAGTATATTTTAAAATTTTATAATTTAAAATTTAAATTTTAGTTTTTTTAAAAATTTAGAAAAAAGAAAATAAAAATTTAGAATTTTTTAAATTCCTACAATATTTTTAAAAATCAAAAATATTTTTATGAAAATAATTTTTAATCTTTGTAATATTTTTTTTTGATTTGGATCTCGCAACATAGATATTCTAGTCGATTATATCTAAATATCTTATTTCAAAGGAAATGCCTAAATGAGGGGATTTGATTTTATTTGTGATTTGAATTAGTTACTAAAGATATTATCAAAGATATTCTAATTGATTATAAACTAATTTTTTTATATCTCAATATCGGACTATAAATTGATTTTTTTTATATCTGAATATCTGACTTGAATTAGGTACTAAAGATATTACAAAAGATATTCTAGAAATTTAAAAATGCAAAATATATTTTAAACTTTTATTATATTTTCTATAATATTTTAAAAATAAAAATATTTTTATTTATACTTTTTATTAGCAATAATAATTTAAAATCCCAAGATTATATTATAATTACTATAATATTTTAAAAAACTGAATATATATTTATTGTGAAAATTTTAAGATTATTTTAGTTATAAAAATATTATAAATAAGTGAAAATATATTTTCACCACAATCTAAAAATGTAATAAAATCCAAATTAAATTTGGAAATTAGCAAAGTAAAAATTTCCCAGTTATAAAAAATGAAAAAAATTCAAATTGTAATAAATTGGAATTAAAACTCAAGTTCTAAAAAATTAACATTTCTTGATAACAATTAAAACTAAAAAATACAGCACAATTTAAAATAAAAATTTTATCGGACGGGGCTAGATAACTAAAAAATACTGCACAAATTAAAATAAAAATTATATAATATGGAACTAGATGAAATACCTAAATTATTTTCCTCAAAGTAATTAAAGAGCCATGCGTTGAAGATAAAATTACATAGGCAAAAAATAGGACAATTTGAAAAAATTCATAAAAAATTAAAAGGGAAAAAATAATACATAAAATAAAATAAAATAAATAATTTCTGTAATGTATTAAATATATATATTTTAAAAAATATCTAAATATATTAAACTCCTAAATTATGTTCTCTAATCAACGAAAGTGTCGTGAATTAACGATTAAAAATCACCTTTTTTAATAATATAAAAAATATTTAAATTATTAAATTAAAAATAATTATTCAAGGGTTGTAGAATAAGTGCATGAATAATCTTTATCTAATTAATGGTGTCTTGGATCATAGATGTTGATGGTTGATATCAAACAGTACTGAAAGAAGTGATTAAGCTGACGGTGGTTCTCTAACCCTCTGAATACATGATTCTAGAGTAAGCTGTTCTTCCCTATATAAGTAGAAAATCATTAGAGGGCGAAGTTAGGTTCTCCGGTTGTTCCTCCAACGATCAAGTCAGTAATAAGCTTGAGTGGAGAAGTAAATGAACTGTAGAAGTTCTTAAACACAGTGGGTGGAGAAAAAGATCTTTCCTTATTATAAAAAATAATATCCCTATTTATAGTGGTGGTAGAAGGGTAGAATGGTAACTTCGGCTGAGTATGGGATGATGACCACGTCAGCCTCTTGTAAAACCCCGTAATTTTGAAAATATTATAGAATATAACATTAAATAATTTTTATTATGGTTGATACTATTCTGAGATGAATAAGTATGTTTGTGATCGATTTCAGATCGATTAAGTATATATATATGGTCATATATTGGTGTAAACATGCAAGTACGTGAAAACCAGTCGGCTGAAAACACCACTTATCGTTCGACTGCCCCTTGAAATCAGTCGACCGATAGGTGCTGGTCGGTTAACTGATCAATGAGCATCAGTCGACCGATAAGTGCCCAGATTGAGTTTTCAGGTCGGGTCAGATTTTGGCCCGTTTGATCACACACATATATGATATAAATCTGACTTTTCTCCTCTTTTCTTCTATAATTCCCAAGTGAACAACAACCACCCCCCTCTCAAAAACCCTAGAGATTTCTCTTTTGAATTTGGAGAGCTTTGAGAAGCAAAAACCTAGAGGATGACAAGATCTACGGCGTTTGGTGAAAGAGGATCGTGTATCTCATGTGTTTGGGAGTTTAGTACGAAATTTCTGAGGCGAGTTTCATCTCCTCCAATCCCATCACCGTATTTCTTGGTTTTATTAGATTAAAAAAAACTAGTTTATGTATAAAGATCACTCTTTTAAACTGTAAAATATAAAGATTTGATCGTTTTGATTTAAAAAGGTTATGAAACAGATTCTTGAGTTGGATTTTTGTTTTGAAGTAAAGTAAACACAGACTTTTATTAAATTGAATTGTTTTTCATGATGAATTTACAAATGTTACATGTTAGGGTTAGTATATCCCTTCAAAAGTTTATATTTGTGTTTTCATGTAATAGAATAAACACAAATTACTTTAAATCAAGATTTACACATGAGTATCGTGTAGAAATTTCAATTTTTATGGATTTTGATCGAATCTAGCTTTTCTTAGGAAACTGAGAATTTTATTCTGGTCGGTTGACTGATTCAGGAAATCAGTCGACCAGTTATTATGCAGGAAACTGGAGATTTCCTCTAGTTGGTCGACCGAACTCAAGCATCGGTTGACCGATCAAGGCTGCTTGTGCGTGTTTTGTGTATGCCATCAGTCGATCGATAAGACATGATCGGTCGACCGGCCTTGTTCTGTTTGGTTCATATTGTTTCTTTCTCACATGTTTTTGATCACGAACACGAAGTGTGAGTCGTGTGTCAATTTATGTGCAAGACCATGAGAGGTTGCGGATTGGTTTTAGGCACGCTCGAGCTATTGGAGGTGCATAAACTAACATTTTGAGTTTGTCATGATAAAGAGTAATGTTTATTTTATTTTTACGTTAGTTTTGGATGCTTGAGTAGGGTTAGTTGGTGCACCGTAATGAGACCGCAGATTGACTACACTCAGAGTGAGTTAGTTGATAGACTGCAATAAGACCGTAGTATACTACACTCCGTTATGCATCATTGTGTTCCGGATTAGGCTGATACACCTATAATCCACAGAGCGAGCGAGTTCGGTTGTGAGTCGCATGAGATTGCGCTGAACCACAGGATGCTGTGAGTGTCGAGACTCTACATTTTTTTTATTTGTATTGGGTTCTAGATTAGGCTGATATGCCTATACTCCATAGGGTGTTCGAGTAAGATAGTAAATCGTAAAATATTATGATGAGCCACAGGATATGTGAGCGCTTATACTCCACACCATTCTTTTGTAGAGGAATCATAGAATTGTATTTTGCTCCCATGTTATCTAATCCGAGCGTAGGGTATAAGGCTGAAGTTTGTCATACACGACATATACTATATGAGATCTTTTACAGGATAATTATACTTGTTACCACGCTAACTACCCGAGGGTAGTTATGACACGACTTGTTTTGGATGAGGTTTGGTAATTTGTGATATACTTTGTTATCTATTCTTCTTCATAGGATTTGGAGTTGGTATTTAGCGATTCACAATTTGAGATATGTGGTATATACATGAGGGTTTTCTTGTTTGGAGTATTTCGCTCGACATACTCATTCTCGTGTTGTAGATCTAAATATCAATTTCCTCTTAGTTTAGTACATATGTTTATATATTATATATGCTATCACTTGTATGTTTATACACCTAACCCCCTTCCTCCTAGGGGCGATGGAGATATTCTCGCTAGCGCTTTGACGCTCGTTGTTTCCATCTTTTTCAAGCAGCGAGTCAGGCGTCCGGAGAGTCGCAGGTTGACGGAAACTCATCATAGCTCACCGTCATCTATTAGTAGTTTATTAGTGCTCCACAGTAGTTTGTTACTTGTTTTCAGTCTTTAGAGATGTATTTTATGTTGGAGGCTGAGTGCTTTAGTACTATTTTTAGTTGACTCTTTTGTTTAGAGACTTATTACTCTTATTTTAGATTTTCAGATGTATTTCTTTTCTTCTGTTGGAACATGATTATATTTATTTTTGGATCTTTTCTTTATATTGTGTTTCTTGTATCATTACCTTTAATCTATCTGCTTGTACCCACACTTCTTATATTTGATTCTACTAGAGAGATATTACTATAATGATGAAATATGTTATTATATAGTATTAGATGCATGATAGGTTTGACATTATTGGGTTCACCTTTGACTGTAGCCTTGTGTGAAACCAGGGGTGTCACACCTCTGCTTTACAGGTGTCGTCGACAAGTGGAGGAGAGGTTACTCCGGTATTTAATGTGAAGTGATTGGGTGTCACAGCTAGAAAATGAACTATTGCCGACGGGACTTTAGCGACGGAAAATTCCGTCGCTATAAGTCATGTTATAGCGACGGAATTTACCGTCGCTAATTTTCCGTCGGCAAAAAAGTTTTGCCGACGGAAATTTTAATATTGACGACGGAAAATTTCCGTCGCCATTAATTTCCCGACAGAAAATTTCTGTCGGTAAATTTCCGTCGCTAAAAGGGAATTTAGCGACGGAAATTTCCGTCGCTAAAACCCAAAAGAGGGAAATGTTTTTAGGCGCGGAAGTTTTTCTCTCTGTTCTCCCTAAAAAATTCATCCCATCGCCAAAATTTCATCCCCGAAAATTTCATCCCACCGCCAAAAAATTCATCCCAAAAATTTCATCACCCTCTCAAATCTCTAACCCCCTCCACACCGCACCCTCTCTAAGTCCCCAAAAATTTCATCACCGTTCACCCTCATCTTCTCCGGCCAAACGTATCCCTTCCACCTCCCTCATCTTCGCCGACGCTCTCTTCGTTGTCATCTCCTTCGACCGAGTAACGCCCCACTTCTCCTCCTACTTGACCCCTAGTCGTCCTCATCTCCAGGCCCTAGCCTTCTCCCAAGTTCCCAACTTTCGACCTCCCCTCTCGGTTCTCGCCTTCAGCAGCTCAGCTCCTCTCCTCAAGCTCCGATCGGCGATCTCCATCAGTCCATCTCGATCTCTCCAAAAAACCCTAACCCTAACCTAGATTTCACCCAATCGCCGGCCTCTCCTCCTCCTCGTTCAGACCCAAAGCAATCTCGATCCACCGACGTTGCGGATCCAACCCGGTGCATCCGAGACGGAGGTCAAGAGGGGTTTTTGGCAGCTCGCTCTTTAGGTGCCCGTTCTTTTTTCTATGTTTTTTATTTTCTTTCTTTTTTTTTGTGTGGATGTTATGGCATTTTTTGGAAGAAAAGAGGGGTTTTTTAAATTTATTTTGGGAGAAAATAGGGGAGAAAAGAGGGGTTTTTTAAACTTGTGTTTGATGAGGCACATAATATTGATAATGTTTGTATTGAGGCATTGAAAAGAGGGGTTTTTTAAACTTGTGTTTGATGAGGCACATAATATTGATAATGTTTGTATTGAGGCATTGAGTGTGAGTGTGAGGAAGCAGACTGTTTGATGAGGCACATAATATTGATAATGTTTGTATTGAGGCATTGAGTGTGAGTGTGAGGAAGCAGATGCTGGATGGGGCGACGAGAAATTTGAATAGGATAGCACATGAGATTGATAGGTATTGTTTATTCTTTCTTTTCTTTTTCCCCTTTTTTGTGAGAAATATTTGGTTTTTGTTTGAAGTTACCAATGAATTATACTGATGAAAGATAAATCTCCTACAAGAGATCCTGACAGTTAAACTTCAACAACCATTTACTTAATCGAAAAGATTCGACTTCTCTGTTTGAAGTTGCTAATGAACACCAAGTCTTCTCCACACAAGTCATCACAGTTAAACAACTTCCATAACCATCAAGGAGTGCAAAGATAGTATGAAATCGCTTGCTTTGACAGTTAGGATGCAACTGTAACTGTAAGCTGTCTGTGCTCATCACCACTTAGCATAATAATTGACTTTTATTGAAGTTAAAAAAAAAACTTATGTCAGCTCATGAATACATATGTAAATAAATTTCTAGACTATTGATTGAAGCAATCCTTACAAAAAGCAGCACCATCAACATTATGTAGGTTTAAGTACCTTTTTTTTATCAATGATCAGGTCCAGGTCCTTCAAGCAAACCAACATTAGCTAAATGGTTAACATCTTAGTAAAAGAAGATTACCCTGATAAAAGACTATCCTTTACTTCATTAATCAGTATTGCAGATTTTTCATGCAAAAAAGAGGAACTTTTTCTGGATCTGATTCCTTAATTTATTTTGCAGGTCACCATGTCTCGTATCGCGAAAGGTCAATCCTCTACCGCATCGGCTGATGGTGCGCCTCCCTCTTATGCCGGTGAGCTATTTTTTAGAATTTTACAAATTAGTCAATTTTTTCTTGGAAATTTGCAAATTGGTCCTTTTCACCCCATTTTGTTCTCCTTGGCGAGGCAATCGGGACTCCACACAAGTCATCACAGTTAAACAACTTCCATAACCATCAAGGAGTGCAAAGATAGTATGACATCGATCGCTTTGACAGTTAGGATGCAACTGTAACTGTAAGCTGTCTGTGCTCATCACCACTTAGCATAATAATTGACTTTTATGGAAGTTAAAAAAAACTTATGTCAGCTCATGAATACATATGTAAATAACTTTCTAGACTATTGATTGAAGCAATCCTTACAAAAAGCAGCACCATCAACATTATGTAGGTTTAAGTACCTTTTTTTTATCAATGATCAGGTCCAGGTCCTTCAAGCAAACCAACATTAGCTAAATGGTTAACATCTTAGTAAAAGAAGATTACCCTGATAAAAGACTATCCTTTACTTCATTAATCAGTATTGCAGATTTTTCAATCCCTCAAAATCATAGATGTTCACCTATCAATCTATCATGTGAGCCCCTTGCTCTGAGTGCTTCTAACAGATACCTAAAACTAATATCATATGGTTTAGCTTAAGCAGCAACCTCCTTGTTTATTTTTTTGCATGAATGTGAAATGAGCTCCCAAGCTGCTGCAACATCTCAAATAAGTATGCCTTTTGTAAACCCAACCGACCCATGTCTTCTGGATTCTTCAATATATAGGAATTAATCCACTTGTAAAACTTTTGTAATGATCTCCTAGACAATATTTAAAAGCTGTTTGGCCTTTTGCTTATTCTATTAGGTGATGTATCATGCGAATTTTCAGTTTCAATAATCCTTTGTGCTTAATTTGGTAGGAAGGTTCAAGGCCACTGATGCTAGCAGATTGCGTGCTGAATATAACCGCCTGGTTGAGGGTTTGGCGCAGAAAGGAAATTTGCCTAGTATGTTCTATTTCTTACTTTAGAAGTTGTATATATTTTTCCTTTTATGGTTTGTATATGATGCTGATTCATTTATATTTGTGAATATTTATCGGCAAAGTAACTTTATATTGTAAATTCATTATGGTCTTAATTGGGTGATGCAGCTCAGTTGTCATGATGTCTCTCTTGCCATGAAGGCTGTTTTTGATCGGTTCCAATCTGTTATAATTACTTCTGGAACTCTGAGCCTGATCGATCTGTATCCTCGATTGTTAAATTTCAGTCCTGTGATTAGTCGGAGTTTTACAATGTCTTTGACCAGAGACTGTATATGCCCCATGGTTCTTACTCGCGGAAGGTATTGATTGATCAAAGCTTGATTGATCAAAGCAAACAATCTTATGTAGACTATAAGTTTATACAGTTGCACAGTCCTATTCTTGCTCATATATATGAGGCTTCAATATCTCTTATGAAGGTAAGCACACATACAAGAGGAACATAATATGCATGTATTTTTTATTATGAACTATTTGCTCTATTGGAAAGCTTTATTAAGGTGGGATTACATGTATTTATCCGAACAATAACATTTTATTCAGGTGACCGAAGAGATGAAGAATGAGCAATAGCACTTGAAAAGTATGTTAAGACTATGGATTCTTTGACACTGAAGTTTCTGTTTTTCTTTGACCGAGTTTAGTTGGTAAGATACTGTTATGTTGATTTTTATAATATGATGATGACTTGCAATGGTTGATTGAGAATGCAAACCCACTGTTATTTTATCTAGAATACATTAAAATAATGATGTTTTTCTAAGAAATGAATTATGTATTGATTGAGTTTGTAGTATATTGTCTTCTCAAAAAGTTTAATAGCAAATTGTTATTTTCTTGAGTTGTTCCTTTTATTTGAGAAGCAACTAATCACACATTACAAGAAAGTAATAAAATTGTTATTTTCTTGAGTTGTTCCTTTTATTTGAGAAGCAACTAATCACACATTACAAGAAAGTAATATGACCTATTAATTTGATAACCTTCAAGGTCAAGAAAGTAATATGACCTATTAATTTGATAACCTTCAAGGTTCTGACGCATCATTATTTGCTAACTAATTACCATCTTGTATAAGTTTAGTTCTACACAGTACAATGTATTTGTTTGGAATGATAAGGACTAAATACTGTATTAATGATATCATTCAACATCGCAATAATTGATGGATGCCGCTCTTTAGTGAATAAAGCAATTAGGATCAATGATTCTATTGCCACAAATTGTCCTAAGTTTGGCCATGTGGTGAGAATTGAACTGTCTTGTTGAATGCTCATTTGAACTAAATGTTGTACATCATTAAGTATGTGGGTTAAGCTTACTTATTTAAGCAGAAGAGAGAAGAAAAGACATCGTTTTAAAGTTTTACTCGGCTCTTTCCATAAATTCTCTTTTAACTTTGACATCTAGATAGTTCAAAGAGAACCTACTAGCGGATGCTGCAAAGATGAAGGAATGGGGATTTGGTGATGGTGGTGGTGATGGAGGGGGAGGGGGTGGGGGTTTGAGTGTGGTTGGTGGGTGGGGTTGGGTGGATTTGGTGTGGTTGTGGTGGTGGTGATGTTGTTGTGTTGTGGTGTTGTGTTATGTTGTGGTGGGCGTTATTTGATTGGTTGGTGTCAGGTTTGGTCGTGGTGGGGGAGGGGGAGGTGTAGGGATTGGGTGGTGGTGGTGGTGATGTAGGGGGAGGGGGTGGTTGGTGTGGAGTGTGGTGGGTGGGTGGGTGGTGGCTTTGGTCGTGGTTGAGGAGGGACGGGGTGCAGATTTGGTGCGTGTGTGTGTGCGTGCGTATACGCATGCATGCGTGTATATAAGAATATGTGCGTGCGTATAATACATAAGAATATGCCATGATACTCTCTTCGAAACATATAATATATAAGAATATGTCATAATACTCTCTTATTGCTATACTTGCATGTCATGCCATGTTGTTAACGTTTGATTTATATTTACAGGCCTGGACTTTTAGACAAGGTGGAGCTGGTGATGAGGATGATGATGATCAGGAGCCCTGATTTGTTTTTTTTACCTTAATTTGAAAACAATGAGTGTGTGCTGTATAAACAATATTTATCATGATATGTGTTGTATAAATAATTTTAATTATGTTGAGATATTTTTATTAAAATATGTGTTATATATGCGTGGGAATGAATATTATACTGTTGATTGAACATGGTTTTACATTTATTATATTATTGTACAAGTTTTTTAAATTTTTAAAATAATTTTTTTTAAAAATATTGGAAATATTTAGCCACGGATTAGCCGTCGCTATATACCATTTTAGCGACTGAAAACATACACGGGGATATGCTAATAGCGGCAGAAAATCCGTCGCTAAAGTTTTTCTTTTTTAGCGATGGAAAATCCGTCGCTAAAAGTGACATTAGCGATAGATTTTTCGTCGCTAAAAGTAACAGTAGCGACGGAATTTTTTTTCCTTTAAAAAAAAATAGAACGACGGATTTTTCGTAGCTAATATTCTGTCGCTGACTTTTAGCGACGGATTAGCCGTCGCTAAAAGTTGTTTAGCTACCCTCAATGTACTGACGGTATTTTGGCGACGGAATTTAATTTTTTCTGTCGCTAAAACTTTTAGCGATGGATTTTTGACTTTTAGCGACGGATATTTCCGTCGCTAAAAGTCCTGTTTCTAGTAGTGTGTGTGCGGTGTCGACGTGGTCCAATATGTCATTAAGACTATTAGGGGTAGATGAAAGATGACACCCATAATGCATTTAATAACATGTATTGCGAGGTGATTGGTCGCTAGTGCGCGGGAGGGGGCTCAAGGCTTGAGGCATTTCATCACCTTTCTAGTCGTCCGGTGGTCGAGAAGTACCACCGTTTGAGTCGCGTTAGCACGATGTCGGCCGATTAGTCGGTCGAGTGGGGTAATTATGCTGTCGACTTAGCCAGGGGTCAACACGTAACACCTTTCAAGTCGTCTTCGCAAGATGTCAGAGTGTCGAGTCGACCGAATGTAGGACACTTGTTCGCCATTGATTGGAGATTATTTTTCATTACTAAAATGGCTATAATAGTTGGCCCCTTTTACTTGAGTCGGCCTAGACCGGGTCCGAGTGAAATGTAATAGCTCTTGCTGAGTCACGAGGAGCATTAATGAGGGATCTAAAAAGTTCTTTGGATGCAACGTGGCTGACGTTAATGAATTCTTTTCAGTTGCCGTCGCTTCATGTTTCGTGTAGGATTGCGGACTATCCAAGGTGAGCACGCTTTGTCTCGATTTGGGAAAGGCTGCTTCAAATTTTGGAATTAATCTGGGCCATTGGCTAGGATTCAGCTCGTCCATTGAGATTCTGACAGTTGGAGGCCCAGGTGCATATAAATGGGGTTTTCGTGACAAGGGAGTGGTTACTACTTTTTTAAAACTCTTAATCCGCGTTTATTAAGTGCTCTGATCACTTCTCCGACAATAATCCACGGTGCTAATGGCGGTCCCTGCTCTCAACACTAGACAGGAAATGTTAGCGGATATCCATTCTAAGGTGATGCTGCCCCAACTAAAATCCCTCCATGGGAAATATGATATTCCCTACAGTTATAAACTAACGACGCCGATGAGGTTGCAGGTGGTCTATGACCATGATGATAGACGGGCTCCCCTCTACTTAAAACACATGGAGTTTGGTCTGTGACTATTTCTACACCCCTTCCTTCATCGTGTGTTCACTGCTATGTGGGTATTGCCGATGCAGACGAAGCTGAATGCTATCACGATGCTGGTGGGGTTTATGGTGATCTACAACTAGCTAGGGATTGAACCGTCCCGAAATGTGTTGGGCCATCTGATTTGTGTTAAAGTGCACTAGAAGGAAGCCCACTTCCATTTCTAGGTGGTGGGCAAATTCAGAATCATCCTCGATCTCCCTGACTCGAATAAGGACTAAAGGGAGAGATTCGTCTGGGTCTTGGGAGATGATTTAGACTTATGCTACTCCAGTTGGCCAGAGATAGTGAGAGATGCCTTGATAGTAAGGAAACTTTCGAATGCTAAGAGGCATGCTCTGGACCTAATTAGGAGGTACGCCGACTCTCGCAAGATGGAGCACTTGCTCGACAACTCTATCTTGCAAGTGGTTGGCATATCTGTCGAGGCTCCTATGGCCAAGGATCAGGAGAGGGTGGACATGCTAATCCTCCCTCCAGAAGAAGCTGCTGGGACACTGACAGCTCTGCTTGCTGACCCTCAAGAAGGGCCGTCAATGAGGCTAATGAAGCACATTCACTAGGACTTGGCTTTTGGAGAGACTGCAGCGGCTCGCGAACAGATGACCGACGTATTGGACAGGTCAGTGAGACCAGTGCCTTCGATGCCCAAGCAGAGAGGACGAAGAAGGTGCCTTGCAAGATCAGTGGCCGAGGACCTAGAAGGGTGGCCAAGGCAGTTGAGGCTGAAGTCATTCACTTAGATGAGGGGTCTTCGGCTCGGGAAGAGGAGGAAAGGGTCAACCAGGAGACCAAGGTTAGAACCGAGGCCGAGACAAAAGAGGAGAGGACCCCTGTCGTG
>NC_033799.1:25449359-25541963 GCF_001876935.1 Asparagus officinalis | reverse complement strand
TAGAGGGTTTGGGATATTCGTATCCCCATCAGGTCCATGAGGTTAGGATGAAAGCTTAGGAGAGGATGAGGATGATGCTTATAGCGACCTCGGGTGTTGTCCTCCGATACACTAGGAAGCCATCTCCGGAGCATCGTCACCAGCCTGCTCATCATCTCAATGTGAGGGGGTCAGTCTTCGAATCCTGAATTGCCCAAATGAGAGCAGTGGAGTAGTTCTGGCTGCCTCGTAACATGGAGATTTAAGGGGAAAGTCCCCAATGTTGGCCTTCATCATGCCCTCCGTAGCTACTTGGTTCATGGGGCTCTCATGGAACAAGAACTCTTTGGCCGAATGAAGAGAATCTGGATTGCATATCTCAAACTCCAAGGGGATTTGGATGCTCGACAAGCTAATGTGGGGGGTGACCTCGAGGAAGCCCTTAAGGAGCTGTCAACCAAGGAGGATGAGCTGGGCAACTGGCAGCGAGAGATGGAGGTGTGGGAGCAGATGATCGAGGGTTTGAAGGCCTCGATGCCCAAAAATCCTTTGAGATCGATAGGCTCAAATGTGAGCTCCAAGAGAGCAACAAGAAGTCAATACATTTATTCGAATAGATCATGCAAGGACAGCAGGATAAAGACCATGCTTTAGTGTAGGTTGAGGTTGAGCTCTAAGCTACCCGACACACCCGGGACAAGCTCAAGGAAGAGGAACTGGCCTAGAGGAGGATCCAAGAGGAGAGTGCTCATCACGAGGTGTTCCTGGTTAAAGCTCAGAGTTGGATCACCTATCTTGAGTCAGAGGTCTATCAATCTGAGGTCGTGGAGCAGTATTGCCAAAGTCTCTTGGAAAAGTGGAGGTGTTGATCGCTTGCAAAGCAGGGTTCAACTATTTCCACTATCCTCCATGAGTCACCAATTGTTTGGATTCGTTCTTGGAGAAAGCCAAGGTGGGAGGCTTGACCTCAGCGAGGGAGGTACAGAGGATGAAGGGTCGGATGAGGAGATCGAGGGGATTGAGGAGCGCCCCGAAAAAGGGCTAAGGTGGGCGGCGAAGGCTCGGCCAAAGAGACCATCGAGGGTTCGGACAAGAAAAAGAGCGACGAGGCCGATCGGGAGATGTGCTCGACTCCTTCGCCACCTGCTGGAAATAGTCCCCTGCCTTTGACTCCGGGCGTGGGGATGGATCTCTCCTAGGATTTTTTTAGCCGCTTAGGATTTTTATATCGTTATGGGCTGTCTTATAAATGTTCTTTTGTAAATATTTTTGAAATATGAATAAAGGGCGCCTTTGGTTACTTTAAAATATGTCTTGAATTATTCTCCAAATTGCTATTGCAAGTCGACCAAGCCTTGAGTCCTGAGCCATTTATTGATTATCCTGGTGCCTATGTGACATTCATAATGATTTGTTGGTTTAGGGATATAGGTCTTAGACCTATGAAAATGAGGGCAAGTGCTTGAATCAGAGTCGGTCGAGTTGACGACTTATAAACATCCCTTAACTGTGATAGGAATTGCCGAGTAAAACAAACTTAGTGAATGGCATGCCGACTCCATGAAGGGCCAACTAATACTACATTTTTGGTGGGTCACGTAAGTTGTCAGCTTATGGGGGGACGAGTTGTGTCGACTATGATTTGAATAGTCACAATAGTGGTGAGTTCCAAAGTGCCTTTATTAGGTAGGTGAAAGGAAAATTTTTGAAAGACTTTATGACATCATTGATTGATAAGTAATGCTATCGTTTCGATTTTCATGCGGAGTGGTTGTGGAGTAAAGGGGGTGGTGCTTCGCTTTTCGAAAAGACCGCTTAGATTTTAAGATCAATTACATCCATTCGTACTGAAGTGTATTGACCGTCTTGATCTTGCCACGTTTCACCCTCGTAATCTATATATCCCTCTTCGACGCAAAGTGGCTTTTCTTCATGAATCTTTGCCCTAATTCCATTGTTGAGGTAGAACGTTTCTGTTGTTCTAACTAAGGACAAGTGGTTTCCACAGGACAAACAAATTTACTCTTATAATTCAAAAGCGATAAATGCTTTATATTGCTCTCTTATTACTAAAGAATTTAACCATGTTTCTAATTATACTAATGCATAGAATATTTAGAAGACACTGGAAGTTACTCATGAAGAAACTTCGTAGGTAAAGGAGGCCATGCTTATAATCTTGGTAAGCAAGTATGAAAACTTCAAGATGAAGGCATCTGAGAGCATTTAGGACATGATCAACACAATTCACCGATATTGTGAACAAGCCTAAAATTTTAG
The DNA here is from genome assembly GCF_001876935.1 of Asparagus officinalis. Classification (NCBI taxonomy): domain Eukaryota; kingdom Viridiplantae; phylum Streptophyta; class Magnoliopsida; order Asparagales; family Asparagaceae; genus Asparagus; species Asparagus officinalis. Next base: position 25,539,704 of record NC_033799.1, on the reverse strand, counting down.
GGAAGAAAAACAAAAATAAGGAATTGTGCAGAAAAGTTGTCTGTTCTCCATCTCGGGATTGAAAACCTACGGTAATGACTATTAAAGAACTTTAAATTTTCTCTAATCTTCCTCCTGATGATTTTGTAGGAAATCTCATCACGTGTGAAGTTATTATAAAAGAGAGAGAAGAAGTCTCTAAAGAAGAAATGAAGAAGAAGTCGTTGGCTTTAAAAATGAAGAAAGAAAAATCTCGATCGAAAAAGAAGAAGGAGTCAAGCTGGAGTTTGGAAGACGAGCATGATCAATATGCACTTATAGTAAAAGGATTCAACCCTTTTCTTAAATAAAAAAGATAGAAATATCTTCAAAAAAATGAAATCAATTCACTAAATAGATAAATAATAATTCCTCAAGTGATTCTAACACTGAACCCATCTGTTATTGTTGCAGGAAACCAGGTCAGTACAAAAACCTATGCTCTCTAAACAAAAAGAAAAAGAAGATGGAGGGTAAAAGTCTAACCTATATAATAGACAGATAGAGTATCAAAAAAAATAATTAATAACCTAGAGATAACATTAACAACGAATGATGTAATTCACAAGTAATCAATAATAACTATAATGCTTATACATCCTTCAAGAGTGTTAACATTTTCTGATCCACCTCTAATGTTTGTTTTTGGGATAGGTTGTCTCAAGCTACGTGTCCTCCCAATCTCAATCTTCTCATTTTCCTTCTTCTTCTCCCCCCTCTCTCTCTTTCCTCTTTCTCTTTCTCTTTCTCCTTCTCCTTCTCCTTCTCCTGCTCCTTCTCCCGCAAGCCTCTCCCTAGTTCTTTAAAAGCCTTCTTCACTCTTTGAATTTGGCCTTGTAACTCTGGAAGCTTTTACAGTAGCTTGTTGAGCTTTAACTTTAGCTGTGGCCAATCTTAGGGAACCCTCAACTTCTCCTAATCTCACCCAATTTGTAAGGGGAGGCCTTGACGTACTTTCACATGCTGGTTTTTTATGCCAGTTAGTTCATAGTACTACAACTGCACATGAGAGACATATAATATTATAAATATTTTAAAGTAGCAGTAACATTAGCAACTAAGAAATAACCATAACAATCAATCTGTAACCTTAACAACCAATCTGTAATCTTAACAACCAATCAGTAACATTAACAACCAATCTGTAACATTAACAACTAACATGTATACTTAACAACTAACCCGTAACCTTAAAAACTAATCTCCAACCTTAATAACTAAATACTACACTTAACAACTAATAAATAACCTTCACAATTAAGAATAAGTATAACATCTAGTCATTGCTCTAAATAATAAATAATAAGGATACTTACAGACACAAGCTGGGTACATCGTTGTAGATATAAAAGCTTCTTAATATTCCTGGACCCCTCAATGCGGTTTCAATTGCATATTTGTTTTGTTGAAAATATAGCTCCCCCAAGCAGTGTTCTTTGATTATTCAACACTATCAATATACTTGAACAAGTATCATGGTATACCAAGAGTACTGCTAGGACATTAGATCATGCTCAACGGATATATGATCTGTAGTATGACAAAGTCATTTACATCTTCTCGCTTAGTTGATCGTACAAGCTTTATGAGTAGATCCTCAACGTAGTGCTTGAAAGGTGCTGGGGGAGCCCTTACTACTATCATCCTCATTTTTGAAAAATTACCTTTCCCAAATGCGATTGTTTTGATCTCGATTAGGGCCAACAAAATCCCCCTCATTGGTGAACCGTGTATGGTTCCTAACTCATTCAACGTTGAATAATCACTCAATTTCTTCTCCAGTTTTTGTATCTGTGAAGACAAATTTCTTTTTCTTCTAGTCCCACTGTCTCAACACATGCTCAAAAGTGGGAAGATCAAGACCTGGGGGGCCAAAATAAATATAGTGTCTGAAGACACAATCTTCATAGGCATCCCAATGCCTATTGTCCATATGTTTCACTAAAGAATGCATGAAATCATAGTATATCATAAAGATGGATGTAGGCCAAAAGACCAATACAGTCTTTTGTCTGCAAAGCAAAATAAGAAGACATAATTAATTTGTAAATAATCTTTAACCTTAACAACTAAGATGTAAACTTGACAATGATACTGTAATCTTAATAACAAATCAATAAACTTTACAACCAATCAATAATCTCAATAACAAATGGATAAGCTTAACAACCAATGGATAACATTAACAACTAACAAGTCATAAGTTAACAATAACCTTCACAACTAATTCATAACCTTAACAACTAACAAGTCACAAGTTAACAGTAAACTTCACAATTAATTTATAACCTTAACAACTAAAACTTAACCCTAATAACTAACAAGTCCCAAGTTAATAGTAACATTCACAACTAATTCATAACATTAGTAACTAATGCTTAACCTTAACAACTAATGAATAACCTTCACAACCTACCAGTAACATTCACAATTAGTGTATATCCTTCAAAATTAGACAAGTACCTTAGCAACAAACGACTATCAAATACCATGTAACATCATAAACAACTAAATTATGCAGTAAACTCACTTCTTTTTGGTTGACACATGCATGCCTTCCAAATTGCTCATATTCGTTCCTTTCTTTAGATCTGAGAGAGCTTTCGAAGCATCGTCGGTACTGCCCTCTAGATCTATATATTGAAATAGGCTTGTGGAAGGAGGATGATTAATTGTGAGATCCTCTAGAACATCTATTGTGCCAGCATCAGTCAACTCCGTGCTCAGGTGTCTTCTTGCGATGGCATATTGTGAGTCGTCGTCGTCTTTAAAGTCTTCTACACGGGCAACTATTTTGGGCACTGACTTGTCTGCCACGATTCTGCTCTGGGGTGTAGGAAGGAAAGATGAGAAGAAAATAGCTTCGATTTCACTATAGAGTAGGCTGATTTAGGGTTAGAGTTTTAATTTAGGGACAGTTGGTTTCGCTCTTGGAGAGATGAGAGAAATAGACACGATTACCAATGAGAGCTACTGAGAGAGTAGGAGTGGGAGGCTGTTTAATCAAAGGGCAGTTTTTGAATTTTCTTTTTTTAAATGTTGGGTCGCTTAGAAACAATTTTGGAGGCTAGAAACAATTTTCCCAAAAGAAAATGTAGTTTCTAATGATCATGGAGAATATAATTTGTACCATCTCTAGTATGTGAAACTTCCCAAATAATGATTATATAACAAATAATTTTTTTGGAGTTCCACAAGTTAGGTAAGACATGGAAATACTTGTTAGTATTAATAATCTTAATGCAAACCGAAAGGGCTAACATACTTAAATACAATTAGGTACAAAGACATGCATGCAGCTACTACAATAAGACATGTATTAAATTTTTTTGAAGAGATCACCGTTGAACATATAATTGTAAAACAAAGCCTCTAATTTTTGGGAATTACTATTACTGTTACTATTACTGGACCCACTGGTGTGGTTATATAGATTGAGAAGCTTTGGCCAAGTGAAAGGTTGCTGAATCCCTGAGTTATTACTGAACAACTCAGAGACATTCGAATAGTATTTCACTGACTCCTTGAAGACGTTCAAGGAGATTCTACTGGCTCCTCTAGAGACGTTCGTGGAGATTACTAGACTAATGGGGATTATGGAATTATTACTATATCGTACTATTACTTACATGTTGTGGTAATATCATCAGGGATTATTGAACCCTTGGCTAGATGGTAGAAAATAAGAATAACAATGACAAGTGTTCACTAGAAAAGATAATGCCTTACGTGAATCACTGTAAATCTAGTACATTTTTCCTAACTGGACAAGTTAATTTTTGAATGTATATCTCTGAACGGTATATCATGATATATGGTGTTCATTGTTTTTCTAAAGACATCATTTCAATTTCTTAAGTCATCTTTTACTGTGGAATTATCCAACCATAGTCATTTGATATTACTGATATCTATGATATGAATTGGTATAAATCTAGAATTTAAGAAGTGGTTGGATTACTTATTGAATGGTTATACTCATACCATTCATTATTACCCTTTTTTAGAAGAAAGACGAGAGTAGCTTGTGCACATATGAAGGCTAAGCTTTTAGAAACAAATTTTTTTCTATTCAATACAATTGGATAAAAGCCTTCATTGTTGACTGGTATTAATAGTAAGTACTGATATTGTATTGGATAAAAGCCTTCATTGTTGACTGGTATTAATAGTAAATACTGATATTGTATTGGATAAAAGCCTTCATTGTTGACTGGTATTAATAGTAAGTACTGATAAGTAATGTATACATATAAGTTTGTATGCGGATAGAAACTCTAAGGTGTATTTTAGGCTATAACTATGTTCAATATGTACAAGCTGAACTATATAATGGTGAAATAGTTACTATACTCTATGACTTGTTGAAGAAAAACCCGTTAGGAATCTTTACCCCAAGATTAGTTTGTTTTGATGATAACAAATATTATATGTTGTGTGTATTATATGCTAACATTTGTTTTGCAGTATCAGAGCTATATCAACAATTATATTCAAAGAGATACTCAAGACATAGATGAGTTCAAGGCAAAATAAAGCAAAGAAGAAGATATACTTTATTGTCAAAATATAATTTTACATTTTCTTTACTTAGAAATTTGTACAAGCCTTGATCACTCACACACATGTGTATGCGTCTAAAAATATCTATAGGTATCCATGCACAGCTCGAGACAGAGAGAAGGTGATGAACGCCACTATCTAAGTCTAAGAGGATTATCCGACGCCAATGAACACATGAAGAGAAACGGCGAACCGAATAGCCTATACACTCATCGGCCACCTCCAAGTGGCCCGTGTACTCACCAGCCATCAAATCTGTGAACCAAGTGGCCCGCACGCTCATCGGCCACCGTCAAACTATCCATGCGTTTGCGAAACGAATCGGGAAAGCATACAAGTCAACAAAACGACGAAATACGCGTAACGACGGGACAAGTCAAAACCCGAAAAACAGATAAAGCCCCTGGCGACCGAATCGCGCCAAAGCGATTCGGTCAGACCAGTGGCTCGGCCACGGGCCGAGCCACCATATGGTGGCTCGGCCAAGGCCGAGCCACGGGTGACTGTAGGGCCGAGGGTGACTATTCGGCCAAAATTCGATTTTTCGGTTTTTTTATGGATTCTTTCACGATTTGGGGTTCCAACTGCTCTGATATTGTTGTTTGACAGTTGCTAACTGAAGATAGAGGGAATCCCTCGTTTTGATCCAAGAAAACCGTCAACCAAGCCTATAAATAGGGGCTCGGGTGTTCATTTTTCGGGGAGGAGATGAAGAGGGCGAAGCGCTGCCGAATTGGAGAGTGAAGCCACGAATTTACAGCAAAGGTTAGCAGATCTTGGTGATCTCTTGCGCATAAAGAGTGGAGTTCGAGAGATCTGAGACTCGTCCCCTATTCCTCCGGATTTAAGCTTGGTCTTAAATCCCGAGAAGAGCTATGATTTTGCTTAGTAAAAATCACCGCTACTGCAATCACTTCCTTCGTGAAGCGAGAGCATTGATCACCAATCTGTCAACCGGATCTGATCCGCGACGGTCCACGGATATTAACGTCCCCGGTATAGGCAAAAATCACACGTAAGCAGCGGGTGATAAACGTCCGTTACGCTGTTTGACAAGAATCGTATCTTTTGTATTTTTATTGTATAGGGAGATCTTATAAAAAGATCAACTTTTTTTATTTGAGTTTATTGTAAACGGTTAAAGTTGTAATAGATTCAATCACAATGGAAATAGTGATTTTTGACCCAAACAAGCTGGCGACCACAGTGGGAGCCAACAGCTTCGCTGCCGAAGCTGTCGTGCCGCAACCACGGATCCAGATCCCGGTTTACGAAGAGGTCGAGTACGAGTTCGACCAACTGAAATTCGAGGAGTATCTGTCGTCCTCCTCCTCCAGATCCTCTGCCCCTCGCAAGCGCAGGAAGATCAAGGCCCCTGTTGCCGCTGCAACCCCGCCTTGTAATGCCCCTCTGGCCTCTAATGATCCTGGATCTACAGATCTGGACCTTTCCTCCACCAAGGAGTTAATTGCAGAAGGCACGCTAACCCTATCAAAGAGGGCACGCCAAAGACAGCGCCAACGACTTGCGCGTCGACTCGGTAAGGCTTTGGAGCCGGTTGACAGGATTCGCTACGAAGCGGATCTAAAGTCCAGAAGGTGCAAACCCCTTCAGCAGCAAATGAATGGCGTATCCTCCAAGCCAATAGCGAATGAATGGATCCAAGTCAAATGGACCCGCTCAACCCTCGAGGAGCGCATTCAGAAGCGTCATGCCTTGATTGCGCACACACGGATCCTCGTACGAGAAGCGCAAAAGCTGAAACAGAAAGAAGTGGTCAAGAAGCCACCAAGATCACGCCGAGTCTGGAGGCCAAAGTCCAAACCAGCATAAAAAACAACCCAAACGGTGCCGAAGACGTCAGAGAAACCAGAAGACCAAATGGTGGCTCGGCCAAGTTCAAACCACCAAATGGTGGCTCGGCCAAAGTCAAACCACCAAATGGTAGCTCGGCCAAGTTCAAACCACCAAATGGTGGCTCGGCCAAAGTCAAACCACTAAATTGTGGCTCGACCAAATTCAAACCACAAAATGGTGGCTCGGCCAAGTTCAAACCACCAAACTGTGGTTCGGCCAAAGTCAAACCACCAAATGGTGGCTCGGCCAAGTTCAAACCACAAAATGGTGGCTCGGCCAAAGTCAAACCACCAAATGGTGGCTCGGCCAAAGTCAAACCACCAAATGGTGGTTTGAACAAAACTCAGACTGGTTTGGTCCGTTTCACTGTTGATTCATTTTCTACAGTCCCGTCTGGGTTTCCGATGGCCTTTATTCATGTCTCGATGAATTCTACACTCCCGGTGATACCTCACGACCACGGAGACTTATCCTGTTTCAAGATGAGAATGACGGATTGCCTGGGTCCTTTGCACGAGGATCGAGGCAAGGTTCCGATCAAAGAATGCTTGGGTCTGGTGACTGAACCCCGAGCAGCCATTCAAGCTGGGGGTCGCACACGCCCTCGCAACAAATCAGGACCTTTGTATAATGGGAAAACCCCTGCACTTGACCGCCTCGGACGATGAATTGAAGTCCAAGAGCCCGTCAAGAGTTCGCATCCCCAAAAGTTCCACTCTAAACACGTGACTCTTGAGGACGCAAACAAGGAATCGAGTCCTCGGAAGGAAATGTATTCATCAGACGATGATGTTATACGTAATGAGTCATGCCAACACACGATATGTTGCTCCGGTCTTCAGACCGATGAGTTGTACTATCGGGCTAGGGGTACGAACAGATCTCGAAAGAGAAGTACCCGAGAAACGGACTCTCATTGTTCGTGCACAAACATTATCAGGGCAGTATTATCAACGTGTAGTTGCCCCAAGACCGCTCCGTAGAGGGTCTCGGTATTTGAGAGGATCTCTAACGGAGTGACTAAGTCCAAGCCAAGATGTTTCCATAAGAAACGATCGGCCGTTCAAGGTGACGAACTTTCGGAAGTCACCATAAATATGGCTGATAAGAGAAAGTCGATTCGACCTTCTAGCCCTGACTCGCTTATATCTCATCATCTAACCCGGTTACGATCAGGAACTATTAGACAAAGGGACTATCAGAGAATACAGAGAGGGTTATCCTCGGATGATGAAGCATCGGATGCTAACTCGGCCATCGCTTCTGTTAATACGGTATCCAGTCCGGGACAATCCCGTGAAGTGTTTATGATTAACACCGAGGAAGTAGCCGAAATGGTTGAGGATGCCTTGGCCAAGCAGAAAGAGGCATTCAAGATCGAAATGGAAATGGCTATGCTACGAATAAGGGAAGAGCATGACCAACAAATTCGGGCTCTGTCCAATCAGTTCGGTGAATCCAGCCGTCGCAACATTGCTAATCAAGCAGGTAGCGATTCAGATGCGGATGAACATCTCAATGTTGAGAACCCTCTCATTGATCAGAACACTGGGGGTGGTCCTACTGAAGATAATAATACCGAGGATGGTCCCGCCAATGATGATAACACTGGGGGTTGCCCCGTTGTTCCTCTCACAAATCGTCCGAAGATGATACAGACGAGGACGAAAAGATAAAGGATCTCGAGAAAAAAATCAACGCTCTGATGTCTGATCGAGATGTAAAGAAGACTGAGATCCCATGTCCTTACCCAAGAGAGTGGGATTCGATCCCGTATCCGACGAAGTTCAACCTGATCAACTTTACACCGTTCGATAGGAAGGGTTCGCCCACTCAGCATTTGGTCTAGTTCAAGTCCCACTTGGGCATGATCTCCGGTAATGAAGCATTGATGGTTCGGTCATTCGTTGGCACCCTTCGCAGGCCCACCTTCGATTGGTACCGCCGTCTCAAATCTGGAAGCATGAACAGCTGGGACAACCTAGAGAACCTATTTATCGCTCATTTCTTTGACGATGATGCCGAGGTGTCAATCAGGACGCTCTTCGGTCGACGACTTCGTCAAGCGCTTCCGGAATAAAGCAATGAACTACCGAGATCCGATCACGGAGGACTTCATCCTCCAGACATGTCATAACAACCTATCTATTGAGATATTGGAAGTTATGGGAGTCGCACCATCCAACACTTGGAAAGAGTTGAAGATGCGCGAAGAGCGGGCCGAACGCTTCCTCCGAAGGAAGAAGGCCGAGAGGAGCCAACCGACTGCTAATCCTCCAAACTCAAACTTCGCCTCCCGTGGTAAGGGCAAGGCACCTGCAGCTGCTGTTGATGCTAATCAAACGTCACAACGATAATCCCGAAGACAGCAAAAGGTTTCGGACCCGAAACTCCAAAAAGAGTACTCCTTCAAGGACGAAGATGTTCCAGCCATCTTCGAGTTCCTCCTTGAAAATAATAAGATCAAGCTACCACCTATCGTCAATCAGGAGGATGCTGACAATACTTCGGATCCAAAGTACTGTGCGTATCACAGGAGGATCCTTCATCCCACTAAGGATTGCTTTGCTCTCAAGAATATCATCCAAACCTTGGTTGAAGCCGGCATTATATCGCTCAATTAAGCCGAATGAACACTCCGAAGAGTATACGAGTATAAACTGCTTCTCAACACTCCAAAGAGTATACGAGTATAAACTACTTCTCAGTCATCCAACTAAGTACAATGTTAGACCCGGTTTCGCAAATGAAGCTGGCGGTGGATGATTTATGTAACAGGAAGTTCCTAAAGAATCATATGTTCTTAAGGATAACCCAAACATGCGACTGAGGATGACATACTCCTCGTTACACCCAGTTTTGCAAAGAAAGCTGGGGGTGGATAATTCATGTAACGGGAAGTTCCCGAAAGAATGTTAAATGTAATATTCTTAGGGAAAACCCAACCATTATGAACAAAATGATAAACACTAAACTCCTACTATGACTTTCGAACACTCTTTTGCTGAGATGAGATTCAATCACTTCATTAGATCAATTTTTCCTCACAAAACTCTCATTGGTGCTTGACGACTCACAGTCTCCCACCACAAAATCTCCCACTGATCAGACTAATTGATGGTGGAACCACCAAAATTCTTTCCTGTTTAATCCATTCAAACTTTCGCTATGTTCGTGCACTCAATACTTTCATGGTTACAGTCTGGATATAATGCTTAGAATTTTGATCTGTCAATCCTTGACGAATTGTCAAACCCCTTCGTGTTAAGTCCTTATCACTTAACACCAGGAACCCCCCTTTGAGTGATTTGTACGAATCAACACTCCTACAGTAATTTGTACTTCCACTCTCACTTTTCACTTGGTCAAACCTTACTACAGTTAGGACCACAATCAAAATCTCCTCTCGATTCCTTCAATGAACGAGAGGTCCACAAATCGAGTGATCAAACCTATAAAAGTTAGGGTCATCTCACACTCCCACTCTCACTTGGTCAAACCTTCTTACAGTTAGGACCACAACCAAAATCCCCCTCTCGATTCCTCTAATGAACGAGAGGTCCACAAATCGAGTGATCAAACCTTCCTACAGTTAGGATCGTCTCAAACCTCCTACTTGGTCAAACCTTCCTACAGTTAGGACCACAATCAAAATCCCCTCTCGATTCGTTCAATGAACGAGAGTTCCACAAATCGAGTGATCAAACCTATAAAAGTTAGGGTCATCTCACACTCCCACTCTCACTTGGTCAAACCTTCCTACAGTTAGGACCACAATCAAAATCCCCTCTCGATTCGTTCAATGAACGAGAGTTCCACAAATCGAGTGATCAAACCTATAAAAGTTAGGGTCATCTCACACTCTCACTCTTACTTGGTCAAACCTTCCTAATCGAGTGATCAAACCTATAAAAGTTAGGGTCATCTCACACTCTCACTCTTACTTGGTCAAACCTTCCTATAGTTAGGACCACAGTCAAAATCCCCTCTTGATTCCTTCAATGAACGAGAGATCCACTTTCAAATCAAGTGATCAAACCTTCCTACAGTTAGGATCACCTTAAACTCCCGCTTGGTCAAACCTTCCTACAGTAAGGACCAAAACCACAATTCATTCTCGATAAACGAGGAACCCACCTTTAGTTCGATAATCAAACCTTCCAACAGTTAGGGTTATCCGAATCTTTTTGATTCTCAGAGTGGAGATCCCACTCTTAGTTTCGCCTTCCCGGATTCTTGAAGTGGAGATCCCACTTGGAGTTTCCTTTTTCAACTAAAGATAGAATATAAAATTCTTCCTCTTCAGCTTTGAAAAAGAGAATATAAAATTCTTCCTCTCCCACATCGGGTTCGTCTTTGCCCTAAGAAGAAGACATCACTTTTTTTAACTCCTAAAATCTATGCCTCATAGGCACGGGGAATTTTATCCCGAATCCTGAGTAGGGGTAAGTCAACGCCTAACACGTGTTGCCGGTTTAGTCTTTCACCGATTAAAAAAGACACCAAAATCCAGTCTGGGGAATTTTTATCCCGAAGCCTAAGTAGGGATAAGTCAACGCCTAACACGCGTTACCGGTTAGTTCTTAACCGTAAAAAGAATAAAAGCCCACATATTCGATATTGTGGCAGGTTGTTATTAATAACACCAAAATCCGTGCCTCACACGCATGAGGAATTTTATCCTGAATCCTGAGTAGGGATAAGTCAACGCCTAACACGTGTTACCGGTTTAGTCTTTTACCGATTGAAAAAGACACCAGAATTCAGTCTGGGGCATTTTATCCCAAGCCTAAGTAGGAATAAGTCAACGCCTAACCCGCGTTACTGGGTGGTTCGTTCCCATAAAAACGACCAAGTCTACGTATTCAGCATCATAGCAACAAAAAATCCACACCTTTTATGCATGGGGAATTTTATCCTGAAGCCTAATTAAGGATAAGTCAACGCCTAACACGCGTTGCCGGTTAGTTCTTAACCGTAAAAGAACAAAAACCCACATATTCAACATTGTGGCAAGTTGTTATTCATAACGCCAAAATCCGTGCTTCACACGCACGGAGAATTTTATCCCGAATCCTGAGTAGGGATAAGTCAGCACCTAACACGCGTTGCCGGTTAGTTCTTAACCGTAAAAAAAGAACAAAAGCCCACATATTCGATATTGTGGCAGATTGTTATTCATAACGCTAAAATCCGTGCTTCACACGCACGGGGAATTTTATCCCGAATCCTGAGTAGGGATAAGTCAGCACCTAACATGTATTGCCGGGTAGTCTATTCACGTAAGAAAGACGAAGTCTACGTATTCAATATCGTAGTACTAAGAGAGTTAACTCTCTTAGCATAACGTCACATGCGGAACGGACTTAAACAATCCACATGTAAGCCCGATTCAAACGGTAATCGATAAAGGCACATCAAACCCGTTGAAGGCTGAGGGTTTGCCAAAAACCTTAAAGTCTATACCTAATACGCGTCGCCGTTTAGTCTTTTCACGTGACAAAGACGAAGTCTACCTATTCAATATCGTAGCACTAAAAGAGTTAACTCTTTTAGCATAACGTCACATGCAGAACAGACTTAAACAATCCGCATGCTAGCCTGACTCAAACGGTAGTCGATAAAGGCTTATCAAACCCGTTGATGGCTGAGAATTTGCCAAAAATTCTATAAATGTGAGTCATTAACGTATCAGCTTCATTAGTTGGTCTCGTGATTTGAGCATCCAACAAATTCGGAAGAAGATCCACACGTGCAGATGAATCAGCTTTAATAGTTGGTCCTGTAGCCCAATATTTGGGACTGCCACGCTCCAATGCCTTAAGAGCTTAAACTGTGTATACTCCAGCAAATGTACGAGTATAAACCGTGTTAACGCCAATCAACGCGTTGCGATAAAAATCAACGCCAATCAATATAAAACCAAAAGGCCAACGCCGAGCAACGCGTAGCCCTAGGTCAACACCGGTCAATGCGTTGCGACAAAGATAATCAGTTCGAAGTCAACTCAATGACACGAGCCAAAACTAACTCACCAATTTCGATTCAAGACTTCGACAACGATCAGACGATAAATGCAGCGTCGGAAGAACTTCATCTATTCGACAAAGCACTGGATAGACTGAAGGCTGAGGAAGTCAAGAATTGAAACAGTTCACAGGTCCTTTGACACCGACTAAAGGCGGGAGGACTATCATATCCAAAGCATTCCAGACTCCTCCATAAAAGAATGAGTCTGAAATACTTTGGAGGGGGTATCTGTAGACGTCTAAAAATGCCTATAGGTATCCATGCATAGCTCGAGACAGAGAGAAGGTGATGAACGCCACTATCTAAGTCTAAGAGGATTATCCGACGCCGATGAACACATGAAGAGAAACGGCGAACCAAATAGCCTATACACTCATCGGCCACCTCCAAGTGGCCCGTGTACTCACCAGCCACCAAATCGGCGAACCACGTGGCCCGCACGCTCATCGGCCACCGTCAAACTATCCATGCGTTCACGAAACGAATCGGGAAAGCGTACAAGTCAACAAAACGGTGAAATACGCGTAACGACGGGACAAGTCAAAACCCGAAAAACAGATAAAGCCCCTGGCAACCGAATCGTGCTAAAGCGACTCGGTCAGACCAGTGGCTCGGCCACGGGCCGAGCCACCAAATGGTGGTTCGGCCAGGCCGAGCCACTGACTGTTCGGCCAAAATTCGGTTTTTCGGTTCTTTTATGGATTCTTTCGGGATTTAGGGTTCCAACTGCTCTGATATTGTTGTTAGACAGTTACTAACTAAAGATAGAGGGAATCCCTCGTTTTGATCCAAGAAAACCACCAACCAAGCCTATAAATAGGGGCTCGGATGTTCATTTTTCGGGGAGGAGATGAAGAGGGAGAAGCGCTGCCGAATTGGAGAGTGAAGCCACGAATTTACAGCAAGGCTTAGCAGATCTTGGCGATCTCCTGCGCATAAAGAGTGGAGTTCGAGAGATCTGAGACCCGTCCCCTATTCCTCCGAATTTAAGCTTGGTCTTAAATTCTGAGAAGAGCCGTGATTTTGCTTAGTCAAAATCACTGCTACTACAATCACTTCCTTCGTGAAGCGAGAGCATTGATCACCAATCTATCAACCGGATCTGATCCGCGGTGGTCCTTGGATATTAATGTTCCCGGCACATGTAAAGATCACACGCAAGCAGCAGGTGATAAACGCTCGTTATGCTGTTTGACAAGAATCGTATCTTTTGTATTTTCATTGTATAGGGAGATCTTATAAAAAAGATCAACTTTTTTATTTGAGTTTATTGTAAACGATTAAAGTTGTAATAGATTCAATCACAATGGAAACATCGATTTTTGACCCAAACAACATGCACACACATAGTGTTAGAACACACTAACATATGCTTAGTGTGTTGGTTAATAATAGAAATCCTCTATATTAGCCATTAGAGTTTATAGATATTGAGTGAGTCTTAAAATATTTTATTTATACCTCATAGTAGTTCGAATCTAGAAAAACTCAAAGATCAAAGTTGTAGGTATCTTCAAAAGCTTTCTAACAAATCTTAAATCACCTCATTCCGAGGTTGGATGAGAAAGTTATAGCCAAAATACTAAAAACAGAATTCCAGAATATGTGAGTTTACAGTGTAGTCGATTACTATACCTTGTGGTCGACTACTAAGCAATTTTCTAACTTTATAGAATTTGTTTAGACTCAGTGTAGTTGATTACTATGACTTATAGTCGACTACAGATGTAGTTTTTCTAGATTTCAGGTTTTGAATAAGTGACCGTTTATAGCCATTTTGTGGACGTTAATTGAGTTTAAAATTATATCATTTCAGAGGCTATAAATAGGTTTAAACATCAGAAAATAAGCACCAAGTTTTGCACTTGTAAGATTCATATATTGTGCAAATTAACTCTCTAAACATTCAGTTTTTCAATCTGTTTTTCCATAAAAGAGAGTTTCTGATATTTCCTTTGTTCCTATCATTCTTAGAGCTTGTTTAGGCAATATTCAGAGAGTTAAAAAGATTGATAAGCCACTGTTACACGTTCACATCCATATTAAGGCTTATAGGATTACAATCGTACATTGCTTCAAAGAAAGGTTCTCTCGGTTTATGAGAGGGATTGATCTCTTGGTCTAGAGGTCGGTTTACAATTGACATGGTCTTATCAATTAGGTTTGCAATTTGCATGGTATTACAAATTGGTCAGGTTTGCTTTTGATTTTGTAAGGTTTTAAAATCATAGTGGAAACTCTCAAGAGAGATTTGCTTGGGGACTGGATATACACCGGGGAGGTGGAACCAGTATACATGCTTGTGTTTGTGATGTTCACTTTCTGAGATTGCCATTCTTTCTTTGCAATTTATAATCTACTTTGCAAACTCACCCTCTACTATTTAAGTATAAAGCTTCCGCATATTTTTATAAGAGCACACTCTATTCTTAAGGGTCGTGATCCTACACTTGGTATACATAAGCAAAATCAGACCCTACATTTGGTATCAGAGCGAGGTAAAAGATGACATCAATAAATACATCACAATTCAAAGAGGGATATTCCACACAATGACCACCTCTATTCGATGACACGAACTACAACTATTGGAAGTATCGGATGAAGATCTATCTCCAATTTCTTGGCTACGACCTTTGGAACGTTGTAGAGACTGAATTCACAAAGCCAACCACTCCATACACCGAATGGACAATTGTTCAAAGGACTAATGTGAATTTGGACTCAAAAGCAATGAATGCGCTATTTGTGCCTTGGACAAAAACGAGTTCAATCGCGTGTCTACTTGCAATTCAGCCCATCAAATTTGGCATACATTAGAGGTAACACACGAAGGTACAAATAAAGTTAAAGAATCTAAAATCTCTGTTCTTGTGCACAGGTTTGAGTTATTCAAAATGAAAGAACATGAGACGATCACTAAAATGATCACAAGATTCACCGACATCACCAACTCTCTAATTGGTCTTGGAAAAGAGTACACACAATTGGAGATGGTGAGAAAAGTTCTTCGTGCACTTACACCGAAATGTGAGAAAAAAATGACCGCAATTGAAGAAGTAAATGGTATCTCAACACTCACTCTTGAAGATCTTGTTGGAAACTTAATGGCCTATGAAGTACAATTTCAAGATAGAAGGGAGAGAGAACAACCAGAGAAGAAAGTCATTGTTTTAAATGCATCTTCCAACAACAATGAATCAGATGAAGATGATGAAGACATTGACTATCTCTCAAGAAAATTCAAAAAGTTCCTTATCCAAAGTAAGTATAAAAAGGTTAAAGATATTAACAATAATTTCATTTGTTATAGTTGCAATAGGGCAGGACACATGAGGAATGATTGTCCCCTTCTAAAGTCAAAGTCAAAGTCTATAAAACAAATTAAAATATAAGAAGAAGAAGGCTTTGGCAATGACATGGGATGATAACGATGCATCCTCTTCCAAAGAAGAAGAACAACAAAAAGAGGAATCTACACACTTGTGTTTCATGGTACAAGAAGATGAGGTATGCGATAATTTTAACAATGAAGAATTTTAGAAGCACTCAATGAACTTTATGTTAAATATAAGAATTTAAAGTCTAATTATAAATTATTAAAAATGAAAATAAAAGATTAAAGTTAGAATTAGTAACTTCAAATTCTTCACAAGTTGAAAAATTGAATAAACTAAATAATAATTTATTTTCTAAAAATAAATTATTGACTAATGATAATATTTATCTAAAATCGAAATGTGATAAATTAATAACTCGTATTTTAGGTTTAGATAAAGAAATGTGTTCTCTTAAACTCAAATATGAAGAGTTATTTTTTAATGTGAACAAATTTAACAAAGGAAAAGAAGACTTGACTAATTTTTATCTTTTCAAAAGTATACTAATCAAAAGTTAGGTTTAGGATATGTTCACAAGAAAAATGAATATGTTAATAGAACACATTTTGCATCATCTCATAAAGTATCTTTGCATTAGAAATCTATGTACATTTGGGTACTTAAAGATACTTGTTTAAATGAAAGAGATGATTATATTTCAAGTTTTAAGAAATTATTTGTAATTCAAAGAATTATATTTATGTTAATAAACGGAAACCAAATTCTAAGTGGATTTGGATTTCTAAGGGTTAATCCTTTTGAATATAATATAAAAAGGTACAAAAGTGCTTAATGTTTTATTAAGGTACCCGGGAAAAGAAAAATTTAACTAGAATTATGTTTATTTCTTTTTGCTAATAACAAAAGGGGGAGTTATATAGAAAAATTTAAATTTTTTTTACTAATGCTTTGATGCATGGGGAGTAAAAGGTTTTATCTAATGATTTCATACAGGGAGATTAAAATTTTTATATCTTAATAACATATATTTGTCATCATAAAAAAGGGGGAGAATGTTAGGAATATTGACCCAAGATTAGTTTGTTTTGATGATAACAAATATTATATGTTGTGTGTATTATGTGTTAACATTTGTTTTAAAGTATCTGAGCTATATCAACAATTATATTCAAAGAGATACTCAAGACATAGATGAGTTCAAGGAAAAATGAAACAAAAAAGAATATATGCTTTATTGTTAAAATATATTTTTACATTTTCTTTGCTTAGAAATTTGTACAAGCCTTGATCACTCACACACATGCACACACCTAGTGTTAGAACATACTAACATATGCTTAGTGTGTTGGTTAACAATAGAAATCCCCTATGTTAGCCATTAGAGTTTATAGATATTGAGTGAGTCTTAAAACATTTTATTTATACCTCATAGTAGTTCGAATCTAGAAAAACTCAAAGATCAAAGTTGTAGGTATCTTTAACAGCTTTCTAACAAATCTTAAATCACCTCATTCCGAGGTCGGATGAGAAAGTTATAGCCAAAATACTAAAAACAAAATTCCAGAATTTGTGAGTTTACAATGTGGTCGACTACTATGCCTTGTAGTCGACTACTAAGCAATTTTCTGACTTCACAGAGTCTGTTTAGACTCAATGTAGTCGACTACTATGACTTGTAGTCGACTATAGATGCAGTTTTTCTAGATTTCAGGTTTTGAATAAGTGACTGTTTATAGCCGTTTTGTGGACGTTAATTGGGTTTAAAATTATATCATTTCAGAGGCTATAAATAGGTTTAAACATCAGAAAATAAACACCAAGTTTTGTACTTATAAGATTCATATATTGTGCAAATTAACTCTCTAAACTTTCAGTTTTTTAATCTATTTTTCCATAAAAGAGAGTTTCTAATATTGCCTTTGTTCCCATCATTCTTAGAGCTTGTTTGGCCAATATTCAGAGAGTTAAAAAGATTGATAAGCCACTATTACACGTTCACATCCACATCAAGGCTTATAGGATTAGAATTGTACATTACTTCAAAGAAATGTTCTCTTAGTTTATGAGAGCGGTTGATCTCTTGGTCTAGAGATCGGTTTACAATTGGCATGGGTCTTGTCAATTGGGTTTGTAATTTACATGGTCTTGTAAATTGGTCAGGTTTGTTTTTGATTTTGTAAGGTTTTAAAATCATAGTGGAAACTCTCAAGCGGGATTTGCTTGGGGACTGAATGTACACCGAGGAGGTGGAACCAGTATACATGCTTGTGTTTATGATGTTCACTTTCTGAGATTGACATTCTTTCTTTGCAATTTATAATCTACTTTGCAAACTCACCCTCTAGTATTTAAGTGTAAAGCTTCCAAAGATTTTTATAAGAGCACACTCTATTCTTAAGGATCGCGATCCTACACTTGGTATACATAAGCAAAATCAGACACTACAAAACCTTGAGCAGTAGATTTAATGAAGTATGTTATTGTTGCAAAGGTTGAATATGAGATCGCTGCTTTGAAATTAATTATTGAAAAAGTTATGACTGACTGCATTGAATAGCGTAACTCGAGGTCTAAACAACAATTAGTGCTTAGGGGCATGACATGAGTAACTGAGGATTGTGCTAGCTAAGGCTAGGTTTCTTTCGATCATTGTGAAGAGTTAGGTTAGACCATTAGTTTTAAACAGATTTGAGGGTCTAATCTTTGAAGCTTACTGAATTTGGTTGTCATTCGGACAAACTCTAGTCATATTGAGGAAGACCTTTGTAAGAAGGAAGAGTGGACATAAGATTTTGATCCGAACACTATCAAAATATCTTGTGTTCCTATGTTTGTTTGCTTTTTGTTTTTCGCTTATTATATTTCTGTTGTATTTTTTGCTTATTATATTTCTGCTACATTTTCCAAGTCTTTTCGAAAAACTATAGCAACCATATTCACAACCCCCCCTCTAGGCTAGCATCCCAAGTCCAACAATTTTCATAAGAATTTATGATATCCGTCCTCTTTAATTCAAAATTTTAGAATTTATGATATTTATCCTCTTTAATTCAATGAAGATCTTAAACGTGATTTATTATTTATATAGAAGAAGAAAGAAGATAATAAACAAAGAGTTACATGGTGGATGGTTCACTTTAAAAAAAAACATACATAGTTACGTTAACTATTTTTTATATGTGTAGACTGTTGTGCGTTGCGAAAGCCAAACAACCAAACCAACGTACTACGAGAAATGAAATCAAACGAACGTCGAGAGAAGGCCAAACGAACCAAATCAATGCCACAAACACAAACAACCAATTTTAACGTGGTTCGGCAAGTTGCCTACGTCCACGGGGTAAGAAGGGGATATGGTTTTTTCACTAATAGAGAAGAAGAGTACAAACTGATATTATAAATCACTCAAACTCACCAATTAATCTCACCAACAAATCTCTAATTCTCTGCAAATAAAACCCTAACCAATAGCTCAAAAAATACCGTTTTCTGTGCTCCAAATATCTCCAATTTTCTTCTCAATTCTCTCTTCCAATTGTTCCATATATATAGAAATCCTAAAATCATAAACATACTAGGAATTCTAAAACAAAAAACAAAACAGATTAGAAATCCTAATAACCTGTTATCAAAACAGATTTGGAATCATGTTACCAAAACAGATTAGGAATCCCAATAACCTGTTACCAAAACAAATTAGGAAACATATTAGGAACCTGCTATCCAATAATTCTCCACATCGGTGAAGTTTTTTCAAAACTGAGCTGACACCAATACCAACCAAACGTCTCACTTGTTGCGTCTAGTACGAAGTGGAACAAATCCACGACAACGGACTCAATCCATAACAAATCGAGAACCCAAACGAGAATACGAACAAACTCCAAATGTCGGTATCAACTTACCAAACCGGCTACATCATAAATGACTGCCTACGTATCCTCTTGCCTAAGGAATCAAGCATTCACGTAGTTCAGCCAAACGGCCTCCAAAGGCCATCAATCAAATAGAAAAGTTTACAACTCTTTACTAATATCATCAACGGATCTGCAACTGATAGCGTTCCCAATGGCCCCAAACTAAAATAAATCAAACACCTCCACATGAGGTGAACTAATGGCCGTATCCAAAACATGTCCACCACCTACACTCGAATCCAAAACCAACTCATCATCTGCATCCAAATCCAAATGATCTCCAAACTGTGTCACCTCAGCTAGAATCCCAAACAATGCAGTATGATCTAGAGTATGTGGAGTAATCTCCACTCAATGTGAAGTAGCATCACCCTCCACCCGTTATGATATCCCAATAATCTGATCAACACTCTCCACCTACCGAGAGTCAAATGTGACATACATGCTTAGAACAAAATCAGAAGCTCCTAACATAATCAAACGAACTTTTGTATCCCAAATGTTCAATCGGATCAAATCTCACATCCTCGATGTGACCAAATACTGGGTAACCAAATATCCGACGCAACCCAAAATCTAAAGCAGCTCCACCAGATCCAAAATCTCCACACGCAGCAGTCAGCAACCTATGACCAAGATGACTCAAATATGTCGAAGCTCTAAAACCAAAACCAATGCTCGACAACCAACGCCGATCCCCCTCCAGTAAGGAACGACCCATCAAAACTGTCATCTCATCTCATCGCCCTAATGTCTCCACATTAATGAAGTGTCTCAAACTACCATGAGCTCGACACAAATACAAGAAATAACCCCTACCAAAGCTAGAACGATGGGTTACCTTTCTGCCAATACACTTCTTCCAATTATTATTGACTTCTAGGACTTCACACCAACGGGACCTGGTTGCAACCCACCAATGGCTAGAATAATCCCGAACTACAAAAACCAAATACCAATTACCTCCCAATGATGCCTCCTTGGAAGGCCCCCAAATCCCTGACTGAACACCACCTAAAAGACCCCTCGATCGATGGATAGAAGTGCCAAACTCCACATTGTTCTTCTTGCTCATACCAATGTGCTCAAAGGACTTCAATCTGCACGTCAAAGTACTCCTCAACAAACCATGCACAACATAACCAATCAAATAATCTAGCCTCAACAAATGCCACAATCTAGCCAAATCCAAAGAAGTCGTTAGCTCTCTATCAAACACCGTGCTCCCAATCAAATAATACAAATTATTCCTCCTGATGCCCTTTATTACAATCATGGACCCCAATGTAACCTTTAAATGTGAATCGACCAAGGTCACCCTATAGCCTGCTGCCTCCAAAACTCCAAGTAAAATGATGTTCTTCTTCAACTGAGGAACGAACCTCACTCTAACCAACTCCCGAATCAATCCATCACTCATCCTAATCCGAACGGTACCGATACCACCAATAGGACATTCATGATCATTACCCATGAGCACGACCTCTCCTTTACAACTCCTGAAAGCTGGAGAACCAATCCCTCCTAGGACAAATATGGTAAGAAGCACCCGAATCCAACATCCACTCTGTAGAGTCGGTAATACAAACTGACGGTAGTGCAGATAACGAGTAGCCCGGAGAATCTGAAACTGAATTATTACCACTAGCATTGACAACATTCACCTCTGAAGCTTGAATAGCTTTCCCTTTATTCTTCCTGGCTCGATCAACCAAGTTTGGGCATTCGACTTTCCAATGTCCATTCTCTTTACAAAATGCACACTGATTCCTACGAACTCCAAGATGTGCCCCTCTAGACTGTGACCTCCTACCACACGGTTTGGACTCTTTGCTCTTGCGACAAATGCCCCCACTACCAGCTCAACTGAAGTCTCTTTATCCTTCTTTCGAAGCTGATAATTCATAAGTGCAGCGATGACCTCACTATAAGAAAGAGATGCCTTCCCATTAATAAGAGTAAGAACGAAGGTCTTATATTCCTCGTCAGGCAAGGAACTCAACAACAATAACGCATTGTCCTCATCTTCAATCATCACATCTACATTCGCCAAATCCGTAAGAAGCTTCGTGTAGTGGTTCATGTGATCACTAATGGAGGTCCCCTTCTTCAATTGGAAGCGATAAAGTCTCCTCTTTAAATGCAAGCGGTTCTCTACACTCTTGGTCAAATACTTACCCTCTAGGATCTCCCAAATCTTCTTAGCCGAAGTCTTATTGCTCACATCAAATTTTAAATCTTGAGTCAAACAAGATCTAATCACACCACACGCCGTTCTATTCATCTTTTTCCAAGCATTCTCCTCAATGTCGTTCGGTTTCCCATCCAACTCCAAAGTATCTTCCAAATTTTACGCATTAAGCATATCCAAGACTTTACATCTCCAAAGACCAAAATTGTTTGTGCCATTAAACTTCTTCACATCTATCTTCATAGAGTGGATATTCAAACTTTGGACGGTCTTCACGCCGAAAATATCCTCCACAACTCCTTCTTTCTCGACCATCTTTCTCAAAACACCAAAACAAATGCGGAACAAATGAAGAATAGATCTAAAACTAAAAAAGATAGAGTCTTTACAAAAAAGATCCTACCTTTATCACCAAACGAAGCCCTAGGCGAGCCTCCAAAACGACCTACTTCTCCAAATAGCCCAAGTGTAGTCCGAGCTCTGATACAACTTGTTGGGCTTTGATACCACTTGTTGTGCGTTGCGGAAGCCAAATAACCAAACCAATGTGCTATGAAAAATCAAATCAAACGAACGTCAAGAGAAGGCCAAATGAACCAAATCAATGCCACAAATACAAATAACCAATTTTAACGTGGTTCGGCAAGTTGCCTACGTCCACGGGGCAAGAAGGGGATATGGTTTTTCACTAATAAAGAAGAAGAGTACAAACTGAGATTACAAATCACTCAAACTCACCAATTAATCTCACCAACAAATCTCTAATTCTCTCCAAACAAAACCCTAACCAATAGCTCAGAAAATACCTCTTTTCTGTGCTCCAAATATCCCCAATTTTCTTCTCAATTCTCTCTTCCAATTGTTTCATATATATAGAAATCCTAAAATCATAAACATACTAGGAATTCTAAAACAACAAACAAAACAAATTAGGAATCCTAATAACCTGTTACCAAAACAGATTTGGAATCATGTTACCAAAACTGATTAGGAATCCTAATAACCTGTTACCAAAACAAATTAGGAAACATATTAAGAACCTGCTATCCAACATAGACGATGTCACTAATCAAAGAAAAGCATGTATACAATTAAAATTTTCTTGACTATAATGAAATGCAATACCTTTTGGAATGAGAAATGTTATATGATCAACCCATTTCTCATCTGTTTGCATGTTTATTCCGGAGATAATAAACATGAATAAGCACCTCCTGTACTACATTAGTGATGCTTGTATTTGTTTCTACTTTTGCAACACATCCTTCCGTAACCAAATTATACACAATTTGAAACTCCAATACACTTTTCAATTGCGCATGTGTTACAGCTGGAAAAATATCTTATGCTTTTGCTCGAAGAGAGCAAAAGGGTTTGAGTTGGTTAGTATTTATTAGCTAAATTGTTACGTTTAGCCTTCACTTTCCGTGATATTCTTTTTTCATATACAATTGCTCAAAACTTTTTTATTTTTTTAACTTTTTAAAAGCACTTTCATGGAAAACTTGGAATATTAATTTTGAAGAACACTTACACTAAGCTAGCAAGCTCTATATATCAAGAGATGACCATCTCATCCCCATGCCAAGGTGTTAGACTTATCCAAAACTGCAAAGACTGTATTTTATTTATTTATTTATTTTCCTCTTTTCCTTTTCTTTCACGTCTTAAAATATTTATCAGAGCGATCCGATTTAAAGCTATATATAGTCGACCGCGCGTGTAAACCTAACAACCACATATATACCCGGCCGTATGGTCCATACCTTGCAAATCCTATAGCTTAAAAAATATTAAAAGTTAGAAATCTCGCGGAAAAAATAGTCCTAATACATTATATCTTTTTAATGGATGCATGTATTGATCAGTTGTAAGAAGAAAATATGTAATGATACATTAATCAAGAGGTGAATACACTAAATCCTGAAGAACTTTCAGCATTTCGTAGCAAACCCCAATAATGTTCAAAATCGCACTAAACCTCCAATAAATTTTATAGAGAACCCCAATATCTTTTGGGAAAATTACACTAAACTCCTAATAACTTCAAAAATGCCTTTTTATGTTGTTTGTGGGTCGAATTTATGGATGTTATCTGCAAAAACGCAAAAACTTATTGAGGGTTTTCAGCCGTTCCAAAAGTTTTTTTTTTTTGAGAAAAAGGATGGATTACCAACATAGTAATCCAGCCAGCTAAATTAAACAAAATTGGAAGGATGGATTACCAACATAGTAATCCAGCCAGCTAAATTAAACAAAATTGGTTGTTACAAAAAAAGTATTCATCCCCAACCATAACATAGTAATCCAGCCAGCTAAATTAAACAAAATTGGTTGTTACAAAAAAAGTATTCATCCCCAACCATGAATGAATACCCTGGAATATCAGAGTTTTACAGTAAACTTCACCTAATCTCTTCTCCCCCTAGCAATTGATAACAAAATATCAAAAACTATATCAAAAGACCAACCCATATACATTTTTTCATATTTAGACCACAAAAACAGACTTCTTTCTTGAGCTTAGTCTTCATTCCAGCAGATCAATCACCCTCCCAGCTGTGCAAACAGAAGAGTTTCCAGCAACTGAAGCAGCTTTTTTCCTCCTCCTCTCTTGTAGTCTAGCTGCACGATCAGATATCTGAGAACCTATCCAAAATTTTGCAAAAGTCAAAATTTTATTCAAAAGTTCTAATGATCTCCTTTTCTTATTTGAAAAAATTCTATCATTTATTTTCTGCCAAATACACCATGTAAGAGAACAAAGAATCACATCTCTCTCTATGTTCCCACTATCATACTTCTCATTACTCTATTTCTTCCAAATATCTTTTAAAGAAGATAAATTGAAATCTTTCTTGATATTCAATTTAAATTGGACAGATCTCCAAATTGAGTATACAAACTCACATTTAACAAAAAGATGAAGATGATTTTCCTCCTCCTTGGAACAAAAACAACACAACACATCCATATGAACTCCTTTCTTTGCTAAATTCTTTTTCGTGTTTAAACCACTTCTTAAAGCCAACCAAACCAGAAATTTCACTTTTAGAGGAACAGAAAGCTTCTAAAGATTTAAGCAGTCATACCTTAAGCCTCCATCAATAAGAAAATGTTAATATGATTTAACAGTAAACTTGTCTTTTGCTTCCCAAATCCACTTTCTCTTATCCACCTTGTGAACAAAATTAAAAAGCATAATATTGTTCAACATATCAAAATATTGAAATACCAGATTTCCTATCAACTGTTTTTGAAATTTAATATCCCAAATCCATTCATTATTTAATTTTTTCCTCAAACTGGCAATAGTAGCAAAAGGGGATGATGCAATGTTATAAAGAGGAGGAAACATAGAAGCCAGTGTATTTGCACCTGTCCATTTATCAAGCCAATAAAGAGTTTTATTTCCATTCCCCACTTCTACACAAGTACTGCATATGTAAAACCCCGAAAATTTGAATATAGTGTGATAAATAATTATAAATATGTTATATGGTAAAAAATAATGTATTTTGATGTTTGAGTATGATAGGAATTGATTTGAGATCAACTCAATGTATATTTGTGAATATATGAGTGTAAATACACAAAACATGCACAAAGTGTGAATATATGAGTGTAAATACACAAAACATGCACAAAAGCAAATAGTGATAATCTGAGAATTTTGACTAGTTGAGAGTTTCTATGTTTTTCATACTAATTCAGTTATAATCTGGAAGAGTATATAAGAACAAAGTTGTAGGTCTCTTCAATAGCTTTCCAACGAATCTTAAATCACCTCATTCCGAGATCGTATGAGAAAGTTACAACCTTTTTACCGAACCCCAGTCTGAGCATGACCCAGAACTCTGAGCAGTCGACCGCCGTGGTCGCTGCGGTCGACCGCTCAGCGTACAGACGCCAGTTTCAGTTCTGTTTTGGGTTGGTTTTGTTTATACCAAACCCGGTTGTTACTCTACTTATATATACTCGTTTTGAAGCCCTCAGAACCCTCTTTGGAACCCTAATAGCCTCAGCCCCCTCCTCTCCCTTCCTCAAACCCTAGTTTGCATTTTTGGTGATTTGGGAGGAGCTTCGAAGGATTTTCAGCGGATTTTCTTAGTGTTTCAACAAAGGGGATCATTCTCCTACAGATCTAGGAGCTCAGAGGCGAGTAACATCTCGCCCAACTCCACCCTTTTCGTTTTTATGCTTAAATTGAGATTTAATCCGATTTTATTGAGCCTAAATCGTATTTTATGTAGATAAAGTAGATCTTTATGGCGTAAGATGTGAGAATCATATATTTCAGTTTTAACAGTTCACTAATGATTTTTAATTGAATGAGATTTTGATCTGAAACGTTTTTATGAAGGTTTAAATCTATTATTACTGTTTAAGAACTTTTAAAATCATGTTGATTAAAGTTTGGGATTTTTGGTAATGAGGTTTTAACTATTTAAACTTATTGTTTACTGCAATATATCACTATTGAAATGTTTAAATTAGGTGGGTATAGAAATTCCTAAATTGTTAATGAGTTTCGAAGCTGACAGAAACCCAGACTAGGATTCTGTACGCTTGGCGGTCGACCGCAGCGGACTCAGCGGTCGACCGTCGCGAGATTTTGGCTAGCAGAATCCCTTCTGCTCTTTGAACGGTCGACCGGCATGACCTCTGCGGTCGACCGCCGCTCAATTTTGAGCCCAGTGAGTTTCGGCTCAGTGAGCGGTCGACCGGAGGGGTCTCTGCGGTCGACCGCCGCACTGTTTGTTTTGCCCTGTTTATTTTTGTTGAACCTTACACTTGTTCGAGTGCTTGCCTTGATCATATAACTTTGGTTCTCAGTTTTATTAAGTATCTATGCATGATAGATGGCTTGAAATGCCAGTTTAGAATCACACACCGATTTGAGTGTGAAATTTGTATAAGTACATCTCCTCATACATCTCATCGACGATTACTATTTGGCCCATGTGGTGGGAAAACTAGGTTAAACTCAGTCCTTGTGTTGGACAAGCACTACCCCCCTTAGTCCTCGTGTTGGACATACCTCTTAGTCCTCGTGTTGGATACACATTGCTATTTAATCCTCGTGTTGGATATGCATTACCACCCGGTCCAGGCGTTGGACAACGGTCACATCCGGTCCAGGCGTTGGACAACGGTCACTTCCGGTCCATGCGCTGGACAACGGTTACACTCAGTCCATGAGTTGGACATTTATTTCATGTAGTCTATGTTCTGGACACTTAATCATTTTCTGACACGTCACCCATGTGAGTATGATATGACACGTCACCCATGTGAGTATGATAATTCATGTAGGTCATTACCTAATACTGTATTTATGTCTGAGATGGGTTGTATTTCCTTTTACTTGTTTTCTGTTCCCGTATTAGACTCCGGGTTTGGTACTTAGGGATTTTCAATTTGAGATACAAGGTATATACATGAGGGTTTCCTTGTTTGGATTATTTCGCTCGACGTACCTATGCTCGTGTTGAAATTCCTAAGTACTAAGACCCCCTTTGCTTCAGGGAATTTGTTTATACATATACATTTTGTGATAACTGTATTTTCTTATACAACGAGCTCTCTCCCTTGGAGTTGGTTGTGATGTTGCTCGCTAGCGCTTTGACGCTCGTGGTCCCTCCCCCTTTCAGTTCACGAGCCAGGAGCCCGGAGAGTCGCAGGTTGATGGTGACACACTTTAGTGTTCAGCTATCTTTTCTAGCTATGCTTTATGTTGGAGCTCCACTGTAGTATTTGTTAGACATTTGAGGACTATGTTATAATTGTTGTAAAGGCTGTATGCCTTATTTCCTTTACTCAGACTTATTGTATTTGAGGCTTGTTGAAAACTCCAGTTTGTTCATTTCAGACTTTGACTTTGTACTTCGGTATGTTGGATGATGAAATGTTATTATGATCTCTACCATTTCATCAGCTATTCTCTGTATTATCTTTTACTTGCTTTTGTACCAACACCTGTTATTGACTCTACTAGAGTGATAGAATTGTGATGGTGAAACATGTTAATGCACGGTGTGGTGCATGGCAGATTTGACATTCTTGGTTTCACCTAGGACTGCAGCCTTGTGTGAACCCAGGGGCGTCACAGCATAAAAAGCTATCAACATTAATAAAAATATTCCTCCAGAAATGAGATAGGGATCTTTTGTCAGAACAAAAATAATCTGACCAATTTTTATTCTCAAAATACTTGTAGAAACTTATTTGTTTCCAAAGATCCATCTTATCATCAAACCATTTCCAAATCCATTTTCCCAACAAAGCTTTATTCATAGTTCTCAAATTTATAATACCCAAGCTACCTAACTTTTTGGGTCTGCATATCTCTTCCCATTTAACCAAGTTAGAAGAATTCTTGTGTTCCAAAGAGTCAGTCCATAAAAATCTTCTCCTCATCATATCAATTTTATCAATAAGTCACCCTGGGAATAAGAAAAAAGACATCCAAAAAATTGGCATAGAGGAAAGAACTGCATTAACAAGCACTAATCTTCCTCCACTTGATAAAGATTTTCCTTTCCATAAAGTTAATCTTCTTTCAAACTTATCAATTACAGGAGACCAATCCTCTTTTTTTAATTTTCTAGGCCTCAAAGGAACTCCAAGATAAGTGATAGGAAAACTTCCACTTTTACAATTTAACATGTCAGCCAGATTATGCTGCAAGATCTCATTATCTTCAAGAGCAATAAGCAAACTCTTGTTGAAATTAATTTTTAATCCAGATGCTAATTCAAAACAGTATAAGATCAATTTCAGGACTGTAAGCTGCTCTCTTTTATTTTTACAGAAAACTAGAGTATCATCAGCATATTGAAGGTAGCAAACCTTCTGGGTCATATTAATAGGACCCAATCCTTCTATAAGAGATGCTTCAGCTGCTAAATTCAACATACTGGTAAAAGCATCAGCTGCCAAAACAAACAAAAGAGGAGATAGAGGATCACCTTGTCGAACTCCTCTTTTAGACATAATCCAACTACCAATTTTTCCATTTGTGTTAATGGCAGACATACCTCATTTTAGGCATACATTCACCCAATTTAACCATTTACTTCCAAAATTTTTTGCCTTCAAAACTTTCAAAAGAAAATTCCAATCTAGCATATCACAAGCTTTCACAAAATCTAACTTTAAAAGTATTCCTCCTTTTCTATTATTTTGAAAACAATCATTAATAATTTCCTGAGCAGCAGCTACCCCATCAATTAGAAATCTGTTTTTTATAAAACCTGACTGAACAGGATCAATAAGAAATTCCAGCTTGGGATTCAATCTGTTAGTCAACACTTTTGTAATTATTTTGTAGACCACATTAAGTAAACTGATAGGTCTGTAATCATTAACTGTTGTAGCTTCATTCTTTTTTGGAATAAGAACAATATGAGCATAGTTGAGTCTATTTATTTCCAATCTTCCTTCATAAAGTTCTTCAAACAATCTCATAATATCAACCTTCATAGTCTCCCAAAATTCCTAAAAGAAAATAGCCGAAAAACCATTAGGACCAGGAGATTTATCATCTTTCATATCAAATATAGCTTTATGCACCTCATCCTCAGTAAAAGGATTTTCTATATCTCTAGAGTTCCAATCCACTGAAGGAAAGATTTTATTCCAATCAAGTTGACATCTATAAGGCTCCTTTTGACCAAAAATTTGTCTATAATGAGTATAAAAAGCTTGAGCTATACCTTCTTCAGAGCTAACCTCCATCTCATTAATGAAAATAGAGGCAATCAAGTTGTTTCTTTTTCTACCATTAGCAATCTTATGGAAATATGCAGTGTTGTTATCACCTTCTTTTAGCCAATGTGCTTTAGATCTTTGTTTCCACATTTGTTCTTCCTGAAATAAAATTTCATTCAGCTGAGAAGAAACATCATTTTTCTTGATCAACTCATCATCTTCTAAATCTCTATTTTCCTCAATGACTTCCCATTCCAGCAAATTATCCAATAATTCTTTTTTCTTTTGTCTGATACTATAAAAATTAGAATGTGTCCATTGATTAATGCACTTTCTCATGAATCTCAATTTCCCAACAATATTTTTGGCTGCAGATACACTCTTAGGAGCACAATTCCACCACAGAGGTATTCCTCTTTTAAAATCTTCAGATTGAAGCCAAATTTTCTCAAATCTGAACTTTTTGACAAACTGTTGATTATCACCACAATCAAAGCTAATGGGAGCATGATCTGATAATTGACTACTAAGCCCTTGTTGTTTTGAAAAAGGAAACAAGTCTTCCCACTCAGAGTTAAAAAAACTCTATCCAGCCTAGCTAAAGTAGGTGAACTTCTTTTATTTGACCAAGTAAATTTTCTCCCATGTAAAGGACTGTCAATTAACTCAAGATCATTAATCACTTCACGGAATTCTTCCATCTCCTTTCTATGATTATGCTTACCTCTTCTTTCATCAGCATTAAAAGTCACATTAAAATCACCCACAACAACCCAAGGACCTGGAAATTTGTTTTTAACAGCTTTAAGTTCCTGCCAAAACAACCTTCTCTCACTATTGCAATGGGGACCATAAACAGATGAAATAGTCCAAACAATACCATTTCTCTTATTTTGTAACATAACAGTCAAAACATATTCTCCAATTAACTCTTGACTTTTTTTCCATTTACTATTGTTCCAACCAATCATAATACCTCCTGAGGTTCCATTAGCGGGCAAAAAAACCCAATCAAATATATTACCTCCCAAACTTTTTAAAATCCTGTAATCAACACTACTTAGTTTTGTCTCTTGTAAACAAATAATCTCAAATTTGTTAGCATACAAAAATCTTTAATGCCAAATCTTTTAACGCCAAATCTTTTAACACTTAAACCAAGACCTCTCACATTCCATGTAATTAACATATTATTAGCAAAAAACTCCTCAAAATCAACAAGAAAGAGCAAAGACTACTCAGAAGTAGCCCTCTCTTTCTCCATCTGCCTCACTTTTTTTAAGGGGTCAAAATCCCCCTGAGGCTCAAGAATAATAGCACATTTTGAAGCTACACTTTGCATTTTCTTATTGGAAAAAGCATCAAATAAAATAGGAACAAACGAAGAACCCAGGTTAGAGAGATTTTCACCTGATCCACTCACTGACATACCTTGAGATTGCAATATTTTATTTTTTGTAGCTGCCCTTGCAGTGGCTCTGTCTAAAGCAGTCATAGGCTCAAGGTCCACGAATCTGGAACATCTACGAACATATGCCAATTTAGAATTTGCAACAAGCTCGTGATCTGGAGGAGGTAAACAATTAAGAGCTTGGACTGATAATATCTCATCCTCTTTCTCTGAATCATTCTTTTTATTGTAGAACTGATGTAATGATTCCATCAGCCATTTATCATTATCTTCAGCTTCACCGATCATAAGAGATTTACCTTTATCATCCTCTTTTGTGGCAGAATCTTCTTCCAAAACAACAGAACATAAAAGACTTTTCTCCACAACAACTTCCCTATCACTGTCATCCTCTTTACTCAGAAACAAATCAATCCTCTCTTCAGAAATATGAAACTCCTCAACTTTGTCTTTCTCCTTTTGAACATTGAACATACCAGAATCTAAAATTGATTGATCCTTCAACTTATTATTAGGCTCTACATACCTTTCTTCCTCCTTCTCAGTCGTTTGTTTTAACTCAGCCAGCACATCAGAAACATCCATTTTTTCAGAATCTCCCAGATCCTTTACAAATATATTTCCTTCTGACTTATTCTTTTGATAGAAGTTCCTTGCTTCATTCCACAATCTGGTTGTTGGTGTACCCCATGGATTGTTTCTCAAATCCTGTCTAACATTCCAAGAATTTGAATCAGAATCTCTCAAAGAAGAAGACTCAGTTCCACTATCTTTTCTTCCTTTAAACCACTTATCATTATAAGAATTTTGATTGTTATCTTCTGAATTATCCACTTTTTGTTTCTTTTTATCAGCTTCATCAAAATCACCCATAACTGACATGATGGATACTTCCACATTATATTGATTTTTCCCCACAACAACTTTCAAAATCTTAGGAATATCAATATACTCCAAACAATTAACCAACATAACTGCATCTATCAAAGCAGTACCTGCATTTGTTAAAGAATCAAGCTCCAGTAAGTCAGCAAAAGGTTGAACCATTAAACCAAAAGCTTCTCTACTCCATAAATGTGGCGGAACTCCTTTCAACTTAATCCACACCTGAGCATTTCTTTTTTCAACAATATTTCCTTCCCAAGCATTCCATCTCCTAAATTTGATTTTACATGATCTAAGAGTAATAATACCCATCTTAATCACTTCTTCCATTTGTTTCCAAGGTTGAATTTTGACCAGCACTTCGCCATTAGTAAACAAACGAAGATCCCAATACTTATTCATGGGGAAAAAAATTCTCAGATCAAGCTCTAGCCTTTCTAAAGAGACATTACCCCCTTCAATGAACGAAATTATAGCAAAATTTCTAAATTTCTGGAAATCAGAATTAATCTCTCCTTCAAAACGAAGAATAGCAGTGAAAAAATGAGGGCGCTCACTAGATATTTTCAATTCCGCTTCCAAATCACCATAATCTCGAGGACCCAGATCTTGAAACTGAGAAGAATTATCATGAACTTTTTTTTCATCCACATTAGAGAGCGGCCTTTTACCCTTATCTTTATGAAAAGCTACATCCTGGTTACTTGATGTTGAAAACCCTGTAGCCTCCCTTTCCCGACGCCATTGCCAAGGGTTAGCTCTACCAGATCTTCCATTTCTAGAGTTTTGTTCCCATCTGCCTCCCGCACCACTATCAATAGTAGATCTGCCTCCAGTCTGGCCTCTTCCTCCATTAACACCAAATCTTCCTCCTGGACCTCGACCTCTTGCACCAAATCTGGTACAATTTCTGGCCTCATGACCAAAATCATTACACTTGAAACAGAGGATCGGATCCCTACAATTTTTCGCCATATGATTTGCACCACCACCGCGAAAACACAGATGATCTCTTCTAATGATCTCCACAGAGACAAAGCGAGAATGAAGTTTATTTTTTACCAAAGGAGAAGACGGCGTTTTTGGGTTTTTTTTCACAACTTTAACCCATTCACCTTCCTTAATCACCGACGTTGATTCAACGATATTTTTATTTGAGCCAATCTCAACCGGTGATTTCAACTCAACCGTGGTTAACTCAACTGCAGGAACAGTACCCCCAGTTTCCAAAACAATGGGCTGTTCAGAGTTAGGCTTCAAAAAACCAGCAGAATTATTTATGACTTTTTCGCCCCAAATACAATGGGCCACAAAATTTTTTGAATCAAAAACTGTAGGTCCATTAACCATCAAAATTTTATTTGACTCCATCAGAAAATCCAATAGTTATCAAAGATTGATCCAAGAAATCAATTCAAGATTTTCTAATCAAAGAAACTCCAACAGATTTAATCCAAAAAAATGAACCCAATCTTGCTACAAAAGAAACAAGAACACAAACAAAAAATTTCGTAAGAAGAAAATAAAACCCTAGATCCCCAGTTAGAATGGAGGACGATGAATCCCCAAGAGAAACTCTGAAGAAATCAAAAATTCTAAAGAGATCAGAGACAAAGAAAAAATCAAAACCCTAGGAGCTCAAATCGCTAGAGAATCGCCAGAGAATTCCCTATTTTTTTGTTTATTCTTTTTATGATTGGAATGTCCTCCCAGCCGTTCCAAAAGTTATTAGGCTTTCTTGCTATTTTGAAAATCTTGGGGGTTTACTGCAACATGATGAACGTTGGGGTTCAGAGTAATTAACCCTTAATCAAACGCAAGGACGTCCAATTTAATTAGAATGCTTTCTCCTCAGGATCACACTCTACATACATCCGAGCTTTACTGAATATTTTCTCATTCTAATTATAACAATGCAAGTACGCAAGTTCTCCAAAGTTCAAGGGAGCAGCCAAACTAACGAAAAATGGAGAAATCTTGCATAGCACAATGACGGGTCTTAGTGTATGAAGAAATGCCTGATTTATCTCTATACTCCGAATAAAGATATGGTTTATTTTTATTTTATAAAGAAAAGAGCTAATGGTACATTAATTTCATGAACTCCCATCTCTTTACTACACCACATACATTGAATGTATATATGTCGTGTTATACGATCCAAAGTCAGTTTTTGATAAATGATCCTATAATCATGCAGACTCTTCAGTGTTCAAACAAGCAGACAAAATAACTACAAATGGAGAGGAAAACATCTTACAGATCAATCGCGGGTGAACAAATTTGATATACTTACGTGCACGAAATATAAACCATCAAAGGTCGAGTCAAGATCCAATACGAAATTATTACCAGCAAGGAAAAGTTTAGTTTCCCTCCTTGATTATTTCTGCGTTTTCTATTGTAGTAAATTGTCATGCAAACATAAATTTATGAAAACGTCGTATTATCATATCAGAATTCATGATATGCACATGTATACTTTGATTCCTTATTGATTGTAGGTTAGGTACCATGGATAACTTCAAATTCTATAGCATCCACAACCCGAAAAGATATTTAGAATTAAATCAAGTCCTATCCACAAGGGATATTAGAGTCAAATTCCTTACACCCAACATTTAATTTGGACACATCAACGAGCAAATGATATCCACTTATTAATGCTCTTTAGATTCTGGTCTATTTTGGTCCTTCGTTAATAGAATTTTTATCAGTACCATAAATGGCGCTACAATTAACCTAACAAGTGTTGATTTCGCGCAAATAGATTTTTAACATGAAATAAATTTTTTATTGGATTTATTTCACTGTGAACCATCACTAAATTATGTCCAATTTCACGTTAACACCTATAATTATCCGAGTTTAAAATACAACCTTATGGTACCTTTTGTCAAATGGGTGGTTGGGGATGGGTTTTTGGTGGATCATAAATAGGTGGGCACATTTGTGCACATTTGTCCATTTGTAACCCATTTAACATTCGCTAAATGGGTCACTCCTTACCCTCTCATTTATTAAATGAGTGGTCCATGGGTGACAAATTAAATAACCCATTTAGCTCTTGGTATTTTATATATGAAAAAGTTTCAAGGGTCTATTTGCAAATGTGAGGGCAAACTTGCAAAGTTTTAAAGAGCTATTTGCAAACTTTTGGGG
This sequence comes from Asparagus officinalis, assembly GCF_001876935.1. Lineage (NCBI taxonomy): Eukaryota > Viridiplantae > Streptophyta > Magnoliopsida > Asparagales > Asparagaceae > Asparagus > Asparagus officinalis. Next base: position 25,504,616 of record NC_033799.1, on the reverse strand, counting down.
CCTTTCTGAAAATATTTGTGGTGCAAACATGGGAGATTTTTGCAAAATAACGAGGGGATTTATGTAAACTTTTAGGGTGCATTTTTGCAAACTTTTAGGGGTTTTCAGCAAATTGCCAAACTGTTAGGGGTTTTTAGCAAACTTATGGAGACTTTCTGCATATTTTAGGGAGATTTTTGTAAATTTTCAAGAGGTTTCTACAAATTTTTAGATGGTTTTCTATAAACATACAAGGGGCTTTCTGCAAACTTTTAAGAGTCTTTTTGCGAACATTTGAGAGGCTTTGTACAAACTTTTAGAGGACTTTTTACATTTCAAAGGCTTTGTACAAATTTTCAGAGGACTTTTTACAAACTCACAAACAACATATCAAATTTCAAAACAATCAGCAGCACTCTGTAAATTTAGAATCTATAAAAATATCCTCAAAGTTTTAAAAACTTGCAAAAAACCCCCTCAACGTTTAAAAAATTTCAAAACAACCTTAAAGTTCAAATTACAAAAAACCAATAGAAATTTCTAAACTTATAATGAAATCTGAAAATTTCATGCAGCCCCTATAAATTTAATATTTACAACAAATACCCTTAAAGTTTTAAAAATTATGAAAAACGCCCTTCAATGTTTTAGAATTACAAAGACCACCCTAAAATTTTAAAACTAGCAGATGACACATGAAATCTAAAAATTAACAGTGGCCCCCCTATAAATTTAGAAGTTGTAAAAAAACACTGTCACGCCCCGCTTCCCAAAATACCCGGGAATCGGAACGTGAACAAGCCCGCGACGTATTAGATTGAGAAGAAATATATGTAGGCATAAAAAATTGCCTATAGGTTCTCGCATATAGCTCGAGATAAAAAAAAGACGATGAATGTCACTATCCGAGTCAAGGAGGATTATCTGAGTCAAAGGAGATCATTTGATATTGTAGAGAAGCTAAAAAGCACACGAAATAAGTCGGCGAAGCGTACGAGTCTGTGAAACATGCTAAACGATAAAGGAACAACTCAACCAGGAGTTGTGCTTTATCCACAAAAGGGTGAAGTACCATGTGTGTCTCATCTACTCTATGAGCGTTTTGCCTATGGAAAGTTGTAGATCTCTTCGTCATCTTTCCAACGTACCTTGGATCATCTCATTCCGAGATCGGACGAGGGAGTTAGAGCTAAAATACCCGAGACAACACAAACTGTCTCAGAAGTGCGAGACAGACTTCACTGTCTCGGAATGCGAGACAGTCATGACTGTCTCGCACCAAATATGAAGAAGGTCAAAAGACAAAAGTTGTAGATCTCTTTGTCAGATTTCCAACTCATCTTGGATCATCTCATTCCGAGATCGGACGAGGGAGTTAGAGCTAAAATACCCGAGACAACACAAACTATCTCAAAAGTGCGAGACAGACTTTACTGTCTCGGAATGTGATACATTCATGACTGTCTCGCACAAAATCTGAAAAAGGTTAAAAGACAAAAGTTGTAGATATTTTCGTCAGCTTTCCAACGCATTTTGGATCATCTCATTCCGAGATCGAACGAGTGAGTTAGAGCTAAAATACCCGAGATAATACAAACTGTCTCTGAAGTGCGAGACAGACTTCACTGTCTCGGAATGCGAGACAGTCATGACTGTCTCGCACCAAATCTGAAGAAGGTCAAAAGACAAAAGTTGTAGATCTCTTCGTCATATTTCCAACGCATCTTGGATCATCTCATTCTGATATCAGATGAGGGAGTTAGAGCTAAAATACCCGAGATAGTACAAACTGTCTCGGAAGTGCGAGACAGACTTCACTGTCTCGGCCATAGAGTTGGTTACAACACATTTTTTTTGACGGTTTTTTGGCTTCATAACTACTTGAGATCAACCATAAACGTGGGGAGAGCGTTACAAACTGAAAGGAGACCCACTAACATCATAAAAGGATGGTATTTAGGTAGTGGGACGATGGTTACAAAAGGGGGGCTGATTAGAGAGCATCCAATGGGGGGCTGATTAGAGAGCATCCGATCGAGCACTCGAGAGTGTAGGCGTCAAAAATTGCTTACAGACGTCTAAACACCACTCAAAACAACATAGAAGAACGATATACACGTCATCTGGCAGCACTGTGGCGCGGCAGCCAATGGTGCCGCGGCTAAGGCGCGGCAGCCCATGGTGCCGCGGTTAAGGCGCGGCAGCCTAAGGTGCCGCGGCTTAGGCGCTGCAATCTATAGTGCCGCGGCAGTTAAAGAAGGATGCTGTGGTAGTTATAAGGCAGTTATTTGATGATGTTTTGAAGTCTACGTGGCGGCATATCAGAAATAGAACGTGTGCTGACGTGGACAAGCAGTTAAACCACGAAAAGAGTGGTTAAAGGTCGTGGGAGAGCGGTTTCAAGCACGATGGAACGTGCTGATAACCGCCTTTTTGGCCGCGGCAGCCTATAGCGCCAATAGACGCGACAGTGTAGACTGCCACTGAGCGGCCAAAGAGAAAATACTCGGTCAGTGTATTTCACCCCGTTTCAACTGTGGTGCACTGAGACCCCTATAAATACCTCACACACGAGATAAAGGGGAGAGAGCATTTTGGAGCAGAAGAGGCTTGAGCTTTCAGTGATTTTGAAGAAGAGAGAGAACTTTCACCCTTTGACAAGCATCATTCGGTGATTCCTAGAGATCTAAGCTCAGACTTGATCTTTGGAAGAACGGACATCTTACATCGATAAGATATTCGTTTCCAAATCTTTACTTCGATAAATGAAGGAGAGATCCCTAAGCAACCTCACGATCTTTGAATCGGTGGTCAACGAGCCAAAGCACTCACGGCACAGGCAAAGACCCACAAAGCAGGAGTTGATAGACAATTTCTGTGTTATTTTCTCGAGAGTTATATTTTCTTTTATTTTCATTGTAATTTCTTGTAAACACATCAAAGTTTAATGGAATCTGCAATGGAAACGACTTTCGCTGAAAACAGATCCAAACAACGATCCTGCGTTTGTTTCTAAAAAGTTGTAATTTTTCTTTTGTTGTGTAAAAGAAGTCTTATAAAAAGACTATCTCTTTCGAATTTATTGTAATCGACCGAAGATATAATAAATTCCATAACAAAGTCAACTTTTGCTGAAAATAAACTGGCGACCATAGTGGGAGCCAACGGTCTCGCTGCCGATCAAGATTCCAGTTGAATCCACGGTCGAATACGAGTTCGACCAAACCAAGTTTGAGGAATATCTCTCATCACCCTCTTCAAGATCTTCATTGTCTCACAAGTACAAGAGGATCTCACCATTGAAGAAGACTTACACGCCAAAGAAGGCACGAAATGAAGACTCTCGCCTGATTGTTGCTGAGGATTCTACTCACAACACCTTTGTTCGCGATGACTCTTATCTAGTTAAAGAGTCATCGAATCAAAGCCCACCGGCACTGACGAAGAGGACTCGTCAGAGACAACGTCAGCGCTGCGCTCGCCAAATAGCTAAGGCCTTGGAACAAACCGACGGGGTTCGTTATCACGCGGACCTAGAGTCGAGGAGGCACCGAGTGGTTCTGTCGTCTCAACAACCAACCATTCATATCTCCGATAAACTAACGACAGATGAATAGATTTTTGTTAAAAGGGCTCGCTCGACCCTCAAAGAACGTACACAAAAACGTCGTGCAAACGCTGCTCATGCCCGTTCTCTCTTACAACAAAGACGAGAAAGAAACGAGAAATTGGTGGCCAAAGAACCACCAAAACTCTACAAAGTTTGGATTCCAAAGTCTGGACTTATGCAAAATCAGCATTCGGAGCCCGTTAAGACTCCGCACCCACAAGGGGGTGGTTCTAAACGTGTGACTCCTGACACAACCTTGGATCGCTCAAAGGCAACAATAATTTGTCCTGAGAATGCCAACAATGTTTTACACCCCCAGAAGAAGACGTGTTCGCCAAAAGACATCGTTATGCCTGGGAAGTTATACCAACAGACGATAGAATTTTTCGGCAATCATACCGATGAATCGTACTATCAAGCTGTGGGTTTGAATAAATTTCGAAAGAGAATTATTCGAGAAATAAACTCTCATTGTTCCTGTGCGTAATTCATTAAAGCAGCATTGTCGGAATATAACTACGCAAAACGAGAAGCCATCCCACGAAGAGTCTTGGTATTCCACAGTCTTTTCACCGAAATGTCGAAGCCTAAGCCGAGATATTTCCGCAAGAGAAGATCAGCTATCCAAGATGATGAATTCCTTGAAGTCACCATCAACATGGTTGATAAAAGAAAGTCTAAGCGGCATTCAAGTGACTCAAATCCCGACTTTTCCCCAAGAGGAAAAGTCAATCCAAGAATTACTCAACGGATGTCTCGACTCCAATTAAGAGCCATCAGACGTAGGGATTACAAGAGAATGCATGAAGGAATATCCTTGGAGGATGAACTTTCAGACACTTGTTCAGCCATCACTTCGGATGATACAATATCCAGCACAGGGCAAACCAGAGAAGTACTCACAATTACCTCTGATCGGTTCGTTCAAATACTTCAAGAAGCTCTAGACAAACAACGTGAAGAAATTAGAGCTGAGATGAAGACAGAGATGGAGTTGGCTATCCAACAAATGAGAGAATTGCTAGCTCAATGGCCTCAACCTACTGAGTCCAGTCAGCGAGCTGAATCTAACCGCCACACTCAGAATGTTGTACATGACAGTGATCCAGAAGTGGATGAAGTTATTATGACCGATACACCTCCTAATAACAATAACACTGGGGGTGGTTCAATGGATTCTTCCAATAACGATATTAAGGGTGGTTTAATTGCACCTCTTAATAAAACCGGGGGTAGCCTAATTATTTCTGCTCAATATCACTTAAAAAGAGATGAAAATGAGGACAAGAAAATACAAGACCTTGAAAACAAAGTCAATGCTTTGATGTCCGCTCAGGAAGTAAAGAAGACGGGTATTCTGTGTCCCTATCCAAGAGAATGGGATTCAATATCATACCCGTCAAAATTCAATCTGATTAACTTCATACCGTTTGATGGGAAGAGCTCGCCTATTCAGCACTTGATTTATTTCAAGTCTCATTTGGGCATGACCTCTGGAAATGAGGCTTTAATGATCCGGTCATTCGTTGGCACCCTTCGCGGGTCGGCCTTCGATTGGTATCGGCGTCTCAAGCCAGGGAGCATCAATTGCTGGGATGACATGGAAAGTTTATTCCTCAGCAATTTCTTTGATGATGATACCAAAGTGTCAATCGGAACCCTTCTGGATGAGAAGCAAAAAGACGGAGAGTCAATCGATAATTTTGTCAAGCGCTTCCGTAACAAAGCAATGAATTGCAGAGATCCTGTTACAGAGGAGTTCATCCTGCAAACATGTCACAATAATCTCTCCATCGATGTCCTGGAAGCCCTAGGGGTCGTACCATTCACCATTTGGAAAGAGTTAAAACTACGCGGTGAACAAGCTGAAAGAAAGTTGAGAGAGGTCAACCGACGACATCCGCAATTCCTGTGAACGCGACTCTCGATCCGAGGTTCCAAAAGGAGTATTCTTTCGAAGATGATGAAGCTCCAGCCATCTTGAAATACCTCCTCGCCAACTACAAGATCGAGCTACCACCTATTAAAGATCAGGAGGGAGCTAAAAGGATTACGGATCCAAACTACTGTGCATACCACAGAAGGGTTCTTCATCCCACTAAGGTTTGTTTTGGACTCAAAAACAAAATCCAAGCCTTAATTGACTCTGGTGTCATAATGACAAAACAAGCCAAATAAAAACGACCCCATACTCTATTGGGTACACGAGTATAAACTGTTTTTCCTAACTCCAAAGAGTATAAACTGCTTCTCCCTCTCCTCCGACAGGTATACGAGGTTAAACTACTTCCCTTATTTTCAATAACGGGAAGTTCCTAGAGAATATTACTCCTAATATTCTTAAGGATAACCCAACAATGTGGCCGAATATAATTGGATTTAGATTCGCCAAAGAGCTGGGGGTGGAATACCTCAATTCATTCCAATGGAAAGTTCCTGGAGAATACTACACATGGTATTTTTAAGGATAATCCAAAACCGATTAGGTGAAAACCAATCATCAGAATAATTTATTCTTAATCATGATTAAGAACCTCCCACCGTGGCTATTTAATCATTTCCAAGATGATTAAAACCTTTCTACAGTGACTTTCGAAACATTCTTTCGTTGAGATGAGATTCAATGACTTCATCGGGTCAATTTTCCCTCACGAAACTCCCACGGAGTGATTGTGGAGTGCTTAATGATTCACAGTCCTCCATCACAAAATCCCTCACTGATCAAATTAATTGATGGTGGGTCCACCAAAATTCTTCATGGTTGAATCCATTCAAACCCCCGCTGTGCCTAAGTCTTTAACACTCCCACTGTTGAAGTCCTGACACGACATCCAAAATTTCAATCAGCTGATCCATAGCGATTATCAAACCCCCACCAAAAACTCCCACCAGGAGTTGTGTACAAGTTAACATTCCCATCGTTATTTGTACCTCGCTCCCACTTCTTATTTGGTCAAACCTTTAAACAGTTAGGACCAAAACCAAAATCTCCTCTCGATTCCTTCCATGAACGAGAGGTCTACAAATTGAACGGCCAAACCTTTAAACAGTTATGATCGTCTCAAATTCCCATTTGGTCAAACCTTTAAACAGTTAGGACCAAAACCAAAATCCCCTCTCGATTCCCTCCATGAACGAGAGGTCCACAAATTGAACGATTAAACCTTTAAACAGTTAGGATCATCTCACTGCCTATTTGGTCAAACCTTTAAACAGTTAGGACCAAAGCCAAAATCCCCTCTCGATTCCTTCAATGAACGAGAGGTCCATAAATCGAGTGATCAAACCTTCCTACAGTTAGGATCACCTCGAAACTCCCACTTGGTCAAACCTTACTACAATTAGGACCACGGCCAAAATCTCCTTTCGATTCATTTTGCGAACGAAAGGTCCAGCTTTGAATTGGATAATCAAACTTTATGACAGTTAGGATTATTCAAACCAATCCAGATTCTCTAAGTGGATATCCCACTTCGAGTTTCCTTTGCACTAGGAGATAGAATATAAAATTCTTCCTCTCCGATTTTGGGTTTATCTCTACCAACAAAAAAGAGACCACGGAGATAGAATATAAAATTCTTCCTCTCTATCATCGGGTTTATCTCTACCAACAAAAAAGAGACCACGGAGATAGAATATAAAATTCTTCCTCTCCATCATCGGGTTTATCTCTACCAACAAAAAAGAGACCAGGAGATAGAATATAAAATTCTTCCTCTCCATCATCGGGTTCATCTCTACCAACAAAAAGGAGACCAGGAGATAGAATATAAAATTCTTCCTCTCCAGTGTCAGGTTCATCTTTCCACCAAAAAGACGTAACCCATCAACATTTTCAAATCCATGTTTAATGCATGGGGGGCTCTATCTCGATCCCTTATTAGAGATAAGCCTACGCCTAATACGCGTTGCCGGGTGGTCCGTTCCCGTGAAAACAAACAAGTCTATGTATTCAACATCATAGCACCAAGTCTAAGAGAGTTTATTCTCTTAGCATAACGTTACATGCAGAACGGACTTAAACAATCTGCATGCTAGCCCGATTCAAACGGTAATCGGTAAAGGCTTCTCAAACCCGTTGATGGCTGAGGGTTTGCCAAAAATCCTATAAATGCGATAATCACTGACGCACCAGCTTTATTAGTTAGTCTCGTGACTTGAGTATCTGACAAACTTAGGATAAAATTCATATCTACAGATGAACCGACCTGAACAATTGGTCCTACAGCCTCAACATTCAAGACCGCTATGCTCTAACATTTTAAGAGTTTAAACTGTGTAGACTCCAGTAAACGCACGAGGATAAACTGTGTTAACGCCTGCCAACGCGTCAATGATTTTTGCCAAAATAAGGCTAAGAAAAAAGTCCAATGGATGATCTCAGGGGATTCAATTGCGATCCAGATATGAATTCTTAATGAAGAAAATCAGTTCAATATCAGTTCAACGACAAGAGCTAATTCACAAATCAAAACATCAATTTCAGTTCAAGACTTTGACAACGGTCAAGCGATAAACGCAACACCGGAAGAATTTTAGCTATTCTACAAAGCACTGAGTAGACTAAAAGATGAAGAAGTCAACGAATTAATGGCCAGACGTATCATATCCAAATTATTCTAGCCTCTTTTATAAAAGAATGAGGCTGAAACACTTTGGAGGGGGTATCTGTAGGCATAAAAAATTGCCTATAGGTTCTCGTATATAGCTCGAGATAAAAAAAAGACGATGAATGTCACTATCTGAGTCAAGGAGGATTATCTGAGTCAAAGGAGATCATTTGATATTTTAGAGAAGCTAAAAAGCACACGAAATAAGTCGGCGAAGCGTACGAGTCTGTGAAACATGCTAAACGATAAAGGAACAACTCAACCAGGAGTTGTGCTTTATCCACAAAAGGGTGAAGTACCATGTGTGTCTCATCTACTCTATGAGTGTTTTGCCTATGGAAAGTTGTAGATCTCTTTGTCAGCTTTTCAACGCACCTTGGATCATCTCATTCCGAGATCGGACGAGGGAGTTAGAGCTAAAATACCCGAGACAACACAAACTGTCTCAGAAGTGCGAGACAGACTTCACTGTCTCGGAATGCGAGACAGTCATGACTGTCTCGTACCAAATCTGAAGAAGGTTAAAAGGCAAAAGTTGTAGATCTCTTTGTCATATTTCCAACGCATCTTGAATCATCTCATTCCGAGATCGGACGAGGGAGTTAGAGCTAAAATACCCGAGACAACACAAACTATCTCAAAAGTGCGAGACAGACTTCACTGTCTCAGAATGCGAGACATTCATGACTGTCTCGCACCAAATCTGAAGAAGGTTAAAAGATAAAAGTTGTAGATATCTTCGTCAGATTTCCAACTCATCTTAGATCATCTCATTCCGAGATCGAACGAGGGAGTTAGAGCTAAAATACCCGAGATAATACAAACTGTCTCAGAAGTGCGAGACAGACTTCACTGTCTCGGAATGCGAGACAGTCATGACTGTCTCGCACCAAATCTGAAGAAGGTCAAAAGACAAATGTTGTAGATCTCTTCGTCAGCTTTCCAAATCATCTTGGATCATCTCATTCCGATATCATATGAGGGAGTTAGAGCTAAAATACCCGAGATAGTACAAACTGTCTCGGAAGTGCGAGACAGACTTCACTGTCTCGGCCATAGAGTTGGTTACAACACGTTTTTTTGACGGTTTTTTGGCTTCATAACTACTTGAGATCAACCATAAACGTGGGGAGAGGGTTACAAACTGAAAGGAGACCCACTAACATCATAAAAGGATAGTATTTAGGTAGTGGGATGATGGTTACAAAAGGGGGGCTGATTAGAGAGCATCCAATGGGGGCTGATTAGAGAGCATCCGATCGAGCACTCGAGAGAGCAATCCGGAGCAGAGAGAGAGCAGACTTGAGTTATTGGTGTGATTCCTTGAGATTCGAGCTTTGACTTGATCTTAAGAAAAACGATTATCTTACTTTGATAAGATCTTCATTTCAAATTCTCACTTCGATAAACGAAGGCAGAATCATTAAGCCTCCTTCACGATCTGTGATTCGGTGGTCCACGAGTCAAAGCACTCCCGGCACAGGCAAAGTCCCACAAAACAAGAATCGATAAACGATTTTTGTGTTATTTTCTCAAGAGTTGTAATTTTCATTTTGTTGTGTAAAAGAAGTCTTATAAAAAGACTATATCTTTCGAATTTATTGTAATCGACCAAAGATATAATGAATTCCATAACAAAGTCAACTTTTGCTGAAAACAATATACACTGCTATTTTTTTTCTCTTTTCTTTTCTTCTCAATCCAATACGCTAAGCGTCTAGAAATAAATATAATACGAAGTCACAGGTCCCCGATCATAATAGCAAGAATATAAAGACAACTCAGAATAAGGAAAAGACATATCATCAACAGTAAATCATCCCTGACATAAAATATGGGTCAAACGTACCCTTATTACAATAACAGTTCAACTAGGAAATAAGAAATACATAGTCCATAATAAAAGGAAATAAAATAACTAAATCTATGATCAAACTAAAGAAAAGTGCGGTAAAAGAGTTTTAATATCCAACTACTACTACAGAAGAAAATCACTACGCTTCAGTTGGTTCTTCTACTCCTTCTGCAAGACATCCCTGCTAAGAATCTTCTGGCTCCTATACTATCCCGAACTGAGGCTGCTCATCTCCTAAATCTAACGTACACCCAGAAAATAGGAGTACGTCAGCGTGTGGAACACACGGCAAGATCCCCAAGGCAGGAACAATACAATAACAGTAATGATAATGTATGCGTGGTTAATGCGATAACAGAAATAAAAATAGAACATGTGATGATAGAAATAACGACAGAGGCATGCAACTGGAATACTAATAATAAGAAGAATCCAAAAATCAACCAAGTAGCAAAATCATGCAGGTAGCGATCAGAAACCATCCAAGCAACAAGATCATACAATAGATGGAATTAATACTTAAAAATCTACAACTCGAGACGTAGTACGTCGAACGAAATAATCCAAACAAGGAAACCCTCATGTATATATCATATGTCTCAAATTATAGATAATTAAATATTAACCCTAACCTATGTATGAAAAGAAAACACTAGCCATCCTATCATAACCCACCGGTCACTATCTCACACAGAGCCAACGCTCATATCCTAAGGTAACTGACTAATCGCAAATCACCAATATCCTAACTCCTCAGACCCACCCCGGTGACTACACAAACTTCACCGGCGCGAGCCTGGAATATACATCAACAATCACATATCATAACTCCTCGGACCCACCCTGGTGACTACACAAACTTCACCGGTGCGAGCCCGGAATATGCATCAACAATCACAATATCTCATCTCCTCAGACCCACCCCGGTGACTACACAAACTTCACCAGCGCGAGCCTGGAATATACATCAACCATCACAACTGCTCACATGGACCAAGACTTCTCACCCAAATTCTCATAATTCCAGGTCAATTACACACAAGATTCTAGATCCCAACTGTGTCATACAGGTCACTATAGACAAAAACTCCTAATGATTCTCAATCACAATATGGAACAATCAATGCAGCTAATCATGTACAATAATATCATAACATATCAGATAATCAAAATAAGAATTATAAATCATAAACAACATCTACATAATCAGAAAATAATCTTTCTAAATTAATTCATTTTAAATTATTTTGCTTAACAATTAATCTAAACTAATTCATTTTCCAAAATAAATTCTTTTAAATTATTATAATTATCTAAAAATGTTTCTTTTGCCGAACTAAATTATTTTAATTCATTATAATTATTCTAAAAATGCTATTTATCACATATCCATTATGTAAATCTATATTATTCACTAAACAACCCACGCAGATAAATACGTCACAATTAAACTATGCAAATAATTCATAAAAAATATAAATAATCAAACTACGAAACGGGAGAGCGGGATCTTGCCTGCGAGACCGTGGGGTCTGACGAGGAGACGGTGGCGCCGATGCGGACGCGGTACGACGCGGGCAGCGGCGACGGCCAGCGGCGGTGCTCAGGCGGCGAGCGCGGAGGAGGGCAAGGCAGCGTTCGGGGGTCCGGGGTGGTGATATAGGCAGTGGTTCAAGTAGACGGCAGATGGTGGTTAAGAGGGCGGAGGAGGAGCACGACGAACTTGGGCGTCGGGGTCTCAGGCGAGGTTGCAGGGAGCTGGGGGTTGAGCGGCGGGGGAGGCAGGTCGTCGGCAGCTCTGGGGTGCAGGCGGGTGGCGGATGGCGAGGTACGGGGTCTGATGGAGTTGGCGGCGATGATGGCGGACGAGAGAGATAGATGGGTAGGAGAGAGAGAGCGAAGGATGCTCTCTGGCGGCGTGAAATAGAATAGAGGAAGGAGAGAGAGAGAGATTAAAATACATATATATAAGAGAAAACTAGGGTTTAGGAAAATACAAAAATAATTAATAATAAAAATAATTGCTTATATTTTAAATGAAATAATTATCTATAATTAAAAACGTACATGTTGTAGTATTATAATAGTTGATACGAAATAGTCGAAATATACCCATATTGTACAATTAAACGAGAATAATTAATAATAAAAATATTTTTACTTAAATTTAAAATCAAATAATTATGAGATAATTACGTACATAGTAAAACGTACTAGTTATACTAATACGAAAGATAATATGTAACAATAAAAATAATACAATAAATTATACCAAAAACACGTAATTAATAATACTATGTATTATATGAAATAATTTGTAATAATATTAATAATATAATATATTATTTAAAATATTACGTAATAGTACCGACAACACAACAAATTTATTCTAGAAATTTTTACTGCACAAAATAAATTTATAAATATTAAAACCATTTAAATAAATATAATTTTGGTTTTTAATTCGTAGAAAATTATAGGAAATTAAGAAAAATACAAATACTCTTTTAAAAATCATAATTAAATATTTAAAAATACTAAAAAATTATTTTAACTAGTATCAAAACTTCACGGTCCTTACAAACACACTCAACATTTAAAAAATTCAAAAAACACCCTCAAGAGTTCAAAATTGCAAAAAACTCTAAGAATTTGCTAATCTTAAGAGTGACACACGAAATCTAAAAATTACATACAACCCCCTATAGATTTAAAATTTGCAAAAAACACCCTTAATATTTTAAAACATGCAAAAAACACCCTCAAGTGTTTAGAATTACAAAAACCACTCTGAAATTTCAAAACCTAAATATGACACATGAAATATGAAAATTACCCACAGCCCTATGTAAATTTGAAATTTGTAGAAACACCTTCAAAGTTTAAAAAAATATAAATAACACCCTCAAGAGTTCTAAATCACACAAAAATCTTAGAATTTTCTTAACTTACGAATGACATATGAAATAAAATTTCCAGCAGCCCTTTGTAAATTTGGAATTTCTAAAAAACACACTCAAAGTTTCACAATTTGTAAAAAAAGCACCCTTAAGATTTTAAAATTTGCATAAAACACCAAAAATCAAAAAAATCACACTACAAATCTAGAAATTACAAGCATCTTCTGCGGTTATGTTCCATAAATTTTAAACTTAGGGGTGCTATTTGTATTTTTTAATTTTAAGGGTGGTTTTTGAAAGTTTCAAATTTATAGGGGACTGGTGGCAATTTCTAGATTTTATGTGTAATTTGTGGGTCTTGAAATTTTAAGGTGGTTTTACTAACTTTTAAACCCTTGAGATTGTTTGCGCATTTACTAAAATATTGAAGTTGTTTTTTTACAAATTTTAAATTTATAGGAGGTTGTTGGAAATTTTCAGATTTTATGTGTCATTTATAAGTTTAGAAAGTTTGAGTGGTTTATATAATTTTAAACTCTTGAGGGTGTTTATTACAAAATTTAAAATTTAAGGATATTTTTTGCAAATTAATAATTTACAAGGGGCTGCTGGCAAATTTTAGATTTCATGTGTCATTTGTAGGCTTTGAAGTTTCACGGTGGTTTTCGTAATTCTAAACCCTTGAGGGTGTTTCTTTGTATTTTTTAAACTTTAAGTTGTTTTTAACAAATTTAAATTTATAGGGGACTGCTAGAAATTTCCAGATTTCAAGTGTTACTGCAAGTTTAAAAATTCTACGAGTTTTCTGTAATTTTGAACCTTTGAGAGTATTATTTGCAATTTTTTAACTATGAGGGTGTTTTTGGTAAAATTTTAATTTATAGGGGGCTGTTGGTAATTTTTGAATTTCATGTGTCATTTTTAGATTTTGAATTTTTAGAGTGGTTTTTGTAAGTCTAACTCCTTGAGGGTGCTTTCTCATTTAGTTTGCTATTTGTAAAATTTAAATTTATAGGGGTGTACTGAGAATTTCATGACTTCATGTGTCATTTGTTAGGTTAGAAATTTTTGAGATTTTTTTGTAATTTTTATTTTTGATGGTGTTTTTTAATAATTTTTTAAACTTTAAGGTGTTTTTTATAAATCAAAATTTTTAAGGGGTTGCTGGTGATTTCCTCAATTTATTTGTGCTGGTTGTTAATTTACCTAGGTATGTATTTTTGAACTTTAAAAAATATTTTTTACAATTGTTGAAACTTTTGAGGGTGTTTTTGAAAGAATACTCATCTAAATGGGAAAATGGGTGGGTAAGAGCCCGCCTAGTTATAGCTCATTTGTCTTTAATAGAAATAATATCCACCCATTTATGACCCGTCATACTCCCTTTAAAAGTACAAGTTTAAAAAAAAATCTTTTTGTGGTCAATATTATCCTTAAAATTTAAAAAAATTTACATTATTATCCTAATTTATTCTAATTATCCTATCTTCTTTGAATTGATAACTATATGATTTATCCTATTCATAACGAGACTTAACATATTATTGGATAAAAGAGATTTGTTTCATAAAATTTAAATCTTTTACTTATTTTAGTTCACAGAGAAATCTAAAAAACATATGCTGGCCAACACCTAAAAGTTTTTGGACTTTATAAAAAATATCCTCCAAGTTTTTTAAATTGTAAAAACACAACTACAAATTCAAAATTTTATTAAAGCATCTTGAAAACTATAAATTTAACTTATTTAAATTAAGTGAGAAATCTGAAAAATATATGATAGCTATAAACTGAAAGTTTTTTGACTTTGGAGAAAATAACACATTGAAAATTTCAAAAATTATCACGATTTTTATAAAGAAATTGAAAGTTTTTTGAATTTAGAGAAAATATCTTGTAAGTTTTTAAAAATTATAAAAACACCCTTAAAATTCAAAATTTATAAAAACACATTCAAAATTTATAGAATTTACAATAAACACTCTAAATATTTTACAAATTATAAAATAAAACCCTCAAAATTATAAAATTTATAAAAATCCTGATAATGTCCAACCTAACAGTACATTAAAAATATAAAAATTATAAATATCCCCTACATAATTTATAATTTATAGAAAACACCCTTAAATTTTTAAAAATTATAAACATACCCTTAAAATTCAAATTTACAAAAAACACCCTAAGAATTTCAAACTCATTAATAAATTGAAAGTATAGGAATTATAAATAGTCTATAAATAATTTACAAATTGTAGAAAAGGCCTATAAGTTAAAAAAATTATAAAATCCTCCTAAAATTGATAATTTACCAAAAACACCATGAGAATTTCTAACCTATAGACACTAAAATGAATATGCAAAATTACTAACAACCCCTAGAAAATTAAATTTTATAAAAATTATCATATACCCTTTAAAAGTATTGGTTTAGGAAAAACTTTTTATTGTCAATATTACTCGTAACGTTTTTTGAAAAGAACATACATAATTGTAAAACTATTAAATTTGAAATTTACAAAAAACACCCTTAAAGTTTAGTACATTACAAATTACCCCTCTAAAGTTTGAAAATTTTCAATGATTTTTTTAATTCCTTGATTTTAATGTAATGTTAGTTTTGTGTATTTGTATATTACAAAATTTTAGGGATTTTTTAATAGTTTTTAAAACTCTTGAGGGTGTTTATTTTATAGTTTTCTAAATTTTCATTGTGTTTTTAGTGTAATGCATAGATACGTCAATTAATGATGATATTAAAGAGTAAGTAGTTCTTAAGATTATTCGGCCATAGCTAAGTGTGCCTATCATTATTTCTATACAGTATAGTTTATATATGCAAAAATTTTCAGACAATCTACATAGTGGTTAAAAAGATTTTGACTTTAATGTACTATTTTTTATAAATTATATTTAATATGAACCCACTATATAATTTTGACTGTTCTCACATTAGCTAATATTTGACGCTTAATAATTTAAATTATTACTTTTAAATTTAATATAAAGAGGAGCTCTAGTAACATTTATTTATTTACCCACAGGATAATACAATCTCAATTCCTATTTTTTGCTTGAGATTTATTCTATAGTTACGCGTATAAAATTAGTAACTAAAATAATAATTATTTATGCTTAAATTAGGATGATTGTAGTTGGTCACTCATTATGGAATTTTCATGAAGATATGTACATTACTTTCTATAGCTATCTGCACTACTTATGTATATTTTATAAATTAGTTGTTAATTTGACATATTAAATTACTTTTCCTTTGTAAAAATTTCTTCTTTGATTTTTGTACTATGTAATCACTATATCACCATTCTAGTGTAGAAAGGACCTGACTCTAAATGGTGGCAAGCTAATGTTTTAGTTGAACTGAAGTATATATTATTGCTACTATGTGTATATATTTTTTAATAAAATCATGTTAACACTTTTTAAACAGAAGAGAATATTCTAACTTCTGATATTATAAAAAGTAAATATAGCCAATTAAGTGATTAGAAAAAAAGAACTTATATCAGAAAAGCGTGAATAATAAGATAAAGAGGAAAGACAATGACATTGCCAACATTACTACAAATAACAAATTACAATGTAAAGTTAACATATTTTGTGGAGCCCAACTACTGGCGATAAGCATCAAGATTTCATATATATAATTTATAATTTATTAAAAAGGGTCATATAATCTTATATAATAAAATTGACTTAATATTGAATAGTAATATCAATGTAATAATATCGTTATTAGGAAAAATTCTTCATAAACCAATATGTTCTTTATGATACACAAGCTATGCACTCCAAATTCTTTTATTTTTTATAGAGCCAAAAAGTTTGAATACGAGCCTCTAACATGTTGCTCTCGCAACAGTAAAATTCACTTAGCACATGTGGATATTCCAGATGAGTTATATGTCCTATATACAATACAATTGCCCTAAGCAAATGAGTTATAATAGCATTTTTTATTCATATTATTTGGGGTAAGATTTGATAGGGACCTTGCATCAAAGAAAAAAAAATTTTATACTTAGAGCACATGGCAAAATATATCATAATCTCCCTACTCTAATTTTATAAGAAAATAATTCTTTATATTTTTAGTTTTACTTCTATGATACATAGAATGAGCTGCTATAAAATTGAATGAGAATATTATATAATGTAAATATGAGTTAAACCACAACTAAAAATTAATGCGAATATGAGTCAAATCACGACTAAAAGTTCAATGGACACATTGCAAGTAAATTTATATGCAAAATTTCTTTACGAATTGAATGATCACTCATCTTTTGAAGACTTCAAAGTACTAATAAACAGAGATGTTATACTAGATTAATGTGTTTATAACTCATAAATAGTAGATCACATGACCACAGTCTGGGTTGAAGGAAACAATGATAATATTTTATTTGAGAGAGAAATTATTGAGTTGATGATCAATCCCACAAAAAAAACTTTATTTTTTTTATGTTTACTCTATTTTTTATCAATTTAAATAATCATGATATTCAATCACGTGTTTTGCAAGTACATCTCAACTAGTTTAACTAAATGAGTGAGTTTAGATGGGTCATTTAGTGGGTCGGTGTAGGTGGGCAAATGGGTTCGGGTCAATTTTGCCATCCCTACGTCAACATATAACCATCTACATCCATTCTCTTGCAATTTCTCTTTTAATATTAATTGAAAAATCCACTGAGCTTATTAAAGATAACCGCTCCTAATTAGCCAATTTCATGTTACCGCCTTTATTTGCCATCCCTCATGCGTCATTCCCAGTGGCGAACCAAGGATTTTCAAAATACCACTATATAATTAAAAATTAAAAAGTTTTATAATTGCACCCCATGAGTTTTCATATTTAGGGGAAAAACTAATCGGGTTGTCAGTAACACAATTAAATATATATTTCTCAATATATAATGACAATGAACAATCATTGGGCCAATCATCACTCATTTATTCGCACTAGTAGAAAATCACGTATTCTAGACGGAATATTCTAGACGGAATATTCTAGACGGAATTTTTTCCGTCACTAGTAGAAAATCACGTATTCTAGACGGAATATTCTAGACGGAATATTCTAGACGGAATTTTTTCCGTCTAGAATGTATTAAACTAGACGGAAATTTTCCGTCTAGAATATTCCGTCTAGAATAAAACATTCTAGACGGAATTTTCCATCTAGAATAGTATCCTAGACGGTTCCTTTATTTTTTATTTTTTTTAAAATAACCAGATATTCTAGATGGAAATTTCCGTCTAGAATAGTATCCTAGACGGAAATTTCCGGCTATAATACACTGACCAATTTTTTTAAAAAAATTCACCAAATAAACCCGCGAATGCCCTCCTTTCCCCCCTAAAACGAATAATTCATCCCCAAATTCGTTTTCATTTCAGGAACCCCCCTCCTACTCCTCCCTCTCCCTCTCCCCCATCTCCGGCGGCGTCAGCATCAACCCCTCCGCCATCTCCTTCAGCAACCCCGACATATTAAACAGCGCCTCCTCGTCCACGAACACCGCTGGCGGCGGCCGCGACGACAATGTCGACGGAGAAGGCATCGGTTGCCTCGGCGAAGACACCACTGGCCTGAACCTCTCCGCCGCCTCCGACGCAACACGCCGTATCTCCTCCGCGCTGCTCGACGCCACACGCGGCAGCATCCACGCGGAGTCTTCGAAGTTGAGCGGGGCCGGCGGGGCCTTTCCCGCCATTGCGCTCCCTGACGCCTCGGTACACAGGGTGGCGGGTTTCTAGCTGTGGCTGTAAGTTTTACTTGACTACGCTGTCAAATGTTGAATGTTGAATTCTAGCTATGGCTGTGAGTTTGTGTTTAAATTGAGAAATGCATGCCAACTGTTTGTTAAAATGCTTGTGTGAGTTTATCTGAATGAAATTGATCTTTACTTTGTGATTTATGTTTGTGAAGTGCCTCTACAAAGAGTGGAGAGGCATTTTGGGATGGAGGTTTGATCTACATGCATTCTTGGCAAAATTATGGAAGGAACAAAAATCAATTTCATTCAGATCGGTGAGATATTCATCCTACCTGCAAGAAAAGTATGCATGTACTGACACATAAACTAAAAATGATCTATAATATATGCAATTGGGTTTGAAGGAGAGGGCGAAACTCAATGAGAAGATTGTGGTTAGTTTGAAGTTTCTCACTTGATAGAAGTCTTCACGGGCTCAATTTTTTGTTATCCAATAGGGTTTAGTAATGATGTTGAACAGGAGAGAAGAAGTTAGGAGCGATAGTAGTCATCGGCTATACGAAAGTGTGTTGTATTGCTTTTGCTTAGTTTTATTTTGATCCTAATTTAGTGAATGGCATTACTCTAAACAGAGTGTAATCAATGACGCTGCTTCTGGTTGGGGTGTTGAGTGTATTCGATATGAAATAAGTAAGTCTATCTTTGTTTTCAGTGCATATTACTTGGGTTCAGTTCATATTACTTGGGCGGCAGTTTTGCTGTAATTTTACACATTGTTTTTGTTATTTGATTTAATGCAGTGGATGTAACACCTCCACCTAGCGTATTGACGGCTATGAAAAAGCAAGTTGAAGCTGAAAGAAAAAAACGTGCTCAGATTCTTGAAGCTGAAGGTGATTACTTGTGAAAATATATGAGCTTATCATTGACATGTGTCATGTACTTTAACTTATAGACATTTCTTCTGAATGCTACTACAACATTATGGCATTGCAATATTGTCTCGTTTCAATGTGCCCACTATCATGTAGGCTACAAATTTGATTTTCTCATGGAGGCTAGCTGAAAATTATAACATTTTCATCTAGTTCACTTTATTGGCCTTTTGTAATCAAATGTAAACTTATTGATTTCTTTTATATAAACAGGAGAAAAGGAATCACACATCAAAAGAGCTGAAGGGAATAAACAAAAGAGCTGAAGGGAATAAACAATCCGCAATACTGACAGCAGAGGGTAAGTGGCACCTTCTTTTACTTGTATGTACTAATACTCAAATGCTAATATTGATAATCATGCTGGAATCAATCTATATAATATCTTACATATGTAATATGGAATTTGGTTGTCTAGTCTCATATGGATTTTTCGTGTCTTTCAATTATGCAATCTATGTATGTTTGTAAACTCTAAGCGTGTTTTGTATTTTTATATTATAGCAAACAAGCTCTCTTTTGGATTTTTATATTATAATCATCAAATTGTATTTTTAAGTATATGATATTCCAAAAATGCGTAATAAAAGCTTTCTTCTGGATTAAAAAGTCGAGTATCCTGCTATTATAGTACTGGTTTTGTAAACTGTGATATCCTACCTGTTTCCCCCTTCATTCCAATTCTAAGATATCCAGTAATACGAGACTTTGATGTTGATGGTTATCCAACTGACTCTGAATGCATACTATGAAAATCACAATTTATATTAGATCTATGATATTCACATGCAAAATAATATTTTTCTCGGATCAGAAGATCAAATATCAATATGCTTTAGTCAGATCATGATTTTATGAACTGTGATTTTACTCATCAAACAGATACTCTGCATATTACATTTCAAATATACAAACATATCTGGATATTTGATGTTGATATGCAAAGGGACTCTTTAAGTGTTTTCCTTATCATATCTTCTTTATGCTTTTTAGGAAAGCGATGATAATGGTTTCAAGAGGGACTCTTTTAGAAAAGTGTAGCTGAAAAAAATGTGGTTCAACCTCGCTTATGATAAATATTTACTGCTACTTCTGTGTAGATTTATGGAGCTTTCTACTTCATTGTCATTTCTGAAGGAAGAGGCCTCCTTCCTGCTTACTTTTTTTAAACATCAGACATAATGTGCTTATTAGAGTTTTTTTATATAAACAGGAGAAAAGGAATCCCAGATACTGGCAACGCAAGGTAAGTGTTGTCCGGCATTAACCTCATTGACTTCATATCATATATTCATATTGCTTGTTGATAGTCAAGTAGTCGTACTGAATTAAGTCTCCATAGTTCATTACACATGCACGATGACAGTTAGTTTTCTTATATGAATTTTCTGATTTATGCTTACTAACTTTAATTTTTGGGCATAATTAATTCATGTATTTGCTAACAAGAACTGAAACAAGCTAACTTAGCTAATAATGACTAAAAGATGCTGATTTAGCTAATGTGTTTGTTGTATGATTTGACATTTAGCTAATGTGTTTGTTGTATGATTTGACATTTGAGTGTGCAATCATTCCCTGAAATCTTTAGTTGGGTATTCATTTTGTATATACAAACCGAGGTAGTCGAATAGAAGAATTTTGGTTTTTTTTTCCGTCTATTGTATATCCTCTATATGTGGTTTTAATTTTTGTTTCCCATGTTTCGCAGGTGTTTATCTGTTAACAGAAGTGTTGGTCATTGGAGAATTCAGGTGAGCTTTGTTGCTGTGTATTTTGGATCTCAATGCATTAGTGTGCATTCATGTGTTTTGATGGTGTTCTACTGTTTATTGATTGGTTCTTTTACATGGGGATATTATAAAATTGTCCATGAAAATATGTATCCTTTTGGAAATATGATATAATCTTTCACTAAATTATGGCTTTACTTTGTATTATCTTTTATGTGAATCATGATAATTCAAAACATGCTTGGGTTGGGTTTCTGCGATGCTACTAAAATGAAGTCACTAGTAGAAATACACATATGAAAATATGATTTAGATAATAGCTTGTACTAAGAAATATGATACTCTACTTCGATAACTCCTTGCCTTATGCATAACCGTTCTTCATTTTGCAGCATTCCTGGCTATAATGAGGCATTCTGGAAGGAGTTGGATGGTGTCAAGCAAATCTGGAAGAACAAAAAGGAACTCAAATAGATTAATAATCATGTATCGATGAATTACATTCTTTCCTAGAAGTGCATAGCCATTGTAAATAATTTATGTAAACGTTTGTAAATAATTTATGTATCTCTCTACTATTTTGGTGAATGTATTATTTGAATATAATTGGATTTGATATTGGAATTAATTAGATTGTGTTGGATATGAATATAATTTTTTGTTATTCAAGATTATGTACATACACTCAAAGTAGATTTTGCAAAAAAAAAAACACTGTAGCATAGTATTCTAGACGGAAATTCCGTCTAGGATGCTTAAATTTCGTCTAGAATACTTTTTAAAAATAAAAAAAAAAAATTTAAAAAATCAAATTCCGTCTAGAATAAGATTTCTAGACGGAAATTTCCGTCTAGAATACTTATTCTAGACGGAATTTTTTTCCGTCTAGGATAAATTATTCTAGACGGAAATTCCGTCTAGAATAATCTGTCTAGGATGTATTCTAGACGGTTTTTAATTCCGTCTAGAATATTCCGTCCAGGATGTATTCTAGACGGAATTTCCGTCTAGAATACTACATACTAGACGGAAAATTCATCCTAGACGGAAAATTTGAGGCATCCTAGACGGGTTTATTTGGTGAATTTTTTTAAAAAAATTGGTCAGTGTATTATAGACGGAAATTTCCGTCTAGGATACTATTCTAGGCGGAAATTTCCGTCTAGAATATCTGGTTATTTTTTAAAAAAATAAAAAATAAAGGAACCGTCTAGGATACTATTCTAGACGGAATTTTTCGTCTAGAATGTTTTATTCTAGACGGAATATTCTTGACGGAAAATTTCCGTCTAGTTTAATACATTCTAGACGGAAAAAATTCCGTCTAGAATATTCCGTCTAGAATACGTGATTTTCTACTAGTGTTGGTTGCACTTAAATATTTAAAGCTTATAAAAGCTGCACTTTGATACTCTTGGTTATGAATACATGAGAGTTTCTCCCTAAAAATTCTCATGAGACCCTCACACACTAATTTTAGAATATTTAAAATCTTAATATTTGCTAAATTTATTGTCAAACATAATTACTAGGGGTGGCATAATTGACCCAAACTCATTTGCCCACCCAAACCCAGATATCTAATCTAATCTAATCTAATCTAATACTATTATAAAAGTGTGTTGCCATGTTAAAACATTTCTTCCAAAAATACCCTCCGAAACACATACATGCATACATCTCTAGCACATCCATACATCCATACATGCATACATTAAGATATATACATACTTAATTTTTCATAACCTCCCCATTTATTAGCATCAAATTTTTATTTAACCACCCACTAATAACATTCCCCCACTAAGTCTTGACATTACACACTAATAATGAAAAACGTTACAACTATTCATCTTCCATGAATTACTATTATAACATCCCCCACTAAGTCTTCCAGCTCCTTTTGAGAGGAAACAAGATATAGAATCACCTCCTGAGGTCAAATATGAAAATGAAATGGACAGTTTATTAGATAGTTTAGGACCGAGATATGATGATTGGCCAGGACCTGATCCGTTGCCTGTAGATGCTGATATGCTTCCAGGCATTGTTCATGGCTATAAACCTCCTTTTAGAATCATCCCTTATGGCGTGAGGTCTTCTTTTGGTTATAAGGAAGGTACTGCAATAAGGAGGTTTGCCAGGGTATTGCCTCCTCATTTTGCCCTTGGTAAGCGAGCATCTTATTACTATATCCCTTTAGCAATTGAATTGTTCATATGAATTTATTTTTTCTTAGTGCTCAAATTCCTCTTCATGTAGGAAGAAGTAGGCAGCATCAAGGTTTAGCTACAGCGAAGCTGAAGCTGTGGGAAAGAAGTTCGATTGCAAAGATCGCTTTGAAGCGTGGGGTACATCTTACTACGAGCGAAAGAATGGCTGAAGATATCAAGGTGACATAAGCTACTGATTCATACTTAACAACTTTTAAATAGCTTTATGCTTATAAACGGCATATGCGAAAGCCAACATGTGCGTAAAATGTGAAAAGAAAAAGGAAGCAGAAATCTCTTTATAAACACTCGTTTGGTTAAATGAGTCATAAATGAGTGGTTATTATTTCTATTAAAGATAAATGGGTCATAAACGGGTGGACTATTACCCCCAATTTGCGCATTTAAATGGAATTTTTTTTCAAAAACACCCTCAAAGTTTTAACAATTATAAAAAATTTAAAAGTTTAAAATTACATAAAATACCCTAAGGGTAAACTAACGACCAATACACATAAAATTAGGAAATCACCAGTAGCCTCTTTAAAATTTGAGATTTGTAAAACAACACCCTCGAAGTTTAAAAAATTATAGAAGAAACCCTAAAGAGTTCAAAATTACAACAACAATCTTAGAATTTTCTAAACTTATAAATGACCCACAAAATCTATAAATTTCCATTAGTCCACTATAAATTAAAAATTTACAAATGACACCCTCAAATATTAATAAAATGCAAAAAACACCCTCAATGGTTTAGAATTACAAAAACCACTCTAAAATTTTAAAAACTAAAAATAACACATGCAATTAAAAAAAATATCAGCAGCCCCCTGTAAGTTTGGAATTTGTAGAAAACACTCTCATAGTTTAAAAAATAGCAAATAACACCCTCAAAGTTCAAAATTACAGAAAACTCTCAAAACTTTGTAAACTTGCAAATGACACATGAAATCTAAAAATTTCTAGCAATCCCCAATAAATTTAAAATTTTACAAAAAATTACCCTTTAAGTGTTAGAAAATATGAAAAACGCCCTCAAGGGTTTAGAATTATAAAAATCACCCTAAAATTTCGAAACCATAATAAGACACATGAATTCAAGAAATTAGCAGCAGCCCCTTGTAAATTTAAAATTTGCAGAAAATATCCTAAAAATTTTAAAAAGTATAATATTACCCTCAAGAGTTCAAAATTACAACAAAATCTCAGAATTTTCTAAAACTTGTAAAAACACCCTTAAAGTTTTAAAAATTGCAAAAACACACTTAGTGGCTTAGAATTACAAAAATCACCTTGAAATTTCAAAAGCTAAAAATAACACATGAAATCAAAGAATTACTAGCAGCATCTTGTGAATTTGGAATTTGCAAAACTCACGCTCATAGTTTAAAAATTACAAATAACACCCTAAAAATTCAAAATTATATAAAACTGTGAGCATATTCTATCTTGCAAATGTACATGCAATCTAAAAATTTCTAGCAGTCCTTATAAATTTTAAAATTGCATAAAATACCAAAAATTCCAAAACATGCAAAAGAACAATACAAACCTAGAATTATAGAAAACTAATGAGTTTTTTCTGTAATTCTGAGTTCTTAAGGGTGTTATTTATAATTTTTTAAAACATGAGGGTATTTTTTACAAATTCTAAATTCACAAGGAGCTACTGGTAATTTTTTGATTTCATGTTACATTTTTAGTTTTTGAAAATTTAGGGTGGTTTTTGTAATTCTAAACCCTTGAGGGTGTTTTTTTGCATTTTTTAAACTTTAAGGGTATTTTTTGTAAATTTTAAATTTATAGGGGACTATTCAAATTTTATAGAATTCATGCGTCATTTGTAAGTTTAGAAAATTCTGAGATTTTTTTTGTCCTTTTTGAACTCTTATTAATGGTGTTATTTGTAATTTTTAAATTTTGAGGGTGTTTTCTACAAATTTTGTATTTACAAGGGGTTGCTGGTAATTTTCTGATTTTATGTGCCTTATTATGGTTTTGAAATTTGAGGGTGGTTTTTATAATTCTAAACTCTTGAGGGTTTTTTTTCACATTTTTTCAAAAATTCAAGGCTATTTTTTGCAAATTTTAAATTTGTAGGGAACTGCTAGAAACTTTTAGATTTCATATGTTATTTGCAAGTATAGCAAGTTATGAGAGATTTTTGTAATTTTGAACGCTTGAGAGTAATTTTTATAATTTTTTAAACTATGACGGTGTTTTCTACAAATTCTAAATTTATAGGGGCTGTTGGTAATTACCCGAGTTCATGCGCTATTTTTAGTTTTTAAAATTTTAGGGTGGTTTTTGTAAATCTAATCCCTTAAGGGTGTTTTCACATTTTCTAAAACTTTGAGGGTGTTATTTGAATATTTTAAATTTATAGGGGGCTATTTGAAATTTTTAGATTTTAGGTGTTCTTTGTAAGTTTAGAAAATTCTGAGAGTTTTTTACAATTTGAACTCTTGAAGGTGTTTTTAGCAATTTTTTAAATATTATGGGTGTTTTTTACAAATTATAAATTTATAGGGGCTGTCGATAATTTTTAGATTGGACAAATTTTTAAAAACAACCCTTTTGCAAAATTAATGAGCAAAATCAACATTCTCACAAAAAAACCCAGCAAAATCGACCCTTTTCGTCTCAACTCAGATGAAAATGGTCGATTTGCTGTAGGAGTTTTTTCAAACTACACGGGACTACTAGTCACGTGTAGTTAAGGCATGCTAATCCAGAATTAGCATGCCAAACCAAGTGGATGGGACTAGTAGTCATGTACATTTGGTATATATATAAGACCGCACCCGTGACTCCCCTCCCCTCAAACAGATCTCGCTCCCCTTGCCTAAAATAGATTTCGCGACCCCCTCTCCCTCAATCAAATCTCACGACCCCCTCCCCTCTTTCCTTCCTTAATCAGATCTCGCGACCCCCTATGACAGATCTCGCAACCTCGCCGGTCTCGCTTGCCCCAGCCTCCGTCCACGCTCACGACGACAGGCGCCTTCGACCCGCTCGTGACCACAGCCGTCTCTAACCATATTAAACTCCAATCAAGGTAAAACTTTTCTCTATTTGCTTGTGAATTTGATGATTGATATGGATGTATCAGGCTAGGGTTAAATTTTGATATGAATGATATGGTTTTTGATTTAGGGTTTAATTCTAATTGGGATATGAAATTTGTGGTGTGAATTGTAATTTTTTGTGAGAACTTTGATGAATGATATGGATTGATTAGGGTTTATGATTTTGGATATGAAAATTTTTAGTTTTTATTTTGTGAAATATGATGAGTAATGTGATTTGTAAGTTAGACGTTAACCATTATTTGCTTTTCAAATAAGATTAGAGTTTTAAATTTGATTTTTAATCGAGATTAATATTTTCAGTTATAATAGATTATTTGCATATAATGGACTGTTGATTTTCAGTTTTGATGGCGAACTCCATACCAATTATTTACTTTTTCAATGGGAGCCTCAGTGTTGGAGTGAATAGTATGCCTATGTATGAGGGAAGTTCTAGGAAAATATTTATGCTATCTAAGTCATATAATTTTGATGGAATGATGAAGGAAATACACAGAGTTACTAAAATTAATAAAGAAGAATATGCAATTAAGGTGCTCTTCAACTGTTCGATAAATGAGGAGTTGAATGACATGAAATAATTAGTGAATAAGCAAGCGTCAATTGAGTTGTTCATTGAGAAGTATCCGATTCTTGAATTTGCCCAAGTTTCACGACCTCAAGGAGAGTTCTCCCGGATGCTTGACTTAGACAATGAATTGAGTGGTTTTATAACATCTCCAAGTCAAGAGTCGTGGTCTCAACTATAATATTTACGTGGGCATTTTCTTGGTGGGACGTTAAATACTATATTTAGTGACGCTTCGGACCACGTTACGGGTGGCTTACCGGCCGGATCAATTATAGAAGAAGAAGCAAATGATGACTCAGAAAATATTAAAGAAGATGGCATGCAAATTGATAGCATACATATGACAACTGGAATCGATAATGACTCCTATTGGATGGAACAATTTTATGTTAACAATGATTACGTGGAAGCTGAAGATCCGTTGCCCGACAAGTTTCATAATGAGGATTGAATAAATACTTCTCAAGCTGAATTTGTTGATGTTGGTCCAAATTTTCAATGGCCTGAGGACTTTACTTTTAAAAAGGGGGATCTATTCGAGAGCAATGAGGCCTTGATCTTTGCAATCCGAGAATGGTCCATCAAAAATCGGGTCAAATTCAAGCCGGTAAAAACTAATGCAACAAACTACCATGTAAAATGTTACTTTAACGAGAAGATTAAAGTAGAGCATGCAAGTGAGCAAGATGAGAGAAACACGAAATGTCCTTGGTTTCTAAATGCAGGTATGAGAAAATCATCAAATGAGTAATTTGTAATATCTAGATATTACGGACTTCATACATGTTGCAATCCGTCGGTGGATGCCGATCATTACTTTGCATCTTCCTCTTATATATGTAAGCTAATTATGTCTGAAGTGAGGGCTGAACTTGATCTAAATACAGGTCATATATTTCAAAGGGTATATGACATGCAGAGCATTAAGATATCTAAATATAAGGCATATGATGTAAGAAGGAAATCACTATCTAAAATATTTAGAGATTAGGAAAAATCTTATGAATTACTTCCA
This sequence comes from Asparagus officinalis, assembly GCF_001876935.1. Classification (NCBI taxonomy): domain Eukaryota; kingdom Viridiplantae; phylum Streptophyta; class Magnoliopsida; order Asparagales; family Asparagaceae; genus Asparagus; species Asparagus officinalis. The sequence goes on along the minus strand of NC_033799.1, from coordinate 25,476,356 downwards.
CAATATCTTGAAGCTATCAAGCAAAATAATCCGGGTACTGAATACGAAATAATGTTCGAAGAGATTGCACCGGGGATGGAGAGGTTCACTCAAGTATTTTGGGCTTTTGGTCCTGCTATTAAGGGCTTCACTTTCTGTAGTCCGTTATTGAGCATTGATGGCACACATTTATATGGCAAGTACAAAGGTGTGCTTCTTGTGGCGACTGGTGTAGATGCAAATTGCGGTTTATTTTCTTTAGTATTTGCGACCGGTGAGAGTTTTCATCCACCCGATGATAGTCAGTATTGGCCTGAATATAATGGACCACGTCTAATTCCACCTCAATATAAGAGACAAGCAGATCGATCACGATCTGTGTGAATTAGGGGAACCATGGATCAAGGGCAAGGAGTTGTCAAGCATAAAAAAATGTAGTCTTTGCAAACAATCGGGACATACTCGACCTCATTGTCCATCTAGACCCAATAGATATAAATTAATTGGTAATAATCAAGTGTTTAAATTTTAATATATTTTAATAAAGGAATCTAATTAGTATATAGTGTTATTAATATGTGTAATAATTGTATGTGCAGGTATCTACACCATGCTACCGAGCCGGTTAGTGATGAGGTCCTATATGACCAATCTCGACACCATTCATGTATTATATTATTTATAGAGGTAATTAAGTTGCTCAATATATATTATTAGTATTGCGTATTGTTATTATTGCAATATTACATTCTTATACTCTATTTCCTTTCTCTACAGAGACGCCCGGATATAGTAATAGTTGATCATAGCCTAGGCCATAGCCTTTGGCGACTAGAGGATGAGCGTATTATTACATTTGTAGAACGGGTCTGCTTCTTGGCATGTTCAAAGCTCCGTTAGATGAATCTCTATTGGCCCCTACTCATCGCTTTGATAGATAGATAGAGACCGAAGACTAATACTTTCCATTTCTGAATGGGAGAGTCGTGTGAGTGGGGGCCACAATTAAAAACATGAGAAGAGACTTCACGAGGCCCACGAACCCGATACAATTGTACAGCAACCCTATAAATTCCCATGCTAGGGCTTTGTGAAAGGTGCGCAAGGAATTTTTTTTCGGCTGTGAATTATTTTCGGCTTGGAAAAATAAAAACAAAAGGCTGAGAAAAAGTGATGGCATGCAATCAAAAACAGAGGGGAAATCGGCTGGTGCAAAGAGGGTTTTTGCAGAGCAAAGGGAAAATTGCAGCGGCGTGAAAAGAGAAGAGAAGCCGTTGATTTTCTTTAGAGAGTTTGTGCATCCTTTTGAGAGAGAAATTGAGAGATAGTTTGAGGGTTTTATTTGTGAGACTTTGTGTGATTGTAAGCCCTATTTGTATTTTCTTTCTCTCTAGTAGTAGATCTCCCCCCTCCTTGCCCCGTGGAAATAGATAATTTGTCGAACCACTTAAAATTAGTTTGTATCACTGGTTGTGTGATTTGTAATAGCTTATTTAGGTTCCCTCAACAAGTCAGTCCTAGAACTGATGAGAGGAAGAGCTGATATCACACTTTGTTGAGATATTTTGTTTTTAGTTTTTATTTTCTTTGTGAAACGGGAATTCCTATTGCGACCTAACTCTTTTGTTGTTGCACCAATGTGTTGTCGAAATTTCCGCCACGCACAACAAGTGGTATCAGAGCCCAGATTTTAGATCTAGGGTTTTTTAGAATTAGGCGAAGGAAGATTCTTGTGTGAAACTTGGTTCTTGGAGTTCTAGGCTTCGGTGGAGATAGCATTAGGAGTTACCGTTAGAGATTTTGCTTTTCTCGTGTGGACAGGAGATCTATTTGGAATCCGATCTAGGGTTCAGTTGGGTAATTCTTAATTTCTATCAAAGTTTGATTCTTTCTCTATAACTTGGAGTTAGTTTGCAATAAGAGAAGAAGGTGAAAGCAGCAAGTCGATGGCGAGTACAGTTCAAGTTGGTTTTTAGAACACCAAAATTAGTGTGGTGAAGTATGACAGTAAAATCAACTTTGGTTTATGGATGAGCGACGTACATGATGTGCTCAATGCTCAGAACTTAGAGGAGACCATCATGGTCCACGAGAAACCACCAAAATATGAAGAGGTGATATGGGAAAAGATGAATAGGAACGATTGTGTGGTGATCAGGTCCTGTTTGGAACAGGAGCTGAAGTATGATGTGATTGGGGTAATGTCTGTAATGAAGATGTAGGAAATTCTCAACAATAAGTATCTAACGAAACGTGTTGAGAACAGATTGCATTTGCTACAAAGATTATTCAGATTTTAGATGTCCTGAGGCACATTGCTAGCGGTTCATATGAACAACTACACTAAGTTATCGTCGGACTTAGCGAATGTTGATGAGAAGATATCAGATGAGTACAAAGCTATTATCTTATTGGGCTCCTTACCGGATGAGGAGTATGACACATTTGTGTTCACTTTGTTGAACGGGAGATCTTCTATCAGCTATAGTGAAGTTACTAATGCATTGACTGTAGGCGTATAAAATTGATTATAGGTCCCTTAGCACAGCTCGGCATAAACCGACGAACCAACGAGGCGACAAGGTTGACGAATCGCACGCAAGCAACGGAATACATCCATTCGCGTATAGAATCAAGCCAAGGGTTCGAAGAATCAACGAGTCATCCAAACAAGAGCGGACTCGGACGAATCACGATCGAATCAAGATCAGTTTCGGACTCGAACTCAGAAGTGGATTTACTGCCAAATCAAGAATCAGATCTACTGCCAAATTAGGTCAACAAATCGAGTCCAGTCAAATCAATCGCACAGCCGAATCACAGACAAAACGGGAACAACGATAAAACGACGGAACCCAAACACCCTGAGGGGCTCGGCCGAAACCGAGCCACCTCAGGATCTACACGAGATCACACTCCGGATCAAAGCTTGACCTTTGATCCCGAGAATTAAAGGCTACTATTTCCTTGGCGAAATAGTACCCTCGGCTATTATTTCCTTGGTGAAATAATACTCGTTGAATCGTGTAGATCCGACCGGATCTAGATCGCGCGGTGGTCCACGGATTAACCCCGGCGTCGGCAAAGAACCCACACAAGCAAGAGTCCGCAAAACAGGATCTTGCGATTTGTTCTAAAGGAAAGTTATAAAAGGAAAGTTGTAATTTTTTCTTTTTCTTTGATTTCATTGTAACCGGATCTAAAAAAGACCGGATCTTTTGTAACCAAAAAGCAATTACTAAAGATGACAATGAATTCTAAGAAGGCAATTTTCACCGCGAACAATCTGGCGACCACAGTGGGAGCCACCGATCTCGCTGCCGAGATCGTTGCGTCGCAGCCGCGGATCTCGATCCCGGTCGAGGAGGAGGTCGAGTATGAGTTCGACCAACAAAAGTTCGAGGAGCATCTATCATCCTCGTATGGATCTACCTCCCCTCACAAGTCCAAGAAGTCCAAGAAGTTCTCCTCTAGGAGAAAAGCTTGTTGGTGTGAAGATGTAGAAAACACCAACGAAGATCTCGCCCCGTTTGATGCCAAAGTCGCATCGGGTGAGATTCCTCCAACTTCCAACCAGGGCAGGCCTATTTCTGTCAATCCCTCCGTCACCAAAGAAGTGATGACTCTCTCAAAGAGAGCTCGCCAAAGGCGACGCCAACGCTTGGCCCGAGAATTCGCAAAAGCGATGGAGTCAACCGACGGAATCCGCTACAACGCGGATCTGAAGAACAGGAGAGGCAAACAGCCTCAACAACCAATGAATGGCAGCTCCTCCAAGCCGCCAACGAATGAATGGATCCGTGTCAAACGGAATCGTTCAACACTTGACGAGCGCATTCGTAAGCGTCGCACACTGTTAGCGCAAGCACGGGCTCAAGTCTAAGAAGCCCGCAGAAGACTGCAGAAGGAAGTGGCCAAAAAGCCCCGCCATCAACCCGTAAAACTTGGAGACCGAAGTCTGAAGCGGCGATTCAGACTAAGGAGCAACAACTGCAGCCTCCGAAAGTTCAACCTCCGGCGAATCAATCCAGACCGCCGATGATTTCCACAACTGCTCCGGGAGATCCCGCAGGACCATCCCAAAAAAGGAAGTCAGTCTTGGAGCACCTCGGTCCACTTCCCGAGGAGCGAAGTAAAATTCCAATCCAAGGATGTTTGGGCCCACTAAGAAAGCCCCGAACGAATCAACATGATGGGGGTCGCCACAACCCTCAATATGACGAGGAAATCAGGGCAACCAAGCGCACTACTTTGCGCATTGAAGTTCAGGAGCCCGTCGAGAATTCCCACCCACAAAGGCGCGTTTCGAGTCGCGTGACTCTCGAAAGTCCGAAGAAGGTAATTCGCTCTCAGCGGCGTGTAACCCGTCTACAGTCTGGAGCCATCAAGCGAGGAACTTATGGTAGGGTTCGGACAAGATTACCTTCCGAAGATGAAGAATCGGATGCCTGCTCTGCGGTTGCATCGGATAATACAGTCTCCAGTGAAGGGCAACCCCGCGAATCACTGATGATAAGCGCGGAACAAGTGGCCAAAATGCTCGAGGAAGCCATGGCTAAACAGCAAGAGAGCTTCAAGCACGAAATGCAGATGGCCATGCAGAGTATGAGAGAAATGCATGACCAGCAAATCCAAGCGCTGACAAACCAGCGAGGTGAGCAAAGTCATCGCAACCAGATTAATCTGGAAGATGAGGACACAGGTGCGAATGAAACTCATAACGCCAATGCTCCTCCCGTCAATGCAGGGGGTGGTAACGAGAATGCTGATGAAGATACAAGTGAAAACTTGAAGATCAAAAACCTCGAGAGCAAAATAAATACATTGATTTCCGCTCAAGAGATTAAGAAGACGGTCATTCCTTGTCCATACCCACGAGAATGGGAATCGATCCCCTATCCGGCGAAGTTAAATCTGATCAACTTCACGCCGTTTGATGGGAAGGGTTCACCCACTCAGCATTTGATTTACTTAAAATCACACCTGGGTGTTATCTCTGGTAATGAGCCTCTGATGGTACGGTCCTTCGTTGGCACTCTTCGCGGAGCCGCTTTCGATTGGTATCGCCGCCTCAAGCCAAGAAGAGTGAATAGCTGGGATGACATGGAGACCAAATTCCTCACTAAATTCTTCGACGACGACACCGAGATATCCATCAGAACGTTGCTCGATGAGAAACAAAAGGACGGGGAGCTAGTCGATACCTTCGTCAAGAGGTTCTAAAACAAGGCGATGAACTGTCGGGACCCGATCACTGAGGAGTTCATTCTCTAGACTTGCCACAACAACCTCTCTTTAGATGTGTTGGAAGCAATGGGAACAACACCGTCTGACACTTGGAAGAAGGCCGAGAGGAACCGACCGACGGCTAATCCGCTGACCTCAAACTTCGCCTCCCATGGGAAGGGCAAAACACCTGCAGCTACTGGTGGTGCTAATCAAACATCGCAACAGCAGCCCCGGAGACAGCAGAAGACCTCAGATCGGAAACTCCAAAAAGAGTATTCCTTCAAAGACAAAGATGTTCCAGCCATCTTCGAATCACTCCTTAAAAATAACAAGATCAAGCTGCCACCGATCACGAATCAGGAGAAAGCTGACAATACTACGGATCCGAAGTACTGCGCATACCACAGGAGGATCCGTCATCCCACCAAGGCCTGCTTTGCTTTAAAGAATAGTATCCAGACCTTGGTTGAAGCCGGCGTCATAACGCTAGAGTAAGCCAGTTGAGAACGGCACCACTCCGATAAGTATAAGAGTATAAACTGCTTCTTAAGACTCCGAAGAGTATATGAGTATAAACTGCTTCTCAATCCTCCGACCGGTATAAGAGGTTAAACTGCTCCCTAAAACTCCAAAGAGTATACGAGTATAAACTGTTTCTCAATCCTCCGACCGGTATAAGAGGTTAAACTGCTCCCTGATACTCCAATAGGTATATGAGTCTAAACTATTTCCTTTCTTCCACGGGAAGTTCCTGGAGAGTGCCATGCGTGGTATTCTTAAGGATAACCCGATCATGCAACCGATACGATGATAAACCCAGTTTCACAAGAAAAGCTGGGGGTGGATAATTCATGTAACGGGAAGTTCCTGAAAGAATGTTACATGTAATTTTCTTAGGGATAACCCGATCATTACAAATAAAGTGATAAGCACTAAACCCACCGTTTACCTGGTCAAACCTTAGGACCACAACCAAAATCTCCTCTCGATTCCTTCAATGAACGAGAGGCACACAAATCGAGCGATCAAACCTTCTTACAGTTAGGATCGTTTTAAACCTCCCACTTGGTCAAACCTTCCTACAGTTAGGACCACAACCAAAATCCCCTCTCGATTCCTCCAATGAACGAGAGGTCCACCTTTAAATCAAGTGATCAAACCTTCCTATAGTTAGGGTCACCTCAAACTCTCGCTTGGTCAAACCTTCCTACAGTTAGGACCAAAACCACAATTTACTCTCGACAAACGAGAAATTCATCTTTAGTTCGGTAATCAAACCTTCCGACAGTTAGGGTTATCCGAATCTTTTCGATTCTCGGAGTGGAGATCCCACTCTCAGTTTCACCTTTCCGAATTCTGGGGGTGGAGATCCCACCTCGAGTCTCCTTTCCAATTGAAGAGAGAATATAAAATTCTTCTTCTTCATTTTCGGGAGATAGAATATAAAATTCTTCCTCTCCCATTTCGGGTTCGTCTTTGCCCCAAGAGAAGACACCAACCTTTTCCAAAAAATTTGTCAATTTACGATTCATCCTAGGAAGTTTATCCCGAATCCTAAGCAGGGATAAGTCTGCGCCTAACACGCGCTGCCGGTTTAGTCTTTTTCCGTAGAAAAAGACACCAGAGTTCGATTCTGGGGTATTCTATCCTGAAACCTAAGCAAGGATAAGTCTGCGCTTAACCCGCGCTGCCGGTTAGTTCTTAACCGTTAAAAAGAACACCCGTTCACATATTCAACATTGTGGCAGGTTGTTATTAATAACACCATAATCCATGCCTTACACGCATGGGGAATTTCATCCTGAATCCTAAGAAAGGATATGCCGACGCCTAACACGCGTCGCCGGTTTAGTCTTTCTCCGTGGAAAAAGACACCAGAGTTCGATTCTGGGGTATTTTATCCCGAAGCCTAAGTAGGGATAAGTCAGCGTCTAAAACACGTTGCTGGGCAGCCTATTCCCATAACAATGGTGAAGTCTACGTATTCGAAGTCGTAGCATCAAGTCTAAGGGAGTTCATTCCTTTAGCACAACGTCACATGCGGAACGGATTTAGACAATCCGCATGCTAGCCCGACTCAAACGGTAGTCGGTAAAGGTTAATCAAATCCGTTAAAGGCTTGGGCAAAAATCCCAAAGTCAACGCCTAACACGCGTCGCCGGGTAGTCTATTCCCGTAAGGAAGACGAAGTCTACGTATTCAATATCGTAGCAATAAGAGCGTTAACTCTCTTAGCACAACGTCACATGCGGAACGGATTTACATAATCCGCATGCTAGCCCGACTCAAACGGTAGTCGGTAAAGGCTAATCAAACCCGTTAAAGGCTGGGGGTTAGCCAAAAATCCGACATTCGAAACCCTAAGGTCAATGCCGGTCAACGCGTAACCCTAGGTCAACGCCAGTCAGTGCGTTGCGATCAAAAAGTCAACATACGTTGTTCAAAACCCTAGGGTCGACGCCAGTCAACGCGTAACCCTAGGTCAACGCCAATCAATGCGTTGCGACCAAACTTAAAACGTACGACGTTCGAAACCCTAGGTCAATGCCGATCAATGTGTAACCCTAGGTCAACGCCGATCAATGCATTGCAATGAAAGAATCATTACTCCGAAAAGTATACAAGTATAAACTGCTTCTTAATACTCCAATAAGGTATATGAGTATAAAATGTTTCCTATTTTTGGCTGAGAAGTTCCTGGAGAATATTTTTCTAAATATTCTTAAGGATAACTCAACAATACTACACCGGACAACGCGCCGCATATATGGACTCAACAATCGATGGTCAATTCTATATTGAACCAACAAGCACGAGCTAAATCAAGAATCGACTTCAAGTTCAAAATTCCGACAACGGTCAGATAATAAATGCAGCACCGGAATCCTTACAGACATTCGACAAAGCACCGAACAGCCTGGGGGACTGAAGGAATCAAGAACGGAAGCCACTCCAAATATCCCGTCTTAACCAATCGAAGAATGGGACAATCATATCCAAAGTATTCTAGACTCTTCTATAAAAGAACGAGGCTAAAATACTTTGGAGGGGTATCTGTAGGCGTATAAAATTGCTTATAGGTCCCTTAGCACAGCTCGGCATAAACCGACGAACCAACGAGGCGACAAGGTTGACGAATCGCACGCAAGCAACAGAATACATCCATTCGCGTATAGAATCAAGCCAAGGGTTCGAAGAATCAACGAGTCATCCAAACAAGAGCGGACTCGGACGAATCACGATCGAATCAAGATCAGTTTCGGACTCGAACTCAGAAGTGATTATACTGGCCAGAATCAAGAATCAGATCTACTACCAAAATTTAGGTTCAACGAAATCGAGTCCAGCACAAATCAAATCGCCCACAGCCGAATCACGGACAAAAAACATGGAACAACGACTCAAAAACGACGCGACCCAAACTACCCTGAGGTGCGCTCGGTGGCCGAGCACCCCAGCTGGCTCGGCACTGAGCCGAAGCCACCCAGGGGTGCGCCGCACCACTTATGTGGCCGCAGCCACCCTTAGCCCCAGATCTGTGCCTTAGCCCCCACAGATCTGCGGCTGCCCTATAAATAGGCCAAGGGTAGTATCCATTTGAAAAGCGTTGGAACTTTGAGCAGCCCGAAAACTGTGCCGAATGCAAGATCCGGAGCTTGGCAGTTTTGAAGAATGTGAGGACTTGAATATTCAGATCTGCATTCTCGTGCGAGCGTCCGCTGCTTCATAAAAAGGCCAGGCACAGATTTCGCAGAGCAGCGTTGTAAAAAATCAGATCTGAGATAGATCTGAGATCTACACAGGAGCCATCACACTCCGGCATCAAAAGCTTGCCTTTCGATCCCGCAGAATAAAAGGCTACTATTTTCCTTGGCGAAATAGTAACCTCGCGCTTATTTTTCCTTGGTGAAATATTACCCGCTGAATCGTTTGTAGATCCCGACCGGATCTATGATCGCGGCGTTCTACGGTGGTCACGGATTATACCCGGCGTCGGCAGAACCTACACAAGCAAGAGGACCGCCAAAACGAGGCATCTTGCGATTTGTTCTAAAGGAAAGTTGTAAAAGGAAAGTTGTAATTTTTTCTTTTTCTTTGATTTCGTTGTAACCGGATCTAAAAAAGACCGGATCTTTTGTAACCAAAAAGCAATTACTAAAGATGACAATGAATTCTAAGAAGGCAATTTTCACCGCGAACATTGACGAATTATGAATTTGAGGAGGAAGGACAAGGAGTCTTCCCGTGCTAGTACTTCAGGCGAGGCCTTGTCAACAAGAGGTAGAAGCCCATATCCGAAAGGTGGTAATAGAGGGAGGTCAAAGTCAAGAAGCCGTCACCAATTAGCAAAGAACTAATGTGCATTCTATAAGGAGCAGGGACATTAGAAGAGAGACTGTTCGAAGCTCAAGAAGAAGGAAAATGGTAAGAAAAAGGGCCTGAAGGTCAATAAGGTGAATATAGCGAAAGCCGATGATTCCGATGATTCGAGCTTTTCTCTACTAATTACTCCAGAGGTGAACCACTTGGATGTCAGATTGTATGCTTGATTCCGGTGCTACCTATCATGTGACCCCTAGGTGAGATTGGTTTGTATCTTTTGAGAAGCTCGATGGGGGTGTGTTGTCATAGAAAATGATCAATCCTTTGGCATTTGTGGGATAGGTACCGTATGGATTCGGATGCACGATGAAGTAGTCTATGAATTGAAGGAGGTGAGATTTATTCCTCAGCTGAAGAAGAATTTATCTCAGTTGGAGCTTAGGAGGCGAAGGGATTTAAGGTGACCTTTGAAAATGCTGTAGCAAAGGTTACTAAGGGATCTTTGGTGGTGGTGAAGGGAATCCGTAGTCGAAATTTATACTATCTAAAGGGGAGCATCGAGATTGGCCAGGTTGCTTCGGCTATTTCAGAGGCGGACATGAGAAAACTTTGGCATTACAGGTTAGGACACATAGGCGAGAAGTCACTGCAGACGTTGTGCAAGCAGAGGCTATTGAAGGGAGCCAAGAGTGGTAAAGTGGAATTCTGTGAGCACTGTGTTCTTGACAAGAAGACAAAGGTGAAGTTTGGGATGACCATTCATAGGACGAGGGGCATCCTAGACTACGTGCACACAGATGTTTGAGGTCCCACCAAGACTGCATCACTTGGTGGTTGACATTGGTTCGTCATGTTCGTTGATGACTATTCTAGGTGATGTTAGATGTACACCATGATGAAGAATAGTGAAGTCCTAGATTTTTTTTTGGAGTGGAAGAAGAAATTAGAACTGCAGACTGAGAGAAAAATCAAGACGTTATGATCCGACAACGGTGATGAATATACTTCAGACCCCTTTCAGTAGCTATGTCAAGACAAGGCCATAGAGAGACACTTCACGGTTAGTCATACACCACAATAGAATAGGGGTGGCAGAGAGGTTAAATCGATCTTTGCTAGAGAAGGTCTGTTGTTTATTATCGTAGAGTGGTTTGGAGAAGATTTTTTGGACTGAGGCACTTATATATGTGAGTCACCTCATTAATAGGCTGCCTTCATCTACGATTGAGGGGGAAAACCTCCTTATGATGAAGTGGTCGGCAAGACCGCTAGCACATGCTACTATCGGCATGCTCAGGTATTCAGGCGCATTCGGGTGCCCTGCATTTTGTCATGTAAGAACAGATAAATTAGAACCTCGAGTTAGGAAGGCCATATTTGTAGGATTCAAGTGTGGTGTCAAGGGATACAAACTATGAGATCCAGTTGATAGGAAGATTGTGCTGAGTAGGTGTTTGGGGAAAAAGTCGATTTGTTCATTGTTGTGTTCATTACAACTTTAAATGTTACAATGAAAACAAAAGTTAGTCTTTTTATAAGACCTTTATACTATGAAAACAAAAAAAAGTACAATTCTCGTCAAACAACATAACTGGTGTTTATCGTCCGCTGCTTGCGTGAGATCTTGGCCTGTGACGGGGACGTTGATATCCGTGGACCACCAAACGACCAGATCAGATCCGGAGCTTCGTCGATTCGTGAAGGAATCTGGAAGCCAAAGCAATTATCTCGGCAACAGCAGGATAATCATTCTTCTCGAGATTACTGCAACGGGGTAATCTCAAGGTAAAGAACCGGGATGCGTAGATCTGATGAGCTCCTCCTCTTTATGCTGACGAACTCGATTCAATCTCCTCCTCTCTTCTGAAATTCATGCTCCTTCAGTCTTTAGTTCAGTAGGGCTTCGCCAACGCTCGAGAATTCCAGATCTAAAAAAAATGAAGGCCTTGAGGCTGTATTTATAGGCTTAGGGACCCCCTGTTTTCGGATAAGAACGATCGATTCGATCTTATCTTTAGTTATAACCACTTAACCATGTTCTTGGATGATATCAGATCAATTGAAATAAATCTAGGTGGTTAACGATAAAAAAATAGCTTTAATCTGCCAAAAATAACATTTCGGGTCTGTGGACACCCGTGGGTGTCTCGGCCAACCTTGGGCCGAGACACTCCTTGGTGTCTCGGCCAAGGCTTGGCCGAGACACCTCTTGGTGGCTCGTCCAAGCTTTGGCTGATACACCTATGGGTGTCTCGCCAAGGCTTGGCTTGGAGAGTTTTGTCCGTTTCTGCTGTATTTTTGTCATCCGAACTCGGAATCACGCGATTCAAAATGCGTTGGAAAGATGACGAGGAGATCTAAAATCTCCCATGATTGAATCATAAGTGGAGTAAATGGGTCACGAGAGGGCACTTCGTCTTTCGTGAGCGATGTGCAGCTCCTGGTCCATTCGTGTTTCCGTTATTCCGAAATTTTGTTGCTTCGCATAGTCTGTCGACTCACTTTATTCATTTGTCATTGTTAAATAAGCTTCTATGACTCGAATAGTAATGTTCATTATCTTCTCTCTGCCTCGAACCATGTGCGGTGACTTATGGGCAATTTTTAACGCCTACAGATACCCCCTCCAAAGTGTTTCAGTCTCGTTTCTTTTATAGATGAGCCTGAAATACTTTGGATATGATCGGTCCAACCTTCAGTCGATGTAAAGGACCTGTAGTTAGCTTTTATTCTTAACTCCTTTGATTTTTAGTCTATTTGATATTTTGATGAATAACCGAGACTGCTCCGGCGCTGCGTTTATCGTCTGGCCGTCGTCGAAGTCTCAAATCAAAACTGGTGAGTTGGTTTTGGCTCGTATTATCAGTTGAATTTGAACTGACCCTCTCCATCATAATATATATTGACTTGTGTTGACTTTTATCACAACGCGTTGACTGGCGTTGACCTAGGGTTACGCGTTGACCGGTATTAACCTAGGGTTTCGGATCGCTCGGCGTTAACTTTTCATTATAACGTGTTGACTGGCATTAACTTAGGGTTACACATTGACCAGCGTTAACCTAGGGTTTCGGATCACCCGACGTTGACTTTTTATTGCAACACGTTAACAAGTGTTGACCTAGGGTTACTCATTGACCGATGTTAACTTAGGGTTTCGGATCGCCTGACGTTGACTTTTCATTGCAACACATTGACTGGCGTTGACCTAGGGTTACGCGTTGACCAGCATTAACCTAGGGTTTTGGATCGCGCGATGTTGACTTTTCATTGTAAGGCGTTGACTGATATTAACACAGTTTATACTCGTACGTTTACTAGAGTCTACACAGTTTAAGCTCTTAAGGCGTTGGAGCGTGGCGGTCCCAAATGTCGAGGCTGTAGGACCAACTATTATGGCTGATTCATCTGCATGTATGGATCTTATCCTGAGGTTGTTGGATGCTCAAGTCATGAGACCAACTAATGCTGCATGTATGGATCTTATCCTGAGGTTGTTGGATGCTCAAGTCATGAGACCAACTAATGAAGCTGATACATCAATGACTCTTGCTTATCCTGAGGTTGTTGGATGCTCAAGTCATGAGACCAACTAATGAAGCTGATACATCAATGACTCTTGTATTTATAGAATTTTTGGCAAACCCTCAGCCATCAATGGGTTTGATGTGCCTTTACCGACTACCGTTTGAGTCGGGCTAGCATGCAAATTGTTTAAATCCGTTCTGCATGTAATGTTATGCTAAAAGAGTTAACTCTTTTAATGTTACGATATTGAATACGTAGACTTCGTCTTTCTTACGGGAATAGACTACCCGACGCCGTGTATTAGACGTAGACTTAGAATTTTTGGCAAACGCTCAGCCTTCAATAGGTTTGATGTGCCTTTATCGATTACCGTTTGAATCGGACTTGCATGCGGATTGTTTAAATTCGTTCTGCATGTGACGTTGTGCTAAAAGAGTTAACTCTTTTAGTGCTATGATATTAAATACATAGACTTCGTCTTTCTCATGGGAATAGACTACCCGGTAACGCGTGTTAGTCACTGACTTATCCCTTCTTAGGATTCGGGATAAAAGTACCCAGACTCGGATTCTGGTGTTTTTTTCACTCGACGAAAGATTAAACTGGCAATGCGTGTTAGGCGTAGGCTTATCTCTATTTAGGAGTCGAGATAAAGTTCCCCGCGCGCGTAAGGCACAGATTTTGGCGTTATTAATAACGGTCTGTCATAATGTCGAATATGTGGGTTTTTGTCCTTTTTACGGTCAAGGACTAACCGGCAACGCATGTTAGGTACTGACTTATCCCTACTTAGGCTTCAGGATAAAATTCCTCAGATTTGGATTCTGGTGTCTTCTTCAATCAGTGAAAGACTAAACGGGTAATGCGTGTTAGACGCTGACTTATCCCTACTTAGGATTCGGGATAAAATTCCCCATACGTGTTAGGCACGGATTATGGTATTGTTAATAACAACCTGCCACAATGTCAAATATGTAGGCTTTTGTTTTTTTTACGGTAAAAAAACTAACCGGCAATGCGTGTTAGGCGCTAACTTATCCTTATTTAGGCTCCGGGATAAAATTTCCCAGACTTGGATTCTGGTATCTTCTTCAATCGGTGAAAGACTAAACCGACAATGCGTGTTAGGCATTGATTTATCCCTACTTAGGCTTCGGGATAAAATTACCCAGACTCGGATTCTGGTGTCTTCTTCAATCGGTGAAAGACTAAAAACGGCAACGCGTGTTAGACGCTAACTTATCCCTACTTAGGATTCGGGATAAAATTCCTCGTACATATGAGGCACGAATTATAGAGTTGAAGGATGGTGTCTTCTCTTGGGGCAAAGACGAACCCAAAATAGGAGAGAAAGAATTTTATATTTTATCTTCAGTTGCAAAGGAGACTCGAAGTGGGATCTCCACCTCGAGAATCTGAAGAGTGAAACTAAGAGTGAGATCTCCACTTTGAGAATTGAAAAGATTTGGATAATCCTAACTGTCAGAAGGTTTGATTACTGAACTAAAGGTAAATTTCTCATTTATCGAGAGTAAATTATGGTTTTAGCCCTAACTGTAGGAAGGTTTGACCAAACGGGAGTTTAAGGTGACCCTATCTGTAGGAAGGTTTGATCACTCGATTTGAAAGTGGACCTCTCGTTCATGGAAGGAATCGAAAGGAGATTTTAGCTTTGGTTGTGGTCCTAACTACAGGAAAGTTTGACCAAATGAACAGTAAGAGTGGGAGTACAAATTACAATGAGAGTGTTGATTCATACAAATTACTCGAAAAGAGTCCCTGGTGTTAAGTGACAAATACTTAACACGAAGGGATTTGATAATTGTCAATGATCAGGAGATTAAAATTCCGAGTACTATATCCGGACTCTAACAATAGGAGTATTGAGTGCACAGACGTAGCGGGAGTTTGAGTGGGAGTTTTTTTATTCCTGACCTTCTTGTAATACAGAATTCTTTCGGGAACTTCCCGTTACATGGATCATCCACCCCTAGCTTCTTACAAGACTGGGTCTAATATTGAACTCGGTTGCGTGATCGGGTTATCCTTAAGAATATTATGTATAAAATTCTCCAAGAACTTCCGTTAAAGGTAGGAAACAGTTTAGACTCATATACCTATTGGAGTACCGGGGAGCAGTTTAACCTCATATGCCAGTTAGAAGATTGAGAATCAGTTTATACTTGTATACTCTTTGGAGTGTCGGAAGGAGCAGTTTATACTCTTATACTTATCAGAGTGTTCATTCGGCTTAATTTAGCGTTATAACACCGGATTCAACCAAGATTTGGATACTATTTTTGAGAGCGAAGCAAGCCTTGGTGGGATGAAGAATCCTCCTGTGGTACGCACAGTACTTTGGATCTGAAGTATTGTCAGCTTCCTCCTGATTTGCGATAGGTGGTAGCTTGATCTTGTTGTTTTCAAGGAGGCATTCGAAAATGGCTAGAACGTCATCGTCCTTGAAGGATTACTCTTTTTGGAGTCTCGGATCCGAAGTCTTTTGCTATCTCCGGGATTGTTGTTATGACGTTTGATTAGCATCAACAATAGCTACAGGGGTCTTCCCTTTACCACGGGAGACGAATCTTGAATTTGGAGGGTTAACCGTCGGTTGGCTTCTCTCAGCTTTCTTCCTTCTGAGGAAGCGCTCGGCATGCTCTCCGCTCACTTTTAACTCTTTCCAGGTGTTGGATGGTGCTACTCTCATAACTTCCAACACGTCCAAAGAGAAGTTGTTGTGACATGTTTGGAGGATGAAGTCCTCTATGATTGGATTTTGGCAGTTCATCGCCTTATTCCGGAAGCGCTTGACGAATTCGTCGACCGTCTCGTCATCTTCCTGTTTCTCATCGAAGAGTGTCTTGATTGACACCTCAGCGTCATTGTCAAAGAAGTGAGCGACGAATAGGCTCTCCAGGTCGTCCCAGCTGTTGATGCTTCCAGGCTTGAGACGACGGTACCAATCGAAGGCGGGCCCATGAAGGGTGCCAACGAATGATCGAACTATCAATGCTTCATTGCTAGAGATTATATATGCCAGTTAGAAGATTGAGAATCAGTTTATACTTGTATACTCTTTGGAGTGTCGGAAGGAGCAGTTTATACTCTTATACTTATCAGAGTGTTCATTCGGCTTAATTTAGCGTTATAACACCGGATTCAACCAAGATTTGGATACTATTTTTGAGAGCGAAGCAAGCCTTGGTGGGATGAAGAATCCTCCTGTGGTACGCACAGTACTTTGGATCTGAAGTATTGTCAGCTTCCTCCTGATTTGCGATAGGTGGTAGCTTGATCTTGTTGTTTTCAAGGAGGCATTCGAAAATGGCTAGAACGTCATCGTCCTTGAAGGATTACTCTTTTTGGAGTCTCGGATCCGAAGTCTTTTGCTATCTCCGGGATTGTTGTTATGACGTTTGATTAGCATCAACAATAGCTACAGGGGTCTTCCCTTTACCACGGGAGACGAATCTTGAATTTGGAGGGTTAACCGTCGGTTGGCTTCTCTCAGCTTTCTTCCTTCTGAGGAAGCGCTCGGCATGCTCTCCGCTCACTTTTAACTCTTTCCAGGTGTTGGATGGTGCTACTCTCATAACTTCCAACACGTCCAAAGAGAAGTTGTTGTGACATGTTTGGAGGATGAAGTCCTCTATGATTGGATTTTGGCAGTTCATCGCCTTATTCCGGAAGCGCTTGACGAATTCGTCGACCGTCTCGTCATCTTCCTGTTTCTCATCGAAGAGTGTCTTGATTGACACCTCAGCGTCATTGTCAAAGAAGTGAGCGACGAATAGGCTCTCCAGGTCGTCCCAGCTGTTGATGCTTCCAGGCTTGAGACGACGGTACCAATCGAAGGCGGGCCCATGAAGGGTGCCAACGAATGATCGAACTATCAATGCTTCATTGCTAGAGATTATGCCCAAGTGAGACTTGAAATAGATCAGGTACTAAGTAGGCGAACCCTTCCCGTAAAACGGCGTGAAGTTGATCAGGTTGAACTTTGCCTGATACGGGATCGAATCCTACTTTCTTAGATAAGGACACAGAATACCGATCTTCTGTACCTCTTGCGTAGACATCAGAGCGTTGATTTTTCTCTCGAGGTCCTTTATTTTCTCATCCTCGTTTGTATCATGCTTTGGATGATTTCTGAGAGAAATAACGGGACCACCTCCAGTGTTATCATCATTGGTGGGACTACCCTCAGCATCGTTATTCTCAGTGGGGCCGCCCTTAGTATTGTGGTCAACGGGAGGGTTATCAGCATCGAGATGTTCGTCCACATATGAATCGCTACTTACTTGGTTAGCAATGTTGCGACGACTGGATTCACAAAGTTGATTGGATAGAGCCCGAATCTGTTGGTCATGCTCTTCTTTCATCCGCATCATTGCCATTTCTAATTCGATTTTGAATACTTCTTTCTGCTTGGTTAGAGCATCCTCGAGAATATTAGCGATTTGCTTGGTATTGATCATCAGTGCATCGCGGGATTGTCTTGGGCTCGATGTCGTATTGTCAGAAGCGATTACAGAATTAGCATCTGACGCTTCATCATCAGAGGATAATCCCCTCTGTATTCTCTGATAGTCCCTACATCTCGTGGTTCCCGCGTGTAACCGAGTTATACGTTAGGATTCGTCCAAAAAATAACGGGGACTAAAACTTTGCGTGGACTTCCCTTTATCGACCATATTGATAGTGACCTCTGGGAATTCGTCATCTTACGCTGCTGATCTTTTTCTACGGAAACGCCTTGGCTTAGTTTTCGACGCTTCAGAGGAAAGCCTTTGGGATACCGAGACCCTCTGTGGAGCAGTCTTGGGGTAGCTACACATTGATAATACTGCCCCGATGAGTTTGACGCACGGACAATGAAAGTCCGTCTCCCGGATATCTCTCTTTCGAGATTTGTTTGTACCCCCAGCCTGATAGTATAACTCATCAGCATGATGACCGGAGTAATCTATTATGTGTTGGCATGACTTCTTAGGTATAACGTCATTGTCTGACAAACACGTTTCCTTCTGAGGATTCATCGCCTCGTTGGCACTCTCAAGAGTCGCACGTTTTGAGCTACGCCTTCATGAGCATGGGACCTCAACGGGCTCTTGGACTTCGACACACAGTCCGAGGTGGTCAGTTATAGGAGTTTTCTCCTTACGAGAAGGCTCAGACTTGTTACAAGGGCGAGTATGACCCCCAGCTCGATGAGTTGCTTGGGGTTCATTCACCATGCCCAAGCGTTCTTTGACCACAAATCTGTTTTGATCTTCATGTAGAGGACCCAGATGATCCTTCAACAGAATTCTGGATTTGGAGAGATCCACGCTATCATAGGGCTTCACCGGAGGTGCGGGAGCAATAGGAGCGGGATCTGAAGTTGATGAAGGCTGGGGAACAGCCTCGGATCTGGAATCGAGCGAGAGACACGACTAGTGTCTCTTGTCGGGTAGAGGTGCTGTTTTGGCCTTCAGCACCTAAACATGCTTAGATCTTGGTGATTTCTTGACCACCTCCTCCTGCTGTAATTTCCATGCTTCTTGTGCGAGAATCCGTACATGCGCAAGTAGTGCGCGATGTTTCTGGATACGCTCCTCGAGGGTAGAACGGGTTCGTTTGACACGAACTCATTTGTTAGTTGACGGTTTGGAGGAGGACCCTTATGCTTGTTGTGGCAATTAATTAGCCACTTGGCACTCTCTGAACTCTAGATCCGCTTGGTAGCAGAGTCCGTCCACTTGCTCCAAAGCCTTGGCGAACTGACGAGCAAGACGTTGACGACGCCTTTGATGAGCCCTCTTCGACAAATTTGGCACGCCTTCAATAGTTAACTCCTTAATTAAGGCGGTGTCCGGATCTGTGGCTTTGGCTTCATCGAACACCGTTGGGTTATCGCGAGGTGCAACTGCACCAGCGGCAGCGAAGAGATCGTCTTCTTGGGTCTTCAGATCTAAAGACCAGTGGATTTTTCTGGAGGAGGAGGCCTTCCTGCGCTTGCGAGGAGGGGCAGATCTAGAGGAGGAGGAGGATACTCCTCAAACTTCTACTGGTCGAATTCGTATTCGACCTCTTCATTCACTGGGATCTTGATCATTAGCTATGGTACGATAGCCTTGGCAGTTAGGCTGTTGGCTCCTACTGTGGTCGTCAGCTTGTTTAGGGAGAAAGTCGATTTGTTCATTTCTGTGTTCATTAGAACTTCAAACATTACAATGAAAATAAAAGTTAGTCTTTTTATAAGACCTTTACACAATGAAAACAAAAAAAAGTACAACTTTCGTCAAACAGCGTAACAGGTGTTTATCGCCCGCTGCTTGCGTGGGATCTTAGCCTGTGATGGGGACGTTGATATCCGTGAATCACTAAACAATTAGATCAGATCCAGACCTTCGTCGATTCACAAAGGAATCTGGAAGCTGAAGCAATTATCTCGACAACAGTGAGATAATCACTCTTCTCAAGATTACTGCAATGGGGCAATCTCAAGGCAAAGAATCGGGATGCGTAGATCTGACGAGCTCCTCCTCTTTATGCTAACGATCTCGATCTGATTTCCTCCTCTCTTCTGAAATTCATGCTTCTTCAGTCTTCAGTTCAGCAGGGCTTCGCCAACGCTCGAGAATTCCAGATCTGAAAAAAATGAAGGCCCTAGGGCTGTATTTATAGGCTTGGGGACCCCTATTTTCGGATAAGAATGATCGATTTGATCTTATCTTCAGTTGTAACCACTTAACCATGTTCTTGGATGATATCAGATCAATTAAAACAAATTCAGGCAGTTAACAATCGAAAAAATAGCTTTAATCTGCCAAAAATAGCATTTCGGGTCTGCGGACACCCGTGGGTGTCTCGGCCAACCTTGGGCCGAGACACTCTTTGGTGTCTTGGCCAAGGCTTGGCCGAGACACCACTTAGTGTCTCGGCCAAGCTTTGGCCGAGATACCCATGGTTGTCTCAGCCAAGCTTTGGCCGAGATACCTATGGGTGTCTTGCCAAGGCTTGGCTTCGAGAGTTTTGTCCGTTCTGTCCGTTTCCGCTTTATTTTCGTCATCCGAACTCGGAATCACACGATTCAAAATGCATTGGAAAGCCGATGAGGAGATCTACAAGCTCCCATGATCGAATCATAAGTGGAGTAAATGGGTCATGAGAGTGCGCTTCATCTTTCGTGAGCGACGTGCAGCTCCCGGTCCATTCGTGTTTCCGTTATTCCAAAATTCCGTTGCTTCGCATGGTCCATCAACTCATTTCATGCATTTGTCGTTGTTAAATGAGATTTTGTGACTCGAATAGAGACATTCATCGTCTTCTCTCTGCCTCGAGCCACGTGCGAGGACTTATGGGTAATTTTTAACGCCTACAGTAGGGACGTCACGTTCGATGAGGCTTCTATCTTAAAGCTTCTCAGCTCTCATCAAGTGGAGAGCGACCCGATAGAGGAGATATCACAGGTGATGGAGATCGATGTAGCTCTACAGTGTCGAGATGGTGCAATATCCATTAGAGTGCCGAATGAGGTGACGCTAGGTGAGCACGACGAAAAAAACACGGAGGATATGGGTACTGATGTGCATGATCAGGTACTGATGGTTCAGGTTCAGAATTCTATTGCGGTTTGGAGATAGAGGAGAGACATATGGATGCCAGCACGACATACCGATATAGTAGTTACATATGCACTTTCGGTAGAGAGTATCGATGAGATAGTGCCTACCACATTCAGAGAGGCCGAACAAAGTTTGGAGGCTGATTAGTGGCAGGTAGTTATGCAGGAGGAGGTGGAGTCTCTTCACAAGAATGATACGTGGGAGCTTGTTGAGCTTCCAAAGGGGCGAAAGGTAATTGGTTGCAAGTGGGTATACACAAAGATGGAGGGCATTAAGGGCACTCCATTAAGGTTCAAAGCTAGGTTGGTTGTGAAAGGCTATGCTTAGGAGGAAGGTATTGACTATAATGAGGTTTTCTATCCGGTGGTGAAGCACTATTCGATTCGGATTTTGCTAGCTTTGGTGGCACAATATGGTTTGGAGTTATATTAGGGAAAGAAATTGGCTTGCAGATTGAAGAATCGCTATACCCGGTTGAACAGTCTCCTCAATAGTGGATAGACAATTTGATATAGGCGATTTGATGGTTTTATGATTGGTCATTCGTACACTCGGAGCCAGTTTGATCCTTGCATATATTTTCGCAAGTTGAGTTTTATGATTGGTCATTCGTACACTCGGAGCCAGTTTGATCCTTGCATATATTTTCGCAAGTTGAAAGAAGGTGTATACATCTATTTATTACTTTATGTCGATGACATGTTGGTTGCCTCTATTTCCAAATCTACTATAGATGAGTTGAAGGCACAACTTTCAAAGGAGTTTGAGATGAAGGATTTGGGTGAGGCAAATTGTATTTTAGGGATAGAGATCGGTAGAGACAAGAAGAAGGGCAGAATTTGTTTAACACAGGTGGCTTATTTGAAGAAGGTTCTACAACGATTTCATGTTATCATGGATACGAAGCCAGTTAGTGTACCTTTGGGATCCCATTTGAAACTTTCAGCTGACATTTCACCAAAGACAGTTGAAGATAGAGAGTTGATGACGAAGACTCTATATGCGAGCGCGCTCGGGAGCTTGATGTATGTGATGGTATGTACGAGGCTAAATTTATCACAAGCGGTGAGCATGGTATCGAGATACATGCACGATCCAGGAGTGGGTCATTGAGATGCCGTGAGATAGATTTTGAGGTACATTTGAGGTATGCTCAATGTTGGTTTGGTTTATGAGCGGGACACTACAAGTGGACAGTTGTGTATTAGCTATGTTGATTCGGATTATGCCGTAGATTTAGATAAGTGCCGGTCTAATATTGGGTATGTGTTTATTTTGACTCGTACGCTGGTGTGTTAGAGATGCACCTTACAGTCTACGGTGGCTTTGTCTACGACGGAGACAGAGTATATGACGATTACGGAGGCTGTGAAGGAGACTATTTGGCTTCAAGGACTTTTGGAGGAATTTGGTATATCACAGCGGTCTGTTATCATTTATTGTGATAGCATGAGTGCTATCTATTTAGCGAAGAATTAGGTTTTTCATGCGAGGATGAAGCATATTGATGTTTGTTATCACTTCGTTCGGGATATTTTTGAAGATGGCGATGTGGAGATTGTGAAGGTCCACACGAAGGATAATCCAGTGGATATGCTCACTAAGGTGGTTCCGAGCAATAAGTTTGATCATTGTCGAAGCTTGTTACATATTCATGATTGTTGAGACCGTTGACGACCATTTGGGTGAACTACGTAATGCTTGATTCCTTAGGCTAGTGGATATGTAAGCAGTCTTTACGATGCAACCAGTTTTGGATTAGTTGGTTTTGATGGGGGAGATTGTTTGAGCTCTCGTTCGGGTTCCCGACTTATTATGGATTGAGTCCATTATCGTGAATTGTTTCACGGCATACTGGACATAACAAGTGAGACATTTGGATGCTTTTGTATCAGCTTAGTTTTAGGAAAACTTCGCCAATGTGGAGAATTGTGAGTGGGGCCACAATTAAAAACGCGTGAAGAGACTTCACGAGGCCCATGAACCCGATACAATTGTACAACAACCTTATAAATTCCCATGCTAGGGCTTTGTGAAAGGTGCGTAAGGAAATCTTTTTTTTTGGCTGTGAATTGTTTTCGGCTTGGAAAAATAAAAACAGAAGGCTGAGAAAAAGTGATAGCGTGCAAGAAAAAATAGAGGGGAAATCGGCTGGTGCAAAGAGGGTTTTTGCAGAGCAAAGGGAAAATTGCAACGGCGTGAAAAGTAAAGAGAAGCCACTGTTTTTCTTTAGAGAGTTTGTGCATCCTTTTGAGAGAGAAATTAAGAGATAGTTTGAGGGTTTTATTTATGAGACTTTGTGTGATTGTAAACCCTATTTGTATTCTCTTTCTCTCTAGTAGTAGATCCCCCCTTCTTGCCCTGTGGACGTAGGCAATTTGCCGAACCATATAAATTAGTTTGTCTCGCTGGTTGTGTGATTTGTAGTAGCTTATTTAGGTTCCCTCGACAGGCCAGTCCTAGAACTGATGAGAAGAAGAGCTGATATCCCACTTTGTTGAGATATTTTGCTTTTGGTTCTTGTTTCTTTTGTAAAACGAGAATTTCTATTGTGACCTAACTCTCTTGTTGTTGCGCCGAGGTGCTGTCGAAATTTTCGCTGCGCATAACAAGTCGACCATTATTCTACATGATGTATCTATCATACGCGGTCTCCGGATAGATGGTCCTTGTGTTACTGGCAGTGATAGAGCTGTATAGTGGACCAAATGTGAGCAGTTGTTAGGTGTAGATTTGGAGTCAATGCCTAGAGGAGATATTAAATTGAAGTGGTTTATAGAGACCTTCTCAGTGCCATTGCCTATTGATCGGCCACAGATATTGATTGAGCAACATACACGTGCATATATTATGCACTTGATCTGTTCGATATTATTTCCAGATTCGAGTAAAGATAAAGTGCATGCGAGGTATGTGTATTTGTAATTTGAATCTATATTTGTGTATTTGTAATTTGAATCTGTATTTCATTGAATTTTCTTCTTTTAATAAATTAAAATGTTGTGAATATGCTAGGCGGTTACCACTCCTCGAGGACTTAGACACATGTGGTGCATTATCATGGGGTAGTACCGTTTTGGCGTACCTATTAAGAGAGATGTCCAAAGTGGTATTAATGCAAAATAGTGACTTCAAAGGGTGTCTAACCTTACTGCAAGTATGGGCATGGGAGAGACTTTATTTGAAACCGAGACTATGCGTGCATTTACAATTAGATGGACAAATTCCACTGGGATGCAGGTATCCATTTTTAATGTAGCAAATATAGTTGTAATTATTATTGTTGGTACTAAATTTTAAAAACAATACATATATAATGTCCAAAAATGTTACGACTAGACCCCGGCTAGACAATTAGATTTTTACCGAAATAAGCTTGACCGTATGAAGGTTTTTTAGGTATCTTTTCTATAAAAATGAGCTTTTTTCTTTTATATGTCTTTTAGTTCTAATGATATGCAACAATTATGTGAAATATTTTGTAGATTGAATGGGAGCCCTACACTCAGTTTCTCAGTCACCTACCACCTGTCACGCACTGCTTCCCAAAATACCTGGGAATCGGAACGTGAACAAGCCCGCGACATATTAGATTAAGGATAGTAAATAAAAATAAACATTCTCCTCAACCTAATACGCTAAGAGTCAAGAAATAATACAAAGGCACAGGTCCCCGATTACAGATAGCGAGAATATATTAAACAACACAGAATAAAATAATACATATCACAAATGAATATCATCCAAGATATAATATTCGGGTCAAACATGCCCTTATTATAAAACTATCCAACTGAATGCTGAAGAGATATAGAATACATCGATCAACGAAAAAATAAAGAACTACAAAAGTAAACTGGGACCAAAAACTAAGCTTCGGCTTCTTCTTCTGTTCTGTCTGTAAAGCACTCCTGCGGAGTATCCTCTGGTTCTGGCGTGTCTCCACGCTGAACTTGTCCTTCCTCTAAGTATGACATACACCAGAGAAAACAGGTGTACGTTAGCGTGCATGATACACAACAAGATCCCACAAAACAAATAGAGTGAACAAAAACCCAAGTGAAAAACGATACGATAATAGAAATGACAAAAGAACGTGCAACTGGAAATCCAACAAAATCAACATGAAAATTCACTACTAAAACCTGATAAACATAAATCTAACTTTATACGGTAATCAGGTCAAATACTAACCATCCTAAAACTCACTGGTCCACATCTCATATAAAGTCAACGCTCATATCATCGGATAACTAACTATTCACAAATCCCGTACGTGCATCCAATCCCGCTACACATGCAGCCAGAGAACTACACGTAAACCGTTTCTGCTTTGTCCGAACTCAAGCAAAAATCGGGTGACGAATCAAATTCCTACTGGCTAAAGTGATGTACACACTTCACTTTAGCCCTACAAACCAACCCCAGTAGCGACACCAACCAGTGGCGCGAGCCTGGAAGTTTCACCTGAACCCTCGATGTTTAGTGAAGAACAACCAACATGCGAATGCGAGTTTGAAGGTTTTTTTTGCTTGCGATCAATCTAGTGAGCTCTTTCAAGCGGCTTTAGGTTTAGACTTAAATCTTTGTCTTTCCGGGCGTTAGCCGAGGGAGGAGAGCGAAGCGACCAAAAGAGGAGGAGGGCGGTAGGCTAGACAGGGTTTCAAGAGCTTGATAGTCGAATAGGTTCGCACTCTATCTAGCTTCCTTGTCTTAGCCATGTGTCCTAGCTAGCTGCAATCCAAACCTAAGCCTACGAAAGCAGAAAGCTAGATGCTACAAAAAGAAAAGAGGGAAGGAAGCAATGGATGGGCTAGGAAGTCATAACTAAAAGCAGCTCGAGCAGGCACCGCAGACATCAGCACCAAAGAAGACCAGAAAGAGGGTCTGGAGGCCCGTAGGCTCCTCTGGCTCTCAGAACGAACACCAAATGGTTGAAGGGGTAGGTAATGAGAACCAGGATGTCGGATTCGGATGGCTTCCTTTGTTTTTCACAATTGGCTCGGAAAGAATCGTTGGGAGAGGGGAAAGACCATGAGTCAAAACAGTCATGTGATACATCAACAGTCATATCCGATCATAAGAACAAAGACTTCCCCATCCCAACTCTTCTCGTTTTTTTAGGTCAACAACATAATCCACACTAGATCTCTGGTTCACCTCCTAAACTCAGTCAACACACTCACACATGTCACTAAGTCTGTTCATGACGCACGAGGCCACTAAGTCATGAACTACTAAGGTTCTCAACACAACCAGGAACAATAAAAGCAGATATTTCAAATATAGTAAAATATCCACAAAACATGAAATGTAATCATGAATCAGTAAAAACATGCATACAGTCTAGTTTCATCAATATCTTGTTATCCAAATCTCAAAACTATTCATAAAAATTATCAGTAGCTAAATATCATCAAATATAACTATAGTTAAAGATAAAATCGAAAACCGTGATTGTTTTGCACATGAAATGTCAAGTCCACAACTACCCACACAAAATCATAATTTACTAAAAATCCAAAATAAATAATTCTTTTTGCAAATAAATTCTTTTAAATCATCATAATTATCAAAAATGATTCTGTTTCTAAAATAATTTCTTTTAAATTATTATAATTTTTTTAAATGATTCCATTCTCAAATAAATTCTTTTTAATTAATATAATTATCTAAAAATGATTCCGCTTCCGAAATAAATTCTTTTAATTTATCATGATTATTCTGAAAATGTTAATTATCATATTATTATGATTTATCTAATATTATTCATCAAACAATCTCACGCATATAATAATATACTACAATCTAATCTATGCAATTAATTAATTCACAACGGATCTAAAAATTGTAAAGACGAGTCAATGAGCAAGAGGGATCTTGCCTCAGGTTTTTGTCGAATGTATCGACACTGTCGGTGTGGCGCGTCAGCGCTGAAGGGGCGACGGATCTGAATGGCGATGTCGACCTGGATCGAGTGGAGGGGGCAGAGGTGTTCGGCGAACGGCGGCCAAGGGTCAGATCTGAACGCGGTGGTGATGGGCTCGGCGGCGTTGGGGGATTCAAGGGCTGTTTGGTTGGTGGTGTGGGCGAGATGGAGCGGCCAGAGGGTGTGGGGACTGCAGGAGGAGAGGCGGGTGGTGTGAGGGTGGAGATTTGGGGGTTGGTAGTGTTGGAGGTAGCAGGTGTTGAAGCAAGGGCTGTTTGGTTGGTGGTGTGGGCGAGATGGAGCGGCCAGAGGGTGTGGGGACTGCAGGAGGAGAGGCGGGTGGTGTGAGGGTGGAGATTTGGGGGTTGGTAGTGTTGGAGGTAGCAGGTGTTGAAG